>NC_086226.1:77705913-78356429 GCF_035770615.1 Melospiza melodia melodia | reverse complement strand
TTTTTAGCATCATGGCCATTTAAAAAGCAGTGACATTTATACTTGTGGGCTGTGTATTGGGTTTATGAATGGAAATAGGTTAATAAACAGAATTAGGTTTGTTAACAAAGGAACTACAGTGCTTAGAAACATTACTTTTCCTTAAAATATTTAGGAAAAATATTTAAAATAATTTATAAAATTATATAAATTATTATAATATTTTAAAGTTATTAAAATATTTAGATCATGTGTTTTGTTGTTGGTTTTTTTTGTTTTTCTTATTGGTTTAAACATTAGGCTGCTGTTATATCCTGGTAAGGAAAAAAGAGCTAACAATGAAAGAATAAACACACAGAAACTTTAAACTGCTCTTGATTGTAAGCCAAAGATAGCCCTTGTGAGGCAAACTGCTCCATCTCTGCAGGGAAAACTTTCAGGAGGTGGAAAATTGGAGCTGCTCACTGGGACCTGGTGTGTGCAGCAGGGTGATGCTCACCTGTGCTGGCTGTGGATCCCAGCAGGTGGATGCACACAGCCACAGCACCTTCCAGCAGGCAGCTGGCACCTCCAGTAGAGATTCTGTGGCACTGCACAAAATGCAGAGATGGCCACAAGAATGCGCAGCATGTGCTGAGCTGAGATCTGATTTAAGTCTCAGAGGCAAAGGGAAGCTCCACGGAGCCTAATGAGGACAAGCAGGTGTCAGGATCCATCCTAGTGAACGGATGCTGTGATGGTTCGTAGGGGCGATTCAGGTGCAAAAGAACTAACACAGCACAAGGGGTTTTGCAATAATGAACTAAACAAATGCACCTTTATTGAATGACCACTGCAAAACGCGATTCAGTGATTAAGGGAGAGAAAAAGTTAGAGAAAGAGAGAGAAAAGAAAGAGAGGGGATATAGCTACCAATGCAGAGATGAAGTCCTTTGGACCAGTCCAGCCGAGGGTCCGCCTGTTGCGCTGGGGAGATCTCCAAGGCTCTGGCTAACTCAGAGGTTTTTATTACTGAAAATTGTGAGGGGGGCGAAACAGATACAATAGGGAACAGATGTAACAGGTAGTCCATGTTCTCAGCAGTGAGTGAAAGCCATTGTTTTCTTGCTCCAGTGGTCACAATCTGCAGGCAAACATCTCGCTTTGGTCAGCTTGCCTCCCCACACACCTCCCCTGGGCTGGGGGTTTCAGTCCCAGTCCTTGGAAGGAGCAGAGGGGCCTTTTCACATGGGGGTTCCATGTCTCAGTCCTTGATGGAGAGGCTTCTGACATCTCAGTCTGTCTGTCACGGTGGTTGTTAAACAGGTGAGGGTCTTCTGTGGGAGACCACCTGAGACTCAGGAGAAGTCCAGCCAGGCCGAGAGCTGGGACAGCTTCCAGAGCTGCTATTGTTGCAAACGGGGCACGGTGCCCCCTTCTTAGCACACAGCAAACACCTGTAGAAATAATAACTTAACACTGTGCTCTCAGGTCTCAGGGCCTTTGGCGTGTGACTTTCTCCTTCAGAGCCAGAGATTCTAGATGGGGGTTCTTCTCTTCAGTGGTCCCCCAATGACAATCGTGAGGCAAATGAGACAAAATTCAGACAGACTCTCACAGCAGGGCACAAAACAGCTTTTGGCTCCTCTGTGACTCAGGGGAAAACCCAGGACACCCTCTGAGAACCGTGGAAATGTCACTTCTAAAAATGGATTTCCCCATTCCGCCTCTCACTTTTCTTTGCTGGGCAGCAGCCTTTCCTCTAAAATCAGGAGAGATTCTTCCTGCACCCCAGGCCCTGTGATGCTGCCACCCTGATCTGCCCCACTGCCAGGAATATCCCCCTGGCAGGCTGCACTCAGCAGATCAGGGCTCTGAGGGGAAGATGATGCACTGACAGCATTTCTACATTGTCCCAAAATGTCCCAAAACGCCCCTAAATTAGCAGCCTGGCTGTGGTTTCCATGCTCAGGCCAGCTCCAGGAACAAGGATGTCATCTTTCAGAGGGAGACATTTTTCCATCAAAGAGCATTTTTCCACAGAGCTGGGCTAGGGCAGGAGCTGCTCTGTGAATCTGAACAGCATCTGCAAGGAAAAATGCTAAATGTGTATAAATCAAGATAAATCCAGAGGCATGCCTGGGCCTCTTCCAATTGCCCATTCACTTGTTCTGCACAGGATCTCTGTGATCCCTGGAAAACACACTAAGGTATGCATTTTGGGACTGGAGTTCCTGCCCTGTGAATGTTTGAGTATAAATCTCATGTAATTGAGAAGCTGGCTACATTTTTTTGCTTAATCCCGCGCTAGTTTCTTTAGTTTCAGTAAGCAAAAGGAAGAAACAACCAAATATGGATTAATTTGACCACTGCTCCTCCAGTTTCCCCCTTTTCTCACCAAACCCACAGTTTTCAGGGCTGCTCTCTGGCACACTCAAGCTCAAGGCATCCCAGGGCAATTTGTGCTGCAGCAATTCCAAGCCAAGGAATTTCATCTGCAAGGAACTGAGGCAGGCAGTGGCCCAAGAAGGCGGGATTGAAACCAGGACCAAAAATGTGCTTTTGACAGAGCCCTCTTTGGATGCTTAGGCTGTAACAGGAGCTGTGGGTGTGCTCCAGGCTCTTCCCCTGTTCCCTTCTCACACAGGTTTTTGCTGCAGAGCTGCACAGGTCTGCTCAGGGCAGGTGAAAATGGGGTTCATTTTCATCATGGGATGGGTACAGAGAGAGCAGAATGGCATTGGGGTGTCACTGTGATGCCTAGTGGCCTAGAACAGAGGCTGGATGGAGTTAAAGATTAAAGCAGGGATTTATTAAAAGGATTTCCTCAATGGATACACCTTGGGAACAAAAGAGCCCAGCCAGGGCTGCACCCAAGATGAACCAAAATGGTCACAAAATGCACGACAGGTCAGGAGATTTCTCACTTTGTGACCGTGTTCACAGGGGTCTCAGGTTGAGGGAAGAGACGAGGATCTGACTCCATGTTTCAGAAGGCTTGATTTATTATTTTATGGTATATAATCTATTAAAACTATACTAAAAGAATGGAAGAAAGGATTTCATCAGAAGGCTGGCTAAGAATAGAATAGCAAAGAATGATAACAAAGGCTTCTGTCTCGGACAGGGAGTCTGAGCCAGCTGACTGTGATTGGCCATTAATTAAAAACAATCAACATGGGCCAATCCCAGATGCACCTGTTGCATTCCACAGCAGCAGATAACCATTGTTTACATTTTGTTCCTGAGGCCTCTCAGCTTCTCAGGAGAAAAAATCCTAAGGCAAGCATTTTTTCATAAAAGCTATCTGACACACTCACTTATATAAGTTTTGCTCCATTTGCATCTTGGAGTTAATTGTCCCATTCCAGCTCCAGCCCATGCAGTCCCATCCTGCTTGTTTTTTCCCTCTCCATTTCACTGCTGTTGATGCTCTTGGGCCTGAGATTTGGGTCATTTGTCCTTGGTGCCCAGCTGGAGAAGGAATTGTTTTGTCTCCCTGCTCTGTGCAGAGAGCTCACCATCCCCTAATATGAAGATCTGAACTACACATTAAAGCAGCACAGAATCTGAAAAATAAAAAAGGCAAAACCTGAGGCATCAGCTGAAACCTCCACTCAAGCCTGGGTGCTGATCTCCTGTTCAACTCCCAGGTGACAGTGCCCTCAGCCCTGTTCCTTTATTGGCCTTTTCAGCCCTCCTTCTGTCATTATCTGTGATGGTTTTTGGCTCTGCTCTTGTAGAATTCTATATTCAGACTTGGCTGGCCAGCAGAATAGGGGCTGAATTAAAAAACTGAGCTGACTCTTAATATCTAGATATGCTTGTGCTTTGATAAAAGAGGAGCTGCAAGAATTACCCTTATCAATCAGCGATAAGGGTAAATTTGTCCCCTTATAGAGAACTTGAACAAAACATTCCCAGACACCTCTCACCATCAAAGATACCACACCTGGAAGAAATTGACCTACAAATTAAGGCTGAGGAGTAAATCACACCAAATATGGGGAGCCTTGCAATCCAAGGGACTGTGCATTATTTTTCTCAAAGAAAAGAAGTTTTTGAAGAAGTTTGTAACTTGAAGAAAGTTACAAACTCTTTCCTCTCTTATAAGCACACGATAAAAGAAGTACAGATCACAGTACACAGATTTTTTGCTGTATCTGAGGTATTGGTTGCTTTTTTTCCCCGCAGAAAGTCATCAGATCATGGCAATGGGTCTGTTTTGCTTAACAGGCTCACAGTATGGCATACTTTCATGCCTCCAGCTTCACTTTTAGTAAAAGAAAGGAAAGAGATTTATATATACCACCTACAGGTAGGCTGTGGGTTTTTGTCAGCACCACCAGCATAATTTCAGACCATGATCACCAAGACTATTGCACCATTTTAGACAGACCCTCCAAACCCACAAAAATTAGTAGAAGATCAGATTGCAAATTCCACAGTGTTTCACCAGCTGAAGATCTCATGCAAATTCTATCTGTATTGCAGCCCATTTGTTTGTCTAAGATAGGTTACAGCTTGAAATAACCTTGCCAAGACTGCCAAGTGATGGAATCTAAATATTTTGACCATGATGATCGAACTACTTACATATCCTCACTTTCTAATAGTTTCTTGAATTTCATTATCTTCAATATATGCTGCAGGGAGCAATACTGTATTGCTAATGGAAGTTACATGAGGAACAATTTCTTTAGGACACTGTTTGTCTCATATTTCTAATATTCCAAATGGAACTTGTTTTAATCTGTTGGAGGCTCCATCCTGTGCTTTGTAGTAGCAAAACTTGTGTTATTTTTGGTGGGGCCAAAAATCAAACAAACAAAATTCTTCCTGATTTGATAACTTACTTGTAAATCTTTGGGGGAAAAAGAGAAAGGGGGAAAAAGAGAAATGAAGAGAGAAAGAAAAATGTTTATGAAGTAACTACTGAAGGCCTCCATATGGGAGCAATGATGTTGCAAAAAACATTGTTTTACCTAATCAATCACTCTTGTTAAACACAACAGAAATGCTGGCTCAGTGTAATTGAAAACTCACAGTTTCTTAGCTAATCTCTGCATATTTTCCTACTATCCAGTAGATTTTCTAGTTAGCCCTTCCAAATTTCTGGATTTGTGGTGATGCATGCACCAGAATGAGAGAGAAACTATTATTCAGTGCCTGCTCTACCTGATCAGTGCAGGTTTGGAAATAGATTTATTGGAAGCACAGTTTTTCCAATACTCCTAAAGGTTTATACCTTCCATATTTAATTTTTACAGGCAGGAGTTTTCAATTTTCATGGCTTAATTCACTTGTAAATCAGGTAAATATTCTGGCCATTTTGACCAATGCAATCTTGCAGCTACAGCCTCATTTGAGTCAGCTCAATATTTACCCAAAAATGAACATTTTTCCCTATCAATGAACATTTCCTCATGGGTAACACTCATCTCAAGTTGTGAATTAGCTTACTTTTTCCAAGCCAGAAGTGTAATTATAGCTGCAGAATTCAGAGTGGCTCTTCATTCATCTTGTATAGGCAGGTGGAGGGAGAATTTGGCCAAAGCTTGCAATTACTGGTTAATTATTATTTCTGTTCGGTTTGGATGGTTGTTGTTGTTGCTGTTGTTTCTTATTTTTTGGTGTTTCTTTTGAGAGGGCTTTTGGTTCTTGGGTTTTTTCTTTGTTTTGTTTTGGGTTTTTTTTGTGGTTGTTGGGCTATTTTTAATTGTTTTTTTGTTTGTTTGTTTTTTAAAATTTAATCTTCTCATTACATAGAATATTGTTATGGCATCCAGAGACAATATTAACAGTTAGCTGCTCAACTTCAAGCTTCAAAAGACTGTGACCTGATTTGAAATGTCTACTGATAAGGAAATGACATTTGCCAACCACCAGTCACTACCGCTGATAATTTAACATTTTTGGGAAAATTGGCTGGTTATCTGGGTATTTTACTAAAGAGCTGGATGTAAAAATTATGTCTGACTTAGCCCAAATTCTAGCTATCAATGAGCTACAGCAAAATTTCTGCTCATTCTCCTTTGGAGGCTCAGATGGAAAAAATAAACTGGTTTTGGAAAGTAGCTGCTTGGGGATTTTGTTTGTGACCTTGTGTGTTTGTGTGTGGGGTAAATGTATGGTTTTTTCTTTGTGTTTTTAAAATTTCTTTTTAGAAATGTACAAGCAAATAGGATAAATGCGCCAGTGTCTGCTGGAGGAAAGCAAGCTTACCATCTCACAGCAGAAGATGTCTTTAATAATACTCAATTATGACAATATGTAGAGTTGATTTCAAGGTGTTTATCCCATTATTTTCCCCTTGTTTTTTTTTTCCTTTTCTACACTGATTTTCTTATTTGCATTTTTCTCCTGAAAACTCAGATACAAGTGTATTCAGAAAACCAAGGCAAAGAATATTTATGTCAGACAAAAGAAACAGCAAAATAATGCTTTGCTTTCTCTTCCTGCATATCACATATCAAAAAGAAAATGCCATAAGTAGAAAATCACAAATTGTGGAATGCAGAGACCCATTTTCATGCTGGCTCATTTTGGAGGCTCCTTTGCAATGAGCAAAGCTCAGATTATTTTTGTTTATATATGCCTTCTCCTCTGTAAACACCCATTTTACTGCTCTTTGCAATGACAGATTGGATCAAATAATGAGTACCTAATAGCAGCTGGATAGATTTACATAAAATGTAATATACATGCACAGAAAATGAGGCAGTTCCCTGTTGCACTGTATTATTGGATGTGTTTTTTAAAAAATCAGAATAATTTCAATGAAAAACTTCTGGCTTTCATCTTGACTATTCTTGCCTAGTTTTATAGTCTATATATGTTAAAATTTTAAAGAAGGTACCATATATCAAAAGTATTTGTATCATAATTTCAACTGAAGTTTGAAATAGTATAAAATTTTGTAAAAATAATTTTAATTCTTTACCAAGGTCCGTCCTTCCTTCCTTCCTTCCTTCCTTCCTTCCTTCCTTCCTTCCTTCCTTCCTTCCTTCCTTCCTTCCTTCCTTCCTTCCTTCCTTCCTTCCTTCCTTCCTTCCTTCCTTCCTTCCTTCCTTCCTTCCTTCCTTCCTTCCTTCCTTCCTTCCTTCCTTCCTCCCTCCCTCCCTCCCTCCCTCCCTCCCTCCCTCCCTCCCTCCCATTAAAATCCTTATAACTGAGGATTTACAAGCCTCAGTTCTCCACAGATTGATTCTCCATTGGCAGGTTTCTATCAATTTTTTGATATTACTTCTAGGATTAAGCACAGCAAATTTTCCAGCTCTGTTCCCATTGAGATATGAACCTGATTTGGAACACCCCACTCGCTCTACCTGTTCCTGTGTTTTCCCCATGCTGAACAACAGCTTCAACAACTCATTTCCTCAACACTGCTTGAAATCCTTTCAGCCTCCTGGCTGGTGAACAAAACCAGGAAAATGAATGTGGAATGGGAAAGTTGCTTTTTGAAGGAGGCAGCAGAGGGAAATGTCCCTGACCGTGGCAGGGGGGTTTGGTCATTCAGGTCCCTGCAGTCCAAGCCATTGCATAATTCCATGGAAAAGGGGAGCAAACTGGTAAAAGAAAGATAAATCACGACCCTCTAAAACCAAAAACACAAATGCCACACACTCACATGTTTTAATAACTGAATGATATTTTTTTAGGAATAAAATTTGTTAGTGATTTCTATGCCTGGCTGGTAAAAAGAGAAAAGACTTTTTTTTTTAACCCAACTTGAATCTATTTCCAGGTCATGAACTCTAAAAATTTCATCAGTAGGCACTACAAACTGGAATTTCCTGAAGGAAGAAGGAACACACAACATTTCCTCATAGCTGCAATTTGTTTCACTTAGTGCACAGCTAAACTTTACTGGAAATGCGAGTCACCATCTATCCCTTAAAAGTATCTTGTTCTTTAGGGGAGGTGTTATTTGATTTAGTGTTTCTTTATCCATGAGGAATTTTTATTATTGTCAGGAGAGTGGGAATAAATATTTCCCATAGGAGTTGAAATGCACCTGGAAATTGCCAAGTAATGGGGATGATTCAGGATTCTGAACTAACAGATGTTAACAGTGGAGAAAAGCTAAGAATGCATGTTGAGCACTCAACCTGCCACTTGACACAGAGGAAGATCATCTTGATTCATATTTTCCTGTAGAGAATTTCTAAAATTCTCCATCATGTAATGGAGAACTCTTTTAATTCAGTTACTTCTTGATGTTTCTTGATGTACAATTTTCCTGCAAAACTGTTAATGAAAAGCACAATTGTGAAGCTTCATGTACAATGACATCTGTAAACTAGAAATATTGACATTTCAGAATGACAACTGGGAAAAAAAAGCTGAAGCTGTCCTTCCATATCTATCAACACTTATGAAACATCCATTTAATACCATTTTATTATATTTTAACTAGTTGTTTTACTAGTGGTTAAGCAGGTGTGGCCCAGAACAAAGTGAAATACACAAAGTCGTTGGCCTCAGCAAGCAGTGATTTTGTGTTAACAATGATGAGATTAACAGCAGGAGAATCAGAGGTGGAGCTTTTTGAAAGCTTGTCAGATTTTTGTTTCACATAAGCAAAACAACGTGTGGGTGGCAAAGAGAAAAAAAAAAAAACCCATCCCTTGCTACGGGCGAACTTGGGAAATTCACCTTGGGAGTTAAAGATCAGGTTTGTTTTTTGTTGTTTTTTTTTTGTTTTTTTTTTTTTGTCATATCTGTAGTATTGTGATTGACTAAACAAGAGCAAGAGGCAGATAATCTGTTTGTGGATAGAGGATGCACTCGTGGCTTAAATCAACAAGGAAATCCCAAGCTGGCTGACACTGACTGCCTACAAGCTCCTCAGCTTTTCCAAAGCTCAGCTCCCCAGGTTCTGTCACAACACTGGCAAGGTCAAGGCATCATTGGTGTGTTCATGACATCACTAATGCTTTTTAATTAAGCAGAAGTAATCCTGCCCTTAGACTGCACTTGATTTCAATTAATTTTTGCAATTCGCAAAGGGAGTCCTGGAAGTGTTTGCTAATGCTGTGTTTCCTCAATGGAAATAATGATGGTTTCCCAAACTGTTAACAGGGGGTTGACACAGCTAATTATAAACCTAAACAGATTTCTCTAAAGCCAGTGGCTTAACATTCGTTTGAAGCTTGAGGTAAGGGTCTGTAGTGATTTTTATTTCTTCTGAAATGAATGACCTAACTTTAAATCATTTTCTCAACAGCTTTGCAAGAGGTTTGATATCTTTAGTTCAGTTGTAGATGCTGCTAGTTTTTTGAAGTCCCTAAACTTCAGTAATTCACTGGAACTCAACATTAGTGGGTCTTAACCTTGGCAAGAATTATTCTTGAGACACCCTAATAATAAGCCAAATGATATTATAAATAGACAATAAGCTGGTGGTTATGGTACACTTCAGCGAGACAGTGTTAAAAAGACAGACATTGTGCCAAACATCCCTTAAAAAAAGCATGTGTCCCCAAAACCCCAAACCACCTGCAGAGTGGCAGCTGTTCCATGCAGAGCTGAGACTTGGGACTCCACCAGTATTAAATATTTAATTAAATGGGGACGCATCTACCAGTGCACTCACAGCAGCAGCTCAGTTTCTCCCATTTAACCCCGTATCCCTGTTTCCTTGGGTGCAACACAGGTACCAGGAAAAAGCAAACCCGTCTGGGTCTGGTTTGTAGGCAGCAGAACCAGCTTATTTAAATCAGAGCCACCACAGTGCCCATCAGCAGCCCTGCAGAACAACAGCCCTGAATTACCTTACACGTGGCGCTTCTGTGTAGGATTTGCCCAGGCTGTTCCCTGTTCAATACAGCAGAATGCTAATCAACGCGTTTAATTAATTAGCATTTATACACAGGGCCTGAAGCCTTAATTAACATTCCTCCCTGATTAAACTCTGCTGCTGAGGATTCCAAGTCTCAGGTGAAACTGAGTGTCGGAAGTTTTCGCGCTTGATCTTCCACCCCCTTGTCTCCCAGGACTTCAAAGTGAGCACAAGGTCAATTTCTCAAATCCAGTGGAGCTTTGCCATGCCCTTTCCTTCCCCTGGCAGTGTCTCCTGCAGCAAAAATCACACACTTGGAGGTTCTGCTTGTTTCCCAGTCCCTTGGTGTCACCAGGCCATGAGTTTGATAAAAGACTCAAGATGCCGGACCATTACTGTTCAATGATAAAATGTCACTGGGTTTACATCTGTTCTGTTTCACAAACAAAGATAAGGAAATAAAGCTTCGCACCAACTTGTGCAAACAATATTCATTGTAAATTGTTTCTATCCTGGCTGTAAAAGTGATTTTCCTTGTCTTTAAATTGCCATTACTATGTCATACAGTTTGTATGTCCTGTTGTATTTTTGTAACCCCTCTCCCAAATGGAGAGAGGTTACAAAAGCTCTCTCTCTCAACCCCTGAGAAGATAACCAGCTATAAATCCAGCTACATCTCTATTTCTAACAGGCTGTTTCCTCAAAATCAACATGGTTTTACACTGCCAAAAATGAAAAATTAAATAAAAATTTAAAAAACCTTCTAAATTATGACAGAAAATCGTGTCGTATGCAGTACACCTCATCTTGCTAAAGCCTGGACATTTTTTTTTAAAAAGAAGGTTAAATATAATCCTGCCCAGCCACCTCATGTGATAAAAATTGTGTCTAAGTATTGGATGAACTGGAAAATTACCAGGCTGAGGTGACTTGTAATGACCAAAGAGGTCTTCACTCCCTTGTTATCAAACTTCTTTCTTTCTAAAAGCGCATGAATTTTTGATAGCTCAACTCAAGCTCTAAAGCCCAAGTGATTAATTAATTTTGTTGCATAATCACGTCCTCCAAGGGGACCAGCTTAGGGTAAAACTCAATATATTGGGTCCCTTGAATCAAACTATCAGAGGTGCTGAAGTAACAGAAACATCCAGAGTTTTCTCACTTTTGTGAGGCCATATTCGACAGAAAAGTCTAATTTCAAGCTGAAATTAGATTTCCCAAGCTGAAAAGATTTCCAGTACTGGAATTTTCTTTTCTACAAAATAAAAGCAATAGCATACCTATATCACTTAGATAAAGTGTGTATTGATAAATATGATTGGGTACTCACAGAGAATTAGTTACAGATATGCAAAGGTTTTTGTGCAAAGTTTTTTATATGTTGCCTTAGTAAATGATATATCATATAAAGAAAACTAATTTGGTGTAGATAATAACTTCTGCTGATTTGCAACTTGCAAATATTGAGATTTTGGTTCTACTCTTTGAAACTGCAAAAAAAAGTTTCAAGATCTTGTAAATTTGCATAAGGTGCGGAGACAAATTTCCTTCTCAACTTCTTTGCTTATCTCTATCTCCAAGTGAATTGTCATTCACCTTTTAGCTCAACTGTGTTCTACATGTGTTTCTTTTTCATCTTTTTATTGGTCTTTACAGGTATCCAAGCTTAATAAATTTCATCAGAGCTTGCAATGGCAGCTCTGTATCAAAAGGAAAACAAGTGTATACCTTTAGCAATTAGTAGATTGCATCAGAGAGAGGGAAAGTAGCAACTCATTGCAAAAGCTGGCTGAAAAACAACACCATACCTCCCACTTGATATGGTATCAGTGAAAATTAGAATTGGAAAATAACTTCATAAAGGGTGTATTTTCTCAGAAAGTGGGGGGGGGTGTTTTTTTTTTTTGCCTAGTTTTTTTGTTGTTGTTGTTGATTTTGTTTTTTGCTTGTTTGTTTTGGTTTTGGTTTTTGGTGTTTTTTTCTTTGTGTTGGTTTTGTTGGGATTTTTTGTTTGGTTTTTTTTTCGTGTTTCTTTTTTTTGGAAGAAGAAGGATAAAAATCGCCAGAATTTCTAGGAAAGACAGGAGACTGACCATGTTTTGTACACTACTTTAAATCTTCCTGAGGGATAAAAATAGCCTTCAAGCAAGCACTCTCCTCCACCCTTGGGTGGATCATGGGGAGCACTTTCCATTGCTCACCTCCTGATTATGCTCTAACATTAAAAAAAATATTGTTTGGGAAAAAATATGGCAAAAGGGAGAGGATGTAAAGTGGTTTCCCGAGGCAGGAGGGACAATGTGTGAAACAGATGGATGGTTCCTCATCACCAGGAAATTCTGTTCTGTGGTCTGAGTTTGGCAAAGGGTTGTGGTGTGAGGAGCAGATGGAGGCATCCATCCATCCCCTGTTTTTTTATCTGTGGCCTGCCACAGAGCCAGGAGCTACTACTGCCACTCATAGTGACCTAAGATGTTTGACATTTGATATGAAAAATGATCCTAGGCTAAGGAGAGTCAAATGGGCTTTCCCCAGCTGGTTTGGGCTGGTTAACCTCTTGCTTTCGAGAGGGCTCTGCAGCTCTGCCTGCACTGCTTGGATAATCCCCACCCATCAAGCTCTCATGACTGATTCTTCAGTACAGTTAGAGCTATTTGTCACAATTATCCACCAGTTTCCAGGGCAGAATGGAGTGAATCACCTCTTACAGTAAATATTTCTTTAAGAGGCTTGGGGTGCAAACTGGGACCTGTTTGACACGTTCAGGTTAAGCCTCTGTGTTGGTGAGGTTGACAGATGAGCCCTCAAAGAAGGGCACAGATCCCTGCCCCTCCTTCAGGAGCCCTGCCTACGTGATTGATAATTGAGTCAGTGTTATGCTAAAAAGGTTGCCTTAGCTACCGACCTTGGCTCAGGGAGCTCACCCATCACTGGCCAGGAGCATTTTGCTATCTATCTATGGGTGTTTGAATGCGAAACGCTCCTGCTTCGTTGCCCTGGTTAGTTCTGACTGCAGCCAAGGGCAGGCAGTATCTCTTATTGTCAGAAATTGATTTATGCTTGCCTGACAGAGAGTCACAGCTGGGTTAAGGAAGAGCTGGAAAAATTCCTAATGAGAAAGCACCTAAAAAGCAGTGTCAGGAGCAGGACCAGGAGTTAGAGCAGGCGACTGAAACCAACAGGAGAATTCTCCAGCCACTTGTGGATGAGAAAAAACTTGAAAGAAAGCAAAATATGGTCAGGCTCCATCCGTGGCAGCGTTAAGGTCACAGCACACCTTGATCTAGAGGTTGGCACCCCTGTCCATGGTGTGGGGACTGGAAATGGATGATCTCCATGGTCCCTTCCAACTCAAGGTCTCCTGTGATTCCATGCTAAGACCACACATTCTTTGTCCTTCTTTGGGGGATGATGCCTCAGTGCACAGCTGCCAAACATCTGGTAGCCTTATGCTGTGCCAAAGTCACCATGGGCAAGGTGGATACCTCAGAGTTTGGGAAAAAACCAAATTCTGATCCTCTCTTCTGTACCTTCCCTGCTGAGGCTGGTAGGTAAAGGCTACACGTTTTCTATGGAATGATCATTGGGCTAAGGGATTTATTTTTAATTTTTTTTTTATTTCTGAAGCATTTATCTGTCCTGCTGTCCTACTCTTTGGCAAGCGCCTTGGTTTGACAGGAGCAGGCACTGATGAGATGCTGAAACACATCCACAAATGCCTTCTTAGGTGAGTAAATATTTCTTTTGGACACTGTGTTGCAGCAATAGGATGGGTCCCATCTGTGACACCATCATTGCCTGTTCATGGGCAAGTTTTTATGAGTTTAATCCAAGTAATCCAAGCCTTTGACAGGGACTCAGTCTTTTCAAATTCACATAATGTGTGAAAACAAGGAAAGCTACGTGCTAGACCAACCAACCCATAGTTCTCTGGAAGTCCCCAGGTTGCAGCCCTGAAAAGTTAATTTCCTTTTTGCCCCTTAAGTCTCTTTTTCATGTTGCAACACGACTTGCATGCATATTCCCTCTGTTTTACCCTTTTATTTCTCTGTTCCTTTGCCACGCATCTCAGATATTCCCCAGTTTATTACCAGGAAACCAGCAGGTGTTTGACAGATGGCAATTTGCCTGGTATTAATTGCTGGGAAACTGCTCACTCAGAGATCTTATCCCTTCATATCCTACTCCTTATACTAATTGGCATTCTCAATAGGCGATAAGGGGAGAATAATAATTAGATACGGGAAGAGCATTTTTGACTGATGCAATCTGCACAGCAAATACCTGAGCAGCAGCAATCTCAACTGCTCGGGAGCTGGCAGGAGGTTCTGCACAGGGGTTTGGGCATTGTGAGGGCGTTCACAGGGGTTTTTGGACTGGGGAAGAGACGAGGATCTGACTCCATGTTTCAGAAGGCTGATTTATTATTTTATGATATATATTACACTAAAACTATACTAAAAAGAATAGAAGAAACGATTTCATCAGAAGGCTGGCTAAGAATAGAATACAAAAGAATGATAACAAAGGTTTGTGTCTCAGACAGAGTCTGAGCCAGCTGACTGTGATTGGCCATTAATTAGAAGCAACCACATAAGCCCAATCACAGATGCACCTGTTGCATTCCATAGCAGCAGATAATCATTGTTTGCATTTTGTTCCTGAGGCCTCCCAACTTCTCAGGAGGAACAATCCTAAGGAAAGGATTTTTCATAAAAGTTGTCTGCGACAGGGCATCACACCTTGAGAGAGGCAGAGTGCTGGGGAATTGCTGCCTCTCTTCCCACAGCTTGGGTATCCATGAGAGGATATCCATCACAGTGGAAGGTGTTAATTATCCCATTCTCCAGCACCTTTGGGGAGACGGAAGCTTCCAAAGGCCTTGAAGCAAATCAATCAGTCAAAATTAGTTTTAACACCCTTTAACTGTGGTCTCTTACCATTCTCAGGTATCTTTCATTCAACAGGCGCAATTTAATAATTCCTATCCACAAGACTAAGTTATTACTTTAACACTTTTTGCAATAAGAGCACAATACAGTACTAATTATTCTCACAATTCAGGGATTTACTTATAACCCAGCTAGCATGTCCAGTATTGGAATGAATCAAATAAAGTTTACTGATGAAAATGGTAATTCCCCTTCTCCCCTGTACAATTCTCAGGCTAAGGTCAGAATACAAAAACAGTCTTGATCTTTCTATCTGAAGTATTCCTCCCTGAAGGAGATGTTTTATTCAGGCAGTGCTTGAAACCAGTGACATAAGCATTGTATTATTCTTAATTCAGTGTTATTCTTTGTACATTTCTTGAATCATTTGGGTTTTTCCAAACTATCACTACTCAGTCCCCATTGGAAAGTCAGTGCAAATCCCTGGAGGCAGGTGGCTTTCAGCAGCATGAGATCACAGCTCCCAGCACTTTTCCCTGGAGAGGAGCAGCCCCTGGCATGCCCTGGGTGCTGTTTTGGTGCCAGCCCCTGGAACCTGGTCTGGGCCGTGCCTGGCAATGCCCAGTGGCATTTCCAGCAGCAGTGACCAATTTCACAATGCCTGGTGTGTCACAGGCATCTTTTATGGAAAATCATTCCTTGGGATTTTTCCTCCTGAGAAGCTGGGAGGCCTCAGGAACAAAATGTAAACAATGGTTATCTGCTGCTGTGGAATGCAACAGGTGCATCTGTGATTGGGCTCATGTGGTTGTTTCTAATTAATGGCCAATCACAGTCAGCTGGCTCGGACTCTCTGGTCAGTCACAAGATTTTATTATCATTCCATTCCTTTCATTTCAAGCCTTCTGGTGAAATCCTTTCTTCTATTTTTTTTAGTATAGTTTTAATGTAATATATATCATAAAATAATAAATCAAGCCTTCTGAAACATGGAGTCAGATCCTCATCTCATCCCTCATCCTCAGACCCCTGTGAACACCGTCACACCTGGAGCACATCTGCTCACAGGAGTCACCACAGGAGAGCCCAGCAGAAAAGGAACAGATGGGGCTGTTCAGGAAAAGGAATGTTTCCCAGCAAGAGCCATCAGAAATATTTATTTTATGAGCAAAGATTAACATTTTTAATTTTTCTATGGAGGAAAAAAACAAAAGCAAAGCAAACAGAGAAATATTGTTGTGCTGGGTTAACTGTTTCAGATTTGTCTGTTGTGATGAATGTGTGATGAATAAATACCTGGAACCAAGCTGGCCTGACAAGGGAAGGTTCCTGAGTGCTGACCATTGGGGATTTGATGAAAATGGGAGCAGAATGTATTTAAAGGTAATAACAATGTGAAAGTGGAATAGCAGCCTTCCGGGCCTGCAGGCTGAGAGATCGCCCTCAGGTTTGCTCATTCACACTTTCATAGCCCTTTTTGTATATTCACACCCCTTTTATTTTTATTTCTGTGCCTCATTCTCTGAGCAGTATTGCTGACAGCAGCATCCAAAGTCCCAGTTGTGTGGGGGTTTCAGTAAAACACCAGCCCACATCCAGAAATCCTCTCCCAAGAAGGCTGGGAGCATGCCTCAGATCATTTGAAAAGAGAAATTCATGGTGTTACACACAAGTTGCCATCAAAGCAGGCTAGATGGCTAGATACCAAATATCAGGACACGTTTATAAACAAATTACAGAGGAACCAAAAAAAAAAAAAAAAAAAAAAAAAAAAAAAAAAAAAAAGGAAAAACAAAATAAAGAAAAAGATATCTGAATGAAATACATGACCATTTGAAAGCAAATGAAAGGACAAAGTTCTTCTAGCAATTGATCTCCAGAGAAACCATTTAGGGATGATAACAACCCTTCACCTTCTTTCTTTAGCTGTTTTTTTTCCCTTCCCTTCTTTGCAGCCTTGAATCTGATGTGAGGAGCTGGTCTGGATTCTGTAGTCATAGGCTCACTGCCAAAACAAGCAAGCAGTATGTTCACAAGATGTTATAATCAGCTGCAACAAGCAACCAATTTTTCTTGCAGCAATTGGACCTAACAGAGGGAGAGGATATGACTTACTTTGTTCCTCCTTATTTGTTTTTTAGCATTCTTTTATTCCTCCTTTGTTTTTCTTCCATGAAAATATATTCCATGCACTGAAAAGCTGAATATTCCTTTTAGTTTTCCCCAAAATTGATTTATATATAAGGACAGTTTAGTAAAAAATACCTATACTTCTTGAGACCACGTGCTACAGAAAAGTCTGCTTGGATCTGAACTGTGAAAAGTTCTTTATGAGATGAGGACTTTTTTACTTGATAAATCCCAACTTTGGGTCATATTTCATGTAGTAGCCTCTGGAGGACTCATTCAGCCTCAAAGGTGATGACAGAAGTCACGTGGCTACCACTAGAAAATCAGAGAAAATGAAAACAAAACCCAAGTTTGAAGGGAATTTAATAGTCCATCAGATAATGAGGTCCCACATCTGTGTGTGGTCCTGTGCCATGGAAGAGCCCGAAGTTTGACCCCTGTTATCTTAAAGGATTTCGAATGAAAACAGGCAGGAGAGAAATTCACAGTGAAGCAGACAGACATGGAGATTTGCAGCTTCTTTCAGGGGAAATAAATCTGCTTAATTTCTTGTGAGACCACCTCCATTTGGTCTCAGAATTTTTTACCTCATTCTTGCATATGAATATTCTTGCATACCAGGAACTCAACCTTACTTCTTCTGTAGAGATACATCTAAACTGGAGAGGAACCACTGTTAGAAAAAATCAGAGCTGCATCCCCTCAGTGATATTGAGGGTTCTGCTGCATTTGAAGCTTCTGATCTGAGTGTTCTTCCACCTTTTTTTTTTTTTTTTGAGGGTCCCTTAATGCCATCCTTCACAACAGCTTCGTCTTGCCTGCTCCACATGAGCCTTCTATCCAAATATTTGTGCTTGGCCTTTCTGAATTCCCTTTTTCCATGAAAAAAGAAGGCCATGGGAAAAGAGAAAAGCTTTTTATCCAGGTTTCTGCTGCTCAGGACGTGGCCCTGGTGCCAGGATGTGAGTGGCACAGCTTGCTTTCCCAACAAACTCAAGGAAAGTCAGGTTTTTCCACCTTCCTGCTCATTCTTTATTGAATTCACTTGTTTGCTTGGACAAGAAAGAGTCATTGATATCTTCTGTGTGCAATAGTACGGGGACTTGGTTTTATTCCAGACCTCAAGCCACAGAAAAATCCAAACACTGAGAGTGCCCAAGACCTTACAGAGTGAAGATTTATATATAACCCTATATTTACTATTTCAGACACACAGAGCTCCAGAGTTGGTTTCTCCTCCAGCTCAGATCAGTCTTTAACTTGAACAGAGTTTTCAAAGAGCCTGGCCCCTGGCCTAATGCTAGTCCAGGGGAAATGAGATGATCACAGTGGTAATAATTTGTACGTTGGGCTTTAAGTCAGATGTGGTTGTTCTATTCTCAGTTTATCTCTCCATATGGACTTTCAAAGAGGAGAAGGCAGTGTGGTAACAATTTGCTTGAAAAGGCCTCTGATTTCTTAGTCAGAAGTTTTAAGGGGATTGTTCAGCTTTCATTTAAACGTTAAAAAAAAATAAAAATTAAAAATTGCCAAGCAGTGTAATATTAATCACCTCTAACTGGATGTTGTATTGGTGGTGTAGCCAGGCACATGCTTGTGTTGCAAAGTCCAGTTTTCTTTCAATTCCCTTTTGGTTGCATAAGTCAGGGCCAGTCCTCGCTGTGGCTGTGCTGGCAGCTGCAGGCTTTTCAGGGAAATTCCCCATTCTGTGTGACCTGGGCATTGTGACATGGAAACACTTTTGCCAGGTGAATATTCACACAACCCTCATCCATCCTGTGCCCAGTGCTGAGCCCAGCTCAGAGGGAGGATGAGCTGGGATGTGGGATGGGGCTGGAACAGTGGAAGGAGATCCAGATTTATTCCAGGGAGGAGTTTATCTGCTTTAAAAGGAGAAAAAAGGACCTGGTCCTGCATGGCCGTGATTTGTCACACTCAATTCTTTGTAGTGATGATGTGGTTCAAGTGCAGTGGGCTGTACTTTTGTTGGCTTTTCCAACACAAGGAGTTGCTGTGTTGCACCACTTTAGCCTCTGAATCACAGAATATTCTGGGTTGGGAGTTGAAAGGGGCCCCAGAGGGATCATCAGGTCCAATTCTGAAGTGAGTGGCCCACAGCATGCTGTGACCAGCTCAGGCAACATCAAAGAACTTCAAAGAGAAACCAAGAGGAACTGATCAATCCAGACACAGCAATTCACTCACTCACACCACAGTTTTGATTTTCAGCCATGGAAACACATGAAACTGACAGAATTGACCAAAATTCCTTTTAGTTTCCCTGATCAAGAAATTTAATAAAATGGTAATTCTGATTTATTTTCTTCTCCCCAAAATTTACTTAGTTTCCACATCTTCTGTATTCACTTTCCACATGCACATAACAATCAGCTTTACAGTCACAAGCAGGCCTGGAATTTTTTGCAAGGCCTAAGACTGCATGAAGTTTAACAATATTTTAAAAAAAGATCCTAATCACACACTTTTTTTGCCTTTTTGTGGATAATCATTGTTTCTAAAATGATTATCTATTCTAGAATTATTTCTATTTCACCCTCAGTCCTAGAAACTATGTAATATCTGGAAGTCATTTCCTCACTTTGTAATTATGTTTCCAGATGAATTCTTGAGACTCTATTAAAATTCATAACTTTCTTTTTTTTTTTTTTTTTTTAATTTGGATATCCCTAATAATAAAACTCAGGAAGCAGTTTTTAAATATATTCAGCATCCAACTTTTTCTTTCTCACATGGATTTTATATGGAACAGAAATTGCTTCTCCACAAAGATCTCTGCTGACTGCTGTGGTTATTTGCTACCATATTGATGAGATAAAAATACAAGCACATTCAGGCAGCATAAAAATGATTCTGAAAAAGTTTAGTGATGACTTTGCCCCATGTTGTGGTTTCATTGACATCTGCACAATTCACTGAACAGCTGCACTGGGGTCCTCTCAATGAGAGGGTTTCTTCCCCACTTTAGTGAATGTACAAACCCCAAAAATCAGATTTCCTGTGAAGGAACACCTGAAATGGCTTTGGGAATCCCTCCCTTTAGCACCAGGAGCACAGTTCTGACCCAACAAGTACCAGCAGTCAGAGAGGCTCATTAGGGAAGGCAATTTATGCAAAACATGTTTTCACTTTCCATCCCTGAAACAAAATCACATCCATGGGTTTAGTACTTTAAAGTACTGAAAAATAGTGGTGGCTTTATTTTTGCTTTTTGGTGGATGGCATAATGTTCTGATTTAGTCAGGGAAGAACCTATATATTAAATGCAAATGCAGAGAATATGAAGGAGAGTGGATCAAACCCATGCTGCTTTTAAAGCTCATTTATGGATGCATAAAAACATATATGTTTTATGCATATACTTCATAAAAATCTCCTTCCTCCTCTCTTTGGCTTAGTTTTCCATACCTTTGTCTCCAAGTCTTTGAAGTTTTGTCCAGATTAAAGCAAATATGAGATTAAACAGACCTGGTGCTACAAGAACCTTGGATGCTGGATTGTTTCATTAAAAAATATAATCATTAGGGGGTTCAACCCTTGAGCAAATCACTGATCTATTGCAATAGAAATTCATTTCAGCTAATCTTTGCTGGTTTTTCATCTTTTTCAGTGGAAAAAAAAGAAAAGAAAAGAAATGGAGGAATATATTTTCTTCTGCATATCAACTGAGGGAGAAGATGATTGCACCTGTCTCTAAGCTCCATGGATAGCTCCTTTTTCTGATTGAATCCTATAGTTTAAAGAAATTGACTACCAGCCCCTTGAATGGTCTGTCTTCCAAAACTTTTTATTCTCTTATAGAAGTTACTAAACATGACAGAACAATATAACATAGAAGAAGTGAGGCTGGTGCTGATAATTTACAGGCAGTAAAGACTCTGAACCAAAATCCAGTAACAAAAAGATTTTTTACCCCCACTACCTGATATTCTCTGACAAAATCCTACCAAGAAAGCAGCTGCCAATCTCTTTAACACAACCTCAGATTTATTTCAGTATTTTGGCTGAATAATTTCAGCCAAATTTTGCACCTTGCACCTAATTTATTTTATGTTTGTCGCTGGTGACATGTAAGTAACTGATCATGTGGGGATGAGTGGATAAAATTACTACCCATTTTCATTCCATTTACAAAGCTCAGTGGAAGTTGTCAAAGGTGTTAATTTTGGAGGAACCCTGGGGATTCTTTTAGGGTTTTGCAGAAACATCTGCACCTGTGCACTAGCAGCAGGACAAGAAGCTTCATGGGACAGCAAACCAACCGCTGCCAATTTCCGTGAAGGAGTGCAAGTGCTTCAAGGTTTCATTTTTCATTAGTGGGTACTCATTAAAATATCAAGGTTACTTTAAAATTAAAGAGGAGCTCAAAAAATGTAGCAAATTGCTTTCAACTGTGGACTGAACTGTGAACCTCTCCTTTAGACTGAATAGATCAGGAACCTTCCTCAGTCTGGAGACACCAGTGACTTAGAATGTTGCTTTGATCCCAAAACACAGGAAACAGAGGTGGGAGGAAGTGTTTTGCTCTTGTACTTCTTGTTTCCTAACCTGCCCAGGACTAGGAAATACGGGAAGAGGTGTAGTGATAACAGATGCTTTCTGCAAAAGCTGCTCCCTCCTTTCAGGAGTCTTCCCCTCCCTCCATCTCTTGACTCTTTACGCACCTGGCAAGTTATTCCATCTCTCCACAGGCCCATTAGGCTCTGTAATACCTGAAATTCATCACACTTGGCCAGCTCACGGAGTTATCTGATGAAACAAACTCTACGTGCTGAAATGCGGGGAGAGGAGGCTTCCAGTGTGAGGCTGAGCAATATAAGATCATGAAAAAAGGAGAACACATTTGTTGGCAAGGATCAGGTGGCTGTGACATAGGAAAGGAATGAAGCATTGTAGCTGTCCAGTTTTGTGCTGTTTACCATAATGATAGTCTCTGGACAGACACTTAGCTTTATTGAAAGCTCTGGCATGATTTTTGAAGTGACCACAATCTGAATAATGTCTTCTCTTATTGCTGCAATGACATGCAGAATTCACAGCTAATGCCTGTGATTTGTTATCATATGGGTGGATCTGGAGGTTTCTGAGGCTTCTCCTATCTACAATTCATTTTTCCCATTGCAACAATCTCAATCCTCCCAAACACAAACAGTTTCGCACATAATTAATTTCAAGCCCTGGAGTTTACAGGCATCTCACTGTGCACGAAGTGAAGCACAAATGTAATTGTGGGGCTGGACCTGGGCCACTGATTTTTTTGCCTAAAAAATCCCTGACTTGCTGCAGAGGAGCCCAGAGCGTGGCCACTTTGGCCAAAGCACAAATATTTTGGCTGGGAATGTGGGTGGATGTCCCCCAGGCTGCTCCTGCTTCCCTCTGCCCTGCAGCCTGGATTGGGAAATTCCATGTATGATCTGCTAGGAAAGGGTGAGGGGGAATTAGTGTTGGTGGTATCACTCCTGAATATCTGGAGAGCAAAGCCCAGCCCTGATGGAAAAGGGGCAGGACTGGGGGAGAGCAAAAAACAAGATCATGGTAGCAGGACCAAGGGCAAAACCAATTAATTCTTAACAACTTATTTTATTTAGTTAATCATACTCTTGATTTTGGCCAAAAATCTCCAAAACAAACACAACTCCACCCCAAAAAAACCCACCTAGAAATTAAATTTCTTTGTCTGGGGGAATGATTGTGATGCTGCTTCTTAAAACAGAGGGGAAACAGCAGTGAAATCCCCCATTTTGTTAAAACACTGGGCTCAGCCTGAAAACTAAAGTGAAACCATCTCTCAGAACTCTGGTTAAGCGTGATTTCTCTTCTAGGCCTGCTAGTTACAACTGTTTGCACTCCAGTTATTTACCTCGTGTCACTAATCAGATAATCACAATATTTCATAAGGACAAGAAACGAGTCTTAGACCCCACCTAATCCAGACAGGTGATGTCAGAGGATGTGGTAATCTCAGGCCATCAGCCACCATCCATCTGATTATTCAATTACCCAAGCCTACTACTTTGTCGGCTGGGTTTGTGCAACACAGATCAAAACCTACTTGGAAAACAGAATCCGCACCTGATTCAGGGCTGGAGTGTGGAAAATTGGGGATGTGGAAGGTGGATGGAGGATAAATGCGGGAGAGGGTCGAAGGGTTGTTTGTGCTTGTGTTTGGGCTCCAGGAAAGCTTTTAGATGTTTCTCTCTGTCAGGTAAGTCAGGCAGGGATTTCTGCCAAGGGTGCCACCACTCTGAAAGGCAAAATGGCCACGGTGCTGTCTCATACTCAGCAATGGCAAAAATCCCACCAGGAGAAATTCCACTTAACCCACTCCTCCTCTTATTGCTATTTCTTAAAAGGTAGGCAGTTTACACGTCCGGGGAAGGCCACATTGCATCTGCCTAAATTTAGCTTTTTTTTTAGCACCCTTTTTTTTTTAGCTAAGGACAGCAATGGTGTTATTTTATGTGCTTTTACCGGAACATCTACATTGTAGAGCACAAGTATGACGCTGATCCTGGATCTTCCTGCTGAGCAGCCGTATCGTATAAGAGGTCCAGCCAAAGAAGTTGACTGCAAATGAGAAAATAGTGTGAACACTTCAGCTGGGATTTTTAAGTGAGGTAGAGAAAGTGCAGGAGAAAATGCAGGGATCAGATTGATGACTGTTTTTGAGCACCAAATTATTTGAAGAATAAGGAATACTACTACTACTACTACTACTACTACTACTACTACTACTACTACTACTACTACTACTACTACTACTACTAATTTACTTAAATTGAGTGATTTGCATCACCATAGTAGTGGGCAGAAGGAATAGCACTAG
Source organism: Melospiza melodia melodia (assembly GCF_035770615.1). Classification (NCBI taxonomy): domain Eukaryota; kingdom Metazoa; phylum Chordata; class Aves; order Passeriformes; family Passerellidae; genus Melospiza; species Melospiza melodia. Next base: position 78,332,821 of record NC_086226.1, on the reverse strand, counting down.
CAATGTCATTTTCTGTCTTATGTCTCTAATTGACCTGCTTTTCATTGCTGCAGAGGAGACCTGAGCAACAGGGACTCCTAAATATTCTCAGGTTTGGGGCAGTCCTCCCAAAGTTAATGGAAATAGAAATTGTGCATCAGTTTTAATGCTCCAGACCGCTGTTCTCCCTGCACTGCACAGCTCTGAGAAATTTGCAAAAAGGCACTGAGAGCAATGATTTCCCAATATGCTCAGCATTTCAGCCTGGGATTTGCACATCCCCTGCCCATTATCAAAGGTTTAGCTCTGGGGCTTGCTTTGCATGGAAACTCTCAAATGAAGGAAACCTGAACCACTACCCAGCGATAAATCAGGTTAGGTTTATCCATTTTAGATGATTAATAGCCAAACAAAGATTTTCAGTGCAGCCAAAACTGTAATGATATCTGTTTTACACTCACTGATAAAGCTGACTTGAATCTTCCAGCAGAAGAATATTTCTTAGCACTTCTCCACAGGAAACATGACAAAACCCCCAAACATTCCACCTAATTTCCAGCAGACACAGAAAAAGGGCCAAGTTTTTCCCAACACTGGGAAGCTGTAAAGATGAAGGTGTAAAAGTGAAGCTGTAAAGAAATGATTGGTGCCACTGAAAGCTGCCAGTGCAAGGATGGGATCAGTCATCTCCCCTTCCCAATCTGTGCTCTGTCTGTTGGGAATCCATCCCTCTCCTCCCTGTGCTGGACCAGGGAATGGTTCCAGACCACTCACAGATCCAAGGCTGCCCTGGTACCAGCATGTCACCTCATCCTGGAACATTTTTAAACTTGCTAGGATGCTGCTTTTCCTGGAAACCTTGGGAATGTGTCCCAAGAGATTTTGTGAGTGCAGGAGGATGGAAAATGTTTGAGGCCTGTTTGAGAAATCAAACAACAAGGTATCCTGATGAGAGGATCTACTACTCTGATGCAGGAGGACATTCTTAATACATGAAATCTAGCAGATTTTGACCTGTTTATGTTGAAATTATTTCATTGTCTTGAAACTGGCTTCATAAGTGCCTTATGAAACACTTACAGTAGATAGCTCTTGCCTCAGCCACAAAAAATGCATGTAGGCTCAGCTGAGATAACAGTACATATTTTCAGATGCTAATTCATGTTTCAGACAGTTCAGACCTGGGCTTTCTGTCAGTCATAACCTCTGCAGCTGCACCTTTCAAAATTGTAAAGCTTGGTAGAAATAGAAAAGGAAAAAAAAAAAGGAGAAATATGGCAACAGCATCTGGATTTTATTTGCTCAGACTAGTATTATTTCTTCCCCTTTGGTCAGCGTTTTACTCTTCTAAACAGGTGAAATTCATAGAAGAAACTAGATCCATGTCCAGATTATTAAGACACGCTGTAAACTGTAATTAATTGTTTTTTAAATAATAAATAGTTGCATGAAAATGGATACTGAAAAAAATTCCAATGATAAATTGATGTTTGCTTTTTTTCTCTCCCTAACCTAACAAATATTTTGTGTATTTTTGTGGCATTTCCATTCAAGCTGCCTTTGGAAAAAAAAAAGAAAAACGGTGGGGGAAGGCTACAGAAGAATACTTCTGCTAAACAAGGTGTTACTAAAATAGTAATAATAATAATAACAGCAATAATAGTAATGCATTCCACAGTTATGATTGCTGTGCCTGCATTGTTAAGTCCTGACATTTTCAGAAAGGAGGAGGAATGCAAATGAAATTTCTGGTGGGGCAGAGGGTGATTCTGGCACTGAAAGCATCTGGACTAACCTGAAATCTGAGGACGAGTTGTTTAAAAACAGAAAAGGAACTGAAGGTTACAGCTCAGCTTCAGAGCTGTTGACTTCTCACGAAGAGCCCTCAAAAACAGACTCAGAAATGAGCTGCAAACAGCACAATTACAATTTTTGCTGCTTTCAGAGGCGTGTGGAGCACCTAAAACATGGTCCTGGGACCCCTGTAAATCTCAGAAGGAACCTCTGGATGTGGCAATCTCAGGCCAGCATCCCCAACCCCACAGTCCCATCAGGTGGGTTGTGAATGAGAATCCCCATGGATTCCCTCCCACGTCCAGCTGGGTTTTCAGGTATTTCTCCACTCGTGTGGAATTTTCTGTGTTTCTCTGTTTCTGTGTTTCACAATTTTTTTGTGTCCACTGCCTGTTGTCCTTCCCTGGGCACCACTGAGAAGTATCTGGCTCTGCTTTGCACACTCCCACCACCGACTTTCACACATGATTACACTTTCAGTTCGCATTTCATCCCCTACCAAGACTCAAATTCCCTCTTTGCTGCTCCTTCAGCAAGCCCCCATCAAAGGAGCAATATCTGAGTGCACTCAGCGGAGGAGCACTTGCAGGAACAGATGGTTTTTATCGCCCTGCTCCTGGCAGGCTTTCACAGTGGGGGTTTTATCTCGTGCACATGCTGGAATACCCCTGTGGATTGGTTTGTGTGGGCACAGCCAGCTGCCAATTCAAACAGTGTGCAGCAGAAATGCAGAGGTCTTTATCCCGGGAATGATGAGGAACGTCCCGTGGCAGCCTGTCCCTGGCTTCGTTCCACCAAGATGTTTCCACTCACAGAGTTAACTGGAAATTAAAAAGTCATGTAATCATATTGTGAGAACAAAGATGATCCAGGTGCTTTAAAGTGCAGTTCTGGCAGAGGATATGGTTCTAATAAAGAAAATTTCGTTTTGTCCAATCACTTATTATTTTTTTAAATTCACCTTGTCTTTCTTCTCCACAAAAAAAGAAGAAGAAAATGTAGTTAAAAATTTTTTCCTCTCTCCTTTTTTGTCTCACTAATTTTTGTTTGTTGGTTTGTTGAGTTTTTTTCCTTCTGTTTGTTTGGTTTGTTTTCTCCTGATAGGTCTTTCACATAGAAAACCCAATTCAGATATAAGAAAAACTGAGTCTATGGAGAACAACAGTGAACAGCTCAGCTCCAAGAGGTGACTCCTTTAGTTTTCCCAGAGGAAGAATCAGCTATATCTAAGAATACAGTTAATTCCCTAGACTGATCCTCAAAAAAGAGAAAATTAGTTTAATAGAGTGGTACAGCAGCAAGTCTCTGACTAATCTCTGCTAAACAATAACTCTCAAAAGACTGAACACTTCCCACTCTGATTTTCTCCTTCACTTTAATTTGCTGTGAATTGAATTTGCCCTCTTCACATTTTGTATTCCTTTTGCCTGTTGAAGGCCAAGAACAGCAGCACTAACTGTTTTTCTCTTCAGCTTGGATGCCCAAACTCTTGGGCATCACAAAGATGCTCTGAGCTTGTTATGAAATAAACAAGCAAAAATATCTGGGTTTAAACCATCAGCATCCAAAATTTCAGCTTCACAAACCACTCCTACCCAGAAGGATGCTCAATGAATAACACTCATAATTCCAGACAATTATCAATTCAAAGCACCAACTGTGGCCTTGTTCATGGGTACCAATGGCCCTCTGCAGGTCACAAATCTGTAAATGTTATGTTATGTTATATGTTATGTTAAATATACTTATATATGACATATAATATGTATCATATAGTATAATGTATAATATAATATATAATACCTCATATATGATATATATAATATATAATATGTGATATATGATATATAATATTATATATACTATAAAATATATACTATATACTATAAAATATATACTATACACTATATACGATATACTATATGATATATACTATGTGATATATAATACCTCATATAGAATATAGAATACCTCATATATCATATATCATATATAATGTATAATGTATGTAAGTGTTTATAACTATATATATATGTGTATATATATGTGTGTGCATGTATGTGTGTATATATATATATATATATGTATGTGTGTATATATATATATATATATATGTATGTATATATATAAAAATTGGAAGAACCTCAAGCTTTAATTGCTGCTTCTGTTTTTATATCCACATTGTGCAAAACACATCCAACACATGGCATTTGCAGCTTGTGGCCAAACTGGGTTCAGTTTAAAACTAGCACATATTTGTTAAGAACTGAACTGCTTTTAACACAGTTGCACAATAGATTGGGGTTGTTTTTTCCTTTGTTAGTTAATGGGTTTATTGAAAACATATTTCCATAGTTAAAAAATAAAAGCCCAAACCAAAAAAAAAAAAAAAAAAACCAAACAAAAAAAAACCCCAAGAAAACCCCCAAAACCAAAAAACAAACCCAAGAGATCATGAGTTTATCTGAGCTCTTGCAGAAGATATGATTATGAAAATCACATCTTTCATGAACAAATTTAAAAAAAATTATATATCACTCATGGGTTTTTTAATCTTTTTCAGTAAGGTATTTGCAGTTATACAGAACAAAATGGGATATATCACAGCTAAACAGAGATCTCTTTGTAAAGCAAAGTGTCCCAATATGCTCATTTTATGCTGATAGTCTAATAAATAAAAATAATTATCATTATTATAGTTCAGATAGTGGTGTACATGTTCCTAGTTCCGGCTTAAGAACATATGTCTTCCAATAAAAATTAACAAATCTGTTGCTTTAACGTGTCCCTTTTTACCCCCTTTTTTTCCAATGATTAAAATTTTGCATCCTATTTTTAAAAAAGCATAAATGTATGAGATTTTTCTGAAGCATTAATTTCTGGCTTTTCTGAATGTTCAGAGCAGTTAATACATCTGAAGGAAGGATCAATTAGAGCAGGAGTAAATGATTTCTGATTGTTTGCCTTGCCCTAATGACAATTTTTGGATGTCAGGATTTGCACCGAAGATCTCAGTGAAGGGGAAAACCCCTGTTTTGGGTGCATTAATTACACAGGGCAAAGAAACATGAGCTCACTGCTTCTTCATAAGCAAAGAAAGAAATTAATGAAAAATTCTTCAGAATTATCCAAAGCACTGACAGAAACATAGGGCAATTTGTGAAGGGCTAGAACCAAAAGGTTCTAGCAGGGATTAGAACATTCTAGAAAACACTCAAAATTGAGCAGGATTTCAGCTTTCAAGCAAAAAAAAAAAATTGACAAAATAGCAGAATGACTGACATCAAAACAGTTAATGATATCTGGACACTGTATTTAAAAAAGCATTAGAAATTGTTTAAAATTGGGCATTAGCTTATTTCTGGTTTAAAACGAGCTTTTTTCCTTTGTAGGTGACACTTACATAGAATTAATAGTAGAGAAAATGAAAAAAATACTTTAAGCATATGTAAAAGCTAGGTGTGGGTAAAAGATAATTAAAAAAAAAGTCAGTCAATGTCTTTACAAGTGAGACAGCATAACATTAAGTAGCATTAATCCAGTTACTTGAGACATTCAAAGTTTGTAATTAAATAGGAAAAAAAAGTTTATTCCTTACTAGAGCTTGACTTGGCCCTGGCATGGGAGCAGCCAGAAAGTCAGAAATAAACCCAGATGAAACACAGGCACTCTTGAGCACTCATCAAGTGCTATAGTTTCCCACAAGTCTTTCAAAGCAGTTGAAGTGATTTTTTTGACCACAAGTCTTTCCTTCCTGTCTACCATTTTGCAGTGCCCCCCTCCCTCACAAATGCATTTCTCTTTTACTTTGGCTAAGAAAAGCATTTTTGGACCTTGAAATGAAATTATTTTGTGCCTCTGAGGTGGAAAGGACCCAGCCACCATCAGCATCTGAAATCCCCACAGCACTGTGGACTCTAATAGGTAACATTAATATTAATAATATTACACAGAAGAGCAAATAGCAATAGTAGAATTGCAAATAGTTTGGGGCATTTTTTTTTGCACAACAAGGTGGAAAACATATACTTTAAAGGAATTTTTTGGTGGTTTTATGTTTGAGAAAATAAAGAGAGCTTTGACCATTGTCTGTCTGTGTCTCTGCAGAGAGCAGAGAATGTGGTTGTATGACACACAGTAGAACATTAAGACTGCTTTTACCCTTCAAAATCAAGTCTTTCCAAGCTTTCCTATTATGTTTTTCTTATTAGTTTTATTGTTTTAATAGAAAAATTGAAGGGGATAATAAAAGTGACTTCCCTATGATGTTTAATATTTGTTCTACTACTTTAAAATTCAGTTGATGAGGCACTACTGAAACTTGCCCCGTCACTTGGCTTGGGTCTCAGATGCATTAAATTTAATTTTAAGATTTTTGTCTACCACCGAGGGGTTTTTTTTCACAGCCAGGCATACTTTGGGTTTAGTATCTTAATAAACAAGATGCCTTTCAAATTAGTCTCATCATTTTTTTTACAGTGCAGGAGCGGGGAGGACTTGTTTCAGTTTGATGTAATGTTTTGAGTCAACACAAAACATTTTTTGTTGTTTTGCCAAAAAAAAAATCATATTCAGCTGTGAGTCAAGGCAAGCCAGAACCTCCCAACTATTTTATTCTGGCTGTTACACTGAAAAAAATTCATTAATCACTCAGAGGTATGTTGCTATACCACAGGATGAGTGGCCATTTGTTTTTCTGTTTTTTTGGGTACAGTGGGAGAGTGCATTGCTCCTCCATGCAATTTTCTCTCATTTTTGCTTGTTTGTTTGTTGTTTTTTGTTTATTTAAGCACACTGTTATTGACACCTGCCCAAACCAGACGTGTCAGGATCACAGGACAGTGCCAAAAGAGTTTTTCTGCATCCTGCTCTTCATTCCTAATTCAAACTAAATTACCAGAGGAATTGCAATTTAAAGTATTTGCAGTTGTAGTTCAGGGCTCCTGCTTTTCTGTGCTTGACACTCAAATGTTTAACCTCAATTCTCGACCACTCCTAAGAATTTCCAAAATTTTACAGTGTTGCAGAAATCACACTTCAAAACCTCACAGTTTTTTTTTCCAAAATTAATTTTCTGGCCTCAGAGCAGCACTGGTCATTTCTACTGTTGTGAAGTGATTTTAACTCCATAGTTGTGGGATTTTATGCCTGCTTTTCACAGGTGCAATTGATGACACTGAATGTGCAGTAGTGGAAAATCACATTGGATAAATTCTGCATTGTCTCCATAAAAATGAAGGCAGAAAACTAAGTAATGAACCCTAATTTTTGGGTTAGCAAACCTGAAGACCTGAGCCACATCCTGATTTCTGGTATGACAGTGTGAAGTAAAATAGATCACACAGCCTTAAAAACAGTATCGTGGCATTTGTAGCAGATCAAATTCACAATTCTTTGTGGTGAACTTAGCACCCAGGGGAAAATTCAGACTTAATTCACCAACTCCCCACAGCTTCAAACACCGCTGGAATTAAACTGAATGTCCTACCTCAATTAGAAATGGAGAGCAATGTTTTTAATGAGTCACCATGCAATTTGTTAAACTACTGTGACATTGTTAACCTTTACATTCATTTAGATTGTACCAATTTTCTTGAAAAATTTTCTTTGCCTTTTCTGACCTGATTTCGTGATCTGTTGTCTGATGGAAGCATAAGACATCCAAAAAAATCAGAAATCAAACAAATCCTGAGGAAAACGTTTCCTTTTCCATCCGTAAGACACAACTAAGAGCTGCTATAATATTTCCCCAGTGAAGACAGCCTGGTGTGGTCAGCTGAGAGATAAGTTCTAAAGAGTTTATAATTTATAATTATAATCAGGAGTTTATAATTGTCACAGCTTGCTTTCTTTTTTGACTAACCTAGAGATTGAATGTTGTAGCTGATTAAGAAGTGAAATGCAAAGAATTAAGAGCTGGATGGATGTTATATTCTCTGCAATTACTGAGTGAACAAAAACTGAAAGAAAACTTTAATAAGGCCAGAATTTTAGATTAGGTAAAAACATCTAAGGCAGCACACATTCACCGTTCCTTTGGATGATCATACAATTACCTTTATGTGGATTTTGGGCTGGTTTTTGTGTGTTTGTTTGTCTGGTTTTTGTTTGTTTGTCTATTTTTGTTTTGTTTGCATTCGGTTTTTGTTTGTTTGGGGGTTTTATTATTGGTTTGGGATTTTTGCTTGGTTGGTTGGTTGGTTGGTTGGTCGGTTCACTGCCTTGGGTTTTTTTGTGATCAGCTTTTGACTTTCCAGAAAACACCTCCACATGCATGTGTGCTTTCCACTCCACTCCATGATTTCTTTGGACAATTATTTCCTTGTACTTTTCCTGATCCTTATGCTTGCATTTATCATTCCTTCCTACTTTCCAAGCTTTAGTTTCCTGCAGGATGGTTGCTTTGTTGTCTGATTAAACATTTCTGGGCCTCTTAGGACACAGGGATGGCTTTCCAGTGGGGTGGATCTGCAGGGACTCTCACTTTAGGGGCCTGCAAACACCACTTGCTGTCCCTGAAGAGTGGAAAAAAAGCCCAAGAGACACAGCTGAAGCCCTTTAGATGTCAAGCATTGTTCCCTGCCTCTTTTTAGCTTTTCACATTATTGTTTCCCAGCACCACTTCCCTCCAGCATCCACACATGTTGCAGTGGGTTTTGCTCAGGCCAGCAAGAAATTTAAAACTCTGGCTTTGACACACAGACACAACTTGAACTCCTGTCACTTTCAGATGTTGCTGCGCCTTTTCCCTTTTTGGGAAAATCAGATTAATTACCATCTCTTACATGATCCTTTCTCTTGTTAGATGCTGTTCACCTCCCCATGTTCATGTGCTTGTTTTCCTCACAGCTGTGAGTATCTAATGTCCCCTGTCCCCATCCCTGCCTGCAGTTTGGTCCTCCTCTGTTGCAATAATGTAGAAAAATCTTAAAGAAAGGCTTCATAAAAATCAAGCCTGCTCTCCTGGAATCAGTGGCTGGCCTTGTCAAAACCAGCATTTTGCAGGTTCCCATGTGAAAGCAATTCTGTTGTCAGCAGTTATTTAACATAACAATCTATTCCTGGGTAAAAAAATAAACAACTTACACCTGTATAAACTGATTTTATACTGTTAGATAGAAGAATGAAAACCGTCTGTCACAAACAACTTCCCTGCATGTATGCACTGAGAGTTTGAGTGACTAATCAATAGAGAATAACAATTTGTTACTAACCAATAAAAGTAATTTGCAAGAAAACTACTAACCAACTGGAGTCCCACACGAGGTCTGTAAAACTGTATAAAAATCAGTCATGTAAATAAAGAAGGGTTTTTTTCTACCATGAAGAAAATGGAGTCTTTGTGATTTATTCCCATGCTCCTCCACTCAAACCACCAGGATCTCTGCCCCCTTTCCTCTTTTTTGGCAAAGGTTGGTGGGTGAAGAGACACATCTGTGACTGGGATCCTTCCAGGACAACCCCTGCAGCAGAAGGAGATGCTGCCTCCTAAAGCTTTCCTCATCTCTTCCTTCCTGTGCCATAGAGAGAAAAGTGGAGGGATGTGAAAGCTTCCAGCTCCATCTCCAGCATCAGGATATGAAAAAAAACCTCAGGCTTGGCAACTCTTTGCAATGTGTTTTTTGCCAGGTGAGGCTGAAATCCTTGAGACTTCAGCTTTACTTGTTGCCATCACATGGTTTCTAGTTTTGGGGGAAAAAAAACCCCTTTCCTGTGGAGTTCCTGAGAGGTGGCAAGGTTATTTCTGCTGTTCCTCCACATTTTGCCCAAGTTAAGCAAAATGATATTCACCATCTTGCTTTAGCTGTTGCAAAGAAGACAAGATCATCCTGGTGTGTATTTTGCCATTTTGTAGCTCACACGAAATTCTTCAAATGTACTTCTCCCTTCTAAAGATATGCCACGGTGTCCACACATCAGACAGACGTGGTGATATGAGGTTCTCCCATCATCACCAGTCTCTAGACCCCAGGAGGGGCCCAGGAAGAGAAGATTTTATCATCATACCCTTCCAATTCCACAAACAGAAGGCTTCACTTGATGCTGTTTTAAACCTGTCTCTTTTCCAGAGCAATCGTTTTTGAGCAAAATAAAACCAAACCCAAAAGACAGCCCGGGGGAAAGGAAAAAAAAAAGAAAAAGAAGAAGAAGAAACATTATCTCACTTAGTTTTGAGTCAGACTCTCCAGAGTCCTCAGGGAGCAGAAGAGCAAACAAGACTATGTTCAGAATGTTCCTGCTCATGAGCTGAGCTCAAACAAATGCACCAGAGCAAATAAAAACACACTCGAAACGAATCCAAAAGCAAACCTATCCCCTGAAGGCCAAGACACTGACTGGGGCTACAACGGAGCCAGAAAAAAGCAGAAGGTGCTCTGGGATGGAAGCACGCACACTGTGACATGGAGACCAGGAGAACTTTGACCCTCACCCCTGTATTAATGTGGAAAACTGTAAGAAAAAACCCCAGAATTTGCTGACTCCCTTGCAAATTCTGGGGCTGACTCAAAAATGTCTTTCTTTGTGCAGGGAAAGCTAACCAGGCATGCTATCTGTCTGGGAAATTCAGTATTTCACACAACGGACTTGCAGTCAGCTTGTTCAGCTCTCATCCATCTCTTCTAGGTTGTGTTGGAAGGGGATGTGAAATGGCAGTGGAAGTTCCAGAGAGGATGAAAGAGCTGTTTTTGACTTGCACTAACTGAGGATATTTCATGGCCTAACAGGAAGGAAGAAGGTGTGGGATATGATGCTCACAGTTCAGTCTCCAGAGCCATAGCAGTTTCAGTAAATCTTTAAGTAGCTTCCCTTCCACCACTTAATCCGCTTTCATTTAATTTTATGAAATATCAGTGAGTGATAATTAATTTTAAGAGGTGTTTTGCTCTCCTCAGGATCATGGCATGCATGCAAATGCAGAAAATGGACTGCAACAGCTCTCCTGAGCACGGCATGGTTTGTTATGGAAAAACAATTAACAAGAAGCAATGAAATCCGATTTCCTTAATCTGTGCTGTGATGAAAGCTCCCCTGATGTGTACTTGTCTTTCTGGAAGCACTCAGGGCTGCCACTAATCCTTTGCATTCTTTGGAGAATGCTCATTGATTTAACTACCATCAAATGTAATTATATTGTCCGCAGGTATGTTTGTCATGCACTTACACTGACGTACCTTTGAGGCCATTGAGTTATTTCTCCAGAACATAGGAGGGTAAGAAGGGAGCATTTAAATCTGTGTTTCTGCAGCCTCCTAGATGCCTCTGACCTCACCTTTCTGCTGCACAGGTTTTGTACTCGCATGGAGGCAGGTCAAAACAAACCACTCTTCTGACACCTTATAGGCCTTGCATCTAAATTTAAAAATAAGCACAACTGCACTACAGGGCTGAGGATTTGAAAAGTTAATCTTAATTCTGCTTAATTAGACCAAAACTAGGTGTTGGCAATGTGTACCTGCCATCTAGTTTGCTCATGGGTGTTAGAATAGAATGAATTAAAGTATAACTGAATGGTTTTGTTTGGAAGCAACCTTAAAGATCCTCCTTTGCCATGGGCAGGTACACCTTGCAATAGACCAGGCTGGTCAGGGGGGCCCCATCCAAACTGGCCTGGAACACTTCCAGGGATGGGGCATCCCAAACTTCTCTAGGCGATCTGTTCCAGCGCCTCACTGCCCTCAAATTAAAGGAACTCTTCCTAACACCTAATCCAAACCTTCTCTCTTTTGGTGTAAAACCATTTTTGCCACATCCTGACACTATCTGCTTGGTAAAATGTCCATCTCCCTCCTCTTTATAAGCCCCTTTCAGGTACTGGGAAGCTGCAGTGAGGTCTCCCCAAAGCTTTCTCTTCTCCAGGTTGAATCCCAACAGTGTCAGCCTGTTTTCATGGAAGAGGTGCTCCAGGTCTTTGGCTCATGTCCACCTTTATATCCACCAGAAGAACCCCCAAATCCTTCTCAATTAATTATTCTCCCTACCCCATATCTGGGATTTCCCTGACCCAGGTGAAGCACTTTGCACTTGGACTTGAGTTCCCATTCACAGCTTCTACCTTGCAATAAATAAATCTTGAGAGCCCCCTCAATGAGTAAAAGTGATAAAAATAAGTCCTTTTCTTTCTAAATTAAGTGCCAAAGATGCCTGGATTTCAAAGAGGCTGTAATCCTAACACTCTTTGGAAGGGAATTTAAGAAAGATCTGCCCTTAGCAGACTGGAAAACCCTTCTTCAGCAGTTAGCCCCATAACAACCTCTCCCCAGGTGGTAGTGCAATTCCCTCACTGTCAGCAACTCAGGAACAGATGGAACAGATAAGAGGAGAGTCCAATCCCACTCTCTCCATGGTTTGTCCTGGTGCAAGGAAATGAGAGCCTGTTGCTACTATTGTTTACCTGACCACATAAATAATGCTGCTGTATTTCTCTGGGGATATTTTGCACTTGCAAAGGACAGCTCTGCCCCTCTGAGGGCGGATAAAATATATATATATGTGTAAAATACACATTGCAGGCAGATAATCTCTTAATCTCTCCACTTAGACGTTATGCACAGCGGACGTCTAATTGCAATATTGAGGCCAAGTTGCCCTGCACTGATCATCCCAGGAGGAGCTGTGTGTCCTTTTTCTTTCACCCTACTGGCTGCAAAGCATTTTTCCTGTGCTTTTTAGGGTGAATCAAACATGCTGTTCAACCACTGGCACATCCAGCAGGGAAACCCTTCTGGAGCAGTGGTCATGTGAAGATATCTCTTCTGCACAGTGCCTTGGACCAAGGATGGCTACCTGGGGCAAAATATTTTTAGAAATCCAACCACACTTTTTTACACATCACAGCAGGCTCCTCGTAAGTGTTGCAGCTCTGGAGCCTGTTTTTGCATTCTTTTCTAAAAACAGAGCAGGTGCTGCCTGTAAGATGAGGGTCCTCCATTTTGAAACTGAAATAATTTAAATCTGAGCTTTCATGGCTCTTCCAAAAGCTCCTTGGGAGGTCAGGATGGTGTGTATTTTCAAGGCAACTGAGGTGTGTTTACTAGTTTATGGCATGATGTACCTGTTGTGCAGGTAAATAAATGATTTTAATAACTGGCTCAGCTACTTCCCTGTACATTAAAGGAAGGTGTAAAACTTATTTTTTTAATGAGGTCCATCATCATGTAAAAACAGCTATGACCTTATTTCCATGTGAACATAACAGTCTGCTTTTTAGCATATGCTGATCCTAAGGTGTTTGCTCTGACATAAACATATCCTTCCCACACTGAAATGTCATTTCAGTCTCACAGTAGGGTCAAAAGAAAGCAAAAATTATCTGTAAACCCAGAAATGCTGAATTGTCGTTGTGTACTAAGCCATCTTCTTTATCAGCATAGTAGAAGCTAATGGAAAAATGGCACAAATTTTTCTGATATTTCACTCCTTCCAACAGCAGCTTTTACTTTGCAGTTATTGACCTGCCAGCTGTCACCAGCACAAATTATTTAAGTTTTTCAAAATGCCATTTGGATTTCACATCCATCCCTCCCCCACCGAGCCTTTTAAAAAATGCTCTTAAGTAAAGCAATATTTTGCCAAAATGGGAACCATATGATTTTCTCTGCAATGCAACCAGTAAAAATTGCAGGGATGGTGCATGTGGTCAGCAAAACAGCAAACAAGAAGGAGGAGGGATGTGTACACATGAAAAAACAAGGAAACTGCAGAAAAGAGAAGTGATAAGGACTGTGCTGGTGTACTTGTCTGACCTTTGCCAAGAAGAACCAGGAGGATGCAGGCACAATTCAAGCATGCAGCCTGGGAAGGCCCTCTGAAATTCCTGGCCATGCAGTTTTCTGGGGCCTTCATAATTATGTTGTGGAACAGACTCTGCTGGGACATCACAGCAAGTCACAACATCTTTGAGCAACCCGTAATTTGCAACATTATAATGGTAATGCAGCTGCATGATGAAAAAGCTTTGTGTACCCACTGGTAAGAACTGATTCATTGCTGAAGTCAGACATTTTCATTGAAGTTTAGATCAGGAAAACAATGTGTGGGTAACTGCTCCAGTCAACAGGAGTAAGAGGTGAAACTGTTGCTGCTGCAGAGAAATTTGATTGCTGAGTTACTGCCCAAAGCGTTTCATTCAGCAAATAAACAGCCAAATTATTTGCTCTTAAGTGTTAAGCTGTTTCTGTTACAACAAATTAACTGTCCTCACAGAGCTGAAAAAGTTAGGGTAGGGAGCAAGTCATCAGATGGGCCTAAATCTGCAAAATGGCCTAACTGCTGGGAAGGTGCCTGTTTGCACCTAAGCTTTACATAGATGGACAGAAAGATAATTCAAAGGTCTCTGTTTCCAGAGATGCAGTCTAACTGCATACTCTGCCCCTACTGTAGCTCCTGTGAGGCACTCCACTAATATTATCAACCCTGAAGGCTTCAGCCAAAATTTTACAGCATTGGGATTTTCACAAAGGTGTGCACAAAAATTAAATTCACACAGAAAGAAAAAAAAAAAAGCCAAAACCCACAACGCATAACATCATATGATGTTTAAAATTCTTTCAGGGGCCCCCAGCATGCAAAAAGAAACACATCTCTAAGATCTGATCTGTACCTCATTCAGCTCCCATGTTGCCTGGGGAAGCAGTGAGAATTATGAACCTTGATATTTCATTAGAAGATTAGCAGCAGCGTCAACTGGCTGCACTGGAGAGCAAATGAAAGCTGAGATATTTCACGATGCTGAGATAAGAGCACGACTCTCCTGCCTGCCACGAGCAGTTGTGCTCTCCACAGCCTCTTCCACCAGGAGGGAGGGAATTTTTACAGCATGAACCCAGGCCCTGATCAATGTCTGACACTAATGTTGCCTTGGGACTTTAGCTTCTGTATTGTTCATACAGTTGTAATCCTGCAATTCTTTAGTGTATAACTCTAAATTCATTATAGAGTGTTGGAAACTGCTGTCCCATTTTGGGCAGACACAACAATTCCTCTCCAGGCCTGGGAATCAAGGACACCTCACTGCCTCAGGCCTGAGAGATGGAAACAAAAGTGAGTTGGGGAGAGAAACTTGGGATAAATGCCTTCATTAGCTGAAGCTGTAGTTGGAAGATTAACCCCTAGTATGCAAATGGACCAAAATTATAAAAGTGTTTGTCCGTTTTGGGTGTAGGCCCTGAGGGGGCTTCATCTGCCCAAAATGAACCTGTAGGCCCTTCAATAAACACAACCACTTTTTATTCCCTTAATTTTGCCTGTTTTTAGGTAGCCCCAACAAGGCACCACTGACACCCATCTGGGGCACCCTGGAGGCCCCTCAGGTGCCTGAATTCTCATTTTCTGCCACGCTGGTGGGCAGGGGAGGAGAAGAGGAGCTGTCCCAGGAGAGGAGGAGATCCCAAAGGATGCGAAGCTGTGGCTGGATGAGGTGCAGGCTGAGGAGTCAAGGCTGTCCTGCAGGAGTCCTTCCAGCTGGCACCAGATAAAGCAGCCCTGTAGCTATTCTGATTTTCACAGGGGAGGTGGCTCTGAGCCAGGTGTTGGGTCTGAGGAGGCCTGAACCCAGCAAGTGGAGTGTCAAGCCTGTAATGGTAAAGAGGAACGCAAAGCAAAGGTGCTCATCCAAGTTTAACTCAGAATATTGGGCTGTAAAATGTATAGCACTTAGCTAAAAGAGAATACCTGAGGGATGATAAATCTTTTCCCTTGAATTGCAGCATGTTGGCATGGACAGCAAAATGCTGTTGTGGAAGAGTTATTTCATTGCATGACAATTTAAATGAATGTTGTGGAAGCACTTACACATGTTTCTTTGGATGTTACCATTCCCTCTGCTTTGATAAGATGCAGGCAAAATAGCTTTCATAACTTTAAAAATCCCTTTTCACTCGTATTTTATATAAGCCCTGTAAAATTGAGAGTACAATATGTTTCCTCACTGCAATCAATCTCTGTTATACATGTCTGTGGATAGAAATACACAGAAACACCTGGTTTGCTATTCTGGGATCTCACATTTAGGCTGATATCTTGCCACCATTTTCCACTAGATTAATATCCTTTTTTTAAACACATACACATGTATATGTATGTTAGTATAAATATACTTAAATATATAAAATTGCCTGAAATTTCAATATTAGTTTGGAATAAAATTGAAATACAAAAGCTATTCTTTTTTTGTTATCTATAACAGGGTTTGCTACAAGAAACAATAAGCATAATAAAATATTTTTAGGAGTAAACCATTACTAGAATTAGTACATGCATTTGTTTTGGGCTTCTAGGAACTCATTTAGTATCTTATTTACTAATAAAACTGTGAATTTTATAAATTGCATTGATGAATGGCAAAATGCGGCTGAGGAATGAGCTGAGAGCCTCTCTCCTTCTGGCTGGGTTGATTTGAAATTTATCTCAAAGAATTTAACCACACTATAAATAGAACTAGTCAAACTTCTTCTGAATAGCTCCCCTGATGGGAGACAGCTTTTTTGTTTTTTTTTTCTTGAGAAAAGATTTTCATAAATATATTTACATTTTTTAAAATGAAGATAAGGAGTGATTTGGTTAGCAAAACGTATGTTGGAAGGAAAAAATGAAAACATTCTTGCTTTCATCTCCATTCTTCATGCTGAGGAGATGATCCTCTCCCACCTAATTCTAATCACAATGTGAAGCACAGTTAGAGCCTCCAGGCTTCAGCTCATTCCCAAAGCCAACAAGAACCCTAAAAAAATTAGATATACCAACAGGACCTCTCCACCTTGTTCTCCTCTTTTGTCAGGCCACACAACTAGAAACCAAAAATGTATTATTTTAGTATTATTTTTCTCTTTTAACCTAAAATTCAGCTGGTATTTTGCACACAGAAGTTTAATCTGTGATGAACATTTTCTTCTGAGGGAAAGAAATCTTTGTGGGGTGCAGTCAAATCCAGCTCTTCAGCATTGCTGGTGTATGATTTCCCATGAAGCTGGTAGGAAACACTTTCTCTGCTTCTCAGATATACAGTATACACTTTTAGCAACCCATTTTTCAGCTTTTGGACTCCCAGGAAGACACAAAAAAATTATCAGTTGGTATTACAGAACCGATTTTTCTTTTTCATTTTCCTCATAAGAAAAGACGACATGGTCAATATTTTTAATTAATGCATTATTTCACACTGCTTAGAAATTTGTCTTCCCTCTAACAATGAGCTCAAGACCACAAATTCATGTAGGCACCAGGATTTTGTATAATCCAGAAAATTAGAGTAAAATGGAAAAAACCCACCCAAACCAAACCAAAAGAAAACAAAAACCAGCTTCAGAGAGCTTCTGAACATAAAAAGCCATCTGTAAATTTAAAGATTAAAGATTATGACTTATGACTAATTGAGCTTTGAAAGCCAGACTTTTCAGGTAAAGAAAAAATAACTTTATTTATTAAAATTCTTCTGCAATTAGGCATAAATAAGCAAATAAATGGTAATCTTGAGAAGGTCAAAACTCCAGAATACTCAGCAGGTCATGGTTCATAATTTTTCTCTTGTTGCCATCAACATTCTGCTGGAGAAACAGATGTTAAAGACATCATAACTTGCTAAGTACTGCTTGTTTGAGAGAAGCAAAATGTCCTCATCTATGCTTGATTTTATTTGGAGGTACAAGTCCTCCCTGAGAACTGGCAAACTGAATCATGCCTGCAAAACCCATACATGTCAGACCTCAAGAAAAGTACAGTGAGAGAGTTTCCTTAACCTTTGAGACTTGGTGGCATTTGGAAGTGAAATCCCAAACCCAGTTCTGAGCTAAGCTAAGGTGTTGACTGAATGCAGTGTGGAAGGTAAAAGCATCCTTGAAACCCATATTTTGTATGGTAATTTAGCCTTTTGTTTTCTTCTGTGAGAAGGACACTCAAGTCACCCTCCAATTTAACAAATACATTGATAATTTTCAATGTTTTTCAAAGATGGGGTGAGTTTGGCGATCTGCAAGAAAATAATTCCAGGAATTTTCCATCCTTCCCCTGGTCAACTGGTCATCTGGTATTTCTGCTTCCATACCATAGCAAGAATTTCACAAAAAGGAGGTCAAAATCCTTCCTAGTGGAAGAGGTGCCTGTAAGAAAGTGTGAAAAGGTGGCCTGAACATAATGGGGTCTCTGGAGCTTGATGGGATGTACAGTTCAGTCAACTAGAGAAAAATTGAAGGATGGGGCAACCCAGGCACAAATCCCATGAGTCACTCCAATGTAAAACTTCCAAGAATCAATTTGCTTGTCTGTCAAGATAATTCATCCCTAGAATGAAGTGTTATAAAAATTATACCTTATTTTTAAAAATTATATTAAGGAAAAAGCTCTTTTTTTAAAGTTTGGGTTGAGGTTTTTTTTTAATTAATTTTCCTCTGCTCAAAGAGCATTGAAAAATAGTGCTCCATAAAGATTTTCCTTTCTAGTTCAGTGTCCAAACTAAAAAAAGAGCAGAAAACCAAAGATCAGCTTGATCCAAATTAAAAAAAAAAAAAAAAAATCCTTCCTTGAACTGAATACTTGCCAAAAAACATTCTTTACCTAATAAACATTTTGTTAAATTCCAGGAAATAAAAAATTACATTTGGCAAATCTAGCCTCACTTTCTTAGAAGTTAAAAGCCTCACTTCATTTTCTGTAACAAAATCTTCCTGTAAACCTGAAAAGTTTTATCATGGAATTATCAAAGGAAGCATTTTGATCTTCCTGATGAACCTTCCTCCCACATCAATCATCTCATCCCACATCATCCTCTCCATCACCTTCACTCACAAACTTCCCTCTGTTTCATCCATAATAACATAAATGTTATTACTGGAAAATTATAGTTTTGGAGCATAAGAAAGAAGGTATGGGAATGAAAGACAGAAAAAGCAATTAATAACAGAAATATTTACATAGTTTACAATATTTTATGAACCCACCCAGTGATATTTTGCACTGCCCATGAATGCTAGCTACTTAATAGAAAATGAACATTATGATGATTCTCCAAAGTCTCTTGAAGTCAACCTAAACACTCCAAATTACTTCACTAGGCACTGGATCAGGCTCTCTGGCATCTGGAGTTGGAAAGATTCATTGCTCTCTTTGCCAGCTCTGACAAAAGTTATTTGCATCAAATGTTGTACATCCAAGTGAATAGCAAATAACTGATCCGGAAAAAAAAAAAAGAAAAAAAAGGAAAGGATAGGTTTTAATTTAAATTGTATTGCTTAGGTCGTCTCCACAGATTTATATCATTCTTGATTTTGCCAAGTTGGCATTTATAGTTGTTCAAATAGTGAGTGCATCCACTCACTGTTTGAGAGTTCCGAAAGAATTAGAAACAGATTGCGTTTTTTTAAAATATTTAGAAATTTGCAAATCCAAAGACGTCACCAGCTACCCCAACCCTCTGTAGTTTTTCTCTCTTTATTTCCTGTAACACTGTCATGATGACAAACATGAGTCTGCCACAATCTCTGCGAAAGCTCAGAACAAGATCGTGGGACTGAACCCACAGCAGAGGAAACAGTTTGGTGTTACCTGATCTCCAGTGCATCATTAGCAGTTCTCTCGCGATTTGAAGTATGAAAATAACTATTTTCTGTTTATATTAAACACCCTGAGCCCTGTGAGGAACAGGCAGCAGGCATCTGCCTTCATTTCAGCACAACAAACAGTTTTTTGCAGAGCGAAAAGATCCCAGTGCCCTTTGGGGGGTGAAGCCAAAATTTGGACTTCACCCACATCCACAGGCATGGGAAACTGCCCCACTTGTGATCACACCAAGGCTGCAAATCCTGCCCATCAAAGTCAAAAACACTCTGAGAAGTGTCACTGCACCAATTCAACACACTTTTTTAATTCCCAGCATCTCACAGGGCTGTTCTAAACAGCCAAGAGGGGGATGTGGAAGTTTCAAGCAAAGATTCAGAACTTTTAAAAGAAACCAAACAAGCCACCGAAGCAAGCACAAGGTTTTACTGGCTGGGATTCACTGGGACACCTGTACAGCTTTAATCAGAGCTATTTATGGGTTTATATTGGTTTCATGTTTGGCAAAAAATTTGGCTGTGGCAGGACTGAAAACCTGCATGACCACAGATCATGAATTTTAGCATTAGTCACAAAACAGAGCAGTGTGCTGTAAAGCATTATCAAGTTGATTCGGTTTAAGGTTTTCTGTGGGGAAGGAGAGTCTTGATCTTTCTGAAAATTTGTGATCAATTTATCCTGGAAGTTTTTCAGCTTAAATATTCTCACTTTCAATCCCCCTGATTTAGCATCTGTGTTTGAAAACACTCGAAGACCCAGGCTTTGTCCACAAGCATGTGATGTTCCTGGTGAAGAGCATCAGACATCATGGGGACTTCTTTCTGCTGTTGCACACACCTCAGATAAAGAAAAAGAGAGAAAGTTTCCAAAACACTTACTAGCAGCAGCCCCATTTCCTTCACTGCATTCTTTTAGAAAAGGGAGTCTCACATTTGTTCAGAACAGCACTATAAGGTGTTCTGAACAATGTTCTGGGGATGTCTAGGTGCTGCCCTGAGGCAGAGGCAGAAGGATCACACCTGGAAAGCTGCAGAGCTGTCTCCTTGCTGTCCTGAGCCCTGTGTTTATGGCTTTGCTGATTGTCAGCTCAGTGAAAGTTGCTCCCAAAGGCTGGGTGAGCCCTGCTCCAAGGTCACTGAGGTTCCCTGATGTGATGGGAAGTCCCTGAAGGTGGACACCAGGGGCAGAGCTGCTGGCTGACCCACAGCACAAACACTGGGTCAGTTCCTCCCACACAAGAGAGCTCCTCTGCAGTTTTCCCCAGCTTTGTGCACCTCGTGTACTCCCAAAACACATCCCCTCAGGGTGCAGATGCTCCTTCCCTCTCCCAAGGCCTGTATTCAATGGATGTTTGCTTATCCTTCACACCTTCAAGGATTAAATGTGCTCCAAGGCACTTGAGCCCTTACCTGCCTTCTGCAGAGCATCCTCAGAGTGGCTTATGGAGCCAGTCTAACTCAGCTTCCTCACCATCATCTCCCTCCCACCTCCCGGTGAAATTCCAGGAGCACCTGAGCTGGAAGTGGGAGCTGGGATGGTCTGAGTGAGCAGCGTGGGCTTGGGTTCCTACCAGGAGGTGGAGCAGTGCCAGCACCCAAAAGCAGAAATCACAGCCAAGTTATGTCCGTGCTGCAGCCAGAGGGAAAGTGGGAAAGCTGCTGCCTCCCTGGCTCCCAAACTTCCCTGGCTGTGACAGAAGAAGGGCTGAGACCCAAAGATTGAACTGAGTGGAGCTGGAGCCCTCTCCTGCTGTACTGTGAGAGCTGGCTTTGCATCTTTGGTGGAAAAACGCCAGTTTTCCCTCTCCACTGCGTGCTGCCCAGGAGTTTCCCAGGAGGGAACCCCTACAACCATGTCAGCACCTGCTGGGACAGGAAAAATGCTCTTAATCACAGGCTCCAGGGGCTGACACTAAGTCACCCAAAGAAAGAGAAGGAGGGAGCATGTCAGAAAACCAGCGTGCACTGGGAGAGAAAAACAGACTTGAACAGGATTAGGGGCAGGTTTAGCAGCAGGGTTGGTGAATCACTGTATGCTCTCCATGCCAGAGCATGTTTGAACATTAGATGAATTTTGCTAGTAGTGCACACGCCAGTTGCTGTTTGGTGCAGGGGAGTGGGAAAATGGCATTTTCACAGCACCAACAAAAATACAGACAACCAGGGAAATGATCCTGCATCCTTTTCTCATGCAAGAAACCTCTGTGCTGTCCCAAAGGCTGCCCTGAACTGGCACCTGGAGAAGCACCATGGTGCTGAGTTAGTGGAAAACCATCTCAGGGTTATTGTGTCCTGCTGTCATGGCACAAGGGAAAGATTTCCCACTCAGAGATGGGAAAGAAAGAGCTGGAGAGAAAGTTCTCTCAGAACTGGATGCTCAGACTGGATTCATATACCGCTTTTCTATGGTTTTTTTCTCTTCAGGTCTGTAAGCTATGAGGGAAGGAAGGCAGAGCAAGAGGGGAGGAGAGGTCAAAGAAGATCCCAGCAATGGTGAGTCACCAAGGCCTGACACTTATTTAGCAAGGAGCATGCATGTAATTACTGCAGAGGCAATAGCTGCTGTCAAACAGTGTGAGACAGCGTGCTTTTCATTGAGCTCAGCAGGGTGAGCAGTAAAAGCTCAGCTGGGGAATGTGGTTATACACTGACCTGCTCCCATCCTGCTTCTTTGTGCTGCAGAGGGGGAGAAACACAGCCTGGCACCTGCAGGATGGTTGGATGTGTGCGTGTCTTTCTGCTCATCTGCCTCCCCAAATCCTGACAGGCTCTCAAGGCAGGCCTCAAAAACAAAGAAAAGAAAAACCAAACCAAAACAAAGCAAAGACTGCTCGTAATCCAGTCCAATTTAATAACTGGGAATTAAGCTACTTTTCTTTTCCTTTGACCTGACTTGCTCAGAATCCAGTTGTTCCTGTCCTGAAAGCAGATGCCATCAGCCAGTGCCAGCACTGTTTCCTGATGAGCCTGCTGCTCTTTCTCCCAGGGCTGGCAGGCTGGTGCTGTTGGGAGCCACATGGTAACAGGAACACCACTGAAACAAACAGCTTTTGGGCCCCACAGGTGTACAAGCCTCACACGTGTACAAATCCACGAGAAATAGAAACACCGTGTTCTGTCAGCACTGGCTAACACTGTTGCCTAGAGCCTGGTTTTCAAATAAACAGAGCGTTTGTTTTCGTAGCTGGAAGTGTAAAGTGAGCCACAAAAGGATCAGGCCTAAGACTCCCTTTCTTGCTGGGTCACAAAAAAAATCTGTGCTCTTTGTGAGCTTGGCAGCAGATGCTGACATGGTGACTGTGAAATACAGAGATCAAAGAAGATGGCACAAACACACGACCTCCTCAAGAGAAAACAGGAGAAAAACCTCCTACCTCCCTTCTGCTTCGCTCACATCTGTCTGCAGGACCAAATGGGCTTCCAGCCCCTGAGAATGCCTGTGTCAGCATCCTTCTCTAAATTATGAGCAACACCACCTCTCCAGTCAATGCCAAGACCTGTCAGCTTCAGAAATAAAACTGTTCTGTGAAAGAGCTTGCTGTTTTATTACTTCTTTGCCTGCTGTGACAAAATTTCCCTGCCTATTTACACAGTTTCTCATAAGCAGGTTGTCGAGGTGATGTGCTGCCCCTCACTAATTCCTCTGCTCTCTGGACTTTTCACATTCTGGACCTATAGACATGTCTCAAATATTAATCAGTGAGAGTGTCACTCTGAAGAGCTAGGCAGTAAGGAAAATTATGTTTGAGAGGGAATACTTGGATGCAAACAAAATGGATACCGGACAAGTACACTTAGTTATCCTCAATTCTGTCCTATATCCACAGCAATAAGAAACAATTAATCAAAAAATTGTCTTTTTGGTCCTTGTGTGTTCAGGTACCTCAAAGAAGTGTCTCCTGAGGCTCCTCCTAGGTTAACTAAGTCTAGGTGAACTACATTAACTTGCCTTTAGCAATTCTTTTCAAGCTGAAGTAGCTCCAGATGTTCCAGCCAAGCGCAGCATTTATTTAGAGTGTGATCCAAGGGCTGATGCTTTCAAAATGCTCTTAGGTTTGTATTAGTACCCTATAAAGAACAAAACCCAATCATCAGCTTCTTAGAAATCCATGCTATAGTGTAGGATATATATGCTGACTGCATGCAGACATTAAAATTTTTAGCAAGCTCCAAAGAGATCTCCAGGATGCTCTTGCCTTGCCAAGAGCCTCACCCAGCCATTTCTGCATGAGGCATAAAAACTTCTAAGTGAGCTATACTGTATCTTATTTTAAAAGATACTGATCTTGATTTAGAGATTGGAGAATTCCCCGTGCCTCTAAGGTAAGTTATTCTAATAGGCAATTATGCTTTCCAAAAAGGAAAAAAAAATCTAAGGAAAAAAGAAATCCAGTGACAAAACACATACAAAACCAAACCAAACTGAACAAAAAAAAAAAAAAAAAAAAAAAAAAAAAGAAAAAGAAAAAGAAAAAAAATCCCTTTATTATATTTATTACTTTTCTAAATCTGTCTAGTTTCAGCTTCCAAGTGTTGCATTGCATACTGCCATTTACTGGTCTAAGGGTATTTTGTGTCAGAAATCTCTTCCCCATGTAGGTACTTGCATGATATTATTATGTCAGCTCTTCATATTTCTGGATGAAGGAACTGGATTTAGCCCCTAAAGTTTCTCACTGTAATTCAGATTTTTTCCCAGCCTCAAATAGTTCTTGAAACTCTTTCCTGCACCCACTCAGATTTTCCAAAATCCACTGGGCTGTAGGATTAGGAGAAGTGCTCTGGTGCAACTCTTGTTTTACAGTCCTAATCCCACCTCCCCATGCCTATGGATGCGAGGACCATATTTTCTGTCTTGATTACAGCATCACTCTGGGAACACTTGTTCACAGGGGTTACCCACCCTACCTCAGCTCTGTCAGGAGTCAATCAGTTCCAGGTTCCAGCAGTCCCTGTTAAAATTCCACACATCACTTTCCCATTTAATTTTTTTGGCTGTGTTGGATTTGGCTGTGTGGAAAGATTATCTGATTGTGAGAGTCTGTCAGCCCAAAGAAGTCACATGGATCTCCACAGGTTAATTCTCTCACCAGCAGCTCTTGACACCTGCAGGTTGATGAAGGAGTTATTTTGCTTTTAATTTGTTGTTATTGTTTTTATCTAACAACATTAATCAGCAACATCTGTTTTCTGTTAAATGTGCATTTCCTTGCCATACTCATTATTAGCACTTGTAAACAAGGAACAGACCAGCAGGCAAGTTCAAGGAAAAGTTATATATATAATATAAACCTTCTATCCATTTTTTCTTTTTCCTTTTTTTTTTTTTTTTTTTTGGTGGGTTTTTTTGCTGGTTTTTTTTCATTTCTTTGTTTGTTTTTCCCTTTTTTTGTTTAGTTTCCTTCATGAATTATTTGGTGGTCCTTGTTTAAAAATATAACAATATTTTACTAAATATTGTCATGTGCTTTGTCTCTGGGGAGTACAAAATAGTAGTAACAAATAAACTGATTTGGATAAGATATAAGAAAGAGGAATTGATGTTTATTTTCTTATCACAACAGGACTGAGTACCAAATTGAGTACGTTTGTGAGCATGTGAAAGTATGATTGAAAAACAATTATAATCTTGCTTACCAATTCTAATGCCAGATGTTTGAAACCTCTAAACCTCTTTTTAGCCAGTCTTTGAGCTTTATATCTAGATTTAATGGCAATGACAGTTCTAGCACACACTATCATTGCTTTTCCTCATATTGCTGATTTCAGAGTTAAGATTGAAGTCAACCCTAATAGAGCTTCAATGAGACTCTGCAACCCCTCTGCCATCCAGAACTAGCTCTACAAAAAGTTACAGTAGAACATTTTAATTCACAAAACTCAGCACTGCTTGTCATGCAATGGCTCTGACCTTCACAGGACATCAGCTACAATGGTTTCAGAACTTTGATCCTCAAGATCTCCCCTGACTTCTAGAATTTAATTCTCACCCAGATGGAAACAGCAGAAGATATTTGAAGCCCCAGATTTAAGGCCTCTGAGGATGTGGATACTCAATATCCTTGAGGTGAAAACAGAGCAAAACGGGGTAATTTTGTTTTTTGCTCTTATGTTCTGGTTTTAATGCTTAAATTTCCACAGAGTTGTTTAACAGAAAATTGCTTCTCCAGCTTCAAAGTGGAAGAGCTGGTGAAGACACGTGCCCACTCATGAGCAGCTTTCCTGCTTTGTAGTGCCCAGAATTTTCCATGCCAGAACTCCTGTGTGTAGTAGTGTGTTTTGTCGATTTGATCTGTTTCTCCCCCATTTCTGTAAGATGGTTCTGTCCTCCCAGTTTTCCCCGCCTCAGTTGTGCCTATCATGCGGTTGCTATGATTTTTTCCCATGTCATATAACTTCCCCTCCCTCTATTCCCTAATATGTATAGTTGTTTCCCCTCCCTGGGCCCAGTCAATCACTCAGTACCCCTCCTAATGTTCCAGATTGTTCTCCTCTGTTGGAGACGTGACTGGCTGAGGTCCCGGGGCCCTTCCTATACTTTGTAACCATTGGTTTCTTTGCAAAGTCTGTTATGTTGAACTCCTCCCTCAACCTTCCTTGATTGTTTGCTGTAAACCCCTCCCTTGGTTTCCACCTCCCTTTATAATCCCTGTTCTCCCGCTGTTCTCTGGCACTTCCCGCTGGTCATTCCCAGTTGGTCGCTCCATCTTGGTTCGCCAAGGCATTAAACCAGTTTGGACCCCAGGAAGTGTCCGGCTCTTCTTGCTTCGTCTTATTCCACAGCTCCCTCCGAGACCCGGTCCCCGCAGGCACAGCCCGAGGCCTCTGACGCCGAGGGGTGCCTGAAGCAGCCAGCCCTGGGGCCCTGCCACCGGGACTGACTCCTCCCGCTGCAGTGGGCTGTTGGCCGCCCCCTCGCTAGCCGGACTTCAGGCCTCAGGCCACAGACTGCTGCACCTGGGCAAAAGGAAAAGAGAGAAATTTCTCAAGGAAGAGCGAGAAATATGTGTCACAGTGAGCTGAAGCTGCAGCATCTGCTCTCACCAGGCTCCCAAAATAATGTTCTCCTGGCAGAGGCCCTAGGAGAGTGGACAGACATCATAACAGAAATTTGGAGGAACAGCGCTGGGTTATTGCAAAAATCAGTGCGGCAACAAGAAGAGCTGATCACAGCCCCTCCCCATCACCAAAATATTTTGGGCGTTGAGTCTCAGTAACTTTTCTGCCCATTTTCAATATTGAAACAATTCTTCTGGAGCTAGGAAAGGCTTGTTGGGTTTCTGCCTTGGAAACCAGAGCAGTTATGAATCCTGTGGAGCTTTATCTGCAAAATGACCACATATGGAAAATGACCAGATCCTGACCAACACTGAACTTTCTTCATGGAGCCATTTTTTGAAGTGGTTGAACGTATCAAAATAGGAAGAAACTTTGAGACCTTCTGCACAAAACCCTAAGAAATAAATTACTTGGCTTCCTTGGAAACACTCATCTCAGTTGAATTTGGAAGGAAACTAGGGAGATGACTTTGGTCTATCTACACATGCAAAAGCACCTCTTCTGCAAATATGTTTCATAAAATTAAATCGTGGCATATCTTTACCAGTTTCTTTTTGCGATGATTAAAGAAGAAATTTTAATTTCGGGCATGTGGAATTTTGAAACATTCCAGACCATCAAGGCTTCAATCTCAATGAATACACATAATGTCTCTGGCACCATTTGCAATAGATGACATAAAGCAGGTATTTTAAAATAGTCATCTTGATGTGAAAATTAAAAGTGGGATATAAAATTTGAAACTCTACTGAGGAAGGATTTGGAAGCCAAGCTAATCTCTGTTCAAATATTAATAAAATTGGAAGCAATAAATTCTATCTTCCGTCTTCTTCTAGTGGTGTGATGAAAGCAAGGGAAAAAACCTCCCATGAAATAATAACTTCAAGGCTGTTTTTCAAGGTTTACTCAGTCTTTCAGAAGTAAAAAGCTTTGCAATACACAAAGAATTTTTCTGGGGCCATCTCTGGAACACCAGACAATCAGAATGGTTCTTCCCTCCTATACAATTGTCTGTAAGGTACCAAGCAAAATAAGTAGGATTGATGGAGATATTGTAAACCTTGCACATTTTACGATGCTATGTGTTTTTTTCTTACATATTTTGAGTGAAATAAGACTACTATACTAAGACTAAGCATATATTCACACTTATCCAACATGCTTCATGGATGCAGTTGAATTATGGCTAATTCCATTAGGACTGCAATCACTGCTCACACATCCCTTTTGTTTCAGCAATTTCTCTTCATGACTCTTCTTTGTCACAAAAAAGTGAGGCCCCACGATTTGATTCTTGGAACAGCAGATGGCCGTCCCATCCTGATAATTCAAAACATCACGCTGTCAAAATACATTTCCTTTCCTTCAGAACTCCTGAGAGGTTCTTTAGTGGCCCTCAAGGTGGAAAATAAGTGAGTTAAGACCAGATTGTGTGCAGGTATCTCAGTTTGGAGGTTACCTGTGCATGATGCTAATGAACATGGTGAATGTTGAGGGATCATTGGCAATCTGCAGTGGAACGCAAAAAGCCTGGCACCACCCAATTCATCCAGAAATACCCTGCTTTCCTGCTATTATTTATTATCAAGGAATGTTTGCCTTTAACTTAGGTGGGTGGGAAGGCAGCCCTTTGATTTGCTCCTGTAAAATAATCCTCCTCCTAGTGCACATTTTGCTGGATTGAGATGAAGTCTTGGATAAAAATATTGGCCCCATTTTTAAAATTTCATTTAAAGACATGGCTTCAGCCAGAAATCTGACATAAAGCAAGAGGATGGGTCTTGTATGAAGATTAGGATACCTGAGGGAAGATGGGATGACTTGTGTTTGAGGAAGAGATGTTTGAGCAGGTGATCCTTGAGATAAAATGGTTTCAAGCATCATCTACTCCCCCTGACAGAGAATTTGACAATTGTGCTGTGGCCTGTGCCAGACCACAGAAGCCAAGAGAGTCCAAAGGTGGATGCAGCCCAAAGTTTCCCAGGGAACAGAATATCAGCAGGATTTCTTTTCCAAGGTGAACTGATGTTGCAGATAACCAGGGTGGCTGAATTGCAAAGCACAAAGGAGAGAAAGCAGCATAGTTTCTTGCAGCTGTCCGTCCAAACGGCTCTCAAAACCATGATTTTAATCCAACGTCTATCCATAACTTTACAGTCCCATAAATCAGTCACCAAGCCTCATTAATAGCAGTGAGAATATGGCAGGTATTTATGCAAGCTGCACTAAAAATTAGTATTTTCCCAATGCTGCAGCTGAAGCCATAGACACAGCTACACAAACTTTTCACCAAGAAAAATTTTTTCCTTAAAAATATTTTGAAGGTGTGAACAGTCTTTCTAAAGTTTAAAAATGTCAGATAACCATGCAAATATAATGGAACCAAAAGTATTTGGGGGGAGGGGTAGGAAATGGTATCAGAATTTTGATCTATTTTTTTCGATTTAAATGTTATTTGTATTGGGTTTTTTCTTACATTACATACACACATAATTTCTTTGATTAAAAACGCACATAATTTTTGTGTTCATAAACAGATGCTTTAATTAATATTTAAATATGTCTGTGTGTATATATACAACTACATGTATACATATACACATCACACATGCGTACCTCCATTAAATCATAACATGAGTTATTTTATGGGAAAAACACTTTAATTGTTTTATCCTGATTTTAGAATCATTGAAAGCCCTCTGGTGCTTTTTATTTTTTAAAATAAAAGCATAAAGCTTCAAATTGCAGTGAAAGTCTGGCAAGGAATGCACAAGCAATTAAACTTGATCTTGCTTTTATTGCAGCTCTCATGACAGAGACAGGATTAAGCAGTTATCATTTATATACATCATTTGCAGCCAATAAACCTTAGGAATATTTACTGTTTCACATAGCAATATCTCCGTGCTGTCTCACAGCCAGCATGTCACCATTCTGCTTTTACTAGAGGTTTTTCCTCAAAGTCTACAAACAGCTGAAGTCCTTTAACCCCAAAACACACAGACAGTGTTTAGTTTCAGCTGAAGGAAACACGAAGGAAGGAAGTCATAGGGCTTGGGTGGTAACATTTCCCTGATCCACCCAAATACCCAAACAGCCACACCTTGTGCAAGAAATGGGAATGCCTCCATAATTATTAGGAATACTTAGCTCCAAGGATTTCCCTTCAGCTGAGGCTCTGCAGGGACCAACCTCACTGTATTTTGAAAAGGATTAAACAGGAGAAAAAGAAGCATAGAACAGAAAAAATTATGAAATTAGACCTCACTTTATCTGAGTAACATTACTTTTCCACAAGAAAACTAAAACATATAAGATCCTGTTTTCTGGATTATTTTGTGTCATTTGACAACAAGTATTATATTAAACTCTCACATCTTCCAAAATAGGGCAGACCCCTTGGAAGATGCTGATTGGCTTCAGATAACTCTATAAATATATCTGCAAATTCTTTGGAAGCTGTTGGCAGATTTAAACTATACAGATAACATTCTTCCAGGGCACAACCCCTGGTACTGCTCAGCCTTTGGTTGGAGCCAACTCAGGCTCTTTATATTTTTGAGGTTTTTGGTCCATACTGCCTTCCAAAATCTTTTGACCACCTCACTCAGGAACTCATAATTCCTTACTTTTTTCTTTCCCATCAAAAAAAGAGCCAAAGGACTGGAAGCAGAACATACAAATCTCATCTCAAAATAGTCTGGAGGGTCTAAGTGAGAATTTGCTTAGATGAAAGGCCCACAACAATAAATTGAAGCTCAAAAAAAAGAAAAGCTGTGACAAATAATTGAGTAATATACACAAGTGCCTGGAAGAAACCAACAGAAATCATTGTAGATAATCATTGTCAAACAGAAATCATTGAGAATAATCAGATTTCTTTTGATGATTAAATAATGGCATTGGTGCATTGGGGAGAAATAAGAGCTATGAAGTGTCTTGTACCCGAAGAATGTTACTGACATAGTTTCATGTGATTATTTTTTATGTTCTCCAGGACTGGAACATGAATGGTGGAATGAGGTGAAACTTGGGAAGAAACTTGGGAAGCTTGGGAAGAACATCTGGATATCCATTAGGCACAGTTCATTTTCAGAATGATTGGAAGCATGAGAAAACATTCTTCAGGTGGCCATCTTCTCCTTGACCCTGTCCAGTGTCTTCAGAAACAACAGAGGGTGGAAGAGTATGAAGTTTATAAAATCTGAAGGTGACAAAACAGGAATGAAATGAGACAACCTTGAAAAACAGCAGGGACAATGTTCTGAAATGGTCCAGTGAGTGCAAATGTGATATTCTTTCCTCAGAGAGGGGAAAATGGGGAGCAAACTGGCACAGCAGCAGCTCTTCAGCTACACACCAAGGCTGGCTGGTTTGAAAAGCTGGATACAAACCACAATTTTCAGACCTGTGGGTAAAATAAAGGCACTGAGAGGGTTGAATGCAACTTGATTCCACAAGAGCTGGAAAGTAACATGCCCTCTGTTTTACCCAGCACATACCTAACCAGTATGTGTTTCAAAAAAAATGTGTACACTAAGTGTTAAAAATGCAGAAGAGGGCAATGGAATGGGAGAAAAATTCAAAAATTACAAGCAGAAAAATAAACCAATAGGGGAAAGATTCAAAAGCTGGCATGGTTTAGCCTGAAAATATAAGTTAAAAGAGGGAGTTATGAGAAAGCATACATGAGGATCCTCTTTCAGGAAAAAAGGAGAATGCACCTCAGAGATAATGTATGCAGTCTCCATCCCCTGAGGTCTTAAAAACCAGATTAAACAAATAACTTTCTGAAATGACACAGTTATGGACGATTTGACTTTGACGTAGCGGTTGGACTACTTTACATCTAGAAGTGCTTTCCAGACCTATTTTTTCAATGACTATATGAAGTATTTGAGCACTATCCAAGAGAAATAATGGATTGTTTACAAAGTCATCTTTATTCTGTAAAAGCTGATGAAACTCTATAACTGGAAGAATTAATGTGCTCATAATGATTTTTGTGTGAAACCAGTGAAGGGAAAGTATGCACTTCAAATTTGTATGCCTTGTTGTGCTTCAACATTGAGCCTTTCACTAAATAGTTTTCTAGAAGGATACAAGTTGTCTTGGAAAAAATTTATGTAGAATTTACTGACTCTAAATCTAATCCAAGTTTGTCTTCATTGCCTGCACTTATCCACATGTTTTTGCTCCATCCCTCTAACGTAATTTCAGACTCAAGGTTATACCAATCCCCTAAAGCTATTAATCAGTTCCCAACTGCACTTAATCCATTCCAAACAAAAACATAGCTATGTACCTACAATAATTTTCAGAGCCCTACCCCTTCCCTTATACTCAAAAGATTTTAACAAAGGGATTAATGGAGACTTTTGAGTCAAACATCATCTCAAGCATGAAAAAAGCTACAGGGAAATCTGTGCAAAACTGTCCCAAATCTGTAGATTCCAAATCTATACTTCTTTTCATACTATTAAAAAAAATTAAATAATCTTCCAGCTATAACATAGCTAAGATACATGGGTGCAAATGACAATTTAAAGACAGCATCTGTTAATAAATTTATAACAAGGAAGTAAATGTGATGTCAAGTAACAGAATGACTGCCAGATATCAAAATTTCTTTAGAAACCAGTTTCTACTTAATAAGTTCAAAACTTTAGGTCCCTTTTAATGGGTTCAGGTGTCACTTTGAGTTGTGTGAAATGTAAGTCAGTAATTTTTATGTGGATCTGAGCAAACAGAAGAAAATGTTGAAAGCTCTACATGTCAAAAAATCAATACATGAACCGGAATACTGGAAAAAATTATGAAGTCCAGTGCAAAGGGTCGTCCCATATACTTTGGATGGCTGAATGTATTTTACTTCAGTAGAAAAATGAAAAGCAACCTGAAAAACTGCAAAAAACAGAGGCCAAGTGACAAATGAATATAATCTTGCAGTATCAGAAATAAGGGAAGTTGCAAAATAATACTTGTCTGGATTTCTTTAGAAGCAGAATTCTCTATGTGTGCATAACACAGAGCAAAATCTTATTTTCCATATCTTTGCCATATCTAGAATTGAAACCTGTAAGAAGGTAGCTTGCTAGACACCACAATACAAATTTGAAATTAATGAATGATAGCTTACAATAACTGTTAATGGAAATAAACCAAAATAAAAATGCATCCTAAACACTGATATTCCTCCAAAAGGGCAGTTTCTACCTCAGCTGAAGCCCATTCTTATTTTCTTACACAATTTCTTGAAAAAGATCCATAAAATGAAGCATAATATCTTGCAAAATTACTTTTGCCAGTCACATCTGTGGCTAACTTCACACTGTTCTTAATCCTTCATGATGTCTTTACAGATGGAAACAAAAGAATATCTCCTTTTGACAAAACTATTACAAGAATGACAAGTATAATGTGAATGTTTCTGAGTACTTTTAGAGGAAAATGAATTTCAATTTGCAAGGTTGAAAGAGGGCATGAAAATGTGTAAACCCTCTGCCATCCTTTAATTCTGTCATATTTTATCAGAAATAGTAGATAGACAGGCAGGCGGACAGGCAGAGAGACATTTTGCACTTGGTTTTGAAAAGAGTGATCACACCATCACCCCATGACACAATTTCCACCTTTCTCAGGCAGAGATTTCTCCATTTTTGCTTGGAAAGTTGCTGCCATGCCAGGGATATGACAGCCCAACAACACAACACTGTCACCCTGTCACAGACAGCCACACCTAGCAGGGTTTTAGTCTGGCCACCACCATCAAGTGTGACAATGACAATCTGTTTAAAACAGGACTCTTAATCTCCCTAGGATCTCCTCTTTGGGGATGGATTTTTGGTTAACACCAAAAGTTGCACTGTCAATTATTTTATTTCACGTGTTCCAGCTTGATTAAATCTAACATGAGAGTTTCTTACTGACTTTATCCAAAATCCCATTTGGTTATTCACAAACATTTTGTGAAACATCATCATCTGGTGCATGTTCAGAGCGTTCAAAGCAGCAGAGCTTTTGTTAGCAGAAGTTCCTTGTTTTGCACTCAAAGCTTTGGAATTAGCTGAAGGATTCATAGGATTGAAGCTGAACATCTGCTCTCTGTCAGTCACACATCTGAGAGGGGGAACTGCTATAAATTAATCTATCCAGAATTGTCTGTAATTTATGATTCCTCAATTCTCCAACCATTTCAAAAGGCAGCATGCAACTAATTTATGATTTCTTTCATTTTCTTTGTCCTTCTCACTAACAATATTCATTCTTCTTCCAACTGCAATCGATAATCTGGCTTGTGGGAGACCTGTCCTTGCTAGCCAGGGCCAGGCAGGTTCCTGGTGGTCTGGTGGAACATGCAGGAAAGTGACCTGGTCAGAGCTCAAACCCCACTTCTGCTGAACACTTATTTTTCTCATTTGCAAATCATTCCTCCAAAGCATTTAAACTCTTTTCAGATGCTTCCTCTCCTCTGTCACCAGAAGGTAGGGTTGTGCACAGACACACTTGAGGGATGTTTCTACCTGAGCTCAGACAGGTGAAACCAGAACAGCACAAAGGCACAGGTTTGAGAAGTTGGCCTTTATACCATCCTGTTTCAAATGTTTGCTGCTAATTTATCTGAAATAATTTCACATCTTGGCCTTAGCCCTATGTTCTTGAAGCTGCAGCATGCTATCTCATCTATTCCACAAAAAGCACTTGTGACTAGAGAGCTTTTCAGTGCTTTCAGACCACATTCCCAAATGTATGCTATAACCTAATAACCTGAAACTGATGCCCAGCTAAGTAATTTCTTGAAGCCTTGTCTACAAAGATGTCCCTTAAAATGCATACGTGACTGCTACCACCATCAGAAATTCCTAAAGAGTGACAGAATATCAGAGTCATGGAGTTTGCTGCCAAAGCTTTCAGAGTTTTTCATATCCATACAGAAGTGTATGTGCAGAAGTAAAGATATTCATGCATGAATGTATACAGGAGTGACTAACTGGGAACGTGGGGTTTGTGGCAGACTTGGAGACAGGACTGGTCTCCTGTAGCTCTGATTGGTGCTGTAAATCAAACCATAGAGGTGGATTTATTCCCTAACTCTGAACAGGAGGATTTAGTGACAGTGTGAAAGTTGACTTTATACTCACACAGCACCTTTCACTCTAAAGCAGGTTCTTTAATCTTGATTAAACCTCCCCACCCACGGCAGGACAAATATAACTCAGGAATTGTCCCTTGCAATGTTTCTGCTGATAGCAGGGGTGGCTCATGTCCCACTGTGGAGAAGATTGATGCCTTATTCCTGGATAAAAGCTCAGAAAAGGGAGAAGTGGTTCAAGTGGTTGCTTTAAACATGAACAAGAGCCTGGTCTCTGGTCTCCTCAATCTTCCCACAGGCTGGGCCAAATTTTCCTTTTTTTCTTTATTTGATGACTTAATTCCCAAGGTGAATTTTCCAGCCCCTCAACTCCATCAATACCTTGGACTTACACTGGTGCAAGGAGGAGCAGCATATGTGTGTCTCTCTCCACCCAGACCCACCCTCCTACTGCAGCGGAAAAATGGATTTCCATTCAAATCTTTGTCCACTTGTTGATATTGACTAAGGAAAAGGGAGTGAACTGTCTCCTCTTCCAAGCAGCTGTAAGCCTTAATTGGGGTCAGCAAGCAATAATTCACATATTTTACCTGTTTAAATTGCAAAAATAATTCAGCCACTCCATCCAATAGCAAGGAGGGGCAAGGGAGAACGAATGTCTACTAAACAAATCACAATGTAGTGCAAGGAGGATTTTTTGGAGACCTGTTTGGAAGGAGTGCTAATAACCACACATTCAAAAATGTGTTGACATCACTCACAGCAAACGGGCAGTGTCCCAAGGTTTACCCCAGGGACAGCAGCTTGTTCCAATCAAGAGCAGAACAGCAGTGCAGAAAACAATGAAAAACATTCCCTCCTGTGGGATACAGATCCAAGCTGGCTTATGAGCCATAACCACTGTGCAGGAATATTTGCTGTGATAATGCAGGGAGGGCATTTTGTGCAGGGAACAAAATGCTGTGGTGAGCGGGTCTAATGAGGTTTATCTCACTCCCAGCTCTCTGTTTCACAAGCAGGATGACCCCAGGCCTGCTGCATGTGCTGTACAAATATCCTGCAAATCTACATTTTTTGCATAGGGGTTTCTTTTTATTTTCCCTGTATTTTTTACAATATGTGCCATGATGGAGCAATTTGATTTGGAGACACTGCTGTGCAAAATGCATGCTGC
This sequence comes from Melospiza melodia melodia, assembly GCF_035770615.1. Classification (NCBI taxonomy): domain Eukaryota; kingdom Metazoa; phylum Chordata; class Aves; order Passeriformes; family Passerellidae; genus Melospiza; species Melospiza melodia. The sequence continues at coordinate 78,297,177 of NC_086226.1, read as the reverse complement.
AGGGTAAACACTCACTCAGGTCCTGGAAAGACACTTCAAGTTCATCTCCTGGGTGAACTTTCTCTGTGTATCACATTTCAGCGTATCACATGAAATAATAATCCATTTTTACCTGGAAAATGAATGGTGTTGATAACCTCAGGCATTAAAAATGGATGTGTAAATGGCTAGGAGCCCTTAAAGTTCATCAGAAGATATAGAAGGACAATGTGTTTAAAAAACACCACAATTGGAGGGTATGGTGTAAAGCTTGAAACAAAAATTACATTTTGAGGTGTTATGAGGGGATGGGGAGAGGAAGACATGCTTATTGGCTGCTAAGGTGCCAAAACTGCATAAATAATGCATCATGGAGAAATTCTTTTGTGGAAATTCAAAGAAATTCAAAGTCATCAGATTGTTTTCCAGTTCTAAACATCCCACTGAAGAAAATTCCCTTTCTATTTTTATTTTTCTGCCTCTTCTACACAGAGGGCTGTAGAAAGCAATAGTGAGAATATTGATTCTAATTCCTTTTTTTTACAATTCTAATTTTTTGGGGGGGGAGGGAAGGTTTGGGAAGGTTTGGGAAGGGAAGGGGAGGGAAGGGAAGGGAAGAGAAAGAGGAAAAGAAACAGCTGAAGACATTGCAACAGAAGAAGAAATTTCATCTGGATACCCTGTTCTTCTTCCCTCGATTCTTTACGTTGTACATGGACTTTTTAGTCCACTGAAGATGGTGGTCCAGCATGTAATGGTTATAAATATTTATCAATATCTGTGTTGTTGTCTTTGCTAATTAATAATGACATTATCTTGAACAATGTGCTCATCCATACCACCAAAATAAATCCTCACCATGAGGCTTGTCCTTACCCCTTGGCTATTTAGGTACATAATTTTGAGGTTATCAAAGGTATTTCTGTGAAAACAGTGAAGGTGGAACCCCTCCACAGCAGTAGAGATGTAAACCAAAGTCACTGGAATGAACAGTTGCAGAAGGAGGTGAATTAAGTTGCCAATTCCCTGCCAGCAGCTTGGAGAGGGAGAATTCCCCTTGGAGAGCAACCAGTCCAGGGTTTGTGAGACACAGGAATGGAAAATCCTGAGGCACAAATGTTTGAGGGCTGACAGGTGACTAGGCAGAGGTGTAATTATTATTTTCCCTGCTTTTCTGCCATCCCCCCAGCAGACTGCACCTTCAGTTGGCAAAAAAACCAGTGTGTGTTTTCCTGCTTTTTGATTAAACCAGGGAGGCAGACTACTGTGTGCGAGAGGGAAAAAAACCCACCAAAAAACAAAACAAAAAACCAACAAACACACGCAAAACACCAAACAAATAAAAAGCACAAAAATCCAAAACATTCCTCACTTCATCAGGGAGAAGCAAGCACATCCCTGAGTGCTTGCCAGGAGCTGAGTGTGACAGCGCAGCCGCTTCTCAGCACATCTGTGTCCTAGGCAGGGATTTTCCACAGGGGACAGAAACACCCAGAAAAGAGGTCCAGGTCAGGGCTGAACGAGCGAGGAAGACAAGCCAGAGGAGAGGAACTTGTTCTGGTTTCTCCAGTTGTGTAGTACAAGCCACAGGATTGTGGTCCCATTGGTAAATGTGCGAGCGATACTGGGTGTGGACCAGCACCAATGTTGTACTTAGCTTGAGAGGGATTTCCCTGCCTTCTAGAAATAGCAGTGGCCCTTTTATTGCAAAACAATAAAACACAGCTCAGCGTGTGCTGAGACCACAGGTTGAGTCAGTCGGATGCCAGTGAGGAAACTCACCCTGAAATGAAATGTGGCCATCCACGCTTCCCTCAGCTGCATCACCGAGGGGCTAAACTGGTCTCAGAACAGACAAAAAGCTTTGAGAGGTATCTCAAACAAAAAAATAAAGTAAAGACATCCAAAATCTCCCAAAGGAAGCACTGAAATACAGCTACTTCTGAAAAAAAGGCAGGCATTTTTAATTGAAAGGGAAATAAAAAAGAGAAATAGATGTAACAAAACGCTTTTGACGTTTAGAAACATTGATTTGAAATAAAACATCTTGTTTTTCATTATTGAGCCAAAACATTTAGTTTCTCAGATCAAGATGGAAAGAAGAAGGAAAAAGCTCTACAAGTCCTTAAACTAATATTTTTGCCCCAGGTAAATGTCATCTTTTTCTTCAAGCGTGATTTTGCCAAAAATACAAATTGGATCATTCATGAGTCTCCTGTAAGGGGTTCAGTACAGACTTGGAAAAATCTGAAGCTCTTTGTTACAGTGTTCATGCCACCTCACCTAGACTGTGGTGACCATTCACAAAAAAATGTTCCTAGAATAACCATTTTCTTCAAGTCCTGTTGTCTCCACCTCATTTTTTAAATTACAGGTTTTCCTATGCTGGGCTCCTCAAAGTGCTATTTGAATGCGTTAGTAGGCAAAAAAGAGTTTAATTTCATAAATGAAAGTTAGGGCAAATCCACCTAATTTGGAGGTACTAGGGTGAAATATTCCCATATTTTTCCATGCAGCCTACAAATTGAAAACTGCAGGTTTTCATCCTGAAAACCATTGGTCTCCTCTCTCTTTCAAAGCTGTGAGGTAAAGAAGGCAGGAGCTTATTCAGCTTCATATTATAGTAAAAAATGTGTTTGAACCAGTTTTGTCTGCTAAGATAAATGTAAAAATACTCCATTAGCAGAGTATTATGCTTTTTACTAGAGACATTGTGGCCAAGCAACATAGCCTTAACATCAAGTAAATCAATACACATTAACTTGACAGATACTTGTTTCTTGTACGTGTTTCTTATGCAGCCTTACAGGGAGCAATGAGTATTTTATTTAAATCAGTTCCTGGCCTGCACCTGTCTAGCATCTTAATAAACCTAAAACTGTATTTTGCTTGCCCAGTAGATTAGGGATTTAGTGTAGAGAGAAATATGGAGAAATATCTCTATTTCTTCTAATTTTTACACTGTAGTATATGGAACACAATACACATGCAAACAGAAAGGAAAAAATGAGCTTAATTAAGCTTAATGATACAGGTGATTGTGAAATTAAACTAGGACCTACTAAATTAACTAAAACTATGCTGCCTTGGTTTTCCCTTACAGTGATTTACAAGATGGAATATTGCCTGTTCACACAACCACTGTCCTTCAGGGCTGATCATAGGAAGATAGCTATTTGAATTAGCTGAACTTTGGATGTGTGGCAGAGACATGGGAGGTTGACTGTGGGGGTTTTTTCTGTACAAAGAGATATGTAATTTTCTGGGAATATTGGATGGCTGACCATCAAATTTACTGGTGGCTAAAAAGGTGACATAGAATTGCACCTTGCTAATTTTGCAGAACACTCATTTTCACTGAAAATGGCGTAGTTTAATAATTGGCTTACACCCACACTTTGCTGAACCATGACATGAAGAACAAAATAAAAAGTGAAATGAAACAATTATAATTAAGATCAGGAGAGACTGGGAAATTTTGGGAAATTATAATCAATTTCCTTTCATGCGGACCTTCACCTGAACCATTCCTTCTTGAAGAATGAGTCTGCTGGAAGTAATATGCACTGGCTGTGGAGTTTGCATTTAATCTCCACTCATCAGAATATCGAATTGTGTGAAATAAGTGCAGGGACATTGTCGAGGAGAGTTTTACATTCAGGTCATCAAATTGTCCTGGGTTCTACAGAGAGGCTGTTGGGGACTCTGTCCTCTTGCTGTGACAACCTGCACCCTCATCCTGCTTAAGCTGCCTCATGCCTGACATGAGGAGCCCAGACCAGCTGCTGCCCAGTGGAATAGGGACAGTTTTAGCAGGGGATTGCTAGAAATTAACATTGCTCTGCAACCAGAGGAGCCAATTATCTCCAAATCAGGGCAAACACTGCAGAAGCATTTGCATGACTTGTGCTGATTAAATCTGACAAGCCTATCTACATTAGTGCAGTTTAATCTGTGATAGTGTTTGCATTTCAAAGGGAAAGATGGGCTGGAAGGAGAAGGAAGGAACTGATTCAGCACAGCACTCAAGCAGCTGCAATTACACTGATCACAAACATTGGGTTAAGCTTGTACCAAGTATTTTGCTGATGGGAGTAGAAGACTCACAAATACCCTTTTATTGTAGAGAAGAGGTTTCCACTTGCATCTCCTGGATCAGATGAGTAAGGAAACTGTGTGCTGATGTGGTCTCATGTACTTCAGCAGGCAACAATTGCCATATGGCAATTGCACCAACAGTCTGACTAGAGAGCAGTTTATAACTGCTGAAAACCCACCCATAACTTAAACAAAGTATTTGGCTGTCAAATTTTCTACTATGAGAAACAATCAAAAGAAAAAAAGGTGAAAGATGGCAGGCAGAGAAAGATCCAAGCAGATAGCCACGTGGCAGGATGCCAAAGCCCACAATTCCATCTGCATCTTAGCAACATGTGGAGAGATTCCTGTACTAAAACACTTTGCAGGCATTGCAGTGAAAAGTGAGACACAGAAGCCAGTGATTTTGGTAGGCAGTAAGGTACTAAATTTGGGAACTCCTTCTGAAAGAGCATAGAAAAGCACTGTCTCTTTGGAGCTCTGCGAGCTTGATTTCCATCTTTTGGTTCTCCATTTACAGTGGGAAAAGTCTTCCTTCCTTTCCTCACGAGGAATTTTTGATATGAAGAATTCTCCTGCATATGACGCTTGTTGTCTTGATTGATATGGGAAAATAGAACTTCAGCTTATGATCACTAAAGCCCTTGGAGTAATTTTCCCCAATATTTTAATGATTGCCTACAGCTTGTAAATGCTTTTCTTAGACAAATCAGCACAAGAGCTTCACAAGCTGGGGGATCTCATCTTAAATCCCACTTCACAAATTAACAGTCATTGTAATTACCACGAAAATCATGAGCACTGGACTACCTGTGAATAAAGGCCACAAACTGCACCCCTGCCAGCTTCTCTGCAGCCTGTGGTGCTAAGAAAACAGAGAAGGCAGAGGCAAAACCACAAAGGAGTCATATAACAACTAGTATTATTGAATTTTAATTATTTCACTGAATTTTATAGCTGGTTCTGGCATCAGTGGGAGATATCTGTAGCGATATCTTCTATCTTTTCAAGGCAAAACAGCTTATGTGTGAGTATAGTGGGTATTTAGCCACTTTAATTTCAGTGAAATAAAGCAAAACTGGAGTTGGGGCCACTAATAAATTAGTTAAATAAACACTATGAAATGTGAGCAGATGTATGAAATAAGTAATCACGTTTTCCTTTATTAATTAGTAATTGAAGATTAAAATACATAATGGAATTGAAAAAAAAAGATAGATAAAAGGGACCCCCACCTTTTTTTTTTTTTTTTTTTTTTTTTTAACAAGTAAAAGGTAAATTCAAGATTTGGAATAGCAGAATCAGCATCAGAGGCACAATGACAAATTAAAGAATTGGTTCATCATCTGTAGGAATGCACAAATTAGGGTTCTCATCTTTGCAGTCATTAACATGCATTATCTACCAAGAGAGATCTCACAATCAGGTTGGGACTCTGGCTTCAGTTAGATTGACTCACCAGGCACCACATGACTGGTGGTGCTTGCTGAAGTAAATGGCTTTCCACAAATTTATGTGATGAAAGGATAACATATTTATGGCCAAAATCCATGTGGTCCATTAAGGGCCTGAGTCATAATTAGTTCAAAAGGACAAGAGAGCCTCAGAGTGCCTTACTGTGCCATTTTATCATCTCCAGGTCTGCAATTCCTTCACTGCCTTTAACAGTACTGAGAATACACTGCTGACCTCGTTACCCTGGGTTTATAAAAGCTGGATCATAAACAGAGGGATGGGAATATTACAACAGCTTCATTGTAGTCACTGTAATAAATTGAACCTGTCTAGATAGGAACAGGAAAAATTAGTACCTGAACTCATTTCAGAGAGTTCAACATTTCATATTTGACCCCAAAAATCTCATCTCCGTTAAAAATAACAACCTGCTAGACATTGGTGTGTTAATAAGACATATCCCATGCACACGTTTACCTATTACCATATGTATGTGTCAGACCAAGGATTGCAGCGTGGTTAATCTTATTTATACAGAATTGAGTATTAGGGACCAAAAGTAGCTTTCTTCATTTGCAGGGAAGCAAAACTTGACCAGTCTTCTGGCAAACTAGGAAATGCTGACTTGCTGGAGTGAGAACTGGAATTGCACCCTGACAGCCACGCACCACCAAACCTTTCCTTATGCAGTGACACATTTCACAGCCATTCTGAGGCAGTGGTCCCCTACCTCTGTGACATCTTCATCACCTCAGTTTCAAAGCAGAAGCAAGGCCAGGGAAGCCCAGCTTACCCATTTCAGTGCTGATTTCTCTCTGTGCAGCACCTATCACTCCACTGCACTGTAACTTGCCTCCAGCTGGCATTGAAGTGCAGCAACAGGAGCACACATGAGCATCAGTTCTTTGCTGAACAGGGCTTGAGCCAAGACCAAACTCTCATAAATGAGAATTTTTCTGTCCAGTTCCTCCTGCCAGCACCAAGACAGCCCCGCTTCAATTTGTTACAATATATTTGGCCGCTTTCATTCCCCTGGTGCCTCCAATAGAGACAGAAATAGGAAATAACTGATTAGAAAGCACCATGGAGAAGAGCCCTTTTTTACTCTGGGATACAATAATCTACAGGATCATTGCTTCTATTGGAGAGTTTCTGAGACTTTCATTGGGCCCACACACCTCATTCCCTTCAAACAAACTGCTGGCATGAAACAAAGGGTGGCACTGACCTCAGTGCTGTGACATTATTTAAGTGAAAAGAAACATTCAACCCTACAGAGAAGAGTCAAGGAAGCACCAGCTGTTGAAAGAACAAAGGATAAAAGGTTAGTGAAGATGTTGTCCTTTAAATGTTAAAAACTTCTAGCACTGCAAACCTCCACAAATGGGCTGCAAAGCTTGCCTTGGCGTCCTGAGCAGTGTTTCTTGCCTTGATGTAAAATTTGACATCTATGGGCCAAGCTGAAAAAACAAGCCGTGTCTTTCCTGGTCATTTTGTCAGTGAAAGACACAGAAATGTTGTGCTGGGGTGGCTGCTCCCTCAAATTCGAGCATGCTGAGGTCACCTGTTGGTGTTGAGCAAGAGGTTGTCACCTGCACAATGGTGATCTGGTCCTACAGAGGTTCCACCACCTGGTCCTGGTGCACTCACATCAGCTGATTCACTGAACAAAAGTGTCTCTAAGGCCAAAGTAAAGAGAGTTCAATGCAGTCAAACACAGGAAAAAAGGAGAGAAAAAAAAAAGATAATCACAAGGTGAGAGACAAGAGGAGAAAGAAATGAAGTAGTTTGCACATTTATGTTTCAAATCTTTAGTTTACAGTGATGTCACATAAAAACAGAAGGAAAGCGAAAAGTTTTGCACCATTTTGAAAACTGGTGGTCACATGGAGTAGTCTTCCCCAGTATGACGGGTAATGTACAATCTGAGATATTCACCCACTGTGTATGGTAAATTTTGGAAAAGACTAGACGTGAATTTTAAAGAGAAAAATGTGTGTGTATCCAGGACTTGTGGAGCACAGAGAGGCTCTTCAGCCCTGTGTCTGTGTCCCTGACATCTGTCTGAGAGAAAGTTTAAGCTGTTTTGGAAGAGATTCTCCATTAAAATGGCATTTCCAGGTGTGTGGAAATCAGGAGGGAGCCTGTTACCTTGCCTGACATTGTTATGCAATTAACTGCGTTAAATCATCAAGGTTTGAAAGGCCTCCTTTTAGAAACAAACTCTATTTCCCTCACGAGTACATAAATCTCCTTTTATTTATTTATTTGTCCCAGATGTTTCTTTTGGGAGACTTTCCTCCTCTTATATTTTGTTATTCTCCAGGAAAACCGGAATCTGAGAGCCCCTACCTACCAAGGGAGCCAAGCAGATGGAGGTCATGGAGTCACACCCAGGCACGGCAGAAAAAACTGGTTTTCGCTGCAGCAGAGCTCTCCTGGCTCCTTCCCCATCCTTGCAGAGCTGGGGCCGCAGAAAAATCACCATAATCACCCCTCATCCATCCATCCGTCCATCCATCCATCCCTGCTATCCTTCCTCTGCCTCTCCTCCTCCTCCAAGCCCTGCACCCCTGGCTCAGGCAGGCAGCACTCAAGGCCTGAGTTTCAGGCCTGTTTCTCTAGCTCTTTCTTAAGCTCTGTGTTTCACTTGGAGGACAAAAAAAAAAAAATTCCTTTGTGAAACCTCTAGGAAATGCTTGGCATTCACTGAGTCCCTTGCACTCGGTGTTTTTCAATTCCTCAGGAGACTAGTGACGCTGCTATGACTTTTCTGCAAGCTGGAAGAAAATGCTCATCACTATTCCCAGAAGGTAAAAAAAAAAAAAAAAAAAAACCATTTCTTAGTAGCTTTGGAAGGTTTTAAGAAATCATTTTTCAGAAAGCTCAACTGATTAACAGTGGTACAAAGCTGGAAGTAACAGCCCAAGCTGTCCCAGGGCCCACTTTGGGCCTGTGAAGGCCTCTGGGTAGCAGGTGGGCACCTGCAATGATTTCTTGTTTATTTATGTTTTTTTTTTTTGTAATTATTTGTATATTCAACCTCTTCAGCCCCTGTCCTGAGATGGGAAGGGATTAGTCTTGTTCATCTTTGCCATCTCACAGGGCTCGATTTTGTGATCACCTTATGAAGGTGGTATCCTATCACCACTTTCTTTCCACAGGCCATGTTCTCCCTATCCTCCCTTCCACCCCTAAAAGGAAATAAAAATAAAATCCTTTTATTTTTGCCTTACTGCAGAAAAATGGCCCTGCAAGCACCTGAAAGCACCTTCACCCTGGTGCAAAAGAGCTCTCAGCAAAATGCAGAAAGTGGCTGGATGAAGCCATTAGCCAAGGAGCACAGTGAGCAGGAATCAATAGGTCTGTGCCTCAATCATGATGAGCACAATTTTCCTCAAAGGAACCATAGAACTTCCTTCTCATTGTTAGTGTTTTTTAGTTGGGTTTTGGTTCTTGGGGGCAAGTGGGTTTTTTGTTTTGTTTTGGTTTTTTGTTTTATTTTTTGAGGGCTTTTTTTGTAGTTTTGTTTCTTTTGGGGGGGGGGTTGGGATTTTTTGTCTTTTTGGGGGGTTTTTTGAGTTTTTTCTTTGTCTTTTTTGTTTGTTTGTTTGTTCGGGGTTTTTTAAATTAATTTTTGGGGGTTTTTAGTTGGTTGATTTTTTGAGGTTTTTTAAGGGTGTTTTCTGTTTAAAATTATTTGGGTAGGAGTTGATTTTTTTTCTTGGCTTTTTAAAATTTATTTGGTCCTTTTTTTGTTTCTATTAGGTTTTTTGGTTTTGTTTTTGTTTTGTTCTGGGGTTTTTCAGGATTTTTTTTTGGCTGTGTTTTGGTTTGTTTTTTTTTTGTGGGGGTGTTTGTGTTTTTTGGGGGGCATTTGGTTTTGAGTTCTTGGGGGGGTGGGTTTTTTTGTTTGTTTGTGGGGGTTGTGTTTTTTTACATTGTTTTTTGGTTTTGTTTGTTTGTTTTGTTTGTTTTGTTGTTGTTGTTGTGTTTTGAGTGGTTTTTTTTCAACTCCAGGACTAAGTCTCCATGGCACTGTGATTCGCTGACAGCACAGTGGTGCCCTGTGCCTCTGCACCTGCCTGCTGTTGTGAAAGCCAGGCTGTGAAGGCAGTAACTGGAACAGCACGGGCCCTGGGGGCAGTTTCAAAGCAGAAACTTGTTGCAGCAAATGTAGGGACATGACCAAATTACTGCCTGATTTTATTCTCTTGTTTGTTGCTCTCTGGAAAATCATTCTCCGAGGACAAAGCTGACGTGTCGAACAGCGTGGGAGGGTGTGAAAATTCAAAGTCTGGTTGAAAAAGTCTCCCTGTGACACTGGGAAATGTAATGCTGGGTCCATAATATGCAGCACTGCCTTTATTTCTGAAGTTAACAGAAACCCTTTGCCAGAGGCTGAAAATTCACATCTCCTGAACATTTGGGGAAGGATTTGCAGAGCTAAACCTTGAGGCAAGTGCACATAAAATTTGATAACTTGCTGTTTATTACTTCTGGTCAGCATTCAAAGAGAGAATAACAATTAGTTTCAGAACAAAACAGTGAATGCCTGTAAAAATATAAATATTATAAACACAGTAAATAAATATTTAGAATGCTGCAAGCAATTCCAGGACACAAAGAAGCAGTAAAGCTCTGGGGTTGCTGAAGTCCCTCATCAGACTGCTCTGATCAGTTGCTCTGAACTTCAAATAGGCCTGAAAATAATCATCTTCATGTTCTGCCAGATGCAAATAAACTGTCCTCTGATTTCTGGTCAGCACCCAAAACACTAAGTCTCAGATTATTTCCCTTCTCCACCCTTCTTTCTTTCTTTTTTTTAAAATGTTTTTTCAAAGGCAAGTGAAGGAAGAAAGGAGTGTCATTGGTGAGAGCAGCTTGATGCTCTGTTGTAATTTACACATTTATCTCTTTGCCTTTTATCCCAGCTCTGAAGGGCGAGGCTTGGCAGGTTACATCCCTTTAACAATAATAATAATAATAATAATATCAGCACCACCTTCTACCTGCCAGGAACCACTTTCCTTTTCTACCAGAGGATGCTCACAGCCATTTGGACAAGTTACTGGAGGAAGAAGAAACACATGGGGAACGAAAGCGGATGGTGAAGCTCCTGAGCAGCAAAAAGGCAGTGGATGGGGGGCATTCAGGGTGTGCATCCACCACTGGCCATTGTGAGATGCAGAATACCAGGTGTAAGGGTCTTTTTTCCCCTTCCAGTACAACCAACTTACCCAGCACTGACTGGGAGAGCTGCTCAGCCTTCAACCTCTGCCTCCTCCCACTTGGTTCTTCTGCTGGCTGAGCTGTTTGGAGGGAAAGATGAATGCAGTTTTTTAACAACTGGTTTCACACTGAATCCCTTTCACATTTCCATGTCTCATTTCTGGATTTTTTTCTAGTCGTGTTCCTCCATCCTGGATTCCTCCATTTCTGTATTTTTTTCTAGTCGTGTTACTCCATTCTTTCCATAAAAAATCAATATGAATTCCGCAAGAAAAGCCATCATGAGTCTCATCCCCAGCCACTGAGAAAGCCATCACCAATTTAGTATTTTGGGGATGTTCTAACAAGTGGCCTCAGAGCATTGATGTCTGACCAAGTGGAGTGTCCCCTGTCACTTCAGACAGCCCCAGAGGGTTCAGTCCAGGCTATGAGTTTGCTCAAGTTGGCCCAAATATTTTCTGGAAGGCAGCTGCTTTGCTGACTTTAGAGAGGGATTGAGGGCAAAGAGAGAGAAGGAGTAACAAGACAGGATGGTTTACTCCATATCTCTGATAGTGATCACCAGGATATCTTCTTTTGGCACTGCAGTCGCTTTTCATGAAGTCTCTTGAAAAAAAGCTGTTGCAGGAGGATGAAATGCCTTTTGATTAGTCTTGTGCAGAGGCAATTTGTGAAGATCAGGAGGTAGAAACAAACCAGAAGGGCAGAGCACCTTCAGAAGTGATCACCCAATCCTCTGGCTTTTGATGGGTATCACACTCCCTCTGGAAGGTGGCTGTGGAGCATAAAGGAACAGGGAATTGAAATGACAATAACAACAATCCTGAATAAAAGGATGTTGCATTAGCGACTTGATTTCAACTAGCCTGTCAGTGACCCCAGCTTTGGTTTGAAACAGAAATCTTTGGTGGTTTTAGGAGCAAAATCTGATCCATTGGAAGCTTGGACAGTTTGCTGATTCCTTTCCTAATCTCTTCCAGGCAGAGAATGACCATGTTGTCACAGGGCTGTTTATCACACACACTGGTTATCCAACAAAACCAATTGATGATGAAGGAGACTTTCAGCACCATGAGTAAATGGAAGGGATTGGGTTTCCCTGGGAGAAAAAATGTCTTTTTCCCTCACAGGTTTTTCATGGAGTGGTTTTAATGAGCACCAAAACCAGCACAATAAATAAGAAACTTGCCAATAGATGAGACTCAGGTTAATTTTTTATTTTATACACATCTTTAGCTGTGGCTGCGCCTCTCAAGGCACATCTATGGAACAGAAAACCTTTATAATCTCCTGTGTAGGAAAGGAGCATAATCCAACCATCCCACTTGCATCTGAAATCCCAGACATGCTGAGGAGTGTGGGATGAAACCTTTCCTCTGACTTATGGTGGCCAGGGTTGCTGATCTCTGTGGCTAAAGGCAGAGAGTTCAGAGGCAAAAGAGGTGTGGGCTCTCTGCCTACCACAGGCTCTCATTTTCCACCTGACAGGGTAAACTGAGAACCTTTCTGTTCCTCAATTTCTACACTTGTCCCTGTAGTCCAGCAACACCAGTGTCATTACCACAAAACCTTTGGGATCCCTGGATAAAAGCTTCCATCAAAGGAAGTTATTATGGTATTAAACTGTAACTGCACTGTTGAAATTATTAATAATAACAATAATAATAATAATAATATTTATCTCTTGCAAAAGAGATTTACTTTAGAGAAGCATTTTTTGATCTGCTAGATGCAATTACTAAACAAGATCCTACATGCCCTAATTCCCCCAAACTTGCCTTCCTCCTGCAATTATGCAATCCAGTTTCAGGCATAATTCCCCTTAAGGGGAGAATGGAGCAGAGGGAGTCCAACCACTGCATGGAGTAAGAACAGAATTAGCTTTAGAAATCCTGTTGACAAGAACAGGACCACAGTGTCCCATGTTTGCTCGTCGTCAACCCATCTGGGCACAAGCTGAGAACTTCAGCCCAGAGGTCAGGAAAAGTCATATATGAAGTCAACATGGAAGTAGCCACGGGGCCAGATTGTCCTCATGTATTCTTGCCTTATTTCCCTGATGAAACAGGATATTGTAGCTCCCTCAGCTTTCCACTGCTCATCAGTTCAGAGGTTCTTGCTTTCTTTTCTCCCAGCCACAGCCTGTGCTGCAGGACTGAGCTGTAAGTTCTGTATGGGGCAGTCTGCAGAAGAAGCGCTGCTGGGCATCAGTCCCATCCTGGAACCTCTTTGGAATAAGGAAACCCAAACAAAACAGGTTTGATGATGACTGCAGCACTTTCCTACACAGAAAATCTTGTTCAGATAAACAGGGATGAGGAATGTGCTAATCACTGGTTAACACTGTTTATTTAGGAGGGCTTCACAATCCACCATGCTCTCACCAATGCCCCTGGCAAAAGTTTGTGCCATGAGCCCAGAGCCCCTGAGAATCTTTTGTTCTTTGGTTATTTGCAAACAAAAAGCAACCTGGATTTACTGTCTGCTCTTTGTCTCTTGCTCAAGACACAGGGACTTGGTTATTCTTTTTCTTTGCAAAAAAAAAAAAAAAAAAAAAAAAAAAAAAGAGGCAAAACACCGAGATTTAGCTTCAGGACACTGAGTGTGTTCCTCATCAGTATGAGGGTGGGTCTTCCATAAGTAAGCAATGACGAGAACATCTAACACAGTTGTGTAAAAATCTCTAGTCTGTACTGTGTGGGTCCCCTCAAGGACATCTGTCTAAAGCAAGAAATGCCAAATGTGGTGTCCCTGAGGTTACAGCTCACCCGTTTGGCCTCAGAGACGGCAGCTACAGAGTGAGTCACAGAATTATAAAAATAGTTAATATTGGAGAAGTCCTCTAAGATCATTGAGTGCACTGACCCAGTGCTGCCATGCTCATTGTTAAACCATGTCCCCAGGTGCCTTGTGCACATATTTTCTGAATGCTTCCAAGAATGGTGACTCCACCACTGCCCTGAGCAGCCTGTTGTAATGTCTGACCACCATTTCAATAAAGCCATCTCCCCTAATATCTAATCTAAATCTGTGCTGGTGCAACTTGAGGCTGTTTCCTCTCATTCTGTCACTTGTTACCTCAAAGACACCACCCCAGCCTTGCTGCCCACTCTTGTTAGGAGCTGTGCAGAGCCACAAGGTCCCCCCTGAGCCCCCTTTTCTCCAGGCTGAGCCCCTTCCCACCTCCCTCAGCCTCTCCTGGGGTTCCAGACCCTTCCCCAGGTCAGGTGACAAGTCTAATCCTGGTAAGTGGTACAACAAATGAGTATTTTCCAATTTAACATGTTCATCCCATGTTTGAAGAGGAAGCAAAGGTGGGAAATCTTTTGCCTGTAGTGTCACAGACTGGACAAGACTGTGACTGCAAGGGCAGAATTTAGAGAGGAAGCCCAAGGCACCATGGCACAAGAGAGAAGAAAATGCAAATTGGGTTATTGATCCAGTTTCTCTCTGACAGATAAGTCAGAGGTGAAGTAAGATGTATTTTTTTAAGAGACCAATTAACCCCAAAAAAAGCATGTTTTAATTGCAATCTGCAGTGTGTTGTGCCAGGTCATGCTTACCTGTGAAACGAAATCAATTACAAGACCAAAATTCTTTCATGTGCAAAGGTATGCTTTTTGCAGAAGATCCAGAATAGAGGCTGGGACACTTTAAAGCCAGCATGGTATAATCTCTGTTTTATTCGGAAAAGATAAGAAGAAGAAAGAAGAAGAAAGAAGAAGGAGAAGGAGGAGAAGGAGGAGGAGGAGGAGGAGGAGGAGGAGGAGGAGGAGGAGGAGGAGAAGGAGAAGAAGAAGAAGAAGAAGATGAAGAAGAAGAAGAAGAAGAAAGGAAAAGAAAGAATATATTTCTTTCTTTCATTTTTTCCTTCCCTGATTTGAAAGCAGGGAGATGGATAAACATAACAGCTGATCAAATCTCGAAGAGCAACACTTGCCAAACCATAGGTGATTTTGTGATTTCATTACTATTGGTTTATTTTCCCTTCCCTCAGAGGCAGAGCAGTCACAATGATATATTTTTACTCTCTAGGATAAATATCCACATTTTAATATTAGATACAGGCAGCTCCCAAACCTTGCTCTTGCAGCTCTTGCACAGTAACTCTCACTGCATGCTCCCTGGAAAAACAGGACTGCCTCACTATGGGAGCAGCAATCAGGAGCTCGTGCCAAGGAGATGGGAGTTGGCATTTCTTAGAGAGCTCTACAGCACACTTGAGGAAAGGAGGTTTACCCTAGAAATGAATTTCATTTACACTGGCTCGAGAGAGAAAGGCAACGCCAGGGAGATACACTCATGGCAGTTTTTCCGCCTAAAAATTCCTTTCACAGACTGAACATAAAACAAGAATAAAGTGCACGCACGAGTAACACGATACGCAAGAGAAGAAGGGGAGGAAAAAACGCAGCAGTTACAGCAATCAGAACAAAACACCAGGCTGTGGTTCACTGAGGATGGAGCCAGCATTGTCCCTGCAAGCAGCAGGCCCTCCTCGTGCCCTCACCCGCTTGCTCCCACCCCAGGTTGCCCCACGCTGGCCACCAGCCAAGCCAGCAAAAAACAATGACACGAAGGTTTTGTTTTCAGAAGAAACAGCTCCGTGTTTTGGCTAGCCATGTGAGCACACAAACAGCTGGAATGGCGTCCTTTGGCAGTGGTGCAAATTTAAACTGTGCATGGAATCGCACAGGCTCCCAGAGAGGAGCTCTGGGAAGGATTAGCAGAGACTCTGCAGAGCCTTGTGTTGTGAGGGGGATGATTTGGTCACTGGTGTCCAAAGGTTCAAAGGGGATGATTTGGTCACTGGGCTGCCTAAGCAGATGCTGTTTCCACGCTGAGGGAAGGAATCCCTGTGGGTTTTACACATGGACAGTTTCCATCATGTGTCTGTAGCACGGGAAGGGGGACGACCTTCCTGACCCTCCTGTGGAGGTACGAGTGTGCTTTCCCATCACTCTCCACATTCAGTGGGAAAGACATCAGATTACAAGATGAGTTAGTGGAGAGTGAGTCAGGGAGCAGGGCACAGAGCTCCTTCAAGCACAGCACACTGAAGGTTTGCTCGGGGGGTCTGGGGCACACAGAATATGTGCTACCACATCTTCTGCTCATTTAAGTCCTCTGGATTTTTTTTCAGGTCCATCAGAAACTGCTTTGAAACCTTAATCCAAGCTGTAGCCCACCTCAGCACACACCAAACCCCATTCCCTCTGCAGGTTTAGCACTCACCAGCTCTACTCCAGTACGAAGCTTGACACCCAGCAGGGTAGGAACTGCCTTTTCCTTTTCTGGGCATCATCATCCTGAATTGCTGAGGTCAGTTCACCTCTCCCCATCCAGGATCCAGGATGCAATAATGGGCCCTGCCAACACTCAGCTCATCCCAGTCTCTGAATGCCATTCTGGGTGGAAGTTAGACAGGAAATCTGAAATCATACCTCACTCATCCATTTGGGAGTTGGGATATTATGAAAACTGATTTGTAATGAAAAGTAATTTTGCTTTGCTTTTGTCACCCCAGAACTTCCTGTCTGGCCATGTCTGTGTGTTAATGTGTTGTACATCAAGATTTATGTTGCACCCTTTGCCATGTGCTACCCCTCCCTGATCTCCCACAAAGCAGTGAGGAAGCTGAAGATAATGGATGAAGGAATGAAAACAGTGTCCTTGGATGGTTAAAACCAAGGCAACTCTTCTCCTACCTACATCCTGTCTGAATAATGTGAATCCAGTGCAATCAGTGGCAGATTACTGCTATCATTTGATGTCTGCAGAGTTAGGTTTGTTCTCTTGTACTGCTTTTGGTTGTTCTCTTAGTCATTCTTCTAAAAGATTTTGCCCAGCAGCTGAAAACACAGGGAAAAAGGACAAATTTTCACTGGAGTTCTGTGCTCAGTTCTCTTTGTTGCCTTTTGAAAACATTTATAATCCTTCTTGTTTTTCCTCATCTTATCTCTCCTCTAGATTTTTACTAGCAAGTCTCCATGGGATTATTCTCAGTGGGACTGGTTTTCATTGAAAAAACAACGGAAATCAGTATAGATCCATTAATAGTAAAACTGAGAGGATTTCCTACAGCACAACACTACTATGAAGTCTTTGTGACTTTTTTCATTTCTGGTATTTTAATTCTGCTCTAAGAGAATGCATGAAGCTGTGGCACAGAAGTAGGCAGAGCAAATTGAGAGAGAAAGGATTAAGAAGCCTGAGGAAAAAAAATTAATGTTTAGATGTAGCTGCTTCTTTGTAATAATAATGTTTGTGATTTTAGGATGCCAAAATTTTAATGGATTTTTTGCTGATTTACAACCAATGAGAAACTGATGCTCAAAATGAATTAAGGGAGAGCAGAAACTGGTGGATTTGTAACAGTGGAGATACAAGGATCCCTAATGGAGACAGCATTATTCACACTGCTGTCACAGCTGTTCTCAGCTTCCACCTGAAGGTCTTCAGAGTCTGGTGGAGATTTGTGGAGTTGAGTGTTGAGTGTCAGTGAGGAAACAGTGCTGAAGGTCTTGCTAAAGTCAGGATAAACAGTGATCACTGCTTTCCCTGCTCCCATCAAGCCAGCCATCTCATCCTACAAGGCAATCTTCAGGCATCATTTCCCTTTTGTAAATCCATGGATTGGTAGTGACTGCTCTCAACCAACCTTTTCTCCTTGATGAGTTTGGGATGAGTCTTCCAAGATTGTTGCCTGACCAGCTTGTATTTCTCCAGATCCTCCATCTTGCCCCTCTTGCAAAAAAGAGGGATGATTTTTTCCTTCCATTCTCCATGAACCTAGCCCATTTTCCAAGGCTTTGTGAAGATAACTGAGAATGATCTCACATTTACATCGGCCAGCTCCCTCAGCACCCCTGGGTGTGCCCCTCCAGGATGTGAGTTTCATGTACTGGGATATCAGAGTATACATATTAGATTCAGATTTTAGTACCTTTTTCATTTTTTTTTCTGATACATGCAATTCTTAAGCTCGACTGTGTTTGCAGAAGGTGCTGTAATACTCGACTAAGTGAAAACAGAACTGCTTTAATGACACTGACCTTTCAATATACTGAGTCACCATGACTCTTGTGTCAGCCTCAGATATATCCCTTCCAAGTAACTTCCCTGGAAGGATGGTGTCAGATGAGGAAAGAGAAATGGGCTAAAAGCCATTGGAAAAAAAAAAAAATTGCTATTGTGTAAATACAGAGGTGTTTGGATAAATGAGGTGTGTGGGTACCAAGGCAGAAAAAGAAAGAGAAAATGAGAAGAGAAGAGAAGAGAAGAGAAGAGAAGAGAAGAGAAGAGAAGAGAAGAGAAGAGAAGAGAAGAGAAGAGAAGAGAAGAGAAGAGAAGAGAAGAGGGAAAAGAGAAAGAGAAGAAAGAAAGAAAGAGAAGAAAGAAAGAAGGAAGGAAAGAAGGAAAGAAGGAAAGAAGGAAAGAAAGAAAGAAAGAAAGAAAGAAAGAAAGAAAGAAAGAAAGAAAGAAAGAAAGAAAGAAAGAAAGAAAGAAAGAAAGAAAGAAGGAAAGAAAGAAAGAAAAAGAAAGAAAGAGAGAAAGAGAGAAAGAGAGAAAGAAAGAAAGAAAGAAAGAAAGAAAGAAAGAAAGAAAGAAAGAAAGAAAGAAAGAAAGAAAGAAAGAAAGAAAGAAAGAGAAAGAAAAGAGGAAAAGAGAGAAAGAAACGTAAAAGAAGAAAGGAGCCCTGCATGGGGCTTACAGGGAAAATATGAATTTCTAGTTCTTCCCTGGCATTTTCTTTTTATAATCACTCTCTCTGATAACAGAGTCCCACAGGTTTTGATGGATCTGCTGCTATCACATTGAGCTCTGAGACTTTTGGGGTGTCCCAGGGAGGCAGGGGCTGGGATTTCAAAGGAAAGGGTAGCCACACGTTCCAGCTGGGCTGCAGCCAGGATTTCAAAATCAAACCGAGCAGCACAAAGAATAATTCTTAAAAATGAGGAAATGTGGGTGCCTCTTTGGGGGCTTTAAGAAAAGTTGAGCTCTTTTGACACAAATCCAGTATGCAATTACAAAACACCTCACAGAATCACCTGTCTGCTTAACCCCTTTAGGTTCCTCAGAAGAGAGAGGGGGAAATATTTTAAATTATGCCCTTCAGTTTGCAAGTCATTGGCTTTGTACACTCCTGGGGAGGAGTACAAGGGTTTGTTTCTTGCTATGGCAAAGAGTTAGGTGAAGTTTCAGGTGGCTGCTAACAGATTTCACCAGTTTTTCCGTGGTTACCAACCTCACTCAGGTCTGTCCCACATCATCCTGCATTGAAAGCATCCCTAACTAGCTGCGCTGTGGGTGTTTCTCTCAAATTAACCTGGTCCCAGTAGGTCAAAGCACATACGTCCAAATGCTGCTGTGACCACGATTTTCCTAAGCTAGCTACAGTTTTATGGGTATTAAACTTTTATCAGGACATATTTTATAACTAAAATAGCCCAGCACTAGAAGGAAGTTGGAAACAAAGATCCACCCAGCTGGGAGCAGTCTGATTGCTTCCTAAAATAAAGACCAAAGCAAGAATAAGAGAATTTCCTCAGTTTTTCTCAGACAGAAGATTTCCAAATCACTATTCCAGCACTCACTGGGTCAGTAACAGTACATGTACAATTGTAACAGCAGTTTCTCAGGATCCACGCTAATAAAAAGGATTATTTTATCAGACGTATTCTGAATTTTCCGAGTTTGTTAAGCCCTCCAACATCCTACAGAGGAAAAATTAATGCAAGTTTTATTTTGTGAAAGTGGAAACTTATTCGAAGTGCTAACCCAAAGGACAGCTAAGAGCCTGAAATACATGTAGAGTCTAAGTAAAGCAGGACAGCTTGGAAAAGGATAAATGCAGGGTAGAAGTGATAGACACGTATAAAGTAATGAAGCTGTGAGGGTAAGGGTTTCATCTGCAGCACAGTGGAGGAGCTGTGGGACACACAGTGATTCCAGGCAGCCCACAAAGTGTGTAAGGCAGCAATTTAAAAATAAAGACTGAAACAGAAAAAGAAGCATGCTTTCAACTGGAAATGTGGAATCCATCGCCACGCAGTGCAGAGGAGGCTGAAAGGATAAAAGGCTTCCAAAAGGCATTTTGCAAGGGCATAGATGTTAGTACCAGAGTTGGTCTGGAGATTTCTAGATCTGTTAAACCTCCAGACCTGGAAGATTACTGCATGCAGCAGGGAAGGGACCGTGTAGTGTGTTCAAAAATAAAAAAAATTTAAAAAAAAGAATAAGTGCTGTAAGAGACAGACCTTCTGTCTGATCCAGCCAAGCAAGCCTGGGAAAGACAGCAGACACCAAACAGAAATAAGCATTGGCAGCAGCAAGTTTCTCTTCTATAATTCATATTTCCTCAGCATGGCAGTCCCCAGGCCTGGAGGTGCAGTAATTCTGTCAGAACCACCAGGACCAGCACGAAAGCTGCATTCCTTCTGTTCTGTGTTGGCCCCCACTTCATGCCAGGCTGAAAAGGTCTGTCCTGGGCTGTGGAGAAGGGGGGAATTTGGCCCTGTGTGCTTTATTGTTTCCTCTGAGGTCTGACACGGACAAATAACTGGCATGGAGAGAAACAACCCCGATGTGTCCCTGCCAGGTTTAAATGTCGGGATTGCTCTCAGGGGGCTGATCCAAAACTCAGCAAAGTCAACAGCAAAAAAACTCCTCCATGGAGCTTCAAACTCCTTTCAATGGGGCTGCTGATGGGTTTATGCTAGACAGGAGGTTCCAGAAGACGTGTCCCTGGGACAGACAGACGGACGGACAGGGGAGCATGAGATGATTACTAAGAGCGTTTCAGTTTCCCCGTTAAGCAATGGTTTAATAAAAGCAGTTTTCACAAATATTTCACAATAACCAGTGGATGTTACACTGGTGGTTACACATTCAAAACAGCTCTGCAGGCATCAGCAGATGAAACTATTTGGCTGAGTGAATGGAGCTACAAACCAAAACAAACAGAGCCTGGCTTCAAGCGGCAGCAACAATCTTGACATTAATTCGTGCTTTTTCATAATAAAATAACACCAGGCAACCCCAGAAAATCCATGCGAAGGCACCTGCCAGCTTCATCAGCAAATACCCTTCCAGACTCTGATTGCAGGGCAGGGCTTTCCCTGTGGGACTGTGCAGTCTGAGCGTGATAACCCAGTGGCTTCCTGCTTGTTGTCCATTTATCGGGGTGATGCAGGGTTATTGTCCCCTATTTGAACCCACAGACTTCAAGCCTTAAGAGATATTTGGGGCACTCCTTGCTTTTCAGAGGCAGCAGGTGAAGGAGCCTGTGTCAGAGGCACCCTGGAGGAGTGCAGGGGTGCTTGAGACCTGACCCAGCTGAAGAGATGGACCCTGGCATGCAGCACTTGTCAAGACAGCAGGGAATAAGCACAAACCCCCATCCTCACTGCTAGTCCTGATTTCCTGGCTTTGCATGTCTTTAGCATCACAAAATGGTGAGAAAAAGTTTGGGGCTGGGGGCTGCAGGCCCTTCCTTCTTAGATGTCACATCTGGAGATGTCCAGACCTCAAGCATCTACTCTCCCAACTGTTCACTCTCAAAAAAAACCAACATGAAATAAATTTCATCTCTCCCAGACAAATGATGTTTGAAGGGTTTTTTGGTTGGGTTTTGGGGGTTATTTGATTTGTTTTGTCTTTTTTTTTTTTTCTAAAGCCCAAGACTCATTAAATTCCCCAATAAATTTGCTGTCAGGGTAGTAAGAGGATTTGTTACCAGCATGAGTTTCTTCTTCTTTGTTTCTTTATTTCCTTTTTTTTTTTTTTCTCCCCTTCCCTTCTTTTATTTCATTTTTATGAAGTATTCATATTTATTTCCATGCCCTGGGGGTAAGCTCAAGCCACTTGGCTGTTCAAGATAGCCACGGTCAAACTGAACAGTGCCGCAACTGTGATGGGGGAAAAGAGGCATCTATTTACAGTGCTGGGGATGTAAACTTGGAAATACGCTTTTTATTTTTATTTTTAACCTGGAATGGAGCTAAGTACGGCTGCAGACATTTCTCCATTTAGACTGCGGGTCTTTCCAGTAATTATGGCTGAAACCCAAGTCCTACTGACGTAAATGGGATTCTGTCCACTGGCTTCAAGAGGAGCTAGACCAGGCCTAGCCTTGAGGAACACAGCCAAGACAAGGGAGAGCCTTCTGCTTTCCCCCCCAAGGAAAAACACTCTGAGCTTACAGGATCTTAAGAAACACTCTGAGCTATTCCTTCTCCTCCCACCTGCTGCTTTGGGATCGTTTTAGGGTGTATCTACATCCCTTTAAATTCTCCCACCTGTAACACCTCCCAGTCCTCAGTGCCTGTTATAAAACCCTCGGCAGCAAAGCTCCTGGAGCTGTGCTATAATTGGGCAGGATGCTGTCTGCCCTTCTGTGGCATCCACGCCACAGCTGCCTTGTCTTTCCTTTCCAGATTTTTATCCTGAAAAGTTTCTGAGGACAACCAAAAAAAACCCAAAAAACCAAAAAAAAAAAAAAAACCAAACCAAACCAAAATAAACAAACAAAAAAAAGCAAAACCAAACCAAAACAAAACAAAAAACCTCCAAAAAAACCCCAAAATGGCAACAAAAAATAAAATAAATGGCAACAAAAAATAAAATAAAAAAATCCAACAAAAAAACCCAAAAAACCCACTAAAATCCCCCAAAAAACCCACTAAAATCCCCCAAAAAACAAAACAAAAAAACCCCCCAAAAATTAAAGGGATCCACAGCTTACCATCTCATTTTCCAGTGTTTAAATTTTTAATTTTTAACAAGTGTTTGCTCTGCTCACAAGTGATAACACTGACAGGCAATTGGTGCCTAAGCTGGCTTCTTTGTTGATGCCCGGTGAGATTTCCTGAGAGCCTCAGCAGGGAGGGAGGGCCTGCAGCAGAGGGTGATAGAAGTCATCCACCTTCCTGCCCAGCCCAATTAGCCCTGAGACACAGCACTAATTACCCTGGGGGAGCTGCCACGCCAGGGTCTGTGAGCTGTGAGCATCTCTGTGAGCACAGACCTCGCTGAGACCTCGCACAATGCCAGGAGAGGCAAGCCTTGGCTCTGGGGGCAAAGGGGTCAATGGGGAGGCTGATCTGCAGGCCCGACAGCCCAGAGAAGCTGAGGATTTGGGATGTGAAGGAAACGTAGAAGGGGTGAGGGAGAAGAGGAAGGCGAGATAGATGAGAGAGCTGAGAACAAAATTGGGTTTTTTTGTAGGAGTCCTGCCCCCTCTGATTTCTGCCTTTTCCCATTGCCACCTCCCAGGTCCCTGCTGCAGGAAATGGGGCATGAGGTGTGAAGATTCCTTCTGGCAAGATTAATTTGAAGGCCTTGGCAGAGCTTTGGGGAGCCACCAAGGCTTTCCAGAGATCTGCTGCCTCCAAGGTCCCAGCATCACTTTCCAGACACAGCAATTAACCTGCAATTAACCATCAAAGCAAGCACACTGCTCAGCCCATTGCCAAGGCCATAGAGAGGCACATCCTGCTGTCCTGAGGACTCTGCTGGTCTCCAAACTTGCTGAGAAGAGGATTTCTGTAAGGAAAAGCCATTTGCAGAAAGAGACACGGTGGGATTCCAGGTTGCTCTTTTGAAATCCTTTACAGCGTTGATATAAGGCTGGGAAATCTGCAGTCCATGATAAACCCATGCAAGCCTTCTCACATCTGAAAGGTTTAGAGGTAGAATCACCTGCCTGCATCATTCCACCAAAATTCTTGTGAAGGTTAATCCAAAAATGAGGAAAAAATGCATTGTTCTAAGCTTGTTTTTCCTTTCTGCTTTATCTGCCTGAGAAAATCATCATTTCCTGAGAAACAAACACACCAATCTGAAAGCAAGAAGTGAAAAAAAATTACTTTTTTACCATTTATTTGACTCTTTCAGCACTGAAGAGCATGGAAGAGCAACTGAGGAGTTGAGCTGCACAGACAGTGAGACATTAAATTCTCTAAGAGATTGTGGAGGGTTGGGCTCAGGAGGGCCAAGGTTCTAAGAACAATAGAACAATAAAGCCGTGTATTAGTGCTTGTATAAGCTTTCTAAGTTGCAAAAAGTTTATCTAGCAAGATATTAAGAAGGTTAAGCTTATGAGTAGTGCTCTGTGTGTTGTATCTTATAAAAGGGTAATGTATTCAAAATAAGCAAGCATTGTTTAAACCAAAGCTACATGTGCTTGTGGTGATTGGATAGAATTACTGTCAATGTGCTTTTGCTTTGTGTAATTGGTTAAGAAGGTTATATAGTATGCTGCAACATTAAGTTTTCCGGCCTGCTTCCTGAATTTGTGAGCTGTTAGCATCTCTCCATTATCATAATCATGTAGTGAGACTGATGCTGAAAAATAAATAGTTCAAGACAATCTTCATAGCAGCCCCGTCCTGTTCGCGTCCGTAAATAAATTGCTAGCATCAAAGGTGAAGCTGGAACTGAACCTGGAAAGGGAGAAAGAGCACCAGGACATTCTAGAGCCTCAGGAAACACGGCAGGAAGGTCACAGGAGGCGTTTCCCCACTCCGAACAGCGCTGGCAGACAGGGGACGGGCACGGGGAGAAGCCTGAGGTACCCAAGAGCTTTTTCACCCCAGCCTCCAAAGGGAGCCTCTCCTCCCAGCCCTCCAGTGACGGAGAGCAGGATGGGCCTGGGGAGCCAAGGCTCTGCCCTGGGAGGGAAGATCCTGCTCAGGGCCAGCTGAGGAGCCTGGAAATGCTCAGCTCCGAGGGACCTGGTGGGATGGAGTCCAGGGTCCCCAGGGAATTGGCTGGGGGAGCTGCCAAGCCACTGTCCCTGGCACTGGAAATGTCCTGGCAGTGAGGAGAGAACTGAAAAAAGGGAAATATTGCACCTGCCTTCAAAAAGGGTGGGAGGGAAGAGCCTGGGAACACCCAGCTGAATTCCAGGATGAAAAAAGGGAAATATTGCACCTGCCTTCAAAAAGGGTGGGAGGGAAAAGCCTGGGAACACCCAGCTGAATTCCCCTCTGTGCCTGGGGAGCTGATGGGACAGACGCTCTGGAAGCTCTGCTGAGGGTCCTGGAGCTCAGGGAGGTACCATATCCCTCACCTGGGAAATCTGCCTTGTCTTTACTGGGATTTACTGGCAGCTCTGTGTGAGGCTGGGCGCAGCTTGGGCCATTTAAGAAGTTTTGGTGACAACTTCTGCAAACACACTGGTAAAAAATGCTCTCCAAAGAAAGCAGCACAGATCAGTGGATGTGCCTCAAAGATAATTCTACTCATGGTGTGGTGTTCAGGAGAGCTGGTTGCAGACCACAGCAGCAATAGAATACATTCCCACAAAAAAAAAAAACCAAAAAACCAACCAACAAACAAAAAAACCCCCCACAAAAACAAACAAGAAAACAAACAATAAAAAACCCCAAAAAGCAAAAAACCCAACCAAACAAAAAGAAACACCCCCCCCCCAAAAACAACAACAAACCCAAACCAACCAACCAACCAACCAAATAAAAAATAACAAAAAAAGTAGAAACCAAAAAATACCCCAAACAAAAAACCCCTAAACAACCAAACAAACAAACAAACAAAACCCAAAAAAATCACATAAATCCCAATAAAAAAAACCCCAATAAAATCACAATATCAGTTTTATTTCTCAAGTGAAAACTATGCAAAATATTTTGCTTACAACAAAGTGGTGTCTTCCAAGAGAGAAATAAGACATTGAGAATCACCTTGCTCAGTCTATATAAGCCGTGAACATCTCTGTGGAGAGCCTGGTTCAAGCATGGCTTAAAGAAAGAGGCCATGAAAATATACAGCTGATGGGAAAGTAAAAGGTAGCTGTAGAGCAGCATTTCCCAGGCTTGATTTTGTAAATAACTAGGTTCTCAGGCACCTTTTCTAGAAACAGCAGGATTCTCAGACAGTCTTCTCATAACAGTCCTTGGCTGCTCTGGGAACAGATATGAAGGTTTTGAGAACTTTTCATATCACAGTGAGAACACTAATTTTGGTTTCAATAAACAACCACGGGTATTGTAAACATAAGGAGGGGTTAGAGTTTTCTCTGTAACCTATCGTGAGCTCGGATTTTGCAATATGCATGAACTTAATTAACACTTTTATAAAAGATGACTGATTTGATCAATAAATCGGAGTCGATGCTGATCAACAACAAGATGGGTCGTCTCCCTTCGCTTTCAACACACCTCCTGGCATTTTTCATCCCTCTGGAGCAGCAGGGTTGAAAGCTGAATTCTAAAGGGACTACACCTTGTGTGTCTGACAGAGAGGCTGCAGAAGCTGCAGCCCTCCTTAAAAAGTGGGAAATTTTAAAATAGTCAGGTACATGGCCAAAATTCTTATTCTTATGGCGGTCCACCTTGGGTAAATCCATTAGTCAGACAAGTCTGCTGCAATTTCCCACATATTCTTGCTCTGCTTTGGATTTGCACTTGCTCATCAGGGATTCCAAGAGCAGAATCTGGCCCTGGGTAGCTGTCAGCATAGGCTCATGTGTTCATTTGTTGTTTCATTGTGAACAAACTACTTACAAAGGCAAGGCTGTGTTTTCCATTGTGCCTTAATATACCTGAATTATTGCCACTGCCTCTGCGGGCTGCAAAGTCAGAGCAAGATTTGGATTGAAGTCCCAGAGGTATTTTAGGGTGGGCCTATTCTTTTAGAGAAAGCAATAGTGAGGCTTAAAGTGGGAGAAGTAAACAAATGTATATAAACCCACCATTGCTTCTCCAGCTCAGAGACTGTCCATGGAATTCCAAACATCTGGAGATCATTATCATGCTGGCCTCATTGGAATAATTGTTTAATTATCTTCCTTTTCACTTTCTCTTTCTCTCCTCCCTTCTGTTTTCCTCACCACCCAGTTCCAGGATGCTGAACTCAGTTTGAAAAAAAAGCCCTCCAGAACTGAGCTTCATCATGGGGAATTTGGTCTGTAGGAAAATATTTCTATTCAGTCCTAAACAAACATTATCAGTGCTTATAGCATCCCATCATCAGCAAGCTTCTTCTCCTTACAGAAAATAAAACTTTAATTATTTTTTTTCCCATTAGCTGGTCACAAATTTTGAAGCAAGCAAGGCAAGAAAGACACATTTATTTGGCTTATGAATTCTTTATAGAGTGTATGTGTGTATATATATATATATATATATATATATATACACACACATGTGTGTGTGCATGTGTGTATAAATATATTTTATATATCAATTTTATATATATGAATATAAATATAAGTATGTTTTATTTATACATAAATTTTATATAAATGTATATAAATATAAGTATATTTTTATACTTCCAGGAACTTCCAAACCTAAATCCATGGTAAATCAAAGCTCCCACTTGAACAGAACACCATCCTTGAGTGGAGGATGGAGACCACTCTCAGAAAATCAGAAACTGAATAATCCTGCCCAGGAACAGTCCAAAAGGCCATGTTAACACCGCCAGATCTCCAAACAACATATGTCTCAGAAACACCAAATGGAGCATAACAATTTTTATCTATTTATTCATATAATTTTTTTTTTTTTAATTTTTGGCTGAACGTCAAAAAAAAAAAAAAAAAAGGAAATTAAAAAAAGAAGGAAATTAGGGAAAAAACCCTTTTTGCTGCATTATGACAGATGCAACAGCTGTAAGGGCGTGATGACACAGCTTCTGTCTGGAGCAGCAGGCCAGAGCGAAAACCTCAGCAATGTAAACAGAGACCTGGTGAAAAGTATATAGTTTCACAGACCCAGCGAAGCCAAGCCTCAAACTGCAGCACTTTCTGGAGCCTTCCTTTCCATCTGTCACCATGGCAGATGGATGGTGTCTGTCTGTCTGTCTGTCTGTCTGTCTGTCTGTCTGTCTGTCTGTCTGCGCCCTTGGGGCTGTCTGCTGGCTCAGGACCCCCCAGCTGCCACAGAGAAGGGTCCAAATGTGAACGTGCCTGTGCAGATCCATGCCCCACCACCACCAGCAGCTCCTGACAGTCAGGAGAGAAGAAATTTTTAATAAGAGAGATAGTTTCAGAGGCCTGAAACAGGAAAAATGACAGACCTCGGAATTCTCTACATCGTCCTCCAGGCGCGCTGGTTTTTCAATACGCAAATTTGCAGACTGTTCAGTCTGCCCAGAGTAAAATGCAGCTGGATGGTTGCTGCTTGCCGTAGGTTTTTTTGGGTGGAGATAAAGCATTTTAGGGTTGCCACTCTGAATCAAGCTCCCTCAACACAGGGAGGGTGTTGAGAGCTGGTCCAGGGCCAGGTTTTTGGTGGAGGAACAGCACGCAGCACACAGCTCCATCCTGGAGAGATCCATTCTCTGTGCTGCTTCCTGGGCACCAGGACTGCCTAACCACCCCTCACCCTGCAGGGAAGGCAAATTGCTTATCAGACCAGAGAGGTTTTCCAGTGTCAAGCCTCAGAGCTGCCCTCAAATCTTAAATTTTGGTTGCCTGAAGGGGACCTTCTTATTAACCTTACTTATGTTCAGTTATTATTGTCGTACAATGAAATTATTATGTCATTTTATTGTCATGTGATGAAATACATCCTTCAGGAGAGACCAAGACTGAGTTCTTTAAGCAGAGTCTGTGTATAGTGAGGAATTAAAGCTCAGACCCTGAGGAGAAAAATTGTGATATAAACAAGCACAGAAACATCATCCAGCCACCACAATCTAGTTCATAACAGAAAAGATGAAAACCTGTCCTTTATCTTGTTAAGTTTCACTCCTGGTTACTTTATTTTGGGCCTACTGTATCTGTAGAATTTGCTATCATCATAGTTAGTTATTATTGCTTTAATTCTGGGAAAGAATTTGAAAGAATTTGGACGAATCCCAAGGAAGCAAAATGTTCAAAGGTCTGGCATGGCATCCCTTACAGAGATAAGGCAGATTATTCTTCAGCTGACCAAAAAAAGCAGGTGTGGAAAACTATGACAGGTGTGGAAAGGGTGTGCAGAAATGGAGGTTTCCTTTCCAAACAGATGGTTTGGAGATGTTGTGAGATGATATTTGTAGCACCATTGCAAAGAAAAATAGGAAGTGTTTCTTCTGCAATGCCTCAAAGTAAACTGCTGAACTTTTTGCAAATAGGTGGTGTGGATGTTCAGGATGAAATTTCTGGGGACTAAAAAATAGGGGGGAAAATGCAGCCCAGATAAATCTGGGTTTAAAAAATCATCAAGGATGAAACAGCACTGCAAGCACAGCTGCTTGTTTAATATAAAAAATATTATAATTATTAATATTAACAAAAATAAATCAGTAGTAAAGTTGCCTGCCAAGTGATAACCTGCTTCTTTCATTTTCTCCTAGCTCACAGGCAGGATGTCAGGCTGGACATAGACCCTTGGTTTGCTACATTTGCTGTCAATTTGAGTTTGTTTTTAGGTCTGCAATGAAATCAGACAATAGTCTTGATGACTGGACCCACAACTTCCATGTGCAACAAGAAACTGTGTGCTATATCTTAAATGTGAAGAAAAAAACCCAGTCAATTTTCAGTCTCCCCAAAATTCAGCAGTTATGCCTTAGCATCCTTGGTGGTGTAAATATGAATACCAACATACGAATACTCATATATGAGTGTATGTGAGTATTCATATATGAATATGTGAAGTAGCCCAGAATATTACAGATAGGAATACCTATATTTAACACATTAACAGATGCAGGTTCTGAGGAAATTAAGTTTTGCTCTCATGGGCGTGGTGCCAACATTGCATACCTGAGCTGTGGTCCTGTGCCTATTCACAGAACAAACTTCATTCAGCAGCACCAAAAAATTTCTTTTGCATTAAGCATGAGGATTGTTTCAATCTTTGAAAAGAAGCTGCTAAGCTAAAGTGTGTCTGCATCTCAGATTGATATTGAGCACAATTGATAAATGATATATTTGAGAGAATACAGCTCTGCTGATGTGTTAATAAAACTTCAGTCCAGCAAGGCACACATGCATCTGGTGGGTTAAAGAACATGATTGCTGCCTCTTGATCTAGTCATAATTTCTTCCACCCAGACCTGTTGGCCCTTTTCCATTGCTGGGCGTAGCTCTAAGACTCTTGTTACTTTACATCAAAACTCTTTAAAACAAACATTATCTCCCTTTCTGTATCTGTGAAGTATTACCGAGCTCTGTTCCTAACAAGGGGCCTTAGTCACTGTTATCATCTTAGGTAAATAAATAATAATGTTATTAACAATGATGGACCAATAAATTATATGTAATCAAAATAAATGTCTGAGGCCTCGAGATGTGGGTGTTTCCTAAAGTAGTGGAATTCTTGGCTGTGAGGGAATTTCCAGAGAGAGTTCTGATGCATCACTGCCTCGAAATATCATACTGCTCAAGACTCCTAATTTGGCTTTTAGATGTATGTGCATTTCAGCTGACAGATAAAATATTATGCTTCAGGGTGCTCATTTTATTTTCTGAGTTTGGTTGCTTTTTTGGCTTTTTTTGGTTTTTTGTTTTTTGTTTTGTTTTGTTTGGGTTTTTTGGCTTTTATTGTTTTTTGTTTTCTTTGTTTTGTTATTTGAGGTTTTTTGGGTTTTTTTGTTTGGTTTGATTTGGGTTTTTGTTTTTTTTTTTTCATGGTTTCTTTTTTTTCAAAACTGCTTTCTTAGTGTCCTTATATTTTCTTTTTCCTTTATTTTCCCTGCTTTCAGGAATTAGGCAACACTGTTTTGCAAGTGACCACTTATTCTGGAAATCTCTCTTATTAAAAATCATTAAACAAACCACACATATTAGCATGTATAAATTGGTGTTTTAAGTCCACTCCACTAAAGGTATCTGGGTGAAATAATTTTCCTTTTCAGAAGTTTGGAAAAATCAATTGCTTTTGGAAATGTCTGGATTTACTTATGCAAAAGTACAGTCTGCAATACTGCACAGCAATTTATATAGCAGGAATCTATTTTAAAAGAAACAAACAAACAACAAAATGCAAGTCTATGTGTATTTGCAAACAACATGCTTTTCATGGAAAAAAACTGATATTTTGTCAAGGAAGTAAGGATACCTACTATTTTTTTTATGAAAACTGGAAGTGCTTCCATCCAAAATGGCACAAAAGCCCAACACTCCCACAGCTCAGTGATGGAAGCAATTCGGAATTTTTATGTTTTTATTTTGGGTGATGTGCTGTGCTCTTCATCTAACTTGCATCCACCTGATGCACCACAGACAAGGACTTTTGTGGTGCCCTGAGACCATCAGAAAACTGGGGGAAAAAAGGCATTTAGGTATAGTCTGGATGAAGGGTGAAGAAAAAGAAAAAAGCAGAGACTCAGAGACTTGTGATCCTGTAAGAGCTTCTTCCCCTTCCTCCCAGAGTGTGAAATGGGACCCAATGCTAAATGTCACTGGGGCTGTAATTTCTGACACCTTTACTCACTGGAGCTGGAGTTGCTGAGTGCAACTGAGCAAATGAGAAGTAGAATAATACCAAATATTGACAGATTATTGCAGTACCAACCACAGAGAGTCCGTGCAAATTCGTTTTATATTTCTGTCGGTGTGCCTGACTTGCTCAAAGCCTTTGTCCTCCAGTCTTTGCTCTCCTGGTTGTAGCTTTCCCATAGATGTAGAGGGGAGTTTCAGGAAGTTCTGGAAGAATTACTGACTTTGTAAAAGTTGTACCTCATAAAGATCTTTGTGTTTGACAGAGACCAAACTTGCCTTGCGAGAATGCAGTGTGATTTACCCTTCAGTAGCATATAGCACTGATTTCTAGCTGTACATCCATATTCCAAGTGTATTTCTAAGCTGTTTCAAGTCCAGACATGTCAGAGCAGAGATATACCTCTGATCCTGTAGTTTAGGCAATGAATGTTGCAAATCAGTAAATGATCTACAAATGATTCTTACTGTGATAGGACACTACAATAAATACGTTTGTCAACATATGCTTTTCTTCTCTTAAATTTAAGCTTATACCATAAAATTTCAATTTAAGATATTTTTTTCATATTTTCTGTGAGTACACCAGAAATACTTTATGGCTCAAAACTCTCCCAACCCCTAGCTGGTGCCACATCCTCCCCATGACAAAAGATCTTTTTTCACCAGAAAGATGCTGCAGCATGGGAACAGCTTATCCAGAGAGGCTATAAAATAGCTATTCCAGATATCTTTCCAGACAAAAGAGGGATGTCCTGAGCTGGCAGTGGTGATAGTCTGATTTCCAGAGTGGTTTTGGACCTGAGATACCCAGACCAACCTCTCTTGTTGTGTAAAGTGCTCATATGAGATGGGGTGGTTGCAGCTTCTGCAGCATTGCCAGTGGTGCAGACCAAATGCCCTGGTGCTGTTTAGATACTGAGAGCACTGTAAAATCCTTTAAGTGACAGGTTGAGTGGATTAATTTCTCTCTGAGCCCCTCTAGCCAAATCGTGATGGTCAGTACTGATATATCAGATCTATGTCAAAAACTTTGTCAATCACTGTAAAAATTTCCCTGCTCCTCTTCCCTAGCATCCTTTTTCTGCAACAGGCTTTGAGCTGGCTCCCCAAATTTTGATGCAAACTCTGGCAGCCAAATCTTCTCCTGGGCAGCTGTTGCAATATCTCAGTTGGAGAGTCCTGAATTTAATGCTCTCCTTGGCTTTCTTGCTTTTCCCTGCTATTGCCATAACTCTCTTCTCCTAGGTTAATCCCTCCTTTTGGTTTGCATTTGAGATTGTTCCTCTTTTCCCAGAGAATGGTGAAACTTAGGAAGGTTGTTTAATTTTCCACAATCCTTAGGCCCCCAGGCTGAAAACTGAGTGTCCCTCTCCATTCACAGCACACAAGAGGAAGGGTTTGGCAGCTCTTGGCCTCATAATGCAGCAACAACCTGGAAAAATTGCTTTCAAGGGGCAGACCACCTGCCAGAAGAGCAAAACAGAAGTAGCCCAGAATATTAAAACCTTTTGGGACAAGACTGACACTTTTATTCTATCTTTGAACAGCTTCTTGTGCAGTCTGCATACATGGTTGGACATGGAGATACCTTCACAAGGCAAACGATAACAGATGCTTTTCCTGATGAAAGCAATTTAGAAACAGTCTGATTCCTCCAGTTTGATTTTAAGACTGGATAATTAAAATTATTTACCTTCTGGCATCAGAAGGTAATTTAAATGCTTTACGTTGTAGTGCCAGCATTGGAAATTAAAATACCGAACACCTAGCAATCATGAGGCAGTTTAACATCAACAGGACTGTGAATTTTTAAGAGAATCAGGAAAAGGTTTCCCATTCAGATACAGCAGAGGAACCTGCCATGGGGATCAGTGATAAAACACCAAGGGAAAAGGGCTGTGCTTGAGAGAGAATTCCCTCCTTTCCGCAGGAGCTGCTCTCTGAAGGATATTGGTGCCTATTTTTAGTCTCAAAGTTCCAGTAGCACTTTCAGACAACAAAAATCATTGAAGACCTACTGTTTATACAAAGACTAACATTAAAAACAAACAAAAAAAAAGCCCTTCATACAAAAATTGCAGCGAAAACAGTGATCAATCAAGGGGGTGCAAAGCTACGGAGATGAGAGGATGAGATGAGGTTGAGACTGAGATGAGATTGAGATGAGATTGAGATGAGATGAGATGAGATGAGATGAGATGAGATGAGATGAGATGAGATGAGATGAGATGAGATGAGATGAGATGAGATGAGATGAGATGAGATGAGAGGCTAGGTCTCCTGACAAACAACAGAGTAATTTGCAAGTCCTTACCTTTTTTTTTTTTCTGTCCTCTACCCAGAAATTGGGTAGAATAAACCAGAATCTCACCCTCCCTGTCAGCCACTCTCTGTGATGGGTATTTTTGGTCTGACAGCACAGAAGGTGACTCTCTTGCTCCATTTAGGGAGCAATCCAGAGCCGAATCCTCCAGCCAACAAAGCCAAGCTGTCAAAGGCAGCCTGGGCCCCATCTGGATTGATCTGGACACCACTGGACACATCATTGTGGTTTTTGTGGAGGGGAAGGGGGAGTAGAAGGCTTGGTTAGGCTTTCTGTAATTACTTTATTTTGATACGCCTCTTCACTTCCTGTCTTGGAATGAGAAAGAAAGAAAGAAAACTTGGAAAGAAAACTTATTGAAAAAAAAATAAGAAATTTCTCTGAGGTGAGTTGCCACAAGAGAAAGGCTGCTGGTCCTACTGTTATTTCAGGCTTAAATGTTGAGGAGGGAAAGATGCAGTTCTGGTTTTTTCCACATGCAGTTCAGGTTTTCTACCTAATCAGCACAAAATGCGAATGTGTCCAAGAGAACACTGGAAAAAACAACACTTGAGCATCACTAAATTCAGTGGTGTCAAAGATCAAGAGCTATCAGCCCAACATTCCACAGATGTGAACTAAGAGTTAGAGATTATTCAATTTCTAATTGACCTGCTGGTTCTGTTAAAATGCTTTTGCTCCAAGTAGAAAACCAAGGGACTTGCACTGAGAATCACTGTGATTACATCAGCCTCACAGCGAAATGAAAAGTATCAGCATTTTGGGGACAGAGATCAATTATACAGAGATGAAATTAGGGAAGTCACACTGCGGGCTGATGTCTGTGTCACAGAAAGTGGCACCTACAGTGCCCTGACCTCACACAGGGCAGCAGCAGCATCTGTTTGACTAAAAAACTCAGCTGGCAATGCGATCTTGACTCATTTTTAACATCAGGCCACCACTGCTGTGACAATGCTGTGTTTAACACTGTCTCTGTGCCTGTCCTCTGTGGTTTTCCTTCCTCCTTAAAGCATATTAAAAGAATTTTTTCCTTTAATATATATGGGACAGAGCTTGCCTGTGTGTGGATGACAAACCTTTGGTTCTCCTGAACAGGACTTTGCTCTGGCCTGTCTGTTACCAAAACAGTGGTTTATTGCTTTATCAAGGTCTACAAACCTTGATTTCATCTCCTCCCTGTATCCTGTGGTCTGTCAGTAACCCCTGCACCATTTATTCTCCACTCCTCATCCTCAGAGCCTCAAGTTAAGGCTTGGGTGCCATAAAATACAGCCCTTGCTGCTCCCTGGAGAGCAGAGAACCTCCAGCATTGCCTTATCACCCTGAAATCAGTCTGCACAGCAGGCAAACGGGGGAGAATAAAACAAGTTTTAACCCGCTACAGGACAAAATTAAGAAACTAATACTAGATTTGGAGAATGGATAGGAGACAAAGCCATAACACACTATTTTATCTGCTTGGACCCGTTCCCAGCCTTCTCTTGGCATTCCTTGGGGAAGTGCTGGTGAAACACATTTGCAGTTTGTTAGCACTGGGGACCTGGTTCCTCATGCTGGAGCTGTTCACCTGGGGCAAAACCTCCTCTGCAGACACATCTCCCTCCTCCTGCACCCCACTCAGTAACAAGCAGCTCCCACAGCCCAGATCTCTTGGTTTGCTGTTGATATTTGCTGCCCCGAGATGTGCAGGGTGTCTCTGCTTCATCTTGTGCAGCTGAAGAACGAGTCTGGACTCTTCACTTTTCGGTCTTGAGGTTATTTATTAATTCTTATCTATAAAATTTTCTTTCTGCCCAGCCGAGATCTGCTCAGCAGGGCAGCCACAGGCACTCTTTGTGTTGTCCTTTTTGTACTACAAACTACATATAACATATTTACACTTAATTCCCAATACCCGTCACCCGTGTTAGACAATGCACTTCTACTCCAAACCAATCCCAAAGTGCCAACATCACTGCAGAAAATGGAGAACAAGAAGAAGAAGGAGAAGAAGAAGATGAAGGAGAAGAAGATGAAGGAGAAGAAGATGAAGGAGAAGAAGCAGAAGAAGCAGAAGAAGCAGCAGAAGAAGAAGCAGAAGAAGCAGAAGAAGCAGAAGAAGAAGAAGCAGAAGAAGAAGCAGAAGAAGAAGCAGAAGAAGCAGAAGAAGAAGCAGAAGAAGCAGAAGCAGAAGAAGCAGAAGCAGAAGAAGCAGAAGAAGAAGAAGAAGAAGAAGAAGAAGAAGAAGAAGAAGAAGAAGAAGAAGAAGAAGAAGAAGAAGAAGAAGAAGAAGAAGAAGAAGAAGAAGAAGAAGAAGAAGAAGAAGAAGAAGAAGAAGAAAGGCTGGACACTCCCAAGTCCCTCCATCTTGTCCCCATAACCCCCATACCAAGCATCCTAAAATCTACATTTTCACCCTGTGATAATTTTATTATTATACTATGTGAACCTGTGTGACTTTCAGGTCCTCATACGAAGCTGGTAACTTGCTCCAGGAGTCAAAATCAAATCCCCAGGTGCTCTGGGCTGTGTGCAAGGGTCTCCAAACCCCCAGGGTCCTCAGCAACATTGGACACCCGGAGGGATGCACTGAGTTCCGACACAGACCCTGCCTTGCTGGCTCATTTTGGGCAGCATCTCGGCGAGAGGGGCGCTGAAGGAAATCCTCATGCCGTGTTTTTGCCCGTGGAATGCAGTTTCATGCTGGGTGGCCGGGGCTGCTGCCACCCTGGCAGCCAGCAGATGAGCCAGGCACAGGCTGCAGACAAGTTTCTGTCTGGCAGAGCTGCAGCACAACAGGAGCTGAAACGCATCCCAGTTGGCACATGGCGCTTTCCATAGCCTGTGGCTCTGAAACCGCTCCAGCAGCGACACTGAACCCACTGGTTCTGTGAGGAGCTGTGGTAAGAGCAACCTGACCCTTGGTGCTCTTGAATTGCCTCTCTCTAGTCACTTAACAAAGTAGGTTAATTATGCTGGCTCCCTTTGCAGTGGGGAAAACACAATTACCTGGTCCTGGAGCATCAATGAGTGAGACCCTGTCTTGTCTCCTGTCACTTCAAGACTGGTTTGAAAGGTTTCACTGGACCTCTGGAGCTATGTGCAGCTGAAAATGTTTATTTTAAACACTGCCTTCCTCTCAAAGGTCCGGATACTCAAAAGAAAAATCAATAAATGATGGAGACAAAGCTGTTGGGCAAGAGCAAAAAGCACCCTCTGGCTCCAGCAATCTCCCTGTGGTCCAGGTGAGCTTGCAATGAAACATTTGGAGACACAAACCACCTCTTGATCTTTCTGCCAGTGTTTCAGTAGCTTTGGTTGTGACCAGGGAAAGGAAGTGACCATCACTTGCTGCTGGGGAGATCCTCAGGGTCCCCTGAGAAGTGGGTGGGCTCCAATGCACGCCAGCAAGTTATCCTCTGCAAATTATCATTGCAAGCTTTGTTGTATGACCAATGAAATAATTTATATCCTCTGTAAGCCTACAATCACCTCTATAAAAAGAGCAACACAACTCTTGAGAAGGTCTTTTTACAGAGAGATGCTATGTCACTCTTTGGAGACGGGTCCGTATTTTTTAAGTGCTTACAAAAGAAACCTCCAAACTCTACTTCCAGAAGGGTGAGGTGCCTGGGAATCAGCTTTCATGAGAAATAAGTCACATCTGAAAGAAATCCAAAAAATAGCCCTCAAAACATGAATAAGCGTAACGATTTTTGCCTGATTTTCTTTTGTTTTCCTTTTGTTTTGTCCATTAATGCAAGCTCTCTGGCCAAGACCTGCCCTTCCAAGTTAGTCCATAAAATCCAGTGAAATCATCTACTTTGACTGCTAGGTCTGCAAAGATGTGCTTGTTACCACACCAGCCAGGTTGGGGAAGCACAGGTGTAACTCCCTCCCAGTCTGGGACAGAATGCAGGAAAGAGTGTGGGAATGGCAGGGTGTGCAGCTGGAGAGCAGAGTGAGTATTTTTACAGCCACTCATCCTTTAAAATGATGTGCTGTTTCTTTGGATTTTTAACTCCTGAGATGCTCCAGCCGAGGCTTTCTGGGGGAAAAAACCAAAAACAAAAAACCAACCAAACAAAAAAAAGCCCAAAAAACCCCACAAAACAAAAGAAAAAAACCCAAACAAACAAACAACTCCAAAAACCAAAAAAAACCCAAAAAAACCCAAAAAAACCAACAAAAAATCCCCACCAAAAAAAAAACCGAACACCAAAAAACCCCAAACAAGCAAAAAACACCCCCAAAACCCAAAGAAACTGAAAACCAACCAAAAAAAACCACCAAAAAACCCCCAATACCAAAAAACCCAAAAAACCAACTAAAACAACCCACAAAAAAAAACCAACACAAAAAAACCCCAAACCAACAAAAAAACAACAACAAAAAAACCCCACTAAAAAAACCCCAACACCAAAAAACCCCAAAAAAACCACCAAAAATCCCCCCACCAAATAAAAAACAACTCCAAAAAAACCGCAAACAAACAAAAATCTTACAAAAACCCCACAAAAATTCCCACCCCCCTCCCCCAAAAAATAAAAGTAAGACATCTGTGCAAATACATAAGGAAAGATCCACCAGGCAAGTTAGGAAAACAGATTTATTGTCTTTTTTCCTTACTCTGGACTTGCAGGAGTTCCCAGGCTGGCATTTTTAAGTATCTCGGTGATCACAGTTAATACTAGGGGACTGAACAGCAGTGCCTGATTGTTGGGATGTGAGATGTGGGGACTTATTTATGCTGAGGCCTGATCCACCACCTACACTTACTATTTAAACAAAAATATAGATCTTTACTATTTCAGAAAGATGGGTTTGGATGTCAGATGAAATCTTATGCAGCTGCTTTTCCTTGGCTGCACTGAGAGGCAAGACTTTGTGCTTTAAAGGACAGTAGTCCCTCACATTATAGATGGAGAACCGAAGAGGCTGGCAGCATTTGTCTTGCATCACAAAACCATTTTTTTTGAGGACCACCAAAGTTTTCTGCCTTTCCAGGGTGTTAGAAAGTGGCCATGCAAGGGAAAGCTGCTCCACATCACTGTTGTGATATAAATTCTAACCCTCAGCTCCTTCAAAGAGAAAATTTTCCACATTTCAGTAATAAATATTACATTTCTTACCGTTGTTTTGGTCTTTTGAGATGCCTTCATCTAGCTTCTTCCTGTTGCTGGATGACCCTAGTGCCATGGAGCAATCAATGGAGTTTAGTGAATGATGCCTGCTATGAAACAACATTTCTGGCCAGATTTCTTTCTTCTACATTCCTGTTTCCCTGCCCTGACAACAGGAACTTTGGTAGTTCGTTGGAAATATCTGGAGCCGGACTTGGCACATCACTTTACCCCTTCTTATCTCCTTTCAACATAAAGGTTGAA
Source organism: Melospiza melodia melodia (assembly GCF_035770615.1). Classification (NCBI taxonomy): domain Eukaryota; kingdom Metazoa; phylum Chordata; class Aves; order Passeriformes; family Passerellidae; genus Melospiza; species Melospiza melodia. The sequence goes on along the minus strand of NC_086226.1, from coordinate 78,258,320 downwards.
CATACACAGTTTTTGTGAAGGTGTTTAGATCTTGCTTTTGTATATTTTGAAACAAACCACTTTAAAAATGCATCCACCAGATCCTTGAAAGGCCATCAGATATGAGATGGAAGACATCATACAAGTGATCAGCCTGTTAAAATACTTAAAAGACATTGGAAGAATATAGTAACACCCAATTGCCACTGCAAACTTCACTTTCTCCCTCAGATATCACAGTTTTAGTCCTTTATGAAAAAGAGAACACTAGTGGCCTTAGAGAGAAAAACACATTTTCTTGTAGGGCACCAGTCTATGTTTTTGCAAGATGCGAGTGTGATCTGAAAGCATGCTTCAGACACAGAATTCTTTTTTAATCCAAGGATCCTGAGTGCAGTTTTGAGCCTGTCACCCTTAGTGCCGAAGACACAAATGTCTTTTCTTGCATCAGCACTCCAATCTGCACCACACTCCTCAGAAAAAGCAAAAGAGAATGAATCCTCCCAGTGCTGCTCACACTGCTTTGGATAGCACATCTTTCTTCCATTCCACTGCTGAGAGACAGGGTTTATTGTGACAGCAACACTGTTTATCTTACCAGGATTATGCTGAAGCAAGTTTAATTGTGTTAGCATTAAAACATATCAGCGCTGGGAGTGACGCAATGTGTTTAGCATCAATATAGAGGTTGCTATGTTTTGTGCTTTCAGCTGGAACTGGGGCAGCAACCGGACACTGGGACATATGGAACACATTTTGGGTTTTATGTTCACGTCTCTCAAGGAGGATTTAGAGCACTTGCAAAGATTCTTTACGTGCTGCGCGACGGGCAGCGACAGTTTGTGTGTAGCTGATCGATGTTCCCTCCTCCTTCTCCTGAATATGAGAGCTTGGGAATTCTTCAGAGGCTTGACAGCTAGTCCTAGCTTATAAACATTGTTCCATATCTGAGTTATAAGACTGGCATGATGTATTCTGCCCCTCATTTGTGACTGTGGATGGGTGTTAGATACACTGGGGTGAAACTGTGCGAAGAATCAGGATTTTACATCTGCCTCCTCAGGACTCCTTGATTAGCTGCAGCCTTCACTGCTGAAGAGCTGCAGGCTCAGGAAGGTAAAACCTCCTTCTCACTCACACTTTTTGCCATACTTAGAAAACCCCAAACCTTTATTGACCCTCCTCACTGAGCTGTGCATGCTTTTTGATGAACCAGAAGATACAAGATGTCCAATTCCTGATGATTTGCACCAAGGTGAGCCCTCACTTCCTGTCCAGGCATTTGGAAACCTCCTGCTTTATTAATGCCAGCTTTTTGTCTTTTTTTTTTTTTTTTTTTTTTCTGACCTCCAGTCCAATTTCCCTCATTATTTAAGAGAATTACTCTTATTTGCAAATTAATATGTTTACAAACCTGAAGGAGACACTGTGTCTGAGCCACACGTGTGCAGTGGGATGTGGCTCCCACACACTCACAAATTTATAAAAAAAAGTGGGTCCCACTGGTAGTCATGGATCATTTTGAAATTACAGGTCACCAATGTCCTTCAACCTATCTCCTCCCTAGAGGCAAGACAGAAATGAAAGTCTCAAGCAGCCTGAGAGAGAAATGCTGCACTATGGACTTAAATACAAAGAGCAGGACAAATATTGTCCATAATGTCATGGTAGCTTTACGATCCTCTTGCAACAATGACCCTGAACTGCTGAAATTATCCTCCATTCTGCTTCCTTGAATATTAATTTCACTGAAAGGAAAGTTGTGTTTTTTGAACAAGAATAGAAGGCACCAGGGTGTGAGAGCAGGGAGAGAGTGAGCACAGCAGCACCACTGAAGCACTGGGTTCAGTCCCTTCAGAGGGCAATGGCTCAGCCCCCTCCTTTGTCATCTCTACACACACACTGAATGCTTTTCTGGGCTGTATGTCTTACTCTGGTGCTAATTACTTCACTCAGCTTTGGGGAATGTTAATGAAATACTATGGAGCTATAAGAAGTCAGACACATATGTTCTCCTTCTGTTTTGTTTTGGGAGTTTTTTGTGCTTTTAACTCAAAGAAGCTGTGAGCATCCATTTTTCCTTCAAGTGAAGGCTCACACAACCTGGTCTCATCTCCTTCCAGGGATGGGGCATCTACAGCTTCTCTGTTGGGGTGCCTCCTGACCCTCACAATAAAGAATTTCTTTCTATTATGGAGCCTAAATCTACTCTCAGTTGAAAGCCATGACCCCTTGTTCTATCACCACATACCCTCATGGAAAGCCCCTCACCAGCTCTCTTGTAGGATCACTTAAGGTACTGGAAGGTGCTGTCCTGTAGCTCCTTGGGTCCTCCACATTTCCCTTTTTTAAAAAATGGGGGCTTTTCTCCCCTTTTCCAGTTGGTGAGAGCATCGCCAGTCTAGCATGGTTTCTCAAATATCATGGATGGTGGCTTAGCCCTTTCACCTGATGGTTTCCTGGGAACCTGTGAACACATCTCACCAGTTCCAATGGACATACAATCATCCTCATGTTCCTTAAGTGCTATCAAACCTGATCTTTTCCCACAGGCTCTTCATTCTCCCAGTTCCTGCCTTTGGGTTCTGAGACTCAGGTGATGTGATTGGAACATTTCCTGGTGAAGACAGGTTAAAAAAGTCATTGAGTACCTCAGGCTTTTCCATGTCCCAGACAACAAGTTCTCCCTTTTTATCTGATGAGGGCCCAAATTTTCCCAAGTCTTCCTTTTTTCACTGATTAAAAAGCTTTCCTTGCTGCCTTTGAAGTCATTGTGCAGCTTTCCTAACCTGATCCCTGGCTTTTCAAACAACTTTTCTGCATCCCTCCTAGACTACCTGTTCTTGTTTTCACCCTCTGCAGACTTCATTTTTGCATTTCAGTTTGTCCAGGAACTCCTTGTTCATCCACACAGGTCTTCTGGGATTTTTGCCTGCCTTCCTTTTCAGTTCAGGCATTGCTCCTGAGCTCAGAGAAGATCCTTGAATATCAACCTGTTTTCTTGGGCTGGTCTTCCCTGCAGAGGAATTTATCCCATGGGACTGTGCCAAACAGATCCCTGAAGAGGCCAAAAGCTGCTCTCCTGAAGTCCAGGGCAGCGAGTTTGCTGCAGACCTATTACACCGACCTGATGAGGTCTTCAGGGTGAGAGAAGTGGACGAGAATCTTAGTTGATAATCAGAAGGCTGGATTTATTGATACATGATATATAATACATTATTACTATCCTAAAGGGAACAAGGAGAGAAGTTGCAGAGGGTGCTAAGCTAAGAATAGCATAGAAAAGAAAGAATAACAAAGTTCTGTGTCCAGCAGAAAGCAAGGACAAACTCTCCTGTGAGTGGTCAGTAAATCCAAACACTCACAGAAGACCAATCACCGCTGCACCTGTTGCATCCCACACCAGCCAGATAACAATTGTTTACATTCTTCTTCTGGGGCCTCAGCTTCCCAGAAGATGAACAAATCCCAAAGAAAGGATTTCTGTGGAAAAATGTCTGCGACACAGACCCTCTGCTCTGCCCTAATTTGAATTAGGAATTTGAATTTGGCTGGAATTTGAAGTCCAGCCTTTCACAGAATCACTGAATTTTATTGTGACTGCAGCCAATTCTTCTCTTGAGCTTCACATTTCCCACTGGCCTCACGCTGATCAAGGCCCAGCACAGCAGCTCTCCTCATTTCCTCTGTGGAAAGGTGGAGAGGAAATTGTGGAAAAGGTAGAGAGGGAAATTGTCATCAGCACTGACCTGGTTGAGGGCAAATTTGGGAGAGAACCCCCAAAGGGGTTCCTCTAGAAAAGCTGATTCAAGCGGCCTGTCTCCCAACTGGGCCTGGAGAAAACACCTCCTTGGAGAAGAGTAGAAAAAACTGTTTATTAAGCAATAAAACCTAAACAATATTAAACAATAAAACCCCTTGCTCCTCCAAAAGAGAGACAAACTCACAAAGTCCCCTCCGTGGGCTGTGGCTCAGCTCACTCAGTCTCCTGTCAGTCCCTGTGGTGCCGGAAATGCCGCGGCCCAGGCCCGGCCTGGTGGGCCTCAGGTGTGAGCTGCCGGTGCTCTGCTGGTGTTCAGGCCAGAGCAGGTCTAAACAGGTCCAAAGAAAAGGGGAAAAAACCCCACTGTCCAGAGAACTTCTTTGCCTCAGCTAGCTAAACTAACTAAAAGCAAAGGAGAGCTCTGTCCTGCTGTCTGTGCATCTACAGACATCACAGTGCCGGAGCAGGAATGTGCAGGACTGAGTGCAGTTTCTGAAAACAAACTGTGCTTCTCCTCTCCCCCTCCCTTCACTCTTGGAACAAGGCTTAAAGGTGCAAAAGTTATTATTCAGCATAAACAGAACAGGGGGATACAGAACAGAACAGACTGGGATTTAAGCATCATATAGTCAAACTAGGACAAGCACATTCCAGGAATTTCCTGGTTCATTTATGTCCTGTTCTCTTGTCTGTCCAACAGACACCAGGGTGATTGGAGCTCCCCATGAACATGAGGCTCCTGATTTTTGTCCAGAGTGGCTTCATCTGCTGGTTGCTGGTGGGGTGGCCTGTGGCAGACCGCACTGCAGCGTCACCTGTCCCTCGTCCTCCTTCAATCCTGACCCTGATCAGCTCTGGCTTGGTTTCTCATCCATTCCCAGACCAGTTGGTCACTGGCACAGCCCCTCCTCATCCCTGTCCTTCCTGAAAATCTCTTATCCTTCCTTATCCAACAATCCAGCCCTATGATGCTGATCACAGCCTCTCTAACTCCAGTTTCTGTTCCCTGTGCTGAGTCTGTTGACACAACACAGGGAACACAAACATTCTGCATTTCAGTTTGGCTCCCCATGAAGGGATTTGCTGTCTGAACTGACTGGAATTCCTTTGTGCTGCTCTTCAGGTGTTCTCCTGCTGTCCTGCAATGCCTCTCCAGTCTCTGGACACACCAAACTGACACGAGTCTGTTTGATTTAGGTTCCCCTCTCCCAACAATCTGAATTTAAAGCCATTTACTCCAGCTTGGCATCTTAATATTTTCCTCTGGCATTTCCCTCCATGCAGGCAAAGCCTCCACTCTCAAGAGTGTTTTTAGGAAACACGTGGCTAAAGTAGGGAAAGAGAGAAATTTAGGATTTAAGGATAACAAACTGTCTTTATGTCCCTTATAGAAGGGGTAGAAAATCAAACATACACTTTAGCACAAGAGCCAGTCAGAATATTTTCCCCAGCAGAAATGTACAGTTTTGGCAGCTGAAGCTTTTAAACTGGAAACATCTTATCAGAAAGCCAGAATATTTCAACAGAGATATATTACTCATAGATTTCACAATCTATTTACCTCTTCCAATAATCCTCCCTAGCCTAGGCTGCAGGGCCAGGGTATACCATTGTCATTCCTTATATCAATGTCACACCTTTTTTTTTTTCAAAGGTAGCCTTTAAAAATAGCTTCACCATTTCTCAAATAGATTCCAAATTGCAGTGGAGTGACAAGAGGACACGCTTTTCTTGAGTTTTATTTTAGCTGTGAAGTTCCCCTTTGTTTCACATCTCTCCTATTTTTGTCACATTCAACTGTAGCTGGAGAAAGCCACTGAGAAAAAGCAGAAGCTGCAGACTCACCCCCAAGTCTGAAAAGTGGTGGAAGTCATTACTTCTGCTCTAATAAAAATAGTCACATAACTCCTTCTGCTCACAAATCCAGCCTGAAAGGTCAGATATTGTTTTATCCTGCAGAGGAGCTTGCCCATGGACCCCCAAGTTCAGAGTCCCAGCCCTTCCCTCTCTTTTACAGATCCCTTCTCACCACTGAATGGCAAGTTCTGTAAAAGCCACAAAGTTCCAAGCTATATGTGGCATAAGGCAGCTGTTTGTCCCAAAATCTCACTGAGCTGACTACAGCAACACGCAAATTACAAGCTTTACCTAGCAGCAGATAACCCACCAGGCAATTTCTGGCTTTGGGCTATGGGAGTCAGTGGGGCTCACTCTTGCAGCTGCCTGCACTTGACTCAGTTCTATTTTTGAGCCCTCTTTTAATTTTGGGGCCCTTGGGTCAGAATTGCCTGGAGTGAGAAAAGGCAAAGGAAAACAGGGGGCACAATTCACTTCACTATAGTGACTTCATCTTTACAGCTAAGCATCCAGCTATATCCTGCCCAAATGTCTCGTTTTTGAATGCAAAATTATGCACATAAAATGCCCTTCCTTAAACACAGAGATGGACTGAACAGGGAGTGTGGGCTACTATATAGTTGCATACCCTTTTTTTTTCCTCCTGTGTTTTGTATTAAGTTGTATAAGACCCTAAATATCATTGAAACAAGATGACAAAGGCTTCCATATTTTTTTCAAGTTGGACATTGTCTAAGGAACAGAGACCTCACAGTACAAAGTAGAACAGGCTCTAGACCACCATTAACAACCTGAGCTCTGATTGTAGATTCCCATTTACCTCGTTAAAATTTTGACTCACAAGTGAAGGGTGGCTCCACACAGCCCAGCAGAGACTGGGCAGAGATCCCAATTTGTCTGAGGATCATTCCAGTTGAGCTTATCACATCACAGCCTCCAATGCCATGCAGATTGAAAAGGCTGGATCCTGAAGCAGTAATGGCCAAGCTCTTTTTGTTATTATGTATGAGCCAAGAAACTGTCATGGACCCTGATGTTTCCAAATGTTAGACTGGGAAGTCTAGAATAGTCAAATTTCTTACTTTTACTGTTCTTCAGACATTAATGATGGATAAATTTTGATGGAGACACCTCTTTTAGCTTGCAAGACCAAGCTGCTCTATGTAACTAATTTTCTCTTACACATGAAAAGTTCCAAAGAGACTCAGAACCCCTCCAGGAATTCCATCACACTTGCTTCTGGCACAAAAGCCTTCCTGACCCACCCGAGGGACTGAAAGCACACCCCAATCTTACATTACCCACCCTCCTCTTTGGTTTTTTGCACCCTGAGTTTCGCAGCGCTCAAAAAGACAAAAAGGCAGCAAAGGGAAAGCATTTCTGTGGCTGAGTGTGGCTTTTGCTCCAAAAATACACCAAGCAGCTGGATGCCACAGGCATGCAAATGAGCAAGGGCTCAGTTTGCATTTGAGCATTGAGAAATACACTTGATGCAATTTCACCTGTCACCGAGACACAGCTGTCCCCAGGAACGAAGTCCAGCAAGGCAATAATTTGTGTTTTGGAGTGACAAACCCTTCTTGTGTGCAGTACAGCTTGGGGAAAGCCAAGCCAATCTGGCAGGTGCTGGCATGGTTACTTCTATTTTTGGGTGCTGGCTCTTCTACCAGTGTCTTTTAATGCATTGCAGGTGTAGCTCAGGAATTTTTACTGCCCCAATCAGTCACCAAGTGGTGCTGAGATGGGTCCTGACACTCTGCAAGAAGAAACACAAGCCATGGACAAGATGCTTCTCTTCTTTGTCGCTTGGTCACAAGAAAAACAGAAAATTTATTATTTATTATTTAATTTATTTAATTTTAAATTTTATTTATAAAATTTGTTATTTATTATTTATTATTTAATTTTGTATGAACAGGGCCTTGCTTTGCCACTATTTACCCCACCTTACTTCCCACAGATGTTTTTAAGGAAAAGAATGAACTCTTCTTGGTGTGGGGGACTCTCTGGCATTGGGGATTGCTACAGTTTGGGGGTTTTGGTGCCCATTATACTACCCCCTAAGGAAATATATATATATATATATGGCATCCTGCATAAACCCAGCAGAGCTGGAGAGAGACAAGCAGACACCAGAGCAAGTCCTGCAGCAAGAACCTGCACCTGCACCAAATTGAGCAGGGCTGTCAGGCTAAAGTGTGTGAGCAAAGTGTGCAGAACCTGAACAAAATGGGGAAATCAAGTTATTTGTCTGTAGTTGCACAGACAAAGCTGCAGTAAAGCCAGATCGCTCTAGTCTGAGTTCATACTTCGATCATTTTCCCACAGGGCCATCCTTCCCCCAGCAAACAGCTTCCACAGAGCTCACACCATGCACACAAGGATATTTATCACCAGAGAGGATAATAAAACACTCGCAGAAAGGCTGAATTCCAGACTTGATTACAAGGAAAACCAAGAGCTCTCAATACCTCACATTGCATTATCACACTGCACACTGGACAGCTTTTCCCTAAAAGGAAAGCTTGTGGCCACACAGGGATCTGGTATGGGAAATGGCAGAAACACTGGCTCATTATTTATTTTTTGGCTCTATAGCATTTCTGCATCACTAGATGTAGGGCTTGTCTCACTAGCCCAAAACTAAATGGACACAGGCCCACCAAGCACTGCCCTTAGCCCATTTTAGTGGAGCCTACATCTGGTTAAATCCACAGGTACCAAGGCTACAACAAGTCCAAGAGAGTGGCAGCAGATGTGCCATAACCTCTCATATTTCCTTAATACAAGGGCAAAGAATCAAGTGAAATTTGAGGTGCAGGTTCCTCAGAAATGCAGCAGGTAGAAGTGAGGGTGTTGGCAGCACATTTTCTTTGTGGAACAAGCTTCTAGTGAAGAATAGATCTCATCAACCTGGAAACAAGGTCATGGTTTTGAGGCATATTAGTTGAGTATATCACTACAAGCAGAGACATGCAAGGGAAAGTAACAGTTCAGGACAGGTACAAGGTCTCACCCCTGCTGAAGTCAATTAATAAACCCATTATATGGCCAGGCCTGTTTACAGCAGCCAGAAATCCAGTTTCAGAGTTCCAGGCAAATCTCTACAGTGGGAGAAGGAGGGGAAAAAAAAAAAAAAAAGAAACAGATCACGAAATGATATGATGCAACTTATTTCCTCTAAATGCTTCAACGTGGAAAGACGTTGAAGAGATTTCCACGAGGTGTTAGTAAATCTCTCAGCAAATAACCAAGGCAGCAGAAACAAAATTAATACATGCCAGGGGCAACCAACAGGTTTTTAATTGGTTTGGTTTGGTTGGTTTTTTTCTTCCTTTTAATTCCACTCTCTCATTTCACTCTGTGTTAGGCAATTCATTATCTAATTTAAAGCAGGCACCATACCTTAGAGTCTCCTCACTTTGCACATTGCATGTTTAAACCATCTCCTTCATGTGATTTTTTTTCTCCCTGCATTGTTTTGGCTGCCAGAGCAGAAATCCTTTGCCTCTGATTTCCAGAAAATCTGGATTCCTCTCTCTGCTTGAAGCCAGTTGAAGCAGCTGCTGCCCTGACTGCAAAATCAACAGGGTAGAAGCCCTCAGAATCTAAGATGACTTTGCCAGAAACATCTGAAAATGTTTTAAGCACCATTTTCAAAGAATCAAAGGAAGTCTTTAAGTTCTCAAGTGACTTACCTTGAAATTACATGCAAATTCACCTGTGCATGCTGCAGAATGCCTTCCCCTTCTGGAAACATGTGGATGTTTCCTCTGGATTAAAAGAGCAGCTGCAAACAGAGGGTGAGCTGGAAGGTTGTGTAAATCCAACCCCTCCACCTGCTCTCTCTCTTGTAGAGGTTCCTCCAGCTGTGGCAGAGGTCTGGGGCAGGTATAACTCACCTGGGACCTGGTCCAGGTCTCATGGAGGCAATGAGAGCTTTCCACTGGCTTTTAAAGGCTTTGGATCCAGCCCAGGCTGGGGGAGCTGGAAGGTGCAGGTTAAAATATCCCCCCCTGCACTTCCTTTTACACACACAGTGTAATTCCCTCCCCTGTAGCTGGTTTCAGTAAGAGTTTTGTGGGTTTTTTAGGTTTTTTTGTTTTGTTTTTTTTTTTTTCAACCCAGGCTCTCTTGTATGCAGTTACTGCCCTGAGGCTAGAGCAAGGCTTTGAAAATGTACACTTCTGGGGTTTTGGACTTACTGTTAGGTACAGTTTGTCTGATTTCTGTCTTGGAGCTCTGATTAAATCCCGTGCCATGCTCACAGAGTTAGAAACCCTACTGATTTCAGGTCGGTGAGAGTTCCCTCGCCCCAAGCCAAGCTGAAAACCATAGATACTACAAGGTGCTGCTCTCAGGAGGTGCCTCTGACTCTAAAGCAGGGCCTGAGACTCTTAAACCTCATTTTGCCCCCAGCTCCTGCAAAGCACTCTCTGCTGAGCCCTAACGAGATCCTTCCTTGCACAGGATTTGGCTGTGCTGGTTGGTTTATTTAGGCTTGTGTTTATAGAGTGTGACAGAACTGGGATAATGATGGTAATTGAGTTTGATGCAGCGTGAGCAGAAAATGTGCAGAAGAAAGGAGTGCCTCAGATGGGTTTCATCTTGAGTTTATCTAGAGACAAACTGCTGTGTGGGATTTCCTCTGCCTGATGGCCAGCAGGACCTGCTGCAAGCTTGTAATCACTCTCCTCACAAAGTGATCTGGATTAAAAGCATGTTTGTTCAGGTGCCTGTAGCTACAGCTTAGAAACCAATACACAAACTAAAAAAAAAAAAAAGATAGAAAAAATTAAAAAAAAAAAAAAGAAAAAGGAAAAAAAAAAAGGAAAGAAAAAAACAGAAAAAAGGAAAAAAAGAAAAAGGTAAAAAAGAAAAAACAGAAAAAGAAAATCAGAAAAAGAAAATTAGAAAAAGAATAAAAATTAAAAAGAAAAATGGAAAAAAGAAAAAAAAGAAAAAAGAAAAATAGAAAAATAAAAAAGAAAAAAGAAAAAAGAAAAAAAGAAAAAAAAGAAAAAGAAAAAAAGGGAAAAAAGAAAAAGAAAAAAAAAAGAAAAAACAGGAAAAGAAAAATAGAAAAAGAAAAAAAAAAAGAGATAAAGAGGGGGGAAAAGACAAAGAAAAAAGAAAAAAGAGAAAAAGAAAAAAAAAAAGAAAAAAATGAAAAAGGGAGAAAAATAGAAAAAGAAAAAAAGAAAAAAGGAAAAAGGAAAAAAGGGGAAAAAAGAAATAAAAAAAAGAAAGAAAGAAAAAGAAAAAAGAAAAAGAAAGAAAAAAAATTTTTAAAGGAAAAAAAGTTGTTTTTTTTTAAATGAGAAGGGGGAGGCACGGGCAGTTTTTCAAGAATATCTGGGAGATGCCAGGCACCTGAGAGGTCAAGCCTTACCTCCACATCAGAGGGCATTTTCCAGCTTCTTCCCTGGCACCATCTGCAGGACCAGGCTGGAAGTGGCTCTTCCTGCCTCCAGGTAAAACCAGTAACCACGACCTGAGAGAAGAGGAATAAAGCCAGAGAAATGCAGATCACTCATGTTTAGGAGCCTGCCTGATCTTCCAAAGGATGGGTCTGTGGGTAGCTTTACAGGAATACTGCAAACTCTGCTCCATGGCAAAATTCTCATGAATTTTGAAAAATCAGTTTGGGTCCCTTTCTTCTAAAAAAATTCTGGTTTAAAACATGAGTTAGCAGCTTTAAAACATAAGATACTTTTATTCTTATGTTCTCTTTTTTCTTTTTTTTTTCTTCTTTTGTTCCTTTTTTATATGGGTGGAAGGCTCTGTAAAATGATTGAAAAAATTGACTGAAGAAATTAAAACATCTTTAGAGGGTCCTAGACCTCTGTGTCTGCTCTGTGGATTCTGCTCTGCATATTCAGCCTCCTTTTTCCAGGCTGAACTGCTGACATATTACACCACAAAGCCCTGATGCTGTGAGGTTGCCAGGTGGGATGGTTTTGGTGGCACTGAAACCACTGGCAAATTCAGTTTGCAATTAATGAGTGCTTTCTTAGCCCAAAACATTTTCCTCTTGCTGAGAATAATTCCTCTCTCCCTGCCCCACCCCCCGCTCAATCCTCAGGACTTTCTAGAATAAAATGTGGCCTTCTTGGAAGAGGAAATGTTGGCACTTGGATATTTTTAAGCAAAATTTGGGAAGTTTGATTTAAGCTTTTTTTTTTTTTTTTTTTTTAACTTGAGCCACTTTCGGAAGAAAATATGTTGATTTGAAACAGCACAAAACAACAAAAGCAAAACTATTTTGTTGAGCATCACAGAGTATCCAAATTAATCCAAATTACTGCACTGCTTTTTACCCCCATTCCTCCTTCAAATTCTGAATAAAACATGTTCTGGTTCAGCTGGAACTTGATTTTCTCCTTGATAACTTTGTCAGCTCACTAAAGTGAATAAAACCCCTGATATCAGTCACCTTTCCATAACAGATTGGCGTGGAGAATTGTCCCCTCCACCCTCCTTCCCACCAGCCCCAGCCAAGCTGTTTGACCCCAGCAGCCCAGAGGGAAAGCAGCAAAAAATTCCAAGACAAATAGAGCAAACATTCAAAAAAGAGCAATTCAAAAAACAGCAAGGTCGTAGCAGATCTATCGTATCCCCCCTAAAAAAAGAACATGTACATTTGCGTGTGGATCTCCCTCTCTGTAATTTTTATTTTTTCTGTGATTATTTTCTAGTTCAGCTTCCAGAGTGGCCCCTGAGTGTTGAGCAAGGTCAACACATAGCAGAGCTATCATATCCCCCCAAAAACAACGTGTATATTTGTGTGTGCATCTCTCCCTCTGTAATTTTTACTTTTTCTGCAATTATATTTTAGTTTAGTTCAGCTTCCAGAGTGGCCCCTGACTATTTCCACCAGACGGGTGGAAGGAGGGTGCAAAATGTGACAACAGAGAATCAAGGATTGAAGGCAAAGCACCAGCCCTAGGCAGAGGTCCAGCTCCATCCAAGGTGGGATCGCTTAGAAAGGAAAGCAGGCGGAGTTTTGGGAATTGCAGGCAGAAAATGTCATGCAGAGTGTGTGAGTCATGCAGGAAAAATGTGAGGGAAGGCAGGAGGACAGAGCAGAGCCCCCAAAGACCTGCTTGGAAAGGTCAGCTGGATGCAGAGCAGCCCAGTGCCAGCGCCGCCCCAGGAATAACAGGGGAGGATTGCCAGGTTCCGCCCCTGGAGTGGAAGGAGGAGAGTGCAGACAGCCAGGGAGGCAGAGAGGAGCACCAGGAGCAGGGTGCCAAAGCTTTGCAGAGCAGCGAAGCCTCGGTGGAGTTACGTCAGTGCAGAGACCAACTCAGCAGCTAACTGAAGACACACGGCTCAGAGCAGCAGGCCCTGCCTCAGACACCAAACTGAGCAAGCAGAGAGAGGCAAATCACTCAAATGGGTGAAATCTCATAAATCAGACAGGGTCTGGATCTTTTCTGCCTGAATCCTCAAGAATTTACCTTAAAAATTGCATTTTTTTCTGTCTCTTCTGTCCCCAAATCCCTGTGTGCTGAGGTGTGCCAGAGCCACCAGGCTCCTGGGAGAGCTGGGCATGGCACATGTGACAGACATCTTTTATGGAAAATCCTTTCCTTAGGATTTTCCCCTCCTGAGAATCTGAGAGGCCTCAGGAGCAAAATGCAAACAATGGTTATCTGCTGCTGTGGAATGCAACAGGTGCATCTGGGATTGGTCTCATGTGGTTGTTTCTAATTAATGGCCAATCACAGTCAGCTGGCTCAGACAGAGAGCTGAGCCACAGACTTCTGTTATCATTCTTTGCTATTCTTTTCTTAGCCAGCCTTCTGACGAAACCTTTTCTTCTATTATTTTAGTATAGTTTTAATGTAATATATATCATAAAATAATAAATCAAGCCTTCTGAAACATGGAGTCAGATCCTCATCTCTTCCCTCATCCAAGAACTCCTGTGAACACCATCACGGGCACAGGGCTGAACTTTTGTGGAGCAGCACAGACACTTCTCACTGCACACCATCTCATTTTTTTACCCCTTTCTGCACACATGGGAATGTGCAAAATACTCTGGTGTACAAGAATGCCTTTTTCTAGCCCAAAGATGTGCCACAGCCCACCACTTCCAGCTCTGAATCATGCCAAAAGCACCAGGAGGAAAGGGACAAGGATTTTGAGGAAGTAAACTCTTTTAAAGCACATTTTAGCACCTTCACAGAAGCTTTTTCCACTGTTTGTCTGCTTCAAAATTGCATTTCTCTCCTGGTTCCCTGCTCCAGTTTTAAAGCCTGGGTTAGCAAGAACTTCCAAAGCTCAGCATACATCTTCAGGTGGACAGAAGATATTGAAAATAGCTGTTGGTTCTGCAGCTTCAGTACATTCCCGCTGAACAGGAATTATGAATTATGGATCTTTTGGAGAGAGTCCAGGGGCTGACCATGAGCATGAACAGAGGGATGGAGGAACAACAGAGAGAATTGGTGTTGTTGGAGAGGACAAGGTTCCAGAGACACATCAGAGCATCCTTTCAGTACCTAGAAAGGGCCTACAAAAAAGATGGGCACACATTTTTTAGCAGATCCTGTTATGATAAAACAGGAATAGTTTTAAACTCCAGGAGGGTCGATTTAGACAAATTATAAGAAAGAAAAGTTTTTTACAAAAAAACTGGGGTGCTGGCAGACATTGCCCAGAGAAGTGCAGAGATGCCCCATCCATGGAAACATTGGAGGTGAAGTTGGCTGGGATTTTAAGGTCCTCTCCAACTCAAACTATTCCATGATTACAAACTCAAACTATTCCAGGATTACACCAGCCCTTGCTTTCTCTCTAAGGTGAGGGCTCACAGTCCTCCCAATCCAGCTGAGTAGGGAAATGGTTTCTCACCAACCTAATGGTTTGATAAACCAAATAATTAGTAAATGTAATCTTTTGATCCTAGGCATTTTCCTGCTATCTTTCATTTCCTTTCTTTTTTTCCAAATCCTTCACGCAACCCTTGGGGGAAATCTCTCTCTCTACTGAGGATAATAATGGAAAAACTGTCTGGTTTTTCCCTCCCTTCTTCTTCCTCAAAAAATGCTCCACTGGGCCCTTAATCCACCCCTTGCTTGACCCCAGTTCTTTGAGAACAGCAGCTCACAAGCTTTGAAATCTTTGTGTACATAAGCTTTTGCTAACTCTGGGACCTTAATGTGTTACTCTGCCACCACTCAATTAATTCCTGCAAAAATTGGCAGCCATGGGGATCAATTAATTCAGTTGTGCTGTGCATTTCCTGTTGCTCTCAGCTGGGAAAAGAAAATATAACTCATGTTCATGACAAATGGAGCCTGGAAGATCATCTTCTGTAGGAATCACTTCTGTGCCAGGTTTTCTTTACAAAGGCTCAGTCTTTTCTCTGTTTGAAACAAGCACATCTTTCTCTGTAGTCGTCTGCTGATGGTTTCACTTGGTTTTGGGGTGGCTGTCAAGGAGCCATGGGGTCATCAGATGAGAGATCTGTGGGTGCTGAAATGATAAAATTCAGACACACTGAGATTATTAACTGGCTGTGTGGTGGACAACTCCGCTCCTCTTTGCCCACAAGCAGCACTTCTAAATATTGTGTTAACTCCAGTGTGACTACAAAGGCTTTTGCTTTCAGAATAGACTAATTGCCAGCTGAAAAGATATTTACAAAATGCCACTCACCATTGCATTCGTGTGAATTCTGTGTTTTACAGGCAGTTGAAACAGAGATTTGCAAAATCACTAAAAGGAGGATAAATCAGAACGAACCAGTCACCATT
Source organism: Melospiza melodia melodia (assembly GCF_035770615.1). Classification (NCBI taxonomy): domain Eukaryota; kingdom Metazoa; phylum Chordata; class Aves; order Passeriformes; family Passerellidae; genus Melospiza; species Melospiza melodia. Next base: position 78,242,951 of record NC_086226.1, on the reverse strand, counting down.
TCACATTAAAAAGGCAGAACAAACAAGTGTCTGGAATTGCCAAGGAGCTGGTTTCAAGCACTCCAGAGACAACTTTCTTCTCAAACTGCAGGGCCCTTGGTCAAAAATTTTAATGGATTCAAAAGGAAATAGGCAAATTTGTAAGGAGTAAGTTCATCAGTGGCTATCAGCCCTAATAATCTGGCCAGTGACTTTGGAGACTGATGATTTATACCCAACAGAAAATGAGGCATGTTTGGAAAGGATTGTTTTTTAGGATGGTTTCATAGGAGTTTTCACCAAGTTCCTGGTACTGACAGCTTCAGGACACAAATATCCAGTCTGCAAACAGCCTTTGGTCTGACTTAGCATAGCATTTGTTATGTAAAAAAGTCACACCATCTGAAGTATAGCATCAGGATATCACCAGATCCTTTTACCCAGCCATGGAATACCTGGGAATAGGCCAAAAATCAAGCAATTGCTCCCCACATAACCCTCTTCAGGCTAATTCATCTGTCCCACTCCTGTGCACACTGGGAATTAAGGCACAAAGACTACCTATAAATAGATTTTGTTCCCAGATAGCCATCATATATTAAATTAGTTTAGTAGTCATTGTCTCCTCCTTCTGAGACACTCACCCTGTGTCCCAACTGCTCAGAGTGAAATTGCACCAGTGTATGCAACCTTTATCCTTTGCATATATTAAAACAATTTTATGAGACCTCTTTTATTCTGTTAAAATAAAATATTTCATTAAAGCTTCAAGGAAACTTCTGCTTTCCCTTTTTTTCTGTTTGGCTTTTTGGGAGAGAAGAAAAAATTTATTTTCTCTGGGCCATCTTCCTTCCCCTCTCCTCCAAGTTTTTCTGCCATAGAGTTACGATTCATGGCAGCAGAATGCCATTGCTGACAATCTTTTTTCAACTATTATATTTTTTGGACTCCCACTGTCTCAGAACACCAGGGTACATTGTCCCCTTCAGGTTTGGAGTGTATCTGGTGGGCAGACACTGGGTGTTTTGCAGGGACCCTCATTAGGGAGGAGGGATTTGCACTCAGATACTCTCGGAATATTCTGAGTTTGCACTCAAGACATTCAAGCAGTGATGAGCGAGGTGGAGACAAGCTTCAGCCACGCTCAGGTGCCCCATGTCAGGCAGGGCACGGGGCATTGTGCTGCCTTTAATGTGTCTTCATGACAGGCTTGTGTAAATGTCTCTCTGTGTGGGTGAAACAATCACACCTCCAGCTACCCTGGCTCAGGGAACACAAAGCTTTGCGTAAGCCACCTCATTACACGTGTCTCCAGAAAATCCTGTTGGCTTATCCAAACACAGGGAGACATCCAGCCACCCTCTGCAAACGCCTTCCTGTGACAGAAGTGTTTCCCAGTGATGGCTGGAAGGGCGTTAAATAACCACTGCATTACCCGGGTTCATGGTGTCCCGGCGTGTTCCCTTCATTCCTGCTGCTTGGTCATGATTTCTGTGTGAGCTCTGCCTGCCTAGAAGCGCATGGAAATGCCATCAGCCAAACCTGGCGTGACTCTCACACAATGGGCAGGTGAAAAGAGGTGGAAAAATCTCTCAACAAAGGAAATATTTCTTCAGGTGAGCAGGTGGATTCATCAAACACCTGCAAGTGTGCACGCATCAGATCATCTCAGGTCTCCTTCAAAAGTTTATTTCCTCTGAAGGAAGTTGTGTGAATAGAAATTCTGAAATCCCAAGAAGTGCCAAATATTTATTTGCTCCTTCTTGCCCCTCCAGGTGATTGTCCCATCACCTATATAAATTAAAAGCCTGTTACAGAAAATGTGCTACATTTCAGACTCTTCAGCCACCACACTCCCACCAAGGCTGTTCCGGGCCACCCACCCACACTTAGAAGTGGTAAGTAATCTACTTATACAGAAGTATTCAAGAATTTTCACTCTTGGAAAAGAGAAGAAACTGAAGAGCTGCCTACTCCTAGTTTTTGTTCATTTTTTTCTCTCTTTTTTTTTCTCTTTTTTTACCTCTTTTTTCTTTTTTTCTTTCTTTTCTTTTTTTTTTTTTTCTTTTTCTCTCTCTTTTTTGTCTTTTTTCTTTTTCTTTTTCTTTCTTTCTTTTTTTTTTTCCCAGAATGTAGTTGTTCTTTTTGTGGATAAATTTCTGAAGTTTTTAATCTTTTTTCTTATTACCAGCTCTGTGTTTCATATACAGCTGTACCAACCTCCAAGGCTGAAACAGAGAGTAAGAAATCCAGTGCAGGTTAAATTCTAAGGAAAAGGTACTTTGAACCTGTCTGGAAAGTTTTCAACAGTAAAATCTGTCAGTTTAATGCTGCTTGAACATGAGTCATGCAGTCCTTTGATGCATGTCAATTTCTGTCAGAGAACTGAAAAGATTCAAGGAGAAACACAAGTATTTTTCTTTTTCAAGCTTTTTTTCACATCTTCTTGTCTTGATTATCCTGTTTTGTTTTGGAATGCCATAATATGAGGTAAACACTCTTTCAGTTTTGACTAACCAAGGCATTTTGGTAATTTAAAAAACAAGGCATAATTAAGTTTGAAAGTAGGTGCTTTCATAAAGCAGAAAGATTAAAAATTCATATTAAAATTTCCCATGTGATAGAAATAATATTTTCTGTCATGCTGTCAGATACTGTTTTCCCTGTCAATCTTTTCCACCCATTTTAGATGTATTCTGGGACAAGAATTCAACTTTTCATTTTCACATTCACTTTTATTTCCTTCTCATTCCCTTTCCTCCTTGTAGTAACATGTACACGACTGTACAACTAAAATGAGTAAGCGAAGTAAATGAATTTTCAGATTATCTGACTGGCCTGTGATGCCATTTGCCTTTCTCAGGGAATTTTCTGGGTGTTCAGTGCCCAAAAATCTATTCTTCTGGGTTCAACCAGCTCATCCAGCTTGCTGAAAAATCTTCTTTTTATTGCTGCCCAGTGGGATCACTGCAGTCATCTCCTTCACCTGTTATTTCCTTATTTTCCACCATTTCCTTCTTTCCTTGCAGAAAGGAGAGGATTGAGATCCAAAAGAAAAATCCCATGAAAAGAGTACCCGAAGCTTGCCTCCTTACTCATGGCCATGATTTTTGTGAGGTATTTGGATGGATATCCTCACATCCAAGAGACAGTGGAGGACTGCTCAGGACAGAGTGCATTTCCCAGAACCCAAAACCATGCACGGGGCTGGTGAAGAAAATGAAGAAAAAGAGGCAGGGTGAGCCAGAATCCACTCCTTCTCCATGGACTATTTTCTTCCCCATGGACTATTTCCTTCTCCATGGACTATTTCATCACTGCCATGCCAGTGACCTAAAATCTCTCCCATATTTTGCTCTTCAGAGCTCCTCAAACAGGGGATGACACCTGAAGACTGAAACTGTTGGATCAGGAGAATTTTTTTCTTTTTTTTAATCAAGTCCACACGCTCTGAGATCAGGAATGGCAGTGACAGCAACAGGACCAGGCAGAGCCCTAAAGCAAGTGTGATTTAAGTGATTTATGGAGCCCAGGCAGGCACCAGAGGGAAGTCAGAAGTGTGGATTTGTCAGCACCAGCCACTCCCCACGGGTGTCCCTGAGGGCAGAGCAGGTGCTCCTGAGGTGGCACAAAGCCCTGGTACTCAAGGCAAGTTCTCCTGGCTACTTTTGTGATGACTTTCCATTGCACCAGGCAGAATTCTTGGCCAAAGTTTACATCTCCCCTCCCCAAACTGAGGACTGCAAGCAGTCAGCAGTGCTAACTCTGAGGAAATAACAGCTGAATAACAAATGCATTATTCTCCTGCCTTCCCTTGGAAAAAATCAGCCAAAAAGCACGATGTGAGCAAGGATTTTGGAGGGGTTTTTTTTGCCCTACCTCCAAGCAGCAATGCTTGTTCTGTGTGGAGTCTGGCAGCCCCTTGTGCTGGCTGGCCCCCAAAATCAGATCCATTCCGTGCTATCCCATCCTCAAATGAAGCCAAACGAAGGCAGGGCAGGTTTCTTCTGCAAACTCACTCCTCTTTTTTTGCATCAACACGTGCATGACACGCATTTATCCTGGAAGAATGACTCACAGTGGGATTTCCCATGGTGTGGCTGTTCCTGGACACGGGTCTGAGATAATGGGTGCAGACAGCAAGGGCATGGGCGCTGCCAGCTGTCCTGTCCTGGTTTCTGTGGCCTCAGAAATCACATCACACGATGACAATCAGCTCTTTCATCAGCAGGCTGCAGGCTGGAGCCAGATTTTGCCCACAAAGCAGACAGGAAAGGTGGCACATGTCCCTGTCCAGCCACATCACAGCCCGCAGAGGAGATGTGACTTTCACCTTGTCACCACTTCACGGGGGTAACAAGTTAAGTCTGAAAAGCCTGTCACAGAGAGGTGCAGGCACAAATACATATAACTGGAACTTTGAAGGACAACCTGGCCAGAAAAAGTAACTTTTGAATGAGTAAGTGTTATCTAAATATCGTCATGCAACCCTACATATGATAATAAGCCTCATTGAGTAGATGACACCACTCATATGACTATATTCCTCAACTCTCCACCTGGATCATATTATATGTAAGAAAGAGGGTGGGAAAATAAGATTGGGCTATGTATAAGGTGTGTAGAAATTTTATCCAGTTAGAAGAATGACCCAAAAAGATCAAAAAGTCGACAGGTTACTTCTCTGTCCTTCCTCCCAAGTGAGGGCACCTTCTTGTTAAGCTTCTGGCTATGGTTGCTATTATGACATAATATTATATATATTTTCATTTTATTAGAGCTCTATCACGACTAGTTAATTTACCAATTTAGCAATGAATTTACACAACTCAGAATCTCTTTCTCCTTCTTCAATAAACAGCATTAGTTGTGAATCTGTGATCACCCAGGCTCTTGCTGAATATGACCACACTTAGAGTTAAAAATTTATTCTCAGAAATTAAGCCCAGCGGCAACCAGTCCTCTGATCTCTGAGGACCAGCTGGAAAGCAAAGGGGTTCATTTTCTGCCAAATTTCTACACATTTAATGTAGCTGTCTTAGGACCCAGCTGAAAGGAGGGGCACAGTGAGAGCAGCCCCAAATTCTGTCTTACGACACAAACTTCCTTCTCACAGCTCCAAAGAAAAGCTCATGGATCATTAGCCACTCGGTCAGGCACTCACACTTTTTGCCCTAGGCATCATTTTTCCAACCTACCAGGACAAAATATGGCATGCTCAGGACTGGCAGGCACCCCAGTGCCACAGCCTGGATTTTCCTCCCTGTGAAGGACAGTGAGTGGTCAGGGAGCCCAGCTCCTACAGAGCCTCATTTCCCTCATCAGTGCTGGCATCTGCCACTGCCTTTGACAAAATAAAAGACCCAAATAAAAGACAGACATCTCCTGCTTGCCACCAGGGCTTTTTTGAGCAGAATCCTCAAATTCAAGCAAGGACATGTGCTCAGTGTGCTGCAAGTTTTGGCAATCCCTTGTTTTTCCCTGGTGGGCTCAGCACTTGTACATCTGTGTCCTGAGCTCAGCTTTGGCAATGTCTGCTCCAAAATGCATTTGTTGAGCTGTGTTTTGCCTGGTACCTTCACTCTTCTGTGCCCAGAACCCTCAGTGGAACTGCTCCACCCCTCTGGGGCACTGTCACCTGTGTCACTGTCACCTGTGTCACTGCCACCAAACCCCAACCAATCCTTGAGGGAATGTGGTTGGGAGTGGGATTTGTAGCAGCTTCCCTCTATCTGGATGCACTGAGAGGGATCCTCTCCAGCTGAGCTGTGTCTAGCAGGTGTGGAGGCAAGGCCTCTCCTTAGCATGTGAGATTTGTGATTCAGGATTCAGGATTTGTGTCCTTTCCTGGAAGCAGAGCAGCTCATCACAGTGTGAAAGCCACCTCACAGGAGCCCACAGCTGAAGTGGAGCCATGTCCCACAATGCTGGGCCAAATGGATTTATTTCAGCATCCTCTCCTGTCACTACTTCTTGCCCTGAAGAGGTCAGCTGTGCCCCAGACTCTGCTTCTCCTCTCCACGCAGCTGCCAAGCTTGGAAAACTCTGTTTTGCTCCTTTCTGCAGGATCTTACACAACTTCTTAATTCTTCCAGCATCTACAGGAAAGATTTCTTACTTTTCCCTCATCACAAAGCCCCCTTCATGCCTAAAAACCACTCAGAAATCAGTCAGGGAACACCCCCTGCTCTTGCTCTCTGAAGAGGCACTCAGCTGAGAGCAAAATATCACCTGCTCAGCTGCAGGGGATGATGGCACTCACAAGAGCTCCCCCAAAATACCTGAATTCCAGCTGCTGGAATTCCAGGGAACTGACATTTCATCCAGGGAAGGAAGGTGCCAGGCCGCTGTGGCAAAAAGGAAAACTTGAGGCTTGGAGTAACTCTATGAAACGAGGAGAAAATGGGAGAGCAGGGAAATGTTAGATTCAATTTTTGCGCTTTTCAAACTGAGTGGCAGATTTCAGTTCCAGGCTTGCTTGGATCCTGCTGGCTCAAGCCACAAAACAGATAAAATTTAAAGTGCCCTCTGGATCAGATAGCACATATTTTGTAGAGATGATGCTGCACGGTTTGGCCACAGCCAAGGACAGCCAGAGACTGCCTTGTGCAGAGCTTTAACCACAACACAGCCCTGATTTAAACCACTTTCCTGCTCCTTTCAACACCCTGACAAGGCTGGAAATCTATGGCAGTGCATACCCTGTGCAGTGATTATAATGCAAAAAAATTGTGTACAGATACGACCGAGATGTTTCAAACCGATAAAGACAATAAGTGAGGATAAAAGCAAAAAGAAAAGAAAGTTCAGCCTGAAAGTGCATGTTTGAACTGGGCTGTTTGGACAGTCCTAGCCTGACTTGGAGGGAGCAGGGCAAAGCCCTTCTCACTGCTTATCTGCAGAGCTATTCTTGGCTTCTCCATCTCAGGTTTTAGTTTGAATATCTGCAATTATTTACCTACAGCATGTACCAATTTTTTTTTTCTCCCTCTTGTTGAACAATGACTAATTGCCTCATGTGAAGGCAAATATTTAAGTATGTGTGCAGGAAAGCTTTTCCCTCCCAGACAGATAGCAGCACTGTAAAAAGGCTCATACGTGGGGTTTCATGCGTTTTGCTTAATTTCTAAGCAAATTTCTAAATTTCTAACCTCTGTGGGGTTTAAAAAGCATCAGAGTTCTCATGTCAAGGTTTTAAAGCGCAGCCTGAGGTGGTCTTTTCGACACAAAATGCATGCAAACTTCCCTGTGTGTATACAGTTCATACAAAGCCTCAAAGGAGAAATTGAAATAAGAATAGATTTATGTAAAAAGAAAAACAGGAACTGACTAATCAGCAAAATTTCACAATTTTCCTCAGCACAGAGAAAGCATAAGATATTTGCAACACTTGCTGCTTAAATAGGCTGCTCAAAATTGTATAAAGTTATGTTTAAAATTTTTTCTTAAAAGGGTGAAACTTTCCAAGTTACCTTGCCTTACACTTTAGTCTTTTGACAAACCAGTCACAATACCTTTTCTCAACAAATCCCAGGGTTTTGGGAAGAAAGTCTAAGACAAAAGCTGAGGATTAAATGGTTGTTTCATTGTACTTTGTACTGTAAAAATTTAGGCATTTGCTTAATCTTAGATGAATTGTTGGCTATTTGTTGGCAATTCACGAAAATGCAGTTTATGTCTCAGAGTTTTTCTGTATCACAGGCAGTAGCACAAGGTCTCTTTTGTGATCAAATCTTTTATCCATGCAATACAGGTGCAGACAGAAAATTTGTGTACGCCAAATGGCATCCTGAAAAATGCCGTTTTTAAATAATATAAATAAAATCACAAGGGAAAGAAAAAAAAAAAAGAAAAGTGATCTCACACTTAAATTGGCACGTGCAAAAGCACATAATGTTCAGATGGAAGTTTATTCAGATAATTTCCAAGCCTGGTCACCTGATTTCTGGGGAAGCAAGGCTTGTACAACGTGCAAAGCTCAACACCACTTTCTCAGTTTTTCCCCAGAGAGGATTCCAAAGAGTTTGCAAACTCATCAGCCTGAAATCTCCTATTTTACCACAGAGAAATTTATATTGGTCATCCAGGCACCGTTCCACCTCTTCCAGATGTTGCCTTTCATTTTCATTTTGGTCTGCATTGTCTGAGATAAGTGACACCAGGATGGCAATGTAAGCCTGCAGAACAGCATGTCCTGCTGTTGGAGGTAAGTGATGCAAAAAAAGAAAAAAAAAAAAAAAAACAAACCAGAAAAAAAACCCCATTCTTTCAGCTGTGGATTTAATATCCCTCAGCACATGGACTTTTTATTTGAAATTAGAAATAAACTTTTTTTTTTTTTTCCCTTAACTTAAAGCCTCTGGGTCTGCAAGGGAAACAAATGGTTATGGCCTTTAACATGTAGCACAGGACTTGGTTTTTCCAAAATGTACATGAGGTTCTAACAGTCAGGACCTTGATCACATGGCCGAATATTTAGCCCAAAGGTAAATCTGATGTGCTTTCCTTTAAGCACTTTCCAGTGCTGTTCCTACAGAGACCTGAGCCTCAAAGATAAAATAAAAATGTTTAAATAAAAAGGTTTAAATGCTAGCTAGCTTGGAAAGCCTCCTCCTCACCCACTTTTATACCCCCAGGGAATAAAATCTCACGTACAGGATGACTTGCACTTCTCCCACTAATGCTGGAAATTATTGCTGCAATCACAGATATCTGAAATTATTTTTGCAAACGGGACCACAAGCATAGGTTGTTCTGCCCTTGTTGGCTCATTACTGAGGGATCCCACCAAGATAATCCATATCTGCTGAACACAGGGCACAGTGGCCTCTGCAGAGCACCCAGAGCTCCAGGGAACACCTCACTTGTGGCTGCTGCTCCCAGCATGGTGTGGTTTAACCTCAGCAGCACATCCACAGGCCAGGGCCCTCCGTGCAGAAATGTGGGGAAAAGCAGAGCTGAGATAACCTAGTCCCAAGGCAACCCAAACAAATGATAATATATTAAATAAAAGATATATTAAATAAAAGAAGTAAAGATGCTTTTTACTTCTCGCTACAGCTGGTCACAGCCTGACATTCTCAACAAGACCTTGTCTCTCATGGAGGCCCCAAAATGGTTTATCCAGGTGAATTCCTTGTTCAGTTTTCATGGGCCACCATGGTGCTGTTCATTCTTTCAACATGAATTCACCTTGATGCAATTAGAGCCCATCACAGAAAGTGTCTCCTAACACAGCTCAGTCTCTTTGCCAAGTCCAGGTGTAAAATTATTCTTGCAGGAGGTTGTGGTCTTGTTCTTCACTCCCCTTAAAGCTAACAGCAATTTTGTTGCTGACTTCAGTAGATATCTGGCCAGAATTTGAAAAAAACCAAGGATTTGGGAGACAAAAACTACTCAGAAAAAACCACAGAATTCAAGCTTGCCCAGTCTGAATATAATTTTTACCCCATAAAATGGTATAAAAACTCCAACACTGTGCTATGGTCACATCACAACACTGATGCACAAGACATCAGCTTTTTCAGGAAGTCAGGAAAGGAGCAGGAGCCTGGAGAAAGATTTTCATTGCTCCTCCGGTGCTGACCCTTCTCTTTGCCAGTGCAGGCCACCCCTAATAACATCAGGACCAATAAGATCCAAACCACAGTCTGTGCTCAGCATTAATCTAGAAAAACAGCCTGAAAAGTCTGGAGGAGGGTTGAGGTGCAAAACTGCTGCCATGGAGCATTCAGGACCCAAAGGATTTGCCTGAAATCAACTGAATAATAAACTGAAAATAAATAATAATAAATAATATATAATAACTGAATAATAAACTGAAATAAACTGAATAATAAACTGAAATAAACTGAAATTTTCCTGAAAATACAGTAGCAGCTGAAGCCCCTGCCAAACACAAATGCATCCTGGCTGTCCCCTCCACCTTTGTCCAGGTAAGATTGCCCTGCTGCTCCCTTCTCCATCCACATTTCTGAAGATTATCTTTACTCCTGAATTATCTATTTACTTTTTTTACTATCTTTCTACTCCATAAATTATCTTTTCTCCTGTCTGTGGCAATGAATGCAGCAAATCTCTTCCCTCTGCCCAGCCTCTCTCAGGAAGATCATGGAATACGTGTCATCTGCCAAGTCCCTGGTTGGAAAACTTCAATCAAATATAGAAAGTCTGGACAAGACATGGACAATTTTTTTTTTATTTTTTTTTTCCTCTCTCTTCTCTGCTGTCTGGTTTCAAGTCTGTCTGCAGCTGCTGGAGATACAGGGAGCCTTGAAAGGGTGACCACTTTTATTTTTTGACTAGATGGCAAGCCAGGCTGACCACAAAGCCATTTTTTATGGTTTTACAAAAGGCATGTGGCAAACCTTGGAAACGCTGCTTAGTCAACCTGTTAGTGACCACTGCCTTGTGGAGCTTTTTTCCCTCTCCTCTCTCCCATATTCCTCACAGAGATTTTTCTGCCACTTCCCACAGCAGAGGCACACAGTCATCAGGTACTCAGCATGTTTAAGAAACGTTTCCCTGCTGGTTCTGAAATATTTGTTTTCACCGAGCAGCATGTCCCAGAGGTGAGATTTAAAACACACTTCTACAGGAAAATTGCAGTTTAACCATGAAAACAACTGAGAGCTCAGAGAGCTATCCCTAGGAACAATTACCTTTATGGATGCATCAAAATTTCAGATGTGGAACTGGACAACTAATTGGAAAAAATAAAAAGGAAGAAAAAAAAAAGAAGGGAAAAAAAACCAAAAAACCCTAGATTTCATGGATATTTAAAACAGTTTAAAAACCCCAAGCTGTTGCTTTGTTGGTAGGAAGTGAGGGACATCCATGCTATTGACCAGTCTCAGGCCTGAATTGTGGCAGAATTTTTCTGCTACAATAAAATGACTGAATGCCTCACAGCCTTTGGCTTTAATCAGATCATTTGCCCAATTTCTGCTCATTTCAATTCCTGCTAAACCTTGTTATTCCTCACCTAGTCACTTGCAAAGTGGTGGGAACACTATTTTACTATTTTGGGGGTTTTTTTTGGCATGGCAGAGTTAGGTCCCTCCCATCTTCTGCTCAGTTCCCTATCCCTTGGAAATAATCCATTTAACACCAAGACACATCAAAAGAGCCTTCAAACCTTTCTGTCAGGCACCAGGTGAGAAAAATGCCAGCCTGGATGTGGCAGGATCAATATGTACCTCAATATGTACCTTTTTCAGGATAAATCCCTGCTCCATGTGCCCCTAGATGAATATGAGCCAAGTGGAGCTCATTTATCTCAAAAAGCAGAGTTCTGCCTTAGAAATGCTCTGCACAAGGCAAGATGAGGAGTTTGCAGGAGTTTGGGGGATTCTGTGCTTGGTTTCTAGCAAGGGATTCTACTCAGGATGTAAGAATAATCTTGCCAGCACCCATCCACAAAGATTTGCTTTCAAAGCAAGGAATTTGTTCAGTAATTATTTCTTAGTGCCACTCCAACACAACGGAGAAAAGTCTGTGTCACAGGGGGATGGACACACTTCATCCCTTGTCTTTTTCAAAGGTGGTTCTATATGAAATCATAGTCAAGTAGGGGAAAGTTCAGTAAAATTGTGATAATTTGTGGGTATAACTCCAGCCAGCCCCCATGAACATAGCCTGAGTTGCAAAGGAAGCATAAACATTGCATTTAGAAAGGGCTGAGAGCACACTTTAAATTATTTTTTCATATCAGGAGCTTCACTAAACAAATTAAAGGGTAAAAGTCCTCCAACTGCTTGAGGAAACAGGAAAATTTATTTATTAATAAAAAGAATTTTAGAAACATTTTAATAGAGGTATTCAAATTGCTTCCCTACTTTCATCTTTTCCAACCCTTTATCCTTCCCCTTTCCTTTTGGGTGAAAGAAAGATTAAAGAAGGGGAAACATCTCAGGGTAAGAGTGATAGAAGCAATCAGGGAGAGAACCAAAGAAACAAACAAGTTCCAGTTGAAATAAAGAATAGGAATTGGGATGAGTAAATGAAAACTTTGGGTTGTTCATGAAAAACATCATTTTTCAAGGCTGTGCACGAAATTCTGGGAGCTTCACCCTTGATCATCCTGTACTAATACTAATGCTTCAGACACTGTTCTACACCAATAGGACACTGAAAATGGTCCACCAACAATACAAAACAGAGAATATGGATTTGAAAACGCAGCTCCTGAGGGACAGAGGTTTCCAGTCACACTTCAGGATCCATTTCTGCCAGGCTGGGAAGAGAGCAGGAGGATGAAGGCACCTGCTGAATGAGCTGATGCTGCCCTGGAGATTTGTCCCAAAGGAAAGAATCCTTTTTTTTTTTTTTTTTTTTTTTTTTGGCATGAAAAAATACTATTCAGATGAATCAATAAAGACGTTTTGTTTTCTATTTTCACTCCTTAAATGAAGGTGAAAATGCCAAGAGGGACAGGTTTTTGGGGAAGGCACCTCAGTTTGGGGTACATGCTCTTCTTTGGGAACTCTTTTCAGTTCCTCTGGGAAGAATTTCCAGCTCATTTCCCCCAGATTATATTTTTATCACTCAGGAAAAGATAGGTAGCAGGTGGAAAAAAAAGCAATATTAAAGTTGGTGTGGCAGGAGAAGCAGGAGGACATTTCATTCTCTCCCCCCAGTTCTCTGGAAGACCATTTGTCTGCTGGTATTTACCTCAGGAACACCCCAAATATCAGTCAATATGTTTTTATTTTTCAGAGCTTGGCACAGTATCTAGTAATTGTTTTTACATTTCACTAAAAGAGACAGATAAAGGTCTGCAAAATGTGTATATTTTTAAAGTTAGTTTCCCACAAAGTGTACACAACCAGGCTGAAACATGGCCCCATTTAGCACTGGTGTTTTGAAAGGAAGCTATTACTTTCAGCCATAGCAAACCATATCACAGTTTTCTTTTTAATGAGTGAAACTAGAAAAGAAAACGTTTTCATTGATTCATCTGGATAGTATTTTTCCATGACAAATACAAGGAAAAAAAAAAGGATTTGTTTCTTTGGGAAATTTTGTTTTTAAGAGGCTCAAATGAGTTACTGAAACACAAAACTACACTGGATTCCACCATCTCTAATTACCCATAAAAACTTATTTGTTCTGAACACAAAGGTCTAAAATTTTCCCTAGAGAACCTACAAACACTGGACTTGATTTTAGCCTTAGATACACACAGCCTTGAGAGTCTATACTTGAGTAACATTCTGGTAATTTTGGTCAGACTGCTCAAAAGCCCATCAAAGGCAGCAAAGGTCATTGTTTTCAGAGAGTTCAGATTGGAAATCACCAATACCCAGAAAAATAAAGGGGACTAAGAAATGCTAAGGTTAGTTATATCACAATGGATGTGTCCATCAGAAAAGGAGCCAAACCAGAGGTAAATGTTTTTAAAATATATTTCTTTCGTCCCGCTTACAGAGACTTGGCATCAACCAGAGTGTGCAGTGTTATGTGTTACTGGATACCAAAACTCCTCTCATAAACATTCTGTCAATATCTCTCTTCTTTAATCTCAGCAAAAGGATGGGTGGCAGCAATTACACAGGATGATTTATTTAAAGTGCTGTAGCAGGTCTAAGCTAATCCAGGAGCTCCTTTTCCTTGCCCAAGCCACGTGGAACTCGTCCTTCAGCCATATATTACAAGACCACAACTCATTTATCTTTCCATTTTCCAAGGAAATCTGGAAACAGAGGAGACACAAGTGCTTTACCTGCAGAAAGAGCCGAAGCTGAGTGGAAGGTTTGAGGGAGATATCAGAGCACTTCCTATTATTGATCCACATAAGGTCACAGACGGGGTTATTTGTATTTCCCTGTGGCTAAAATCTCAGGCTAGGCTTAGCCGTGAAGGTGAAGGCAGCACAGAATGACACAAATTGCCATTTAGTCCAATGGGACAAGTGCCCATTTTGCCCTTAATTAAAGGGAAAACTGTGGTCACAGGGGTCTCAGGTAGAGGGAAGAGACGAAGATCTGACTCCATGTTTCAAAAGGCTTGATTTATTAATTTATGATATATATTACATTAAAACTATACTAAAAGAATAGAAGAAAAAGTTTCTTCAGAAGGCTGGCTAAGAATAGAATAGAAAAGAATGATAACAAAGGTTTGTGGCTTGGACAGAGAGTCTGTGATTGGCCATTAATTACAAACATCCAAGATGGGCCAATCCCAGATGCACCTGTTGCATTCCACAGCAGAAGATAACCATTGTTTACATTTTGTTCCTGAGCCCTCTCAGCTTCTCAGGAGGAAAAATCTTAAAGAAAAGATTTTTCATAAAAGATGTGTGCTACAGAAAACTCCTCAGAGAGGGAGTGCAGGGTGCATTTAGTGAATCAGGCCTCATCAGGCCTCATCAGGCCCAGAAGAGCCTGAGGCACTCTGGGGTGACCAAAACACGCTGCCTTTGAGGAGTTCCACTCTGCAAAAGCTGCTGCAGAGCCTCAGAGGCAGGGATCCAGGATTACACCCTCCTCCCTCCAGATGCTTGGAGCAGCTCAGCTTGCCGGAGCCTGGCTCCAGAGCTGTAGAGGGAGCAGATCCCTCTGTTCTGGGCGGGGTCCCTGGTTCCAAGCCATCTCCTCGGCGCCTCCCAGCTCTCCCAACACCTGTCTGAGCAGAGGAGAGGCGCCAAGCTCATAGCCAGAGCAATGTGCAGGCTCCCTGGCAAGGTCTCAGCAGTGGAAACAGGGCTCTGCAAGACCTGTGCCAACCCAGCCTCAGCCAACAGGATCTGTCTCAGCCTTTCTCAGCATTCTCCCAGGCTCCAGGAAAGCTGCACTGACCGGCAAAAACCCCTTCCCTTTCCCTTCCCTTTCCCTTCCCTTCCCTTCCCTTCCCTTCCCTTCCCTTCCCTTCCCTTCCCTTCCCTTCCCTTCCCTTCCCTTCCCTTCCCTTCCCTTCCCTTCCCTTCCCTTCCCTTCCCTTCCCTTCCCTTCCCTTCCCTTCCCTTCCCAAACCTAACCTTCCCAAACCTAACCTTCCCTTCCCTTCCCAAACCTAACCTTCCCAAACCTTCCCAAACCTTCCCAAACCTTCCCAAACCTTCCCAAACCTTCCCAAACCTTCCCCTCCCCTCCCCTCTTTCCTCTTCTCTCTGCAGGGAAAGGTGATGAACTAATCCAGAGGCTCAAGCTGGCACTCGGGATAAATGTTGGGAGAAAGAGCTCTGACAATTTAGTTTATGGGGAAGCCAGGGTTTTTTATGGGGGGAGGAGGTGAAATAAATAAGGATGTTCTGGAGGAACTTTTCCCACCCTCATCCCAGCATTATCCTTCCCTCATTCCTGCCCCATTTGCAAAGCATTTTATATTCACGAGCCCCCAGATGTCAGCTGATAAAAGCCCTATATAAGTGCAAAGAACTCCTATTGCTGGGAAAAAAGGAATCCAGGGAAATATCTCTGCCTGATGCAGAGACAGGGAGGGGAACTGTCACTTGTCCAGCTCCTTGTTGATAGCTCTTCCCCTACTGCACTGTCCTTTTCCCAAAGTGCCAAGAAACTAGAAAGAAATAGAAAAAAAAAAATTTACCTACCTTCAGACATCTTTTTTATCTTGCAGCTGAATTGCGTGAAGTGTTGTCCTCCATCCATGTTAATTTTGTCTTTTAATTATATTTTGGTGTTATGCACCTGCACATCACTGTGAGCATTTTTTTTGTCTTTGCATCTCTCTGTTTTAGCACAGAAATCTTTACAGCTCTTCTAGGCAGCAGAACTGAAAGCTTAGGTGGGCTGATGTTCAAAAGGTCCTTCCTGTGATGGGTCCACCAGAGGTGCTGCCAACAAATCTTTCCTGCTCTCCTCAGAATTCAAATGAATATCAAAATCAAAAGACTGGGTTTTGTTCTGCATACATCAAGTGCTCAGTTATATCTGGTTGACATCTGATTTTTCCTAAGCTTGTTTTATTTGACAGTAGAGAAATGGATCACCATCAAAACCCTCCTTAAAAAAACGTAGCTTCACTTTAGGGGGGAAAAAATATTCCTAAACAAGACAACACTTGAGAAGTGTTTAAAATTAAGCACTTGTTTATGAGACCAGAGCTTTCATTTCAGAAGGGTTTAGATATTTATGTGAGAAGAGTGTCAAGAAGCACAGACATGCTGAAAGATATCCAGTCCTTCTGATTTGCAGATGCTCAGGATCTGTCACCCTGATAAAAAGCTCCCTGTTTTCAAACCTTCACCTTCCAGGTGCCTTTGGAGCTTAAATCTCTTCCACAAAAGTATTGGGAAAAAAAAAAAAAAAAGAAGAATGTAATATCTTGCTTTTACTCATCTCCTTTAAAATTATTAGTGCCCTGTTGCACTCCTGATATTATGAAAATACTTGCAATTTTCTTTCTTTCCTGTTTTTTTCTTAATTTTTTTTCTTCCCATCTTGCATTTAACTATTACAGGATGACAAAAAACTAAAGGCGTATTGGAAAAAAAAAGAAGAATGTAATATCTTACTTTTACTCATCTCCTTTAAAATTATTAGTGCCCTGTTGCAAGTGAAGATTCCCTTCATAGACACTGTTGTCTGTTGAAGGAAAAAGGTTGGTTTTTGCAATTAATCTGTTGATTATTTCTTTACTTTGACTCTTCTCTGGGGCAAAACCAATAACCTGGAGGGACATATCTGTGATTACCCCATGCAGTACTCAGACATAATGGCACTAAAACTCAATGTGTCACTTGAAACCTCACCCATGGGTGGTTTAGCCCAACAGATAATAAAGAGAGACAGAATGCCTGAACTTTGATTGCATTTAATGTTTCCAGCTGAGAGGAGGCAGTGATAGGTACTCAATAATTATACTGGGCTAGCTGGAAATCCCATCTGCAGCTCCTGTGAGTTCTTCAGGCAAGTCCCAAAGAAAAACTGATAAAAACACCCCCCTGTCTGAGTCAGCCTGATTGCACTGACAACAGTGGATTAATGTCTGCAAAAATGCTGAGCTGTCCAGTTCAGAACTTTCTGGGAAGTGAACAAGAATCCCTTCCAAGAAAGAAATTAGGCTGTCTGATTCTATACTAAAAACTCTTATTTTCCTGTGTGCAATATTACTTAAGCCATGTTTCTGAAAGAAGCCAGATTCACTAATGCAAGCCTAGTAACTCAATTTTTTTGAGCATTTTTTCACCTCATAGGCTCACAGAGTGGTTTGGGTTGGAAAGGATCCTACAGATCACCTTGCTCCAACTCCTTAATGTGGGCAGGGATAATTTCCATTGTCCCAGGTTGCTCAGAGCTCCAACCTGGCCTTGGGCTCTTCCAGATATCCAGGAGCAGCCACAGCCTCACCACCTTCACAGGAAAGAATTTGTTCCGAAAATCTAACCTAAACCTACTCTCTTTTAGTACAGAGCCATTCTTCCTTTTCCTGTCAGGACATGTCCTTGTGAAAAGGGCAATTCTCTCAGCCTGTGATGTGTTCATCTTCACCCTTCTCCTCCTAATAATATTTGTATTGTTTAGTGACACACAGACACTTCAGCTCTGTCTTGGAGTGTTTCTATCTATCTCTCCATTCTGGATGATTCTTCAGATATTATGAAAATACTTGCAATTTTCTTTCTTTCCTTTTTTTTTTAAATTTTTTTTCCTTCCCATCTTGCATTTAACTATTACATGATGACAAAAAACTAAAGGAATTTAAAAGTTCTGATGTCAACCTGAAAGTCTCTTAGCCTCACTTGGGTGGAACATGGCCCTTCTGACTCACTGAAGAAACATCCAGAACAGGCCTGCAAAATTTCAGGGAAAGTCAGTCTGGTGATAGCAGCAGGAGCTGACTTCCAAGGGAAGGATGAGGACAGAACCAAACCTTTTGAGCCAGTGTGCAAGCAAGCACAGATCAATTTCTATTTCATTTTCTGAAGCTCAGAACAGTTTGGAGAGATTTGGTCAATTTAATGCACCTCCAGCATTTTATTTTATTTTATTTTATTTTACTTTATTTTAAATTTATTTTATTTTATTTTACTTTATTTTATTTATTTTATATTTTTTATTACTTTATTTTACTATATTTTATGTTTTATTTTATTTTATTTTACTTTATTTTACTTTATTTTACTTTATTTTATTTTACTATATTTTATATTTTATTTTACTTTATTTTATTTATTTTATTTTATTTTATTTTTAGTCTAGGACTGCCCTTGCTCCATATCCATGGTAGGGCCTGTGGAAAACACATCTGCTTTGAAAAACACATCTGCTTCTCCAGAAAGACCCTTCCATAGTGCTCTGCTCATGACTCTGATTCCCAGGATGGCACCTTTGGTTTTCATTTGTGTCCCATGTAACCAGGTCACAAAACCCCTCTGCTCCAATGGAAAGCACAATTGTGGTGCTTGAGGCAGATGTGCTGTAGCCATCTACACCCCTCTCTGAGGTTATGGATAGATTGTCCAAATCACCTCTTTCACCCCAAAATTTTTCTCCTCAGGAGCACAACTGAGATTTCCCTTTCTCAGAACTCCTTTGCCAGCAAACACCACAGGGAGCACTCAGATGCACCAACAAATTTTGCCTTTGTGGACAAAAGTTCTGGTTTTGCTGCCATTGCTTAATTCCCAGATTCAGGGATCAGATGAAAAATATGTACACAGAATAAGGTATTTAGTTAGTGAAAAGAATAATTTTTTTAGTGAAAGGAACAATTGCTGAGACTCCAGTCGCTCCACTGCTCTTCCAAAGGCATTTAGTGAATCAGGAAAATTCATAATACACCCTGTGCTGGAGTGTATTGTGAGCAGGAGTTTTCTGTCTTGATTCATTTTAGTGGCATGAAAAGGGCCCTGTGTGGGCATAAAGTACCTTTTGTTTTTCCTGATGTGAGGGCACTTGGAGATAAAAATGACTGCAGGATATGTACAAACAATGTTGTCCCCCCTCTGCAATAACTCCAGGCTGTGTAGGAGCAACATCCTTTGTTGGATGAGCAATATTGATATGCCTGTGAGTTGGACATTATTTTTTTAGTGTTTTTTTTTTATAGTGTTCATGCCATTTTTTAAGAAATTTTCCTTTCCTTATGTTGAGATGTTGTTCCAGGTGGGGGGTTGATTTTCGGTGTGAAAACATCTTGCTGTGAGCAAATCCCACATCTCTTCTGGCTCAGCCCCTGCGCTGCCATCCCTGCCTGCTCCACAGCCAACTCGTGGCCACAGTGTGCTTGTATCCTGTCACAGCAGCTGGATTTATTTGGAATAATTTTGCAGAGGTGATGTTTAATCCCTGTGAGTGGATGATCAGTTCAGACCACGGCAACTCCTGCTGGATCAGGAAGAGATTGAGGTGAGAAACCATTCTTATAAGCAGGATGCTGAAACAATAACTTCATCTACTTCTGTTTATTATTTTTTTAAATTATATTTTAAATTTCCTCTCAAAATAAATACTTCACCCTATCTGTTGCCACTGTCTCTAGAAGTTGGTGCCTTTATAAATCTAACAGATATTACTTTTACCAACGTAATGACAGAATAAATTACCCTATTGCTTTGCCAAGTACACCTAAAACTTCACCCCACAGGTTTGAGGAGAAATGAAAACACACCTCTTCAACCTAAGAGCAATATTGAAAAGTTAAACTCATGATGAGATCAATTCTCATCATGCAGAAAAGCAAAACTCATGGGTGAAAACGTGTGGATGGTCCAAAAAACATGCAGGCCAGCAGGATGAACTTCCATAGTTATAGCTTCCTGTTCTCATCTTACTGCCCCACTAATCAAATTAACACTTATGATTTATGCAGATTTATGCAGATTTATGCACAGAAGCCTGCTGTAACTTCCTACCATGACCTGGCAGGAAATAAAAAAAGCCATTCCAGGCCCAAACTCCAGGTGTGGTGTCCTCAGTTCACCCCAACCTGCTTCTCCAATGTACAATCAGCTCCCATGAAGGAGGGGATTAAGAAGGCAAAGGCTTGCCTTGATTGCTAAAAAAGGTGCTTTAAAAAAAGGGGGGGAAAAAAGAAAAGGAAAAAAAAAAGAAAAAAATAAAAAGAAAAAAAAAGAAAAAAAAAAAAAAAGGAAGAAGAACCTAAAATCTAATTAAAACTTGGCCTTGATGAACGGCAGTTTAATGATCATGCCATTCATGCTGTGGTCAGGGACACCTTCCTCTAAACCAGGTTGTTCAGAGCCCCATCCTGGGACATTTCCAGGGATGGGGAATTCACTGGGAATCTGACAACAGCCTGTGCCTCATGAGCCTCACAGTGAAGAAATTTCTCTGGTGTTTAATCTAAATCCATTCTCTCTCAGCTTCTGAAGAATTCCGCCGTCTCCTACAAATTCAACTCTCCCAAGCAAAGAGTTTGTGCCAAAGTCTTCAGGATTCAGCAACATTTAAAGAAAAGTAATTAAATTTATTCAGAAACAATATGGACTTGCCCTTACCAGAGTACAACATTAGAGTCACAGCCGAGCAAGAATGAGAATTTAGCTCAGAAAGCCTCTTGTTTTCCTTTGGTGAATAGATTCACCAGAACAAACACTGGGGGTGCACTTGCTGTGCTGGTAAATGCCACTACCTGGTTTAAATTATTAGTGGTAATCCAGCCAGTGTTGCCATGCCTGACAGATGTCTCAAATCCACTCAGTTCAGCAGGCCTGAAATGTCACTGCTGATTTCACAACAGCCTCGTCCCACCCTGGACCTGGGCAGGCAGACAAAAGCTTGAGCCCTGAGCCAAGGACAATATGAGATTAAAAAAAATTATTAGGCAGCACGAGCAAAAAATTTCATCCTAGCAGCATAAAAAGCAATGCCTATTTCATAAGTATTTGTCAGGTAAGGAAGGAGCCACCCATAAAAACCCCTCAATACCAGGAAAATGCTGAAAATGCATTTGAAATCAGAGCATCATCTTGAACTGATAAGGCGAAATTTCCCCTGGAATATTTCGAACCTGAGCTCCTTCTCATGACTCCACTGGCAATAAAAAACACTTAGGTTTAGAGTTGTGCCAGAGTGAAAATTACATGAAAGAGAATGCCATAAAAAAGGAATAATTTATTTCCTGATAGGCCACCCAGTCCGTTTCTGAATCTGTTTTAATTACAAGAAAAAAACAAGTTTGTGCTATTGGTGCCTTCTCATCCTGTAGAAAGTCTAAGCAAAAGTTTTTATTTCAGTCTTGGTCCAGCAGCTTAAAATCTTTATGGGGGAAATTACAAAAAAAAAAAAAAAAAAACAACAAAAAAAAAAAACCTAAAAAACAAAAAACCAACAACAACAAAAAGCACAAAAAACCCACAAAAAAAAAAAACAGCAAAAAACCAACCAACCAACCAACCAACCAACCAACCAACCAACCAAAAACAAACAAACAAAAAAAAACCCCAAAAAACTATGTTCAAACAAAGAAACTAAATATTTATTACATATTTTATATGATGCTTAACACTTGGCCTGATCATCAGCCTGGGTCATTAATTGTGGAATTTACCCTACAGAGAGAATTTTGACAACACAAAAAATGCTAAGAACATTAAAGGAAGAGAAAAGGAAAAAGAAAGAACCAAAGGACAGGGGGAGAAGTAAAAAAGGGAAAGGAAAAAAAAAGGAAAAAAAATTTTTAAAAAATTTAAAAAAATTAAAAAAAGGAAAAAAGAAAAAGAAGAAAAAGAAGCCTCCTGAAAATATGCAACCTCAAGATCTGGCTTGTGAGGCATAGTTCATATCTGTGTTTTCTGACCAAGGTTTGCTCTGTGTACACCAGAAATTATTTTAATCACATTTCTAGAGGGATGTCAACAGCTCTACAGATCCCAAACACAGAAATAAAACCCAGCTCTGTTCTCAGCAGCAGCTTCTGGTGGGACCCCTGGCATGAGATGCCCAAGGATGCCAAGGAAAATGATCTGAGCACCAAAACACCCCAGGCAGGCAGCACAGGCAGGGCACAGCAGCAAAAAATATGTCATACTTTTACAGAGACCTGCATTTTCAACAAATTAAACCATTTAAGGCCACAGCAGAAACCTGTAAATGTATCAGGAATCAATCAAAGGTGTGTGCAAAAGACATTAGGTAAGCAAAATCTGTAAATAAAAAACTAATCTATGAAAAAATCTATAAATAAAAAACACCCAGAACCTTGGGTAGCATAAGGAATTAGGCAGGCTTGGGGCACTGAGAGATCTCAGAAACCTCTGGCATGCTTATTTTTGTTTTGAAAGAGGAAATGGAATGGTCAGAGCTTCCTTTTCTGGGCTCTGCTAAGGGCACAGAGCAAGGAGGTGGCAGTGCTTGGTATTTTCTTTGGGTGATTTCTCCCTTTTTGAAAGGGCTTGCTGGGATTCCCAGTTCTTTGGCAGGCAAGGAAGAGAGGAGGGAAAGGGCCAATCTTTGCAAATATTTTCTATTACTTTTTCCTTTCACCGCTAAATCTTCCACATTTTGAATTAATTCAATTTCTTTGGCATCCTGGTCAAAACCCACTGTGTTTCAAGGAAAATTCATATCAAACCCATGCCAAAATTTGTACATTTCAGTGTTTTTGGTACAAATTAGAGTAGACTGAGTTGGCCCAACAGATTACCAATAAAAAGAACCTTAAAACATTATGCACTTACAGATTTGCAGTCCACAGGGAATTAAAACCAGATGATTTTCATGTGTGTTTTCTGAGTTATTCCAGTAGAAATGGTTTAAAGAAGAATTTAATTTACACTATGAATTGAAACCACATCTTCAAATGCACATTAGTGTGTCAGTATAGGGAAATTCTTTTAATTCATGCTTCCTTTGTGAGGATGTTCAGAAGTTGCTCCTAAAGAAAAATATTGATCTGAAGAGATTTCTTCTTTAGTACAGCTTTGAATAAAGTTGAAGGGATAACTCCTGCTCACTTCTGACACTCTTTAAAACACATTTCTGTAGGTAAAAGGGCTCAGTCCTGGACTCTCAGGGGGTACAGTGCAATTGGCCTCACCCTTTCCTCCAGCTCAGCCCACCTCCAACACAAATGATAATTTAAATTCATTCTTAAATAATATAATGTAATAAATAATTTAAATTTATTATTAAAAATTGAATTTATGATTGATCCATTTAAATTTATAATTGATATTTAATTAATAATAAATTTTAGTTTACCATTAAAATTATAAATTAAATTTATTGTAATGGTAATTTAACCCCTGCATTCACTGCACAGGGGATCAGACATCCTGAAAAAAAACCAGAGAGGTTTCCCTCAGCTGAAAGGCTTTGTCCCAAGGCAGACATCCAAGCTGTGCTCAGTAACAGCAAGGTGGCCAAAATGCCTTAGAAAATGAAGGTTAGGCCATTCCCACCCATCCTACCTCACCTGTACAAACTTTTTCTACTCCTTTCTACTCCCTCAGTCCTTTATTTGTACTGCAAATTTATCTCTCAGAATTACAAATACTCTTAAAATCTCTTCTATATCCTGGCATCTTGTGTTGCCTGGAAAAGTTCTGCTGTTCTGGCACTTTTAAACTATGCCAATTATTTAGTTAGTGGAGGGCACAAGGATGAGGTTGCCGGTGCTTCTCATTTCCCCATTTCTTTCCTCCCCTGGGTTCTTCCAGCAGGTGAATTGTATCTCTACAGCCACACTTCTACTTTTTGGAACTTCAGCTGCTCTTTGCAACGCCCCTTTTATTGACCTGCTCCTTTGCTCCCACTGCTAAATTCCAGCTGGAATTCTCTAAGCTTTTCCCGTCTTCTCCTCATGCAAAAATAGGGTCAGAATTTCTGACCCAGAAGGAAAATCTTTGTTCAATTCCCCATAGGGAATGCCATTTCTCACTTGGATTCCACCCTGCAGAAGCAAAGCAACACTTTAGAGCTGGTTCCAAACCTTCAGGAGTCCTGCTGCTCCTCTTGCCCTGACTTCCCACTGGCAAACATCCCAGGGGAATTGTGACAGTGTTCACAGGGGTCCCACGATGAGGGAAGAGACGAGGATCTGACTCCATGTTTCAGAAGGCTTGATTTATTATTTTATGATATATATTACATTAAAACTATACTAAAAGAATAGAAGAAAGGATTTCATCAGAAGGCCGGCTAAGAATAGAATAGCAAAGAATGATAACAAAGGTTTGTGCCTCAGCTCTCTGTCCGAGCCAGCTGACTGTGATTGGCCATTAATTAGAAACAACCACATGAGACCAATCACAGATGCACCTGTTGCATTCCACAGCAGCAGATAACCATTGTTTGCATTTTGTTCCTGAGGCCTCCCAGCTTCTCAGGAGGAAAAATCCGAAGGAACGGATTTTCCATAAAAGATGTCTGCGACATGGAATAAATCAGAATATTCTGCATGGCCTATGGGATGAGTGTCACCCAAAAAAAGACAGATGGACTGTCCATCTCCACAAAAAAAAATTAAAATAAAATTATCCTCAGCTCCATCCAGGGAGGAAACAGCAGGCTTGGGCACAGAGATGAAGCAGCGAGTGTCAGCGCAATGATCTCAATGACCTCACCCACTGCAAGCACAGGAACATCACATTTTGGACAGATAAACCCAGTACGGAGAGCAGAGCTCTTGCTGTGCCCGAGCTGGCAGTGAAAGGAGGCAAAACCAGTGATTATGGATAAAGCTTGCAGAGCAAAAGATAACATCTCATCTGGCCCAGAGCTCGCTGGTACAAAGTCATCCTGTCAAAGCAGTTTGTTCCACCTCAATCCAGAAGGGTGAGCTTACACAAAAGAGCAAGGAGCCTGTGTCTTCTGGGATCACACTATTTCTAACAGCGTAAACCAAAGTCAAATTTATGGTATAGCTCTTGGAAACACAAAGCCGAATTTATGGTATAGCTGTGCCACAGCCTTACTGGAATTAAACATTTTTTTCACGCAGGGCTTCAGGCTCAGATATAATTTTTTGCCTCCATCCATGAAATATATGATACAATGACAAATGCAATAAGTCCCCCAGAGCCCTAACCAGCCACGTGGACATTTGAAAATGGCATCAGATATTTCCTTGTCATTGGCTAAGCTGTGAAATTGTTGGTGTAAATGATACCAGGAGCACAGAAAAAAAATTTAAAAAATTATGGAGTGAGGTACTGTGGTTGAGAAAGTCATTACCCTCAATCTGTAATCTGCCATTACAACCAGACCTGTATCCATCAGTGGTGTGTTGTCTGTCAAAAATATATGCCCAATTTGATTTGCTCAGCCTTGATGTCTGCTTTGAGACAAAGCATTTCAGCAGAGGGAAACATCCCTCTGGTCTTTTTCAGGATATCTAATCCCCTGTGCAGTGAATGCAGGGGTTAAATTACAATTAAAATAAATTTAATTTATTATTTTAATAATAAACTTAAATAGATTATTAATTTAAATATCTATTATCAATTTAAATTTATTAACAATCAACTTAAACTTTAATAATAAATTTAAATTATTTATATTTAAGAATGAATTTAAATTATGATTTGTGTTGGAGGTGGGCTGAGCTGCAGGAAAGGGTGAGGCCAATTGCGCTGTGCCCCCTGAGAGTCCAGGACTGAATTACAAGTTGCAGTGCTGAAATGTAGGAAATTTTGCAGCCTGTTTTCATGAAGTTGTGGTGGCCCCTCCTGGGCTTAAATCTTTGTGAATGTTTAAAACACTCAGAAAGTAATGCGGTGTTATTATTATTATTATTATTATTATTATTATTATTAGTAGTAGTAGTAGTATTAGTATTATTAGTATCAGTATTATAAGAGTTCTGCATAGTCCTTTTCTGGAGGAAATCTAAAACATCACAAATGCATCAGTACATTGGGAGATTCCCAATTATAAAGGCTTCAGCAGCCACAATGGTGAAAGAAATTTGGCTCCTAAGGAAAATGAGATGTAAAAAAAAAAATTTGCTACAATTGCTGAAATGACATTTTTGGACTAGTCAGGTCTACGTACATAAAACATGTTGCTCCTAGTAACAGAAAAGCAAACATCCTCCAGACCCTGCAAGGGCAATTTGGGTGGGATTTTTTAAATCTACCTAAGGTACTCTGCAAACCAATTTCCATTGACTTCCAGGTGTGTTCAATTTCCACACTCGTGTCCCACCCTCCCTTCCCAGACTGCAATTTGCCCTCCCAAAGAGCAGAGCCCTCAGCACTGAAACTAATTTTGAGGGAGGATTCCAATGCAAGGAAGTTTAGGCAGCTTGGATATTTTGGAAATGTCAATAAGGCAAGATTCATCAGGTGAATATCTCCACCACCACCAACAACAAAAAGAAGACAGTGGCAGATTTTGTGAGTTCAAACTGGTGTTGCTTCACACAAAATTTTGGCTTATTTTTCTATAAAGTGGTTTTCAACCTGACTTGTAACACTGCCAGGTAACCACAGAGATGCAAATATTCATTTCATAACACCCCCCCAAGAAATTTGGCTCATCAAATGGCAAGGTGAAGTTGTACTCAGAATAAGGGGTTTCTGCACAGATTGCATAAATGGCATTTCAGCAACATTTTGAGCACCATTACTTCTGACATCTTGTAACAAGGACATATTTATATTATATTTTTTTATTATACCTTCTGTGTATATGGCAGAAAAGTTGTTCAGCCAAAGAAGTTTCATGACAAATTTTAATGGGCAAACAAACAGACAAAGGGAGCCAGGATGACAAATGTGCATTGAAAACCAACTTCTCAGGGCAAAAGTCAATGTTTGGAAGCCACAGGAGCAGATAGAATAATGTGCAAGCTAAAGCTGTATCTGACATTGAAATTCTGGGAGAAAACCCCTCTGAAAACGTTTTGAGGCAACGTTTTTAAATTGAACAGAAATTGCAGGAAAATTTTTCAACCTGATCTTCTCATTTTATTTAGGAGGAAGTCCATAAAATTAGCAGCTAGAGTCTGTAATCACCAAGTTACAGAGGAAAGGCTTTAAATAATTTAAATTTATTATTACAGTTTAAATTTATTAGTAATAAATTTAAATTGATGATTGATATTTGAATTAATAATAACTAATCACATCCTCACAAAAAGTATGTTCCCTGATACTTTTTAATGTTAGAGATAAAAGTAAGCAAGCAGTGGAATCTCTCTGGCTTTCACAGGAATTTTTCACACATAGATTGAAATAATTTAGTTTAGTAGTTTAAACCTGTAGTTTAAAGCTTTTCTGGGTGACCATCTTCCCAGAAGAAGAAAATATTTGACACAAGCAAGAATGGTAAAATGAAAACTTCAGGTGGTCTCACCTGTCACATCTTCTTAATGTGAAAAAGAAAAGGAATATTAAATCAACAACAATAAACAAACAAAAAAACAAACAAACAAAAAAAAACCCAAAAAACAAAAAACCAAATCACCTTTTGAGAAGGTTTTTCTTGCATTTTAAACTGATGAAACTAAAGCTCTTTATCTTTGACATTATACATTTTTTATTTTTCAGCAGATTTATATACTTTTTCAAACTCCCACTTCAAACTATTTTTCAAAACACTCCAGACTGGTTTTTCAGCTGGTTTAATTGATTTTTCATTTCCCTGTGATTCTGCTAAGGAAGACAGAAAGAATTGAGTGGCATGGAAATAAAGCAAAAGTTACCTATTTCCTTCTTCCTGCCTGAAGCCACAGAAAATTTCAGTGACCTGCTGATAAAGAAAAAAACCCACCAAATACCACTTTTAAAAGAAAAACATGTGTTTTCTGTGCAGTGTGCCTTCTGAATGATATTTCAAAATTGTAAAACACTGGCTTTTCCCATTCCCCTGAACTTTTTGCTGCCTCCCAAAGGAGTGTGAGCTGGGAGGGGGGGGTCCGAGAGTGGAATTTTGTTAGAATTTGGCCAAAGGAGGGTAAGGATGCTTGGGGCAAGCCTGTCCTAAAGCTGCTCAGGCTTACCCAAGGGTTTCAGACATCAGAGGAAGGGCTGCTGGTAGAAAATTGCTGTTTCAACAATCGATTGATGCTATCAAGGCCGAGGAAAAACAGGTTGTTCCCTCCTGGTAACATCACGCTTGGCGGCCTCTGGGGCACAGAGCTGTGCCAGCCCAGCAGCTCAAAAAACATCCTTCCCTCGGCCTCACTGAGGTTTTAAAGTAGGTTTTGCTGTAGATTTTGGTTGTTTGTTTTTTTTTTTTTTTTTACGGGTGACTTCTCCGAGTAGAAGCACCAGGAATGGAAGGGGCCATGACGGTGTGGGAGAAGATCGGGGCAGGGTTTGTGCTGTGCCTCACCCAAATGTCTCGAGCCAAGCTCAGTCTGAGCAGTTCCCTTCAAAACACAGGATGGAGCTGCTCCTAGCAGAATTTTCTCTGGGGCGTTTGGCATTTGTTTTGCAAAGTTGTTTTTTTTTTTTTTTTGCTTTGGTGAGCGACGTCCCAAGAATTCATGGAAAATAAAGAATGAGAATTTTTTTTTTTATAATTGCAAGCTTACTATGGGAATTTATAAATGGTGTTGAGCCACAACCATTTTCCAGCTTTACTGAGGTAAAAAAAAAAAAAAGGCTTATATTTAAAAGCAGCAATTCTAAAGGGAAGAGCTGGATCTCTCCTGTTCTTGCTTTATGTGTGCTTGAGACTCCATGAATTACTCCAAGATCAGAGAATTATTCTCGATTTTTGTATTTATATTAAAAAACCAAGAAATTACCTGAAGATATCACAAGATAATCTGGACTAAAGAGTCACCTGTGTCAGCCCTTCACAAAATCCCCTCCCCAGAGAGAGGTGTAAAGGGTTTATGAATGTGGGATGAGGGGCAGAAGGAAAAACCACATTTGAGAAACATTTCTGTGCCTCTCACTGCAGACCCAAACTGATCTCTTGGCCCAGTTCCTTTTCTACAAATAATTCAGCAACCCCATGCAGACCAGATTTCTGTTAGATGTAGAAAAACATATCCAAAAGGCTACTGGGGTGCCAGGTGAGGCTCCTTTAAATGGTTCTGCATCCCCAGGAAAAGTTGCCAAGACACAAAATCATTTATACTGCAGAACTTTGGAACAGGAGCATGGAACACAGCAAGGGGAAAAAATAAACAACTGAAAAACAAAACAAAACAACAAAAACAAAACAAACCCCCCCAAAACCAAACAAAAACACCCAACCAAAAAAAAAAAAATCCTGACAAACCAAAAGAAAGCACCCATAAGATTTTATCATCACTAAAACAAGGCTAACACTACTACTACTACTACTACTACTACTACTGCTACTACTACTACTACTACTACTAATAATAATAATAATAATAGAAGAAGATGAAGAAGAAGAAGAAGAAGAAGAAGAAAAAGAAGAAAAAGAAGAAAAAGAAGAAAAAGAAGAAAAAGAAGAAAAAGAAGAAGTATCCACTGTATAGGAACTGCAAGGATAATACCTACTTTTCATTAAAGTAGTTAAACATGCACAAAAACACACAAACTTGAATATCTATAATTCTTAACAAAGTTTTTAAGAAATTAATTTATTTTGTCCACACTAACATGGGAAGACAAATGGGGAGGAGCTAGTTACCATCTGATTTTTCTCCCTTGGTCATGTTAGGAAAATAAAAGTGACCATATTGCACATAGAATGAGAAACATTGCAAGCAAATAAATCATATTGCAAAATAAATTTATATATATATATTTGGTATTTAGGTTATTCACAATCTGCTCAAAAAATATTTTATCAGATAGTCTGTACTGTCACTGTTCAACACAGTTCTTACTGCAAAAATCCAAAAATTAAGAGGATTATTTGGAATTGGAATTTAGAATTAAAATTCACTCTAAACCAGAATTTTAAGAATTATTTCTCATGGTGCTATGTAACACAGTAACAAAGACAGCAATTTGTTCACCATTACATAAGAAATCTATGGTTTAAATGGTTTACAAAATGTTTGTGGAAACAAAGCATTTTGAAAACAACTTGTCCCATATCTTACCAAAACCACATTGAGCTATAAAGGAGCTTTCTGTGCCAGAAATGCCACTTTAATCTTTGTAAAGCAGATTTATTAAAACCTCTCTGCTTTCTTCCCATTGAAATACAAATGAGCACCGAAGAAAACTCCAGGAGACAGAGTCTGAGATTCTGGAATTGCAGGACAAAGCCACCAGCAAACCCCTCATTGACACCAACAAAGTGTCAGGGACTTCTCCCTGATCTGAGTTTGTGGCTTGGGCTCTGATTGAGGAGTTGATAAATCGATATTCCACCCACTGTAACCCACATTTCCACTCTTCCTCCAGTTCTGCTGAACTGATGTGCTCATGTGATGCTTTGCAGGGCACCGACCGCTTTAAAACAGCATTATTGTGCTGTGTTAATTAGTAATGAGTTACTATCCTTTGGCATGGCCTTCAAGTGTGTTAATATTCCTGGGGAAAAAAAACGCAGGGAGATGATGTCTGTCTCGTGTAATTTGTCATCATGTGATGTTCAGGAGGCAAAGGCTGCGAGTCTCCCGTGGTCACAGGACCAGACAGGAGATTTTGGGGGAATGGAGATTGAGGCAGCCTCCCTCTCAGAGCACATTTATGAGTAAATTATCCCAAAATTACGTGTCTCCCCAGCAGAGACTGGAATTGGTGGGTACCTCAATTAACAACATCACAGGTCAGGAATGAGGGCAAGCAGATTTTCACTGAATGAGTTCAGGGTGTGAGATACAGCCCTGGCAGCTCCCTGGCCCAATAAGGTGTGATGTTCTCAGGGCAAAGGATCTCTAAATCAGAGAGAAAGGCAGAAATTTAGAGGTCTTTGCCTCTGAGTTCACACAACACTCTGCTGCCACAGTTCTTTCCCCCCATGAAAGCAAACAGAAAGCAAAAATTGTGGAGAAATCCTGACCCCTTATTCCTCCTATCTGCCTCCAAATGCTCTGCTTTCAGTCTCACTTGTACCAACACCAAGCTGGAGCGTTATCAGCCCAGGTTGGTTCTGTTCTCAGCCCAGCCAACCAGCCATGAATGTCTGACTATTTGTTCCTTGCTGATATCCCATTCTACTAAGCATAATGCAGGCCAACTTCTCTAATATTTACCTTGTTATCACCTGTGTACATCTCTTGACTCCTTTGTTTGCCTTCCTCCCAGCAAATTTGTACAGTGTGGCTGTACAGCCCTTCCCCTGCTGAAGGCACACCATGCTCCAGGAATAATCCTGCACCAGCACCTCCCCCTGTCCCAGGAGAACCCCAAAAATATCACCCCCTTCCCCAAAACTTTATTTTTATAGTCCCAAACACCTTTGAACCACAGAGGTTTTGCTCCACCAAGAGATTTTTTTTTTTTTTTATTTTCAAATGGTTTGGGTGGCACAAAGAGCACCACGGGAATGGGGAGATAAATCTGCTGTGTCCCAACTGTGCTATCTACCAGGAACATTCCCCATTGTGCACCTCCCCACACCCAGCCTCCCTCTCCAAAAGTGGCTGGCTGGGCTTTTTCTGAGCCCATGAGCGTGTTTGCATTACATTTATATTAGTTACCAAGGGCCTGGGACCCAGTAAAGTAATGAGATAACCAGGTTATCTGGTGGAGGATTGTTAAATAAAATGTATGAGGAGGACGTAACTGCTTCATGATTCATCATGGCAATTTTTCCCTTTTTTTTTTTTTTTTCCCCAAGCGTTTTTGGGATTCCAGTCCTCAGGAATCACAAAATTTCCCAGCCAGCTGCACCTTGATTCTGACATATTTCAGGTGGAGGTGGAAGGGGAGAAATCTGGGTTTACAATAGCTGCAGACAAAACCCAAAGTAACCAGTTCTCAGCTTTATACCATTTGAAGCGCTGTGTAAAATTGAGGAATTAAAACTAATGCTAGTTCAGCACATTTATGTTATAAAGTGTGGCTGGATCAGCTGCATTCACTCTAAATACTGAATCATCTAATTGCAAGTTGAGAAAGGAAGTATTAAAAAAAAAAAAAAAGCCCTAAATTCAAACAATCTTTAAGATCATTGAAACACACACTAGAGATGAATGATCCATTTGAGGAAAACTCAAAATAAAAGTCTTTTCAGCTTGAAGATTAGCTGATGATCTGAAAAAAAAAAAAAAAAACTTTTATTAAGGCTCCAAAACGTACTTCAAAATTAGCATTTATTCTCATCTGGGAGGTTCTGCCTATGCATCCTTGGAACGTGGCCACTTGCTGGCAGAGGGGTTGGCAGAAGAAAAGCAACTCTTGTGACACAAAACTGTTTTGCTGCATCAGGGAAATCGGGCAACAAAGCTGAGACCACGATTTTCTGCTGCTGGCTCGTCACGTGCCCGGTGCTCATCAATTGCTAACAGAACCCCAGGCACTTCTGAGGGGAAAATGCTTGCTTTCTACAAAGAAGGATGAATGTTTCTGTCAACTGCTATTTTCCCCTTTGATGGCCTGCTCCCGCTGAGGAAGCAGCTTATTTTGATAAAGCACAACCCTGGGATGGTCTCCACGTGTCACCGGTCAGGAAAAGCTCACAAGCGTGCACCTCAGCGCCTGTTTTAGAGAATTCCTTCCCAAATCAGAGCCTCCAGGAAGGAGGGAGCAGGGAGCGCTTCTGCAAAGCCAGCTGGCTGGGCACAGGCTCAGCCAAGCCCCAAATCAGTGGATTTTTATTCCCTGAAACTGGAATTACAGAAAAAAAAAGGGTGGACTCGATTCTAAATTGATGGTCAGGATTATAAATAAGTGGATTGATGAATCACAGGCATAATCAGGTGCCCAAGTGGAGCCTGTTGGGGTGAAGGATTGCTGTAATTTTGCCATTTTTACCTGGCACAGAAACACCACAAGGAATCCTGAAGCTGGATTATTTCAACAGGGTGTTCAGATTAAGACAAATGCACACAGGGAAGGAGTCACATCCACAGGAGACAGCTCTGTCCCATGGGAAATATTCACAACTCCCTCTATTCTGTCCTCCCACAGCAATTTTACCCATTTCTCTTCAAATTTAGCCAACACAGGTGTTTTCTAAAGGAAAAAAAAAACACAAAAACCCCCAAAAACAACAACAACAAAAAAAAAACCACCAAAAAACAAATAAAACACCCAAGCAAAAAGAAACTGGTCTTTCTTTTGGTTTTCAGTTCATAAGGAAAGACAACACACCTCGAAAAGGAATTAAAACTAATTAGAAACTAAATATAAAGAAAAATCTTGCTCCCAGTTGATTTCATTATAAGGAAAATGTTTAGAGACATGGGCAGCTGTGAATTTGCAGATGCACTCAATATATATGGTGAATAAGAGTCTTGAAGTATGCACTAGTTATGGATTCATAAAGCCATTTTTATATATATTTTTATTAGTGCTGTCACAGTGCCTTTCATGTGTAGTAGAAACCATCAGATTTGGTGTTGCTTAAGGTTTCTGTGATGTTCTGTTAAATTCCCATGCAAATAAATCTATTTTGCTGATGTTTGTAAAGTTGTGTTTTAGACCAGAGATCTCAGAGCTCTGTCTTCAATAAAAAGGGGTAAAAGTGGAACTACTAATTTAGTTTCTTTAAAAGGCATATATTTTCATGCACATTAAATCCATCTGTTTCTGAAATGTACGTCTTTCTTCAGTGTGTAATTTGATAAAACCCAAAAGAAAGCCTTGGAGTTCCAAACTTGAAGCAGAAAGGGAGAGAAAAGGGAACACCATCAAGAGCAGAACATGGCCAGGAACTTTACCAAAGAATTAAAAAATAAAACCAACAAAAGTCACTGTATTTTTAAAAAGCAAAAACACTAGCAAGCCACTCAGGGGATCTTGTCACAAATCCTCCATGCATTTTTAAACGTCTAGGAAAAGGAGAAAATTGTCCCATAGGTCTGTAGTCTGAACTCTGTTGCAGCAATCCAAAGGAGGAACAGGCCTATATTAATTAAATATGCAAGTCTGATGTGTTTCTGTGATATGCTGTGGCCACTTGTAATATTTTTAGATTAATATTTATTTCAAGGGAGCTTTTATTTCAGCACACATCAAAAACCAGAATTTTAGAGAAGCTTTTGGATCTCAGTGGCAGCTTTATACAAGAAGGGGCATCACCAGTGTGACTTAGCTGCCTGTATCACTTCCATGCTTCTGAGTGATATGTCTTTTAACAAGTTTCTGTAAAACACTGAAAGCACTTGATCCTGATTAATTTGGCCTTTTTTTTTTTTTTTAATTGAGAGAGAGAGAGAGAGAGCTTCAAACACTCCTACCCCAAAACTCCTTCAGAGAGCACAGAAATCATTAACTATAACCACACTGAGAGTAGGCAGGGCTGCATTACAGATCTACTGTTGCCATAAATTATTCCACAGATGCAAACAACTGAAACCCCAAATGGTGATTTCCAATTAAAATACAGAAGGATTGATCTGACTTCACAGGCATCTCTTTTGCTGTTTGCAACAGGAAGTGGAAGATCTGTGCACAAACTAGAAAATCTTCAAAGCTAACTGAGCAGGAGCCTGTAATTCACAATTTACATTACTTGGAAGATGTGCTGTGGTTTCATAATGTTTCTATATATATGGAGCCACAATTAAGGCTAAATATAAGAGCTACAACATGATTTTTATAGCACTCTTTTTCTTCATAGCTCGGTTA
The DNA here is from genome assembly GCF_035770615.1 of Melospiza melodia melodia. Taxonomy (NCBI): domain Eukaryota; kingdom Metazoa; phylum Chordata; class Aves; order Passeriformes; family Passerellidae; genus Melospiza; species Melospiza melodia. Next base: position 78,208,423 of record NC_086226.1, on the reverse strand, counting down.
AAACCAAAATCAAGGAACTCTCCTGTACTTGCTTCACACGCGTAGGAAAATAATCCCAGTAATACCCTTCAAGTTTCCTTCAAGTGGGTTATTTTGTCCACTTCTGTGCAAAAATATGTGCTGGGAGAGGCTTAGATGCGTGTGGGGACGTGTAAGGTAGGAGATCACATTGCCAGCCCTCAGCATTCTCCTCCTTGGCTCACTTGTGCAGATTGATGCTCTTTTTTTCCCCCTACTTGCCCCTTTTGCAGGGAAAGGTTCATTTTGCTCCAAAAGGATTTTTGAAGCTTCTGCAGCTCTCTGAGTGGTGTTCCTGAGAAGGGATTCCCCCTTTCCCACTTGGATTCCTGAGATCCCTTTTGCTCATCTCTGAGCACTCATGGGTCAGGTGCACTGGCAGGAAAATCCTCCTGCAGGGAAACAAATAAACAAACAGGGGGTGAGATTGGATCTTGATGGGCATGGATTTGCTTTGGTATGAAACCCTCCTAGCACTGTTGAAACCTCTTAAACACAAAGGAAACTGTGAAAAGGGGAAATCCTGTATGTGCCCCACAGGAAGGATCTAAAGTTCTGCCCCCATAATTTTATCAGTGGGGCTGGGAACACTGGAAGGGACACTTTACCTGGAGTCATATCAGAAGAAATTCCTTGGAGAAATAATTTTTTTTTTAAGATATAGGAGCATTTTGCCCCTCAAATTAGAGTTGACTACCCTGACCCATTTTTTTTTTACCCCAGCACTGTTTTATTAACACCTCAAAGGGGCTGGCAGGTTTAATATGAGCAATGTTTTGGATGAGCACAAGCCCTTGCCGTAAATGAGATTCAGGTAACTTGGGTTATGTTACTCACAGGTATTGTTTGCAAGGAAAACACAGCAGTGAAAGACACCTCACCCTGAAAGTTCTTCAATGGCAGAGATTTTGATCTGTCTCTTAAGTGTAAAAGGGTGGCATTGCTGTGAGTGTTTGCCTTTGGCCACTTCAGCACATTTCTCACAAGATTTGCCGCACAAACTGCCCCAGGTTGCTGCCTGGACAGGATAAGGGACTGCCCCAACACCTTTATTATCCTCACAGCACACTGGGTACCTCAGACAGGTCTGCAAAGTAACAAGTGCTGGATTTCCAAGCAAAGCTCACAAATGAATTAAGAAAGATCACACATGACTCTAGCAAAGGCAGAGGTTGCAAAATGGGTAAACAACACATTTTATAATTCTCCTATTGTCTACAGGGTGACTACAAAATGAAAATCTCATTTTACATTGCATGTGTCCATTTGAGTTTAAATTTGTTTTTGTCTCACCATTCTCTTATGTCAACAGACTGACCTCTGGAATTAGAGCAGAAGACATTATTTAAAACTGTTTTCCTCATGAAAATATGTCAGTTTCTCTCCTTCTTTTGCAGTTCAGAAGAAAAGATATTTGAATGTAAAAAGCAAGGAAAGAAGAAAAGATATTTGAATGTAAAAAGCAAGGAAAAGACATCATACAGCAAGGTGGTATCTAAATGGAAATTTACTTCTTTCTTACCCCCTTTCTTGAATGAGACAGGCACAGCGTACCAAAATCACATCTACCAACATTATTCTGTCACAGAATTTCCTATGGCCAGCTCAATTGGAAGATCCCATTCCAAATGCCTTTGTTAGGCTGAGATGTTTGTACAGCAAAATCTTAATGGGAAAATGCCACTGAAAGGAAAATAGCTAACAATTTGCAGGCAGGGATATTTGAAGTCATGTGAAATTAATGGTGCCCATATTTGTACTGTAAAATATATCTGATACCCTCAAGAAATGTGGAAGATTCCTCTAAAAGTGCTACAGATGATTCCTTGTAAAATGAACATTTATTAAATGTGCACTCACAGCTTGCTTATAACAAAAAGTCAATTATTTAACCCACGCAGAGAGACACATATCTCAAAAAATGGCATTTCATAATGTGATGCTTATGAAAATATTTGAAGAGGGATGTCACAGTGCTCTAAGAACACCAAGAGGATCAGACCAGCAACAAGGACATGAATGGAAAAACAGCTCCTGTCTGTGGGAATGTCACACATGGGCTCTTGGAGCTCGCTGTCTCTCATTTTTTCATGAAGAACAATGCTTTCATGATGACTCCTTTCCCCTCATCATCTCCCCTTTCCCCTCATCATCACCTGTCCTTAGATGATCAAGCAGAGCTTCCTCCTGTTTTCTCCACTTGGCAGAGAGATCTCCATTTCTGACAAGAAGTGATGAGTCAGGGAGTAGAAGCTTCATCCTTCCTCCAGGTATTGTGCCCGTCCTTGCAAGTTCTCTGGTGCAAAGACCATCTTGATGGGCCCTTCTGGAGTATCCTGAGCACTTTGATCTTCCCTTCAGACTCCCACAGCCAGCATAACTCTGATTACATTGCCCTAATTATCTTGAAACAAATCACTTATACTTCTACTTTCATTCTCAGCAGGGAAAAAGAAAAAAAAAAAAAGAAAAAAGAAAAAAAGACCTGACAAGGATTCTGTTTCATTCAGACTCTAATCAGAGTTGGCTCTAGTTTTTAAAATATGTAAATACAGGCAGAGATTTGCTTGCACTTCATATCTTTTCCTACCTCTGACAGAACAAACTTCTTTCCAAGTGCACGAAATAATTTGAACCCTATGGTTCCCTTTTTCTCTTTGCCAGAAGCATAAACCCATACAGTTCCTTCAAGAAAAAAAAAAAATAAAATCAACCAACCAAACAACAAAACAAAAAAATAAAAAAAGAAAAAAAAAGAAAAAATACCTCTAGCACAGATAAAAACTAAATCAGGCCGTGAGTCCTTTATCCACTGAGCATTTCTGATCATCTCAGGTTGCTGCTTTTAACCATCGTTTTTTCTGTGCACACAAATTGATTGCAAAGCTTTTTCCACACCACTTTCACGATGTGAAAGCACACGGATGTTTTTTCTTAGACCTGCCAGCAAATCTGAGTGCCAGGAAGTTACGACTCCAATGCTCCCTCCACACATATAAAATCTCCCCTTTGGCAAGCACATCTTAGGAGGACAGGCAGATTCAAACACAGAACAGCCATTGCTGCGAGCAGGGATGATTCCCAGGGAAAAATCTCCTTCTCACAGTGCCACAAGCGTCCTCTGTGAGCGAGTGGGATCACAGATTGGACATGTGGGGAACCTCAGAGAAGAGGAAAAAAGCTTTACATCATAGAAAACATCACCCTTGGGACTGAAATGTGGACATGGGAACCCTTTTCAAGGGGAAGGATTTACTGCACTGTATTTATGAGAAAGTGTAATGTTGCTTTGAAGGCATTCTGCCTTAAAAAACAACTGAGGCAAATTCACATTCAGCTGTACTTACCCTTCCAGTTCTGTAACAACAAAAATCTCTTGAATGAGCCATTTCATTCCAGGTTTTCGGTACTCAGGAGCAGAGCATCCAGGATGTCCATGTCCACCACATACACAGATCCCACCTGGCAGCACCTGGGGACTTCATTTCCCTGTAAGTGGTGTCCTTGCAGAGGGAACTGCCACATCTCCAAGGCAGGGACTGTTTTTAATCCATATTTCCACGGGCCCTAATGTATTACAGATTTTCATTGTCAGATAACTGCGTGATTTCATAATTCAAAAATGCCCCAAGACTTTGATCATAAAGAGCAGCCAAGTTACTTAGAAAGCAAATGGCATCTGGCAGAAAATTATAAAGGTTATGGAGGTTGGAGAGGTGCTGGTGTTGAAACACAGTTTTCTTCCCATCATGAGCCCCATATCCACCAAATGCTGATAAAAATAATTGCTCACAAGGATAATCCATGGTTACTAGAACTGAGGAGTGTGTTTGCACTGGATTTAGAGGAACACTGGAAAGAACAGCAATGCTGAAGATCAAGCTCTGTTCAGATACCACAGTGAAGAGGGCCTTGGAGAGGTGTCAGAAAAACACAGTGGGGTCCAGTGTGCTGCACATCCTGCATGAAATCAAAGCAGGAGCAGGTTGCCACAGTGAATCAGGGAGGTTTCCTCTTTTCTCTGTCCCTTCCCAGGCTGCATGCTGCCTACCTGAACTGGGGAAGATGGAAAAGAAAAACAAATCATCTCCCCAAAGGAGAAGCACAGAGGAGCTGTTTCCCTAAACACAGGTCAGCTCTCAGCACCTCCTGCCCTGCACAGGAGGTGCTTCCTCTTCAAAATTCATAATTTTGAATTATGAAATCACAAAGGAAGGAAAATCAGAACTGAAAAATCCTTGTTTCCCTTGTGACACATTTAAGCACAATAAAACACTTTCTCTAGTTCTGTGGTTCCATGTGTTCTCTCACCACCACTCTCCTCCAGGCAAAAAAACCAAAAATTCTAATTAAGAGATGGCAGAGGCTTCCGACCAAGCCAAGTCAAGTAAAGATGATACAGTCTCTGATTTAAACCTTGAATTGTTCACAGGAAACATTAAAAGCAAGGAGAAGGAAGAAGAGAAAAAAAAAGAAGGAAGAAAAAAGTGATCAACAGAACCAAAGGAATTCTGAAGGAACCTCAAACACTGTAAGGTCACTCTCGTATGTTTCTTTTTATTTAAGGAATCTGCAAAATAACTACTATGCATCTATTAATAGCTCTCTAAATTAAAAACTGAGGGTCTGAGTAATTTTTTTTATTTTATTTCCGAATGCTTCAAAGGCACAGGTTCACTTCCATAGCAAGACACAACAAACTAAAACCCAGGCAGGACAGCAGGATCTGAGGTGCACCCACATTTTGGCTGGGGTAAGGTTCTGTCATCCTACTTGGGAACACAAACACTGCTCCAAGCCAGCTGCACATGATGGAGGTGATGATCTATATGGATTTCACGGCACAAATTTCATGTAAAACCAGGGCTCTGAGACTTGATCACTTATTTTGGATTTATCAGGGTGACACTTCCAATCCTCATAAAACTTCTACATGCAATTAACTACTCATTTACAGACTCGTTCAAGAGGTCAATCTTGCATATAAGTTTTGCCTACCATCACCTCTCAACAAAATCTTTTACATTATGCTTTGTTATGTTTCATTTTGCTCATGTTGTACAAGAATATAGCTGCCAAGTCACTAAGAGGTTTGGACTTTGGCCTTTCATAATGGAAGGAAAAAATAAAAAGTTGCATTTCATTGTAAAGAATCAAACAACAGGGGAAGGAGGAGAAGAGAAAGGTTTCATAATGTAGAATGACATCAGTGATTACTGAAACCTCCTATTTCTTGAAAAGGATTAACTGTGCAGAAACTGGGTCCTACAAACAGGTCTTCCTGCAAAATATTGGCACGATGAGAAAAGCTCTCTGAACATAACATTTATTTTTCCTTTTCCAGCACAAAAATGTGGCACGACGGTGGCTTGACGTTTCTAAATTACCAACAAACACAAGAAACATTTATCCTGATTTATCATAGGTCAGTTGCACCTGACAGTCCTGATAGTTTCAGAGCTCCCCCAAGGCAGATTGTGTGAAATTGGTGCGAAAGTGTCATTGCTTTCCAAATATTTTGCTGACCAAAAAATACTTGGTGGAATCAGGGATTCCTGCAAGGTTTGGGGAGAAAATGTGGGGTCATGAGACCAGGGATTCCTGCAAGTCTTAGAAAGAAAATGTGGATCCATGGGAACCAGGGATTCCTGGATGACTTAGAGAAAAAATGTGGGCCTGTGGAATCAGGTAGGCCTGCAAGCCTTAGGGAGAAAATGTGGGCACATGGAACCAGGGATTCCTGCAAGCCTTGGAGAAAAAAGTAAGTGGACCCATTGAACTAAGGTTTTCTTCAAGCCTGAGGGAGAAAATGTGGACCCATGGGACCAGGGATTCCTGGAAGCCTTAGGGAGACAACCTGGGCCTATTGAACCAGGCATTCCTGGAAGCCTTGGAGAAAAAAAAAAAAAAAAAAGTGGACCCATTTAACCGGGGATTTCTTCAAGCATTAGGGAGAAAATGTGGGCCTATAGGACCAGGGATTTCTGCAAGGCTTGGGGAGAAAATGTGGGTCCATGGAATCAGGCCCCACATTCTCCTAGAAGCCTTAGGGAGACAACCTGGGCCTATGGAACCAGGGATTCCTGGAGGCCCTGGAGAAAAAAAAAAACAATGTGTATCTATTTAACCAAGGATTCCTGCAAACCTTAGGAAGAAAATGTGGACCCAGGGATTCCTGGATGACTTAAAGAAAAAATGTGGGCCTGTGGGATCAGGAATTCCTGCAAGACTTAGGGAGAAAATGTGGACACATGGAACCAGGGATTCCTGCAAGCCTTGGAGAAAAAAAAAGTGGACCCATTTAACCTGGGATTCCTTCAAGCCTGAGAGAGAAAAAGTGAACCCATGGGAACAAGAGATTTCTGGAAGACTTAGAGAAAAAATGTGGGTCCATGGGACCAGGGATTCCTGGAAGCCTTAGAGAAAAAAAAAAATTGATCCATTTAACCAGAGATTCCTGGAAGATTTAGGGAGAAGGTGTGGGCCCATGGAACTGGCACACAACACATAACCAAGAGGGGCTTTTCCTGCAGTGCTGCAGAAAACACACCCACACCAGCCCAAGGAGACAAGAATTCACTCCTGGGCCTGTGGTGGTGGAGGGCAAAGATCTCCACAGCTGCCCCAAGCACAGACCATGGCAGGGGATGCCTGCTCATGCGGAGCCTCCCTTTTGGCAGGAGCACAGGGCTGAGCCCCTGCTCTGGGTGGTTCTGCATGTGCAAAGTCAGGCCAGGGAGGAATGTGAGGGTGATTCAGCCTTCATTGTCGTGGCCTGGGCAGCAGGCCAGCCCTCCCTGCTCAGGGCTGCACTTCACCCAGGCTGGTCCAGCCCAGGAAACACTATGTGCTGCTGAAACCCTTTGTCTAAAGAGTCACATCAGAGGAAATTCCTTGGAGAAATAGCAATTTTTAAAAAGTGGGCTTCACAGATACAGGAGCATTTTGCCCCCTAAATTAGGATTAACTACCCCGTCCCATTTTACCCCAGCAACTGTTTTATTAACACCTTAAAGGGGTGTTAATAAACACCTCAAAGGGGCAGGTTTAAAATCAGCAACATTTTGGATAAGGACAAATCCTTACTGTAAATGAGATTCAGGTAACTTGGGTTATGTTACTCACAGGTATTGTTTGCAAGGAAAACACAGCAGTGAAAGACAGCTCACCTTGAAAGTTCTTCAATGGCAGAGATTTTGATCTGTCTTTTAAGTGTAAAAGGGTGGCATTGCTGTGAGTGTTTGCCTTTGGCCACTTCAGCACATTTCTCACAAGATTTGCCACACAAACTGCCCCAGGTTGCTGCCTGGACGGGATAAGGGACTGCCCCAACACCTTTATTATCCTCACAGCACACTGGGTACCTCAGACAGGTCTGCAAAGTAACAAGTGCTGGATTTCCAAGCAAGGCTCACAAATGAATTAAGAAAGATCACACACGTCGCTAGCAAAGGCAGAGGTTGTAAAATGGGAAAACAACACATTTTATAATGTGCTGGGGCTGGTGGCACACAGCAGTGCTGGTCCCTGCTTCATCCTCCTGTTCATCAGCATCCTCAGTGCACACAGCATCTATGTGGAACAGCAGGTGATAATTCAGCATGAATTATCAAAGCTGAGGGGATGAAATAAGAGCTTTGTGGATTTCAAGTTGTGTTCTTCCTACTCAGGAAATAGTCAGCACGAACATTTGCTGAAAGTGTTGATCAAGATTTGAAAAATATTTTCCCTACATATTCCACAACTAGCCTCTAGGTGAGGGCTTCAGGAATTTACCAGCCTTCATTTTCAGGGAGAACATTTAATTTGATGTGTTTCTCTGTAACTCACACTCCTGTCTCCTTCTGGACTGGGAAATGGAGGAAAATAGGGGAGCAGGGTGGGAGGAAAGGAATGAAAAGGTCAAAGACTTATTTTAGGTTGTCCTCACACTTGTGTGTTCACATCAAAGCTTTTGTTTTAAAAATTTGGAGGAGAGAAAAGACCTTTCTGGTAAAAGAAAAAAGATACTGAGAAAAATTCACTTTTTTCTTTGGGAAATTGCTTTGGGATAGCAATTACTTTTGTATTAAACACTTTTTTGTTTCCATCTAAAAAAGGGCAATGTGGGAGTGAAAGAAATCTGGAGTGTATGAGCACAGTGAAGACAGCTGAAGTAAAAAGGAATTTTTGGCAGATTAAGAGTATGCAGAAATTAGGTGCCCAATAATTTTTGACTACCAGCATTTTATCTTTTTGTTAAAAAGTTTTTGGACTGTTTTGTCCAAACAGAAATGCTTGGTACTGCCCCCATTTCCATCACAAGGCTATTTCCAAAGTCAATTAAGCTGTTTGGGCCACTCTTTGATTTAGAGGATTTCCCTCTAATGAAGAACAGGAGCTCTGGCAAATGATGCAGACCTGAGCAAAGAGCAGGGCCGGATAAAAAAATGTCTCCACCTCTTACAGTAGCAGCCTCAGTTTGAATGGATCCAGGCAATATCATTAAAAATTGTAATGTTTCTGCCAGCCTCTCTAAGGACCAGCAGTGACACAGAGCAGCAGCAGCTGGGAAATCCACCCTGCTCCCACCCTACAGAGCTAAACTCTGGGAAAATGGGAGAATGGAAGAGAAGGGAAGCACTGAATTATAGTCATAAACCAAGATATTAATGAAGCAAATTAGAACTTAGCTCTATCATCATCACTTTACTGAAGGGGGACCCTTCCTCCTTAGCCTAGCACAGAAATGCACTTGGTTGAAATAAGGACTTATATTTGTAAACATCTAGCTCTGGGAAAAAAAACCCCAAATTTTATTTTATTTGTTGTTGTTGTTTGTTATTTTTTGATGGGGAGCATAGGGAAAGCAGAAAAAAAAGATAAGCAGGGGTTTATGTTTTGCCTTCTTATTTGCTCTTCTTATTTGACTGATCTTGTCCCTGTCCCTTTCAGCATCACTGTCACATTTATCAGTTTATTCATCTGCATCTAAAGCCCTGTAAAAGAATAAGGAGAGTGAAAAATGTGGTTAAAGAGAAAAATCAAGAATTCAAAAAGCTGGAATTGTTTCCAGGAAAAGAACGTAAAGGGGAAATTAACTGTGGCACAAAAGGCAGAAATGCAGGCAGAAAAGAGGGCAAATCATCAAAAGGTCTCGAGTGATTTATTACGTCCTCTTTCTGCATGATGAGGAGCAGAAAGCTCAGCAGAGTCACTGGGTCTGACTGGCAGCTGAGCCTAGGGGAGAGTGGGGAGGGTAAACGAGTCCTGTGCCCCACCATAGACTGCTGAAAACCAGGGTTTGCCCTCCAGAAAACTCTGTTTTTCTGGGGAGGAAGGAAGGAGTGAAAGGGGCACTCAGCAGAGCATGTCTCCAGGACTGAAGTTGCTGTGGGAGAATTTACAGCACTGATGAAATTAACAGGCAGTGGGCATTCAGCAAGAAATACAAAGGATGAACAGCTGAATTATGGCCAGCATATGCAACCTCTCACTTCAAACACTTTTGGTACTGGAGGACTGAACGTTGATTTCTTTTTTTTTAATTAAATTTTTTTTAAGACTGTAGGAAACTACAAGCCTGTTAACAACACTGAAATGCAGAGATTACATTAAAGCACAGAACCAGAGGGCATTTGGATAAATAAAATGCAATTGAGGAGATTGTTAGCATGACTTCTGTAAAGAAAAGCCTCTCACAGGCCTTTGAAGAGAAGAACAAACATTTGCATAAGGGTCTTTCAATCATCTGCTTGGATTTCTTACAACTCCTGACAATTCCCTTCACCTGAGGCCTCCAATGGCACAACTGGGATAGTCTTGACAGGTATGGATATTTCATAAAAAGGAAGCAGAAGAACTGAGATAATGGCCAGTTCCTGCAAAGGTCACCCCCCTACAGTGAGCACAGTGACCTGTGCTCTTCCAGACATGCATAAGTGACCTGGAAAACAGAAGGTGAGCAAGAAGGTAAAGTTTCCTGGGAGACACAGAGCTCCTCAGGGCAGTGAGAAAAGCAGTGAAGAATCACAGTGAGGCCTGGTGGCTTTGTGAAAAAGTCAGCTCAGTGCTTGGCAGCAGCTGAAAAAACCAAACCAAATGTTGAGAGCTGCTAGGAAAAAAATAAATGCAAAGCCAAACAGATGACCTGGCTGTCCTGCTGTGTAAATCTGTGGCTTGCCCATACCTTACTGGTATGTGTATTTTCTAGCTGTGTTGGAACTCTGTTGGCTGGGAAAATGCAATATTCTTCTGTACCTCTCTGAACAGGCCTGCTGGAAATGTGGGTGTGCAAGAAATTTTCCATTAAAAAGGCAAATAACACCCCCTTCCCAGTGCTGTACACAGGACTTCTAAAATCAGAAGGGTTTTAATAATATTTGTTGTTCCTTTTTGGCCAGAAAAGTAAAGAAAACAAATGTAACCTTTTTCTTTCTTTTGTCTGTCTTCAAATAAAAAAAAAAAAAAAAAAAAAAGGGAGAGAGGAAAGGAAAATAATAACAATCTTATTAAGATCACTTAAGAAAACTTGAAATGCTTTAAATGGTTTTTTCCAATGGAAAAAAATTCTTTTGTCAGATGGTTCTCATATCAGCAATGCTATGCATTCTGAACAAAACTGCAAATACTGTAGAATTAATCTTCTGGAGAGATGCTGGAAAACCAGAGAGAAACAAGCCAAGCAAAGGCAACACAAAGTTGTCATCAGCTTTCAGATTCCCAATTAGAACCTTGAGGTATCATTGCAATCTCATTGATGCAGCTTCACAGCAACTGAACAAAGCTCCAGGAAGATGTATCACTCTGTGGAGTATCTCCTAGGGACACACAGTGTGAGTTTTTTTGCTTTCACTGAGTTTAGAAAAGGATTTTGGAAGCACTGGAAGACGTATGAGTTGTCCATCATCTCACGGCCTAGTGGAGATGACCTCAGGAATGTTAAGATTTGGGAGCTGGTAGCCGCATTTGATAACATTTTATAGCAAAAATGTCAGTGGTCAAGCATTTCTCTGGTTTTCTAGTTACTGGAAGGAATGGAAATCTGAAGGAAATCTGTAAGATAGTACAAAAAAAAATAGCTTAGAGACTAGTATTGGCTAAAAATCCAGAGAATTCTTAATTTATCTAATGGCATACCATTAAAAAGGTTGACAAGAAAGCAGTAAATTAACTTGCCAAGAGGATTGCACAGGTGAAAAAAGCTGCAATCCTTCAGTCTATTCTCCTCTACACTCTGCACCCACTTCATTGGAAGATTTAAGCCTGGGTGGCTGTCAAAGACTATGTGGGATCTTGTGCCACAAAATTGTGGTTCTGTGGTTGGTTTAACTTTCTCTTTGCTTCTCAGCCTTTACAAACCTAATTCCAAAAGGGCTATAGGTACCTGGCTTTCAGGTTTACTTATGGGCTTGTGTTTTAATGTAATTTAAACCCATTCCCAGGTGGACCAAGCACAGACTTTCTCAGCACCTCCTCCCACACTGTTTTCACCTTTAAAAGGTCATCTGTATTTCTCCCTTCCTCTGCTCTCACAGCCTCAGCTGACAAAATTTCTGGACTGCAAAGTTTGTGGCTGCTTTTGTATCCAAGGAATTTTGCAATCAGCGTGTGTGGAGGAAGCAATTTCATGCAATTTTATTACACGAAAACACAGTGTCCAGGATGATCCTGTGATGATGATGATGATGGAGTTGCTGTTTCTTTCAAAAGCAGTAATTTTTTTCCCTCCAGCAAAACACAAGAGAAAACAGTGCCTGATACCACTCTGTAGGCAAACCCAGGAATATAAAATTTTCAACAACTCATCTGCATGGTGAATTTCCAAAGATTAAAAAGGCTATGAGCTCCAATCTCCCCCTTTCCTTTCTCCACAGAGATGATGACAGAGATGCTGTCCCAACATCACTCCAGTAGGTGCAGCCCCTTTCACAGCTTGCACTGAATCAGCCTCTTTAAAAAGAAAGTTTAAAAAAAAATAAAATAAAAAAAAAAACCCTTTTGTAAAGGATGTTGTCTTTTCTCCGGAAGTGAAGTGACTAAAGCAACAGGCATCTTGGGCATATTCACCACTGTCTTTGGGACACGTGAGGCTGCTGGAAACTCTGTGTCAGTCACCGCATCCAGTGAGGATGAAATGCCAAGTCATTTCTAAATGCCAGTGTTCTCATCCCTGCTTAAACTATTTACTTGCCTCCCTCTCTTTTTCCTTCTTTAGCCAAACCACTCCCCAGCAGGGCTTTTCCTTGCCTTCTTCTTGCTGGCTGCTCTGAGCTCTATTGGTTTCTCTGGGTCAGGATTGAAGGCACTTGAGATGGTATTTCATGTTCAGATTCAGGTGTTTATTATTTCTTATCAGTAAAACAGTCTCACTACTCTGAGTTCGGCAGCTTTTCTTCAGAAGGCAAAAATGGCTAACAATCTCTTGTTATAAAGTCTTTTAAGACTAAACCATCCAATTAAGAACTGACACCTAGATTATTTTCCCTTTCAACCCAATAACTGATCCCAAAGACCTTGCAATGTGGACTTTTCTGCCCAATTACAAAATACCACCCAAACCCATGGAGAAGAAGGAAGAAGAAGCATGAAGAAGAAACTCAGGACAACATCCTGTGCCCTCCATCTTGCTTCCATGTACAACATACTAAAAATCCCAAAACCTAAATTTCTCACCAAGTGATACACCTACACTGCTCTCTGTAATCTATTGCACACTTTTGTGGATTCCAGTGTATCTTGAAGGCCAGGAAACTTTCTCCCATGAATGAGGGTCAAAGTCAGTGCTGCCCTGGGGGGTCAGGGCACCCCAGAGCAGACAGAGAAATATTCCCTGTAGTGCCCTGGGTTCCCACAGAACTCCACAGGCTCCCTGGGTGCCTCTGCCTCTCGCACTGGCACCGAGCACAGGGAACCACTTCAGCCCTTTGAAGACCCTCTTGTTGGGGGCAACAAAAAAAGAAACAGCTCAAAACATATAAAATAGAAACAGCTCAGCTCATGAGGACAATCCCCCTCACCACCCACCTCATCCAGCCTCAGCTGAATCCTCTCTCCAAGCCCCTGGTTCCATCCTTGGCTGCACCCACCTTTTGGAGGAGTTGAGGCCTCAGGGCTGATTTAGGTAGATGGTAAGAGGGAGGCACTGTCCTCTACCAGAATTGTATCATCTGTCCCATCCACCTTGGAGCAGAGGGCAGTGCAGTGGAGTCTCTGAGGCTGACCTGAGCAGGAGGAAGCAGCCCATGGCCTCTCTCATGGCAGCAGACCTGGTGCTCCAGACCAGCAGGCCCACATTCCCCATTTCCCTTCAGCACATATCAAACAAATTTCCTGTGTTCATGCTGAATGTGGAACTGCTTGGAGAAACTGAAAGCACACAAAACCTCATGCTTTTCACCTGTTCTCCATGAAATGGGGTCAGTTCTGTCTGACAGAAAGACTCCTTCACACTTCTGTTTTAGGGAAAACAGTGCGAGGTACAAGGCAGCTTCACCCCAGGGTCAGCACTGCCATCACAGACGTGCTCTGAGGCCAGAGGAGGAAGATTGCATCACCAGTTATCTCCTTAACACATGCAGGAAATACAGTTTATCTCAGGAAGAGCTGGGCTCTGTCACAGGCACATTGAGAAGCAGCTCCAAGGAGATATCTCCACCTGCATCAGGTCCTGGGAGGCCCAGGAGCCTCAAGATGTGTTGTCCCTCCTTCCACATGGCTAAAATACCACGCTGTGGCCTCCCTCTGGAGACAAAGGAGCTGCCACCCATGCAGCAGAGAGAGCCTGGCTGTTTTTGGGAGGGTTGCAGAGCTGAGGGGGAGATGCTGTAGCATTTCTGGTGGCAAAGATGGGATGCAGCAGTGTCACCACTCCTTGGAGAGGGAGGAGGCTGGGGAAGAGAAGACACAGATCCTCACCAAGGGCTCCCTGTGGGAGTTGGTATCTGATGGAAATGAAAGGCTGTGGTTCCTTGAAATGGGGATTAAATGCCTCCCCCCAGTGCTGTGGGCAGCTGTTCAAAATAAGGGCTTACAGCTCCTGTGCCCATGGGATGGACTGGGCAAGATGGCTCTTAGAGAAAATACAGGCTTTGAAATAATTCTTGACAAGAACAATTTATCTAGAGGATCAGGAATTTATCCATGCATACCAGGATGTGCCCTGAGAACTGAATCTGAAGCAAACAGCAGCTAAGAGATTAAATCTGCTTCTCAAATACCCTTGCAATGCAAATATTCCTCCCTTTCCTCTCTGCCTCTTGGGTGCCCTTCAAATTCAGTGTAAAAGCCCTGGAAATTGGAGTGCCTGACCCAAAGGCAGGGGGAGAGGTCAGAGCTCTGACACTTCTGCTGCTGCTCTCCAGAGATGCTGCTGCTCCACCAGGCAGCAAACACTTCTCTGATGCTGTGGGCAAGAACAGACAGAGCCTCTTGTTTTGGAGAGGGGATTAAAATGATGTTTTTATTTCTCATTTACTGCTGGAGTAGTGGTCCATCATCAAGGCTGGCCTCAGGATACCAGTGGGCATGAGACAGTGCCTTGTTTGGTTTCTAAATCAATGCCTTAATGTCTACAGCAGCCTGGAAGGAGCACAAACAATTCCAGTCCTGGCTTGGGAAGGCAGAGAACTCTTGCATGCAACGCTGAATGAACGTCCCAGAGAAGCAGTGACCAGTGATTCACTTTGAGTAATGCTGACTCACTTTCAAGGTACTTTCCATGGACACATGCACACGCTGGGAGACAGAGCGAGAATAAACGCCTGATCTCAGGAAAGTTCAAACTAAATATTATTCTAACCTTTTACTACACCCAGAGAGAAAAAAATCAGCCTCCTTTTTATGGAGAGAGAGAGAGACTGCTTGGCAGAGCAGCCAAAACCAGTTGTTTTTGTTTTCACAGGAGTTTCAAGCCCAGAGATAACTGCTAAAGACAAGTTTTTAGGGTGTGTGGGGGCAAGCCACAAAATTGCAAGTGCTTAAAGCTTGGAGAACACGTAAACAAAGGCTTGAAAATGCTGCAGGGTCTCAGGACAAAGCTCAGTGCAAAGGCAAAGGCTGACAGCAACAACTGCAAACCTCTGGGAACACTGGAGATACTTGAGATACAGAATACCCCTGGCTGGTTCTGTTATAACCATCCTACAAAATATGTCCTCAGAGAAAGCTCCCCCTCGATGAGGTGCAGGGGCTGGAATGGAGGAGCTTTAGACAATGCCCTGCTGCTTCTGTTTCCCCTTGCTGGTTTCTAGATCTGTCCCTGCCAGGGCTCTGCTCAGCTCCTGTTGTCACTCATCCATTCTGCAGCCTTGCCATTCATTTTTTTTACGTTTTTTTTCCTTCAAACCTCTGAAATTTCACACACAGACACACGCAAGCACTGACACTGTTTTTTGTGCCACACACAAACTCTTGCTGTCCCAGCACAAGGCACTCCTTGGAGATGCCTTCTGGGCCTGGGACACATCTTTGGCCATCTCACCAGACTCGTGGGCTCTCTGTGCTGCTGCTGCTGAGCAGATTTGGACTCCTGCTGCCTGTGCCATCAGTGCCAAAGCCAGCAGGAAGTGATGGGATATTCCCTTCAGCTCCCTGGCAGGATCAGGCTGCTGGCAGAGCGGGTGCTACTGCTTTGTGGAACATCCTCACAGGTGCCTCCATGGGTTTTTTGGGGTGTGGTGGGGGTTGGTGAGGTGGTGCTGTCCCTTTTCACTGCATTTCACAACTGCAAATGTAATTTGTTGTGGATTTAAAAGGCTGAGAAAGCAGAAGCAATGCCTCAGGGCTCCCCTGTATGGGCATTGACCTGGTCTCAGGGAAGTGCTGGGAGGCTGATGAGATGGGACAAGAGGCACCATTTATGTCCAGGAAGAAACCAGGAAGATTTTAAACAAGAGCAATGACACTAAACACCCCTTAGAGGGCCGATTTAGAAGCAGATTTTCCCCACAGCGGTACCACTGCCCCTGCAGTGCCCTTCCTGCATCCACAGGCAATATATGTGGTCAGAGATAATGCACCTGCAGGGCAGCAGAGTTGATCCCAGAAGTCCTTCACTGTCCCAGAGGCTGCAGAGGTGCCTGGAGCTCAGCACAGGTCCTGCCTGCCAAGGAGGAGGACGTGGAACACCTGCTGCAAGCCAGGAGCCAGCAGGCTCTTCATTAATTTAATCAGATAGCAGCAAATAATGCCAGTTATAATAATGAGAAAGAGTGGTTCCAGACTATCAGTATCAAAACAGATCCAAACTGCTGATACACAAAAACTGCCCCACTCCCCCTCCCTTTCCCTGGTTTTATTGTGAAACTTCTTCACTGCCACGTGTTTTTAAACAGCTTTCCACCTCCAGCTCCACATAGCATCCAAAATGTGATTGTTAGCATTTTTTCCCCCCTTTTTTAAAGAAATGTGAGTGACAGCACTCTGGCATCGCATGAGGGAAACTGAGGCATGGAAGTTACGGAGGGCTGCAGGGGCCATGCTGACCTCACCTGTGTCCCCCCAGGCTGGCTGTCACCCCCTCAGGATGGCTCAAGGCAGGCAATAACCAAACTGTAGGTGAGGATGGATAACCAGGTGTCGGAATTCAGGACATCCCTCTGGCTGTCCTGGATTTCCTGAACCCCTGCCAGGGGGCTCAGAACCCTGGCGCAGAGCCCAAAACACCTGTGGGTTTGATTATGACCCATGGGAAAAAATTACCAACCTTACATGAGGATTTACAAGGCGCGAAAGTTTAAGTAGAATGATAGTGAATTTATCACAGGGTGAAAAATAGATTTTTTGGGGGTTTTTAGAATGGGGATTCAGGAGGCAAGATTGGGGAATCTGGGCCTTTCTCCTCCTTCTTGGCCTCCATTTTCTGCTGTGGTGGTGGCACCTTTGGATTGGTTTAAGGTAGAAACTCACTGTCTAACACAGGTGATAGGCATTGGGAAGTTATGGTAAATAATGTACACGTAGTTTTTAGCATAAAAAAGTTTTTAGTATAAAAAGATAACACCGCCCCAAGGGTGGCCAGTGTGCCTTTGTCTGACCTGCTGAGCAGACCTCAGCAGGACAGGAGAAAGAATTTTACAGATAAGAAACAACAAACAACCTTGAGACTGAGAATAGAAGAGTTCTGACTCCTTCTTCAATTGCCAGGCTGGGAAAAGAGACTTTCTAATGCATTTTTGGGTCACTCTGACCAGCTAAAGCCCCAAGAACCAGGTTCTTGTTTGCAAGTTTTTGTTTGCCCTCTCTCAGAGCAGCTGTCCCCAGCAGGGCTCTGCCCAAACCTGTGCTCACCAGCCAGCTGCTGCCAGAGACACAAAATTGTCACCAGCCCCCAGGTGCCTGTCACCCACAGCAGGGACAGAGGGAGATTTATGTGTTTGGGGCAGCAGAGGTGTGACCATGCTTTGTGGAGCTGTTTGTGGAGTTGACCCAGCAGTGTCAGAGAGGTAGGGTGTGACCGTGTTCACAGGGGTCCAAGGATGAGGGAAGAGACGAGGATCTGACTCCATGTTTCAGAAGGCTGATTTATTATTTTATGATATATGTTACATTAAAACTATACTAAAAGAACAGAAGAAAGGATTTCATCAGAAGGCTGGCTAAGAATAGAATAGGAAAGAATGATAACAAAGGTTTGTGGCTCAGCTCTCTGTCCGAGCCAGCTGACTGTGACTGGCCATTAATTAGAAACAACCACATGGGCCCAATCCCAGATGCACCTGTTGCATTCCCCAGCAGCAGATAACCATTGTTTGCATTTTGTTCCTGAGGCCTCCCAGCTTCTCAGGAGGAAAAATCCCAAGGAAAAGATTTTTCATAAAGGGTGTCTGCGACAGGGCTGCAGCGTCCAGAAGCCACCTTGCTCCCCTCCAGCCCAACCTGGAGGGAGCCAAAAACCTCCAGCCCACGTTCTGCACCCCACCAGCAGCCAGCAAAGCCAGCTGGACGTCCTTGGGGTGGTGAGATCCCCCCAGGATGAAGCACTGACCCTGCAGCCTGGGGGCAGCTGTGGTGGCTGGGTCAGGCTCCAAAGCACTGCTGGAGCTGGGTGAACAGGGAATTTCTCACCCTCAGCAGGAGCAGCAAGCTTGATACCCCAGTGGAAGGCTTGCTAAGGCGAGGGTTTTGTCGAGAGTTTTGCAGAGGTCCTTCTTTGGAAAGAATGTGCTGCGCCTGAACTCCCTGCAGATAATTTGGCTCAGAAGGCACCTTCTGTGCTGGACTGTGCTTCTCAGCCCATTTCCCTCTGTGCTTTTGGCCTTTTCTGCAAAGGAAAAACAGCAATTCAACCGGTCACCCTCCTGAGAAGCGACGATTTTGAGGTGCTCTGGTTACCTCTGACACTGTGGCAGCCCCACACATCCAGGATCCCTGCAGGACGGTGCAGATCCAGTGTCAGAGGAACCTGCAGCTACAGAGAAAAGAAAACTCATATATATGCATAATCTTTGCAGGCACCATCAACAGAACGAGGCAAAACAGCTCTGAAAACATTTACTCATGTTTCCAGCCACTCCCAATACTGGAAACATCACCAATGATAAATAATATCTTTTAATCAACCTTGATTTTTTCTCGTTCTTCAGTACAAATCCAGCCAAACTGTTATCATGTTACAGACGTCTGTGTACTTTTGACATTTATTTCTCCTCCCTTTATTTTTTTCCCTTTTTTCATTTGGTGTTTTGCCTGCTTTGAAGGACTTGAGGAAGAGCACTGGCACTTCCCAAGAAATTCATCATTAAAGACTTCAAATTCATCATTAAAGTCTTCCATGCAGACATCTTGTTGCAGGGCACAGGGCTACATCAATATCATGTCTTGTCGACACCTGTCCTGCTCAGAATTTAAGTTTCCAGTTGTCTCCTTCTTGGGTGACTGCTGCTGCTCCCTCTCACTATCAGCAGAGGGGTGAGAAAGGAAAGTTCTCACTCAAACACTGAGCTCAGAACTAAAAGAGACCCTATTTAACTCATAGCCTTCTCTCCCACTCCACTGCAAGAGTGACCTTAGAAATCCCTTGGACCCCCACCCTAAGTGGAAATGCTCTCTGATTTTCTAATTCTGTTTGTGCACACAAACAAACAAACTGGAAACAATAAGATTCTTTTGGTCCAGTTGGACTTTTGTTGTTTAGAAAAATCTTTGAAAATGCCCTTCTGGTTTTAGATCTTAAGTACCTCTGACGTGTCTCCAACACAACAACCTCCTCCATGTGGGGTTTTTAGGAAATTCTTTCAACATTTATCTCTGTCCAATCACCCAAAGTTATTTAGGATGCAAGCCTAATATTGGATAGGTTTTAAATACCAGTCATCTGCAGGATAGGGAAGGGAGAGCAAGGAGAGAATCCTTTGACACATTCATGGTGAGTACCAGGGAAAGGATCCCTTCAATTTGATTTTTGTGTTAGGGGTGGCTGCAGTTGTGAACCACTGACCAGAGAAGCAGGGAGGTTGTCAGGGTTGATTTGGACACCCTGTCAGTAGCAGCTTTTACACCGACCCATTTTTTCCTCCAGGAAAATGTCACCCATTAAATGGACCGCCTTCACAACAACAACAACCAAAAGAGAGAACCCACCTCTTCTCTCCCACCAAGACCCAAAAAACCTTCACAAAACCAACTCATTCAGCTGGTGACCATTCATTCACCTCCTTGTGACCATCAGCTGTGGTCACCTGAAGTAACTCCAGCCTGAGGCCCATGCCCAAACTCCCTCAGGGGATGATTTCCCTGCATCCCTGTAGTCCCTGCTGGTTTCCAGCATACTCACAGAGAACAACTGGAATTTTGGCATCCTTTCCTGCAGGGCATATGTTTGGCAGGGATTGGCCTCCTTAAATGCTAGATTGAGATATGCTGAGCACAACTTTCCATGACTTCAGAGACAGCTGTTTCACTATAAGGCACAGAAATCGAGTTTAAGCTTTCTAATTCCCCTACAAAGCCAAGATTTGAAGTAAAAAGGCAGGCTGGGAAGCATGGGAAGTGATTTCACTGTTTGTTGAATGAGCTGTTCAACCCTCCAGCTCAAGGGGAAAGCACTGAAGATGAAAACATAGCACAGCTCTGTTTTACAGGTGAACCTCTGGCAGTGTATAAATGACACAGGCTAACACATCCTAACCTGTGGTCCTCTGTGTTTAAGGGTTTTCCCCCTTCTGAAATCCTCTAATAATTGTGCTAAATGACATCACTAGGATATGTGAATTGGCCAAAGACATCGAGGTGCCCCCATGAACAGGATCTCCACATCCCCCTTACAGATCTGAAAGTCTGTCTTGTTGCTCAGGGAAAGCTGAGAAAACATCAGGTAACATTTCTAAGCAAAGACTCCTATAGGAGCTTCAGAACAGTGCCATGGCCAAGTTCCCCTTGTATCTTCAGCAGCCAAACTTCATAGGATCAGAGAGTGGTTTGGGTTGGAAGGAACTTTAAATCTCTTCTCTTTCCAACCCTCTTCTATGGGGGTTGGAAAGAGAAGAGATTTAAAGATTCAAAGATTTAATTTGGAACATCTTCCTGTGTCCCAAATTGCTCCAAGCCCTGTCCAACCTGGCCTGGGTCACTTCTACGTTTGGCCTGTGCCAAGGCCTCCCTACCCTCACAGGGAAGAATTTTTTCCTAATACATGAAGCAGATAATCTAAACCTAGCCTCTTTCAGTTTGCAGCCATTCCCCCTTGTCCTGTCACTCTTGTAGAAGTCTCTCTCCATCTTTCTCTCCAATCAGCTCACCCTGAAGCTTTCTTCTTCTCCAGGCTGAACAACCCCAGCTCTCCCACCTTTTTCCTGCCAGCAGAGCTGCTCCGTCCCTCTGCCCATCCCGGAGCCTCCTCTGGCCTGGCTCCAGCAGTTCCAGCTCCTTGCTGGGCTGGGGGTGCCAGGTTTGAGGATTTCAGCTGCCTGAAATCAAAGCGTCGGAGACACAGCACCACTTCAGCCAGGGACATCAGGGAGCCCAGTACCTCCAGGGGATTTCCATGTGTCCTTCAAGGAAGTCACAATCTCGCTGTTAGGATTTTGCCTTGTCCTTCCTTTCTCACCTCTCACGCTTCCTGCTCACGAATGTTTGTTGCTCACTCATTCTTAAGCCTTCAACTTAACTCTGATAAAAGCAGCTGTTTTGGTTTAGGGAGCTTTTTTCATCTTATTTCCTTCCCCATCCCACTGAATTGAATGAGAGAGAAGCTGGGTAGGGGTCCTGCAGCCAGTCAAAGTGAGAAGTGGTCTTTATAAGTTTTCTTGGGCTTTTTTACTTAAGGAAATGAAAATAATAATTCAGAGCTGTTCAAATTCTTTTTTTTTAATCTGTATTTCATACCTTGGTAATGTTTTCCTCCTGTTGTGTACAAGCCGTTTTATTCTGATTGACTGCACTTATATTCAGAGAAAATTATAATTTGATGAAAGATAAATGCAAATGTCTTAAATGCCTTGGCAATAAGCATGCAGTTTTTCCTTTCTTCTTTTGGAGGCTGGCAAAATAGGAAAAGCCAGTGGTGATTTTGGCACTTTTCCCAAAAGAGATACTTCTGGTTTTGTCAAGAATGCTCAGAATGCTTAGATCCAATCATTCATCTTTTTTTTTTTTCAAAAAATGCTTCTCAACTGCACACCAGCCATGAGATATGCCCGTGCTAAAGTCTGAATATATTACCCAGGTTTTGAATATGAAATATAAAATCCAATTCATTCCTGCAGGAGCTACCCAGGCAGTTGACTGACCACTTGAACATGAAGATGTGTGTTGCCACTTGAGCAATTGAGAACTTTCATTAAAAAGTGAAACAGCCCTCCAAGTGCAAGTTACGTATTCTAAACTCTAGAAGTATTCCTGTTCAGATTGTATGAACTGAATGCTTCCAGCGCTTCTAGTTCAAACAAAACCTCCCTGGAATATGAGGACTGAATGTGTCTCAGCCAATTTTTTTCTTCAATAAGTAAAATTTATTATTTATTTAAAGACAAGGCTGTGCCCACATAGAAGTTAAAGGTGGTTGTAAAGCAGAAATTTTGTTTCCTTAGTTTCCAGTGTTTGAGGTTTTTTAAAAAATATTTTCCTTTTTGTTTTTTGTTTGAAAAATGCAATTTTCCATCTGTCCAGCTAGTGTTTAGCAGTTCTAATAATTTCAAAAAGAATTTTCTAAGCATATTTTAAAGAACCTGGCACAGTCCTGCAAAGCACTGGCTTTAAATGAATTGGTGTACAGGGTATCCTGTAGGAAAATTATTTGTCTGAGAGCATTACCAAGGGCTTCATCTCTTCAAGGGCTCAGCAGTGCTCCTTCCCCATGCTGCAGCACGAAAATGCCTTTCCCCCACATTCAGTGGGTCAAATCTGATAAACCCTTCAACATTGCTATTAACAAAAATTCCAATTAACCCAGTAACAATAATTCCAAAAATCCATGTATTTGCATGGAGGCGACCCCCACAGTGAGAAGCCTCTACACCAATTATAGAAAACCATGGAGAATTCCCCATTTTGTGCTATTCCCACCAAGTTTGGCTTGGGGAGATGCCTGCTTTAGGAGGGGTTGGGGTGCTCAGGGAGCAGAGGCACAACTGGCTGTGCCTGCATGGGCTGTGTGTGACAAAGCAGGGGCTGTCGGAGCAGCAGTGCCAAGGGCAGATCTGAGCCTGGTGTCAATCACAGGGCTGCAAAGACAGGGATTTTGCAATTGGTGGCAGGGGGAGACGGGTGAAGGACTTGGCAGCCTGCTCCCAGGCCTGGTAAGGACAAAGAGTTTCCACAACACAGTGGTTTTTCTCAAGCTTCAGGCTTGGGTTTTCTTGTTAAAAAGTCATCCCCTGACCCAAGTGTCCTTCTTGGGAATGCAGGTTCATCAGTAAGATGCAGCCTGAGCTGTGAGCTTCATGCTAAAAAAATTTGATGGCTTCCATCTGAAGGTTTGATCCTTCAGTTATGAAGATCTCTTTAATTAGATGATATTCATTTCATTAACTCTGCTTTCAGAATATAAGGGTTTAACAGCAGGGACTGATTATTCCTTTCAGTGCAATGTAGATTTTTTTTTTTATTATTTTTTTTACGATCCAGTTGGGAAATACTTTTGGGAAACACTTGTTCAAAACAAAACAAGACAAAAAGAAGGATTTTTCTAAGCCAAGAAATAGTACTCCTAAAGAAATATTTTGGCTTCAAACAGTTATGTAGGGGTGGTACAAATGATGTACCTTTGTTGCTGGTCTGAATTCAGAAAGATGAAAAGTGCAAGAAATTTAAATCACTTCAACACCATGGAATAATTAGGACATGAACACAACAAGGGGCTATCTGAATACACCCTCACTTATTTTCCCCCCATCTGTGCTTCCCTTCTTCATCAGCCAGACTCCAAACCCCTTAGATCTGATTGCAAACTTTCCAGATCCTGCAGGCTTCCAGTGTTTGCCCATTCAACAGGTTGAAATGAAAACAGGCAGAGGCAGAAGGGTGTAGACAGCAAACCCCCAGACGTGTGCTGATAATTTGAGATATTATTCTTTGTTGTGGAAAAAAAATAGGAAAAAAAAAAACAAACCAAAAAACCAAAAAAAACCAAAAAACTGAAAAAATAGACCCAAAAAACCAGCACACACCTTTTTCTGAAAGGCCTTGCTGTGAGGAGCTCTGGTGACACTTCAAACGCCCCAGATAAATAAGTATTAAGTGTCCAGAAATGCAGCACTATCCAATGTAGCTGCCAGGGCAGAGCTGCTTCCCTCTGTTGGTGTTTTCCCCTTGCTCCAAGGAGACTTTGAAGAGCAGGGGATGCATTCCACACTCCTTCCAGGCATTTACCATCTCGTTTTGGGTTTGGATCAGGACGGGAAGCCTTTCATCTGGGGGAATGCCAAGGGCAGGAGGCACTGAGTATAGCAGGGATGGCAGTGGGGACCAACAGGAGTCTTCTAGGCAGCACAGATTTCATTTGTTTTGTTCATTTCTTTTGCAAAATGTGGCTCATCTGGTGGTCAGGAGAGCAGGGGACAGGTGGGACACCGAGCAGCCACAGTACCTGGCACAAACCTTCCAGCAATATCAGTATGTCTGCTTCTAAATTCATAAGTCATGGCTGAGGGGGAAAGGATTCCTACTCAAGGCTTTTAAAAACCTTCTCTTCTTTTAAAAAATCATCTTCTTTTAAAGGCAGCCGGCACCAGATTTCAGCTCTACAGCCAAAGGAGCCCTAAATTGTGGGAACCCAGGACATCCCTCTGGCTGTCCAGGATGGCCAAGACCCCTGCCAGGAGGCTCAGAGAGCCTGGCACCGAGTCCAAAATGCCCCTGTGGGTTTGATTATGACCCGTGGAGCAAGTTACCAACCTCAGATGAAGATCTGCAAACCGCAACAATTTAGGTAGAATGATAGTGAATTTATCACAAGGTGAAAAAGTAGATTTTGGGGTTTCTAGAATGGGAGTTCAGGAAGCAAGATGGAGGGATCTGGGCATGTCCAGCCTTTCTCCTTCTTCTTCTTGGCCTCCATCTCCGGCTGTGGTGTTGGCACTTCTGGGTTGGTTTAGAGTAGAAGCTCACTGTCTAACATAAGTGATAGGTATTGGAAAGTAATTGTAAATATTGTACATGTAGTTTTTAGTATAAAAAGATAACACTGCCCTGGGGACAGACACAGTGCCTCTGACTGTCCTGCTGGATGGACCTGGACAGGACAGGAGAGAGAATTTTATTTATAAGATACAATAAATAACCTTGAGACCAAGAAATGAGGAGCTCTGACTCCTTCTTCAAGCACCAGGCTGAGAAAAGAGACTTTTTAACTTTTCTCGGGGTCGCTCTGACCAGCTAGAGACCCCAACACTAAATGTGCCCACAGGACCTTGCTGCCTCCAAAGAGTGGCCTGGGCACTGTGGATGCAGAAATCTGACACAAAACCCCCAGCACTGGTGGGTGCTTTGCAGATTTCTTGATTTCCACCCCTTCTCCCACTGGATTTCAGTCAATGGAAGTTGTGACTGTATTACCAAATGTAAAAGCTATCCAGCAGAGTTAAATTTTAATTCTTATCCTTTTGGGGTCTTCTGTTTTTCAGAGTAAGTGTTTCATTATGTTATATGGCGCCTTGGCTCTAGAGCAGCTGTAAAAATAAAAGTGCTGCTACACTATGTTACTGTGGGTTCTGCTTTTCAGCAATGCTCCAGTTGATGAAGATTTTCTCTGCTAATCTGGGTGACTGATAGTCAGGACCATGAGGAGAGTAGGAGCACACCATACCACACAGTGAAAAGCCAGCAGCTTTTGCCATTGGAATCCATGGATTCCAATATTCAGTCCTATAAACGTCAGGAGTGCCTCCAGCTGTAAGAACACCAGCAAGAAGGCTGACAGGGCCTCAGATGCAACAAACCTGGGTGAAATGTGAATATTGCAATGAGTGAGGTTGTCAAATAGCATGCACACCTTCATTTCTTCTGTTGGAGAGTATGCAGGGAAAAAAACCAAACAAAGCAGGTTGCACTACAGTGTCATAGATGAAAGGCCTTGTTGTGGCCATGAAAACAGAGTTTAGAGGAGCCCTGAGTGAGGTTGCGCAGGACACCATTCCTGCCTCTTAATTCACAGCCTTTATTTTATCCCTCACATAAAATGAAGACTCTACAGCACCGTGTATTTTAGGTGCATGCTCTGCCATCAGTAGCTTAGAGAAATAATAACCAAGCCCTGCCTGTCACACACCAGGCATGTAAAACACAGGGTTTTCCATAGGATTTTCCCCTATTCTTCACCTGTTGGGGAGAGCAGACACAGCTGTGACATTCTCTGATGTCCTGATGAGTCGTGGACAGCAGGAAATGGAGGAAGCTTTACCTGCTAACTCTGCATGGGGTTTGTGTGCTATAAATATGGTGTGAGGGGTGTTCCTCCTCTGCAAACAGGAGAAAACTTTGGATAATCTCACACTAAGTGAGCGCAGATGGTCCCACACACAAAATCAGCTAAGATTCTCGCAGAGAATAAAAACTTGTGATTGATAAAAACTGTGTTGAGTGAAGATTTGATGCAGGCCTAAGCTGGGCCCAAACTACAAACACAGTTTTATCAGGGAGAGCTTTGTGTTACCCTTTCCACCCAGGCAAGTGGACCAGCACTTGGCACAGCCACTCAACTAGATTTTTATAGGGGCTTGTCCTGGTTCAGAGCAAATTTGGGAGAGAACCCCCAAAGGGGCTCCTGTAGGAAAGCCAATTCAATCGGCCCCTCACCCCAGCCAGTCCAGGAGAAAACACCTCCCTTGGAGAAAAGTGGAAAAAACCTGTTTATTAAAAAATAAAACCTAAACAATATTAAACAATAAAACCCCCAAAAGAGATGACAAACTGAGAATACCCCCTCCCTAGGTTGCGGCTCAGCTCGCTCAGTCTCTGATCAGTCCCTCAGTGCTGGAAATGCCGCGGCCCAGGCCCGGCCTGGTGGGCCTCAGGTGTGAGCTGCCGGTGCTCTGCTGGGTGTTGATTCTGGAGAAGGTCTGAACAGGGCCAAAGAAAAGGGAAAAAAACACCCCACAGTCCAGGGAACTTCTTTCCCTCAGCTAGCTAAACTAACTAAGAGCAAAGAAGAGCTCTGTCCTGCTGTCTGTCCGTACGCAGACAACACAGCGCAGGAGCAGGAATGTGCAGGAGTGAGTGCAGTGTCTGAAAAGGAACTCCATGCTTCTTCTCTCCCCCCTCCCCCTTCACTCTTGGAACAAGGCTTAAAGGTGCAAAAGTTATTATTCAGCACAAACAGAACAAGACAACTGGGCATAAAAGCATCATATAGCAAACTCAGGAAAGGGGTCCTCATATTCCTGCCACGGCCAGGGAGTGGTTTTAGGCCAGCTGAAGGAAGTAAGGCCATAAACAACCTGCCCTGGCCTGCTTGGGGGACAGAATAACACAGCACCCCTTGCCCAGGAGCCATGGCTGGGTCTGCTGTGCCACTGGCTGGGTTGATGCTGTGCTCAGCTCCTCCTGAGCTTCCAAACTGAGGATCCTTTTAGGGGGAGTGGGCATTTCTCCATGTGTGCACACCCAGGGAAGTGGTGGTGGGAGATAAGAGATGCCTTCAGCCCAAGGAGGGAGGCATAGGGTGATTTCCAGCCACACTAAAAGAAGGGAGGTTAAACCTCACGAGCACCATGCTGGTTGCTTTTCCTGGCCCATACTACCAACAAGAAAGATCAGGGTGGGAGAAATCATCACTCCATGGAAGCTGAGCCTGAGCGTCCACTCCTTATCTCATCCAAATGGTGCCAGAGGACCTCAGAGCACCTCAAGAACCCCTCCTGGTGAAAGGTAAATCCCTGTAACATGATGTTTTCCTCCCCTCAAATCTTTTCCTCTGGAGAGGCTGTGGTCAAGGTTTGGACTGAGAGTGGTTCTCCTTTTGTGATCAGTTCCCACTATGTGGCCTCCAGTGCTCTTTTATGATGTTCTTCTCCTCTATTCTTCTCTGCACTTTGAAGTGCTCTTGCATGAAACAGCACGACATAAAATAAAATGACACTCATTATTAACACAAATGAAACATTTGGTTTCAATTATCTCCCCTCTCTCCAGTTGCGAGGAGTGAGAAATCACTCATAAACCAGGCAACATTTTAAGAAATTGCAGATTTTTACAGAGCAAGAGAAAGGAAGAAAAACAGGCCTTGAGATACTGAGGCTGTCACAGCACAGAAGATGATAAGAGAGAAAAAGAGGGGGTAATCCAAGCATGCATGGATAGAGCTGCATGGGCTGAAGATGAGGAAAATAAAATAAGCACCAAAGCAGAAGTGTCAATTAAAGCCCTTAACTCAGAACTGACCTAGGGAGTGACCTCTAGAAAGCCACTTTGCCTCTTTGCTTTTCTGGTTTCCCACAGAAGGTCCATTTGGCCTGTCAAAGAGGAACTGAAGGAGGAAAGGGTCTCTTGCTGAAGGATTTCTTGCTAACTGATCTCTATATTTCCCAGCCTCAGGAGGATATTTCTAGGCAGAATTTCTGTAAGTCCTCCACAACAAGGAAGTAGCACACATTTAAAAAAAAAAGTACCAAACCCAACACAATATTTGTCTCTCTACTAATCCTGCTAATTTTTACCATAACTTTGCCCCCTTTTTATTCTGACAGATAATGCTGAACCCTTAGAAACAGCATGCATGGACTCTTGAACGAAGAGCAATAAAAGGATTTACAGCATGCAAAACAGGCTTCCATCCAACCTCAGGGTAGTGCAGTCCCATTATCCCAGCCTGTTTCATAAAACAGCTGCCCTGACAGCCCATGTCAGTATGGAATGCACTCAGCTCTGGGCTTTTTCATCCCTGCTTAAGAATGATCCCCTCTAACACAGGCTGTGATGCACTGCAATTGGCATCCCATGGCCTTGCACACACACATCTTGAGAGGAGCTCCTCAGCAAAACCCTCTCCAGGGGCTGTGGGACTCAGCACAAGGATGTCCCTTTTCCCCACCTTTTTCCTTGAAGTAGACTCCCAAAACTCTGCAGATGCAGCTGGGCTGAGCAGTTTGCCGTGTGCAGGCTGTGCCAGGGGGGAGAGGGCTGGCTAACATGAGAATTTTTGGATCCCTGGTCTCTCCTGAGCCACGGCACAGCTGCTGCTTGGAAGTGCTTGGAAGGCACCACAGCACACGGGTGGTGTGGTGGTAAGGAAGGGAGGGAAGCAAAATACAGCATGTGCTGTAGAGGAAACTTTAAGTAAGCTGAAGGCTATTACTCATATGAGAACTGGAACCTCCACCCAAGATCCCCTCATTTTCTCCAGCAGTGCAAAAGGGACCAAGAGTAATAATAAATTTTAAAAATTAAAAACTGATTTTTTTATATATTTTTTTCTTCTGAAAGAATTTTTAAGGAAATTGCCTTGTGGCAGAAAGATGGTATGGGACAGCTGTTTCTTTTTTTCTTCCAAGAGTGATTTTTTTTTTTTACAAGGAAACCAAGAAACTTTATGACAATTGAGTAATTCTATAGGAAAAACAAATATTTTTTGTGGCTTTTTAAAAAATATCATTTATATTTTTGTCTGTGATGATAAAAGAACCTCTTTTTTCTGCCATGCAACTGCAGCAAGAGTCCCACAGAGCAGTGAAGAGCAGATTCTCAGAGAAAGAAGTGCATTTTTTGTCCCTAAATTTGGTGTCAAATTGAAGTATTGAAAAGCAGATAAAAGCTCAAGGGTGGGACTACAACATGTGCATTTTTTATACTCTTTTTTTTTTCCACCTTGTTCATCCCTCCAGAAGGAGATGGTGTGACATTCTCACTTCCTCAGAAGTGGTATAACACAGGAGCAAGTGGGACCAGCCTTTGGATGAAATCCCTGGAAGAAGAGACCTCTGCCCTAACACTTCAAGAATTTGGAGCTCTGCTTCAAATGTATTTTTTAAGCACCCTTGGCAGCTGGGATCTGTGAGTCTGAGCAGCTCCAGGAGCCCTGCAGCGGCCACTGAACATGACATGCACGAGAGGTTTGCATTTGTTTGTCCATCTCATGGTCCTCAGCCAAGTCTGGACAAGGAAACCTGGTCGCAGCATGCAGTGCTCATTGGGGCTTTTTTTTTTTTTTTTCAGACATCACAGCTCTTCCTGCCCACCTGGCCATGAGCCAAAAAGGAATTTGTCACAGCTGATGCTTGTTTGCCTCCCATTTCTGTCCCTGAGAACATCCCATGGCTGATGCTGATTCTACACCTGGGACTGCAGGTCTCTGTTGAGTGAGCTGGCAGAGACCAAGAGCCAAAAGTGCTGCTCCCATGTCTTCTGATGTGCATTTTCAGGGAGAATGTGTTCTGCCTTGTTTTGTGTCTGTGGGGGTTACTGTTTGATTGTGTGGAGTGAGGGAATGTGCCCCACGAAACGGGCAGAGTTGATCTTCCACAATTACAGAGAAAAAAACAATTCAGAGAGTGAATAACGAGACAAAAGCTTTGAAAGGGTGTTTCACTTAGGTTTTCACATTATTAATACAACCATAACACATGACATTAAATGCAGCTGACCTTTCTCTTTTTATTTGTTTTTCGTTAGTAAATCTCCAAAGACAGGCTTTTCTGAGCATGTTATAATTCTGCGCTCGGTCCCTCAGAAGGGTTGAATAACCCATGTTTTTCATTAGAGACAGATCCATAATCATTAGCCCTGCCTGCCTCCCATTGCACAAGGAGCAGAATCAGAGCTGTGCCCCAAATGCACCACCTCCTTTTCACCCAGAAAAACACCTTCTCTTCTCTGCCAGCTCCCAGCTCCCAGCTTTGCCTTCCCACCACCAAAGGGCTGCCCACAGCTCTGGATTGTCCCCACAGCCCAAACTCTTCCAGACCTCCCTCCTCTGGAGGCTGCAAGGCTGCATTTCTCTGCCTCCAACTGGCTCTATCACACAGCTGGGCAGTGCAGGGGGGTGCACAGATCCACAAGAGCATGGCCAGTGGGCTCTGGTGACAAAAATCTGTCACCTTTGCTGTGCGGCAAAGTCCCCAGCACATGGCACACGCACTGCCCTCCCCCAGGAATTCTGGCCCCAATTTTTGGTTTGCCATCCTGTGCAGCTGGGGAATAAGAGGCTCCTATTGAATGTCAGCTCTTATTTATTAGAACTTGCAGTCAAACAATGGGCCACACACAGGGAGTGTCTGACAGACCGAAAAATATGCGCGCGGCTCCGTAAACACCTCAGCCTTGTTGGTGTGCGTGTGTGAAGGCAGGGGACACTCTCTCCCTCATAATTCACAATTCTGGACTTCTGGGCAGCCAGTTTGATTTTCTGTCTAGATACATCCATGTCCTCTTCCCTGAGAGCCAAAAAAAGCCAAAATACAGCCCCTGTTGAGCAGCCACAATCCTACAGAGACTTTCTCCCAGCACCTCAACAATTCCTGCTCGTCCCCTCAGATGGGCCATGGGCTGCCAGTGGGTTGGAAGAGGCAACAGATCTCAGGTCTGCCTTCATGTTGGGAAGTAAAAAGCAGCAATAGGCCCATGTGATCATGGCTGGGGGGAAGACTCACCAAATTTATTTAGCTTGAAAGCAGAAACAACTGAAAAAAACCCTATCATTCTCCCTGGAGACAACCTTCTCCTGACACTTCATAGAAATTCTCATATAATGTTTCTAGACCCACTTCTGTAGGATGTTTGAAAGCCAGAACAATTATTTGAAGTGCCTTACAGCATTGGCATGCAGCTTTGATGGGGGAAATTGTCATTTTTTGGGAAATCCAGAAAGAATGAGATTGCAAAAGCTGGGAGGTGATTGTCAGTATCCTTTGAGCACTTGCCAGCATTTCTGCCTCCCTGGAGTCTAGAGGGACTCTAAGCCAGCCTAAAGGTGACTGAAGGAAGCCGAAAGGCAAACGAAATGCAGGACAGGTGCTACCATACCTGTCAAAGACCACAAAATAGCATGGGAAGTTATTGCACTAAGTGATGCCACTGAAAAACCAGACTCATTTACTTAAAACTTCACTCACTTTCTTAACCCACTTACCAAATCCACAGAAGGAAGTAAAAACTGGTGAAATGGCATATCTGAGGTCAGGTCAGCACTTTCTTCCACATAGAAATGGAGCCACACTGAACAGCAAAATAATGTGCTTGGGATCTTGACTAGAGCACAGGGAAATGGCCTGGATCTTAATAAGTGCTGTCAGGCATTTATTTGCCTATTTCTACCATATCTCCAGGTGTCTTTGACCGTATTTTCAGCTCACTTTTCCTTCAGAGCTGCTCATGGCATGGGCTGGGCTGTGGAGGCAGTCACCTACCATTACTGTCATGCTCCTTGCAGCATTTTATTAATGCTTTTTTTGTGATTTTCAAACAATGGTTTGCTTGTGTGTGAAAATCCATCCCGTTTATGCGCCTCAGGTGAGGCACCTGAAACCCCCAGCTGTTGCCAGATGTGATGTGGCTTTGAGGGGCATTGCTCCTACATGTGGTGCCCAGAACCAGAGGAGCACCAGGAATCACTCCTGTGCCTCTCGAAGGAGAAATCTGTAGAGGTCTAACACACTTCAAGGCAAGAGAGGCCCAAATTAAATGTCAAAATGAAAGCCAAGGAAAGGAATTTGAAATTAATACGATTTGAAGCCACATCATTTCTTGCAAAGTCCACTGACTATGACAAGTGCCTCGAGGAATGCATCCAACACCATCCCAGATAATGGGAAAGGAGGATTTCTGTAGATGTGTTTGTAAACATCTTAAGTGGTAATCTCATGAGGAAGCTCTGTTGCCCATTCCATTATACAGACAGCCTGGTTGAAAATCTAAATTCTAAATTGTATTCATTTTCCAACTTCTTCTGCACCTATTGTTTTAAGTTTTGGTGGGGTTTTTTTTCCCCTAGTTTGCTGATTCAAAGCCTCTCCAAATAAAAGTTTACATGACATTGTTGCCACAAGGATTCCTGCCAAGACAATGAGTGGGGCAGATGCTGGCTGACTTGTTGATTCACTCACTCAGCAAAAAGCTATGTGGATAATTTTGTTTTCCTCTGAGGTGCAGATCCCTTTTCCCTCCGAGTTTTCTTGGGCCTGCATGGACCACATGTCTAATGCAAGCTGTTCTTGCATTTCTGTTAACCTGCTCCTGTCTGGAAGTCAAGGAGGGGTTTATCATTGACTTCAAGGGTCCTAAATATTCCTTCTTCTTCTCTAATTAAGTTATTGTCTAGTTTACATCCTTCTATCTCTATTTACCACTAATCTCTAACCATGTCCTGATTCCACTTAGGAAAAAAATAATAAATTAAGAGGAATGTAAGAAGTTCAAGGGCTGACTGGAAAGCAAGTATTTGTTGTTTTTTTTAGATGGGAAAGTTAGGTATTGAATTCAGTCAACAATTTTGTGCAGCGTGATGCTCTCCGGTTGTTCTGGTGTCTCACGTGAAAGCAAAAAATGGGGGCGACTGTGCAATTTTTACAAGAGAAAAATAAAGAAGACAAAAAATTCAGTAACAAATATTCTGCAGAGTCCCAAAAACTTATTTTCTAACCACTTGTGAGAGGCACTTGAAAGACCTTTTAGGAGGCAAAAGTTAACTTAGATCAATGGGAGGCTCTGCTTCTGATCCTCCCTTAATCCACAGAAACACCCCTAAACTATCTCACAGATTACATCTTCAAATATGGGCAGCATCTGGGGAGTAGCCAAAAATTTCTGCCTGTAGCAGGATTCATTTCAATTGCCCACAGCAAAATGCTTTATTTATTTGCATTTCAATGCAGACTCCTGGAGTTACTTGACTAAAGGGGACAGATCTCTGCTGCTTCATGACCAGTGGCATTTCATTCATAGGTCGAACCAACTGGTGACAAAATTACGTCACTACATGGCTTAGCACTACTTGTTGCTGTTCTGGATCATGGTTTTTTCATTTTACTGATTTTTTGTGAAAGCCATTTTTTGTAAGTCTGTGTCTCTACAGCCAAATGTTGGCTGTGGCAAAAGAAAATAATTTCATTTTTTAAAACTTTTTTTTGTTAGAAATTGCACCACTTTAATTTTTTTTTTCATAAATGAATGTGTTTTAGATTAAGTTCAATTACTAAAGAACCTCTTGAAACTGACCTTTATGCACAAACCATCTGTAAAAAAAACAAGAGTAGGAATTCTTTTTGTCTGGGATTCATCTGAATTCATCCTGGAATTACTATGGAAAAAACCATAAGTTGGTGTATTAGATTATAAATCACAATTTGTACGTACAGAGATTGATTTCTTACACATGCTCTACATTCCCTTTGATTTCAGCCACTTTAAAACTCTCCACCTTAATGCAAAGGGCAACAGCTTTCTTTTTCTGTCAAAATGGTATAAAGAGCAAAATATCTGGTGGAATTAAACAGTGATGTCATTCCAAGGGGGAAACACATATCAGCTGTGAAGCTTTCTGTTTCTCACTCCACCTTGGAAATATTTGGGTACCCCTGAGAAAATAAATATGCATTTGATGGCAACTTGGACTGAATTAACAGTGCTACACAGAAACAAGAGGGAATGAAACATAACACACCCTGGGTACACTGAAAATATTTCTCAGCATAAACAATGCTATGTAATGTACAAATTCCCCTTTATTTTAGTAAGAAAAGAAAAATCAGAGTTATAAACTCAAGATGTGCTGTCTCTGATATATCTGGCTCAATCTGAAAACAACACTGATGAACCAGGATCTCTCATGCTATTCTAGCTAGGACATTTATAACTCTGATTTCAAAACTCACACTAAACTGCTCAAATATATCCAAACACAATTGTCCTGCAGCATGAACTTTGACAGCTAGAAGGAAGAAAACAGAGCAGATTAAAAAAAAAAAAAGTGGGCTGAAAAGCTAAAACCAAGGCCTGAGTCTGGGAAAGCTGAGCTTGAGCGCTGGCTTCATCCCAGTTGTGAAACTGGTGCTAGAGTTTGGTTTCAAAGCCCATTTTACACACCTCTGCCTTTCCCCATTCCTAAGGAAACTCACTATGATTTAGGGAATTCAACAAGTTTCTTATAGCAAAAATTAATCCACCTAGCAAGGGTGAAGTTGGACTGGCAGCTTAACAGTCCCCTTGGAGCACAGGGATCTTTTCTTTCATCCAGATGAAGAATGACCATGCCTCAGTGGTGGCTTTTCAGGAATCAGAGTTCCTAACAGGCAATTTAACCTGAGTTTCTAATGTGGAGCACCAGCACAGTCTACCTTCATGGCTACAACCAAATCAGCACAGTAGAACTTGGCCTTTTAGCTTTATAAGCTCCACAAAGACAAATAAGATTGAATATTTTTTCACTCAGTTTCAAGCTGTGTCTTTCAGACACACTTAAAAATGTGAAGCAAGCAGCCTGGTCCTGTGGCTGAGCACCTAACAGCAACACCCATAAATACATTCAGACACCGATTCTGTGTGTCTTGTCACAGAATCACAGCTGGGAGAGCTCTAGATCCTGTCCAGCTTTGGACATGAGGCTGCCAAAGAACCTGTCCTGTTGGATCTGGAGCCACTGAACATCTCTGCCCAATGATCTGTGACCCTGTGGTCTTCTTAAATCACAAAGACTCCATTTTCTTCATGGTGGAAAAAGCCCCTTCTTCATTCACATATCTCCTTCTCATGCAGTTTTACACACCTAGTGTGTGACTCCAATTGGTCAGTAGCTTTCTTGCCAATTAATTATTGGTAAGTAATAAATTGTTATTCTGTATTCATTGGTCAGTGCATAAATGCAGGGTAGATGTTTGTGAGAGATAGTTTTCATTTTTCTATCTATTTTAATGGTGTAAAATCAGTTTATACAGGTGTAAGAGGTGTTTTTTCACCCAGAAATAGATTGTTATGCTAAATAACTGCTCACAACAGGATTGCTTTCACACGAGAACTTGCAAACTACTTAGCTTAACTTAAAAGTAATGACAGGCTGGCCGGAGCAGGCCTTGTTTTATAAGGCTTTTCTTTATAATTTTTCTACCTTACTGCAACATTCTCAGGCTTCCTTTTACTGTCAAAATTCTTACAGAAAGACACTGTTGTCCCTTGTGCTGTCTGATGGCTTCATCTCCTGATGAGCTTTGGCTTTCCTGATCCCACCCCTATTTTGTATCTTCTGAGCAGCCTTTCCCTGATTCTGCCTCTGAGTCCTCCTCTCCCCAGGTGTTGTACCTGCACAGGGTAAATCTGTTCTTCTGAAGTCCAGGCTAATTCTGCCTTGCTCACAGCTCCTAAACTCCTCAGCTTCATGGTGCCTGCCCTCAGCCTTCCATCTTCATGGTGAGCCTCAGGTCCAGCCAAGGATCCCCTCTGGTCAGTTCATTACTTGCATGCATCATAAAGCTGTCCTCCATAAGCTCCAGAATTCTCCTGGCTTCCCTGAAACTTTTTTGCCAGCTGCCTTTGCCACACAGCAACCTGCCTTTCCAGCCCGTGGTCACATAAGCACACACACGGAAAAAACCCAAAAACAAAACAAAACAAAACAAAAAAAAAAAAAAAAAAAAACAACAAACAAAAAAACCCCACCCAACCACCAAAAAACCCTCTGAAAAAAACCCACAAACAAAAAAAAAAAAACCCAAACAAACAAACAAACACCCAAAAAATAAAAAAACCAAAAAGAAACCCAAAGAATACCCAAAAAAAGGAAAACAACAAAAAAAACCCAAAAAACCCCACAAACAAAAAACCCAAAAACCCAAACCAACAAATAAACAAAAAAAAAAAACAAACAAAAAAACCCACAAAAAAACCCAAAACAAGCAAACAAACAAAAATAAAACCCACCTTAACCCAATGAGCTTTTGTCCATCAGCTGCAAAGCAACACTAAATTTTGCTACCTTCAAAGGCAAACCTGCATTGCTAAGTTCTGCTTAATTCTTTCTGGTGATACACAAAGGACATACTGTGGGGTGTGATGACTCTCTTCCAGCAGTCCTTTCCATGCAATTAAAAGATCAGAGAGCCACAGAGCCATGGAATAAGCTGAGTTGGAAGGGAGGGTCATGGAGCCTAACTCCAGGACAGCCCTGAGAATCACAACCTGTCACAAATGCCCAGGACAAGCCTTAACAACTTGGTGTGCAAAGTCTTCATCCACCTCAGCTCACGCGCAGGAGCAATTCCTTGAGGGAGCAATCCAAATCTGCCCATTTACCCCTGATTGCTGCCCACTCCCTTCTTGGTTTGGAGCATGAGGACCTTCAGACTTTAAACCTGGACCTTCAGCATTTAAACCTGCAGAGCTTGGCTGGTGCACAGTGCCCAGGAATGGCAGAGGGTCGGTGTCCTTGCCTCTGCAAAGACAGACTCATGGTCATGATTCAGCTCTGCTGCATCCTGCCAACAGAGATGAAAACTCCAAATATAATTTTGAATTGCTTGTGTGGACCAGAAAAAAGGTGTGAGAAGGTGAAGAGAGACCTGGCCTCAGGAGAGTTGGGGTCCATTTTTTGCCCTTCTACAGGCAGATGCAAAATCCCAGACAAGGCACTGAGAAATGTTTAAGTCTCTTATTTTGGCAGCAACAACAGTCTGACACCAAAGTAATCAAAGGATGGGAGCTCTATCCATGTGTATAACCTCTATGGGATAATGTTCATATGCAACCAGGATTGTGAACTGGGGAAATATTAAGAAGGACCTGTCAGAGGGACACGGCTGAAGAAAGATTTATAGAACTAGTTACAGCCTGCTGCCTAAGAAAGCAAGCTGTATCCTCTGATGGCAAAAGCCCACTCAATTGCTCAAAGAGGGTTTAATAAAACACCTCCTACCAGGATGAATGAATTCACTTTGCTGCAGAGATATTTTGTGGGCTTATCACCCAAAGACCTGCCAAATACTCCTTCATATGCTTCAACAAGTTTTCTCCTTTTCTCTCATCACAGCAGGAGGTTGCTTCTCCTTTTCCTCTCTCCCAAGCACTCCAAACCCTTAGTCCTGGGCTGAAACCATAAACTTAAGTCTGAGGCTGATTTATCTGAGAGTTCCAGTCATGCAGAACAGGATGCTGCTCCTATCCAGACTGCTAAAAGACTTTGCTGCTGCACAGAAACCAGGAGGATTCAGGATAAAACATTAAACCTGTGTTGTGACCAGCACACGACAGAAGTAAGCAGCAATGGGTGTCTGACTTGTCACAGCTCTTTTCTAGATACCTTCTGCAAATTTTGCAGACAGAAATTATTCCCAGCAGAAGATTTCACAGCACAGCTCAGTAGCCAAGAGCTGCATTCCAGCCCTCCAGATCCATAAATCCAGGTACAAATGCTCACTTGTGAAGAAGGGGCAACACGCAAAAGGAGGCTGAGTACAAGGACATGACACCTTCCATGTGCTTGTCTCACATTGTCTGTTACTTGGGGAAGATTTGGGGCTTTTGGACCATCTTCCCTTTCAAAAATCTCAGGGGGACCATATAAGATCTAAATTAGAAGACTAATTTAGTCCCCTTGATGATGGGAGTGCAGCATGAAGATGAAAAACAAAGCTCGTGATGTGTCTATGGCTCCCACAGGTGCATGGCCAATTCCTTTCAGTGACTCATGGCCTTCCTCTTCCTGCTCTGACCTGGTCAGAAGATGAATCACCAAAATGATGGGAGGGGGAAAAAAATAAAATCATTGCTCATCCATAGGTTTGGCCACTGCTTTTCAAGAGGCAGCCTCCTCCTCCTTTTGTGGAGGTCTGGGAGTGAAGACCATGGTTGATTTCAGGTCCTGGAGAGTAACAAGACAAATGCCAGGGATTTCTGCAAGGAATAAAATGGTTCCTTGTGAGATTGAAACCTCAAGGCTGCAGTGCTTGTACAAGCCTGGCAGGGAATCCTGCCTCAGCATGGCTCTGCTGTTGATGGCAATATTTGTACTGGGAGATCAAACTGGAGAGACCAAGCCAGGATGAAAATGGCAGGGAACAAAGCAGCAACAGTGGATAGTTCAGCCACTTCTGATCTTTATTCCCAGAATTTCTGCCATACCAAGTGTGCCCTCTTAGTCAACCAAGCCCTGGAGAATGGCAGGGGCAGAGCCCTCAGAGGGGAAGAGCAGAAGGGCAAGAGTCAATGTTTGACAGAGCCTGAAGGCACGCTGGTTGTGCTGTTATCCCAGCACATGACAGGAGGAAAAGAGAAGAGGAAAAACCCTGCCAATGTTGCATCACGGACAAAGCAAAAACTGGCTCCTCTACCAGGTTTGATAAACAGAGATGAGAGATGGCCTCCACTTGCTCCTCACCCATATGGAAATCCCTTCCCCTCCCTTGTCTGTCAGTCCCTATCCCGTTCCCTGCCCCTTCCAGAGCTGCTGAGTCACTGTGCTCTTCACAGCAGGTTTAGTTCTTTGGCAGACAGTGCCACTCACTCACCAGAGGTTTCTCAGGCAAGAGCATCACCTCATCAGCCTGTTTGCCTCTCTCCCCCTTTCATCTGTTGTTTGCTTTCCATTCGTACACAGAATGAGAGCTCACCCCCTTGCCAGACCATTTGCATGTTTTGTAAGAGGTGACGGTGATGCAAATGTCAGGAAGTGCATTTTGTCTATTATTTGTGCAACACGTTTTTCTACCTCCGGGTTATTTACCTTCTATTTAGTTCTTCCCTAGCCCAGACCTTGGCCCAGAAATAAACTCAAAAAGAAAATCTGAGTTTAAGAGCTGCAGGTGTGCCCTGTGAGTGGCTGGGGCAGAAGAAAGGGCTGAGCTGGTCTGGATCCTTCTGTGGCACCAGCCCATTACAGCAATTTTGGACAAACCCCTCTGTCCCCAGGAGGTGGTGAAGGGGATTTGTGTTTGTACAGCTGCACACAGAGCTGTTGTCTGCTCTCATCAGGAAAGCACTTGTTCCACAGAGCAAGAGACTTTCCTGCCTCTTGTTGAAGGATTCCCTCTCAGGCTGCTCCTGCAGGAGACAGAAAAATCCACTGCAGCTCCTTCATAGGTGAGAGTCCATCCAAAAGGACAGCTTCCAGGAGGAATTCAGGGACATCCT
This sequence comes from Melospiza melodia melodia, assembly GCF_035770615.1. Taxonomy (NCBI): domain Eukaryota; kingdom Metazoa; phylum Chordata; class Aves; order Passeriformes; family Passerellidae; genus Melospiza; species Melospiza melodia. The sequence goes on along the minus strand of NC_086226.1, from coordinate 78,168,946 downwards.
TACAATGGCAGTTTCCAGAAGGAGTTTAGGGATATCCTTACAGCAACAGTTTCCAGAAGGAATTCAGGGATATCCTTACAATGGCAGTTTCCAGAAGGAATTCAGGGATATCCTTACAGCGACAGTTTCCAGAAGGAATTCAGGGATATCCTTACAATGGCAGTTTCCAGAAGGAATTCAGGGATATCCTTACAATGGCAGTTTCCAGAAGGAATTCAGGGATATCCTTACAATGGCAGTTTCCAGAAGGAATTCAGGGACATCCTTACCTAATCATTACAGCTCACAGCTGAGGCTGAGGATGCTGCTGGAGCCTGTTATGGGAACAATCAGCACAGCTCCAGTGTCCTAGAGAAAGCTGAGCAAATAGGAAAAATGCAGCAGTCATCTGAATGGGCAGGTAAATCCTCATTAAAAGATGATATATTCAAAGCCCAGTTATTGTTAATGACATTTATTGGTTGTATGTTAGCCTTTACTAAACCATGGGATTTATTAAATGGGATTACAATCCCCTTATTAAATGGGATTACAATGGCTGAACTGAATGGGGAAAATGCAGTTTTGGCTTGGAATACCCACTTAGCAGAGAACCCTGTAAGTCATCAAACAAAATAAGCCTTGCAACCCCCTTCCACATCACTGAAATCACAGAAGCCCTCAGTGAGTGGTCTACAAACCAATTTGTGCAAGATCTTCACTGAAGAAATATACAAAAAAGTTGCAAATTTGGTAAATTTACCTGATTAAAATTTGCTGATCATCTCAAGCAGCTTTGGAAATGAAGATATGGAAACAGATTAAAAGATAAAACTAACTACACCAGTCTGAAAACTAAATGAGTGCCTGTCAATTATCCACAATGCTTTGGTGACAGGATAGGATAAAATTATCACATTGGGGAAAATAGTTACAAACCTTGTGCTACAGGTCCGGCAAAGTAATGCCTTAAAATTAATTTGCAGTGTAATTTTCAGTTCTCATTGATTATATTTCATTTCTACTTAACTACATGAGGGCCCACAGTTACTATAACCTGGACTTAAAGACCTGCTTACCTTCAGGAAGAGCTCCATCAGTCCCATTGCCACAGTGGAAACTAAATCTTTCTTCACCATAAACTTCCCTTATTCTTCAACACAAGAAACCAAACCAAACCAAACCAAACAGAACCAAAAAAAAAAAAAAAATAAAACCAAAAAAAACCCCAACCAAACAAAAAAAACAATACCATAAAAACCCCTAAAACCACCAAAAGAAAAAAAAAAAAAACAAAAACAAAACAAAACAAAAAACCAACAAGAAACGAAACAAAAAAACCACTCAAGGTATAAAATGAGGAACTGCCATGACCTACAGAGCAATGAAAGGCCTTAAGACCATCCATCTTAACCCAAGAATAATTTTTATATGGGAGAGTGTGAAATGCAATTTTATCTCCCAAACCAAATGAGTATGCCAAGATTTCCAATAATGTGGGCCAGAGGGATTTTTGCATTGACTGAATTCTAAACTCAATTTCCATCTTCTTTAACCATTTTTTTTTCTGAGCACATATTGACTTTGACTGCTAGAGAGTTCCACCCTGATGATAATAATGATTTATACGGAATTTTTTTGCCAAAAATGCAATGCAACCATCTAAAAACACTTGATAGGTCCAGCAGAGTGACATGCAAGCCACGTGCAGGGATCACATTGCATCATCCACCAGGACACAGCAACCATCTCTGCGATGATGGAGGGCAACAGTTTGAACAATGCACACCAGCATTACCCAACAGCTCAGAGAAGGAAGTGAAAATTTAATGATTGCATCTAATTGAAACTGCAGGAAGAATTTTTGAGCAACAGAATTCAATTACTCAAGCTGGAACTTAATCAGAAGCTAAAAAGAACATGCTACCTGCTACACAAGCATTCTAAATTTGGGCTGACTTAAAATACAAAATATCAAGGATAATCTCACAAACTTAACGGGAGCTATGATTTTGTTTAGTTATGATTTTGTTTATTTTGTTTTCTTTCTTGGTTTTGGGTTTTTTTAATTTTTTGGAGAGTTTTTCTGGTTTTTGATGGGTTTTTTTGGGGTTTCTTTAACTTTTCTCTGAGCACATATTGACTTTGACTGCTACAGAGTACCACCCTGATGATAATAATGATTTATATGGATTTTTTGCCAAAAATGCAATGTAACCATCTTAAAATATTTGGGGTTTTTTTGGGGGGGTGGGTGGTGGGGTTTGGTTTTTTTTTTTTTTTTTTTTTTTTTTTTTGTTGTTGTTGTTGTTGTTGTTTTGCTTTGTTTTCATTCCTTTTTTTTTTCAATTGAGCCCACACTGCCCCACAAAGATATAAGGGTATGTTTGAGGACAGAAATGTTTGAAGAGTCAGGAGAATTTTTTGGTTGATACCAAAGCCTTTCTGGTGACGGGTGAAGCTGAGAAGGCTGCCTGGTTGATGGAGGACAGGGATGAACAAATCCTGACAGGGAATGGGGGTTTTATGACAAGAAATCACACAGTGATGAGTCTGTGCTATATGTGGACCTATAAACACTCCTTGGCTAAATATCCAACCCTTCACAACCTCTGGCTGTTCCTGAAAGAGAACTTCAGTGCTAAAAATGCAAGCATTACGGGTTTTTTCGTAGAAGAGAGCTCGTCCAGACCTAGAGAATGAAGTCCACAGCCTGCAGGAGGAGTATCTATTAGATTGTTGTCCAACCCACCTTTTTTTTTTCCTGGAAAATCTTGTTAAGAGGCTGTTAAGCCATTCAGGTTTAAAATATGCAAGGTGGGTTCAGCTGGTACAACTCATCCACAGCAGTCAGAGGTCAGGAAAGACATTTCTGAGTCAGGTACAAGAGCTGAGGACACAGAGTTCACAGGGGGATAGGAGGATAAATTACCCCTATTTTTTAAAAATCTGAGCCTTCATTTTCAGCAGATGTTTATGGAGCTGCTGGATTGTGGTCACTGATCAAGGCTACACAGCCCAACACTGGGGGAGGAAAGAGAGTTAAGGGAAAATGGAAACTTTATCTTGCATAGGCATTAACACACAGTACATATAAACTGCAGGAGCCTTTTCCATTTATAGGAGGAATTTCTCTGCAGGTTTTACCAGCAGTTGCTCACAAAGTATTTATAGAAACGGTATGGCCAAGGACACTTCCTTATCACATCACGAGTGGCCTCCCGTAACCCCTCAGTGTTTGCCTTTTCCTTGCTGTGACTGCCTGGTGACCGCTCCTCTGCAGTGTCACAGCCTGCTGCAGCCACTCCTGCATCACCAGCTGTGCCTGCCTGGCTGCAGCTGCCTGCAGGTCTGGCTGCAAATGGGAAAACACCAATCAATGGTTCTGTTGGCTGAGCACCACGTCCAGCCCCAGAGCAGAGGGCTCACCCTGTCCCACGTGCTGTGGTCGGTCAGTTATCTGCCCACAGCAGCAGTGGGTTGTGCAACAGGCACATCTGCACATGGGCCTCCCAGAAACCGAGTCACAAGTTTCATTTCCATTGCCCAAAGTGAAGAGCCTTTCTCCTTTTTCAACTAATTTTTCTTTCTCCCTCCATGCCAGGGGTATCCAGCACAGAGGAAGAGAGAAAAATTATCTTCTGAAGGGCAGAGAGTGATGGGGAGCTGGTCTGCTGCTCCTCCAGAGGCCAGGCTGGCTGCCCAGCCTCAGGAGAGGGTGAAGGGACATTGGCACTTGTAACCCTGCAGGCTTTCCTGCCCTTCCACCTCCTTTCTCCACAGGCATGCAGGATATCCAAGGACAGCAGGGTTCTTGCTTTCTTTCCTTTCTTTCCACCCTTTCTGCCACAACCAAAGTGTTCTTCCAACAGGGGAATGCCAACGCAGGACCTGAAAGACAAAGAGCTCCATCCTCCCTTCTCCTTCACTCCTTCCCCAGCCTTTGAGGAAAAACTGAGGGAGCTGGGGGTGTTCAGCCTGGAAAAAAAGAGACTCAGGGGTGACCTTATCACTCTAAAACTCCCTGAAAGGTGGTTGTGGTCAGGTGGGGTCGGGTTCTTTCTCCAGGCAGCAACTGAGAATGAGAGGACAGCGTCTCAAGGGAAATTTAGGTTGAATGTTAGGAATTTTTTTTTTTACAGAAAGGGTGATAAAATTCTGGAATGGCTGCCCAGGGAGGTGTTGGAGTCACCATCCCTGGATGTGTTTAACAAAGCCTGGATGTGGCACTGGGTGCCAGGGTTTGGTTTAGGGGTTGAGGCTGGGTTGGCGTTGCAGACATCTTTTATGAAAAATTCTTTCCTTGGGATTTTGCCTCCTGAGAAGCTGAGAGGCCTCAGGAACAAAATGTAAACAATGGTTATCTGCTGCTGGGGAATTCAACAGGTGCATCTGGGATTGGTCTCATGTGGTTGTTTCTAATTAATGGCCAATCACAGCCAGCTGGCTTGGACACAGAGCCTGAACCACAAGCCTATGTTATCATTCTTTGCTATTCTATTCTTAGCTAGCCTTCTGATGAAACCTTTTCTTCTATTCTTTTAGTATAGTTTTAATGTAATATATATTAAAAAATAATAAATCAGCCTTCTGAAACATGGAGTCAGATCCTCGTCTCTTCCCCAATCTGAAAACCCCTGTGAACACTTTCACAGGCAGGACTCAATGATCTTGAAGGTCTCTTCCAACCCAGTGATTCTGTGAATTCTGTGATTGTCTGCAGCACTGTGGTGGCCCTGGGGATGTGCTGGGTGCCTCTGCCACCAGGCCTGGCTTGGGGCTGCAGCCCCTCTGCTCAAAAGCAGATATTTGGGAGGTGCCTGTGCTGGATGAGGTGGATGAGCAGGTCCCTCTGTGAGAGATGGTGGCACAGAATGTATCCAGCCCTGTTTTGGTTTGGTTCATCAGCTGGGGCATTTGTTTGGAGCCAAGACAACCCAAGTACGAGCTGTGTCCAGGTGGAATCCTCACCTGGAAGGCACCTGCTGTCTTTGGGAGGAGCAGCCCTGGTGGATTTCTCTCCTTGGTCCCTCAGCATCCTGCAGAGTTTACAGACCATGCTCTGGCCATTGAGCAGCTGCTCCTTTCCTTGCATTGTGAAATCTGCTCCTTGCCATAGGGAATAGTCAGTGCTGGTAGTGGAGCTCCAGTGTGGAGATGCCAGCTCTTGCAGCCTTTTATCACAAACCTCATTATAACTGATATTTTGCTTAAAGTCCCAGTTCCTGTCAGCTAGCAATTACAAAACAATATCAGAGGCTTTTTGGTTGGGTTGTTGTTTTGGGGTTTTTAAATTTCAATGTGAAATTATTCTTTTTTTCTCTCCGACTCGCAGAGAAAAGCCTGAAAACATGGCCCAGGGCTCCAGAACCAGACAAACAAATAGAACTTCTTATTTATACTGTATTTGCATGTCATTTGTAAGACAGCCTCACCAGCATTTCAAGACTGGCAGCACCACAGAGTTTTCATCTGTGGCTGGGAAGCACAAAGGCCAACTCTCCAATAAGATTACAGCCCTGGTGGTTTCTCAAGGTCATATTCTGTATGACCCAAAAATACTTATTAAATTACCCTGCTTAGAAAAATTCTTTCTTTTTCTTTTTTCTTTTTTCCCAATTCAAATGGATGCTTGAAGAAGCATGTGGTTATGAGCAGGTCGCTGTGCCTCCCTTGCTGGTGACCCCAGAAAAGCTCCATGCAGGCAATGGGCCACACAGGGGAAGCCCATTGTCAGTTTCACAAACAGAAATGTCATTTTCTAGAAGTGGGTCCTGGTTTCCACCACGCCAACCCACAAGATGAGTTTGGACCACAAATTTGGCTTGACTCCCAGCAAGTGTACCTGTCCATGCCCTCAGAGAATGCCATGTCACAGCAGCTGCACCAAAATGTCCCATTTCCAAATGCAGTCTGGAAATTTGAGGGAGACAGAAGAGGTAACACCACGTTTGTGCTGCTGTTCCAGGCCCAGAGAGCCTTGTTACTGCTGGATATATTTGTAAAGCCAGCGGTTGCCAAAATCTGAGGGTTCAAGTATTCAATGGAAATGAGCAGGTCTGCTCTCCAGCCTTGAGCACGGTTGGCACCATTTAATCACACAGACATTACTGGCTCCTCTTCAGAGCCAGGCTGCCTGGCAGTTGAGTTCTGTGGCCTGCACCAAGCCCAGAAATGGTTCAGAGCTCATCAGCCTGGGGCAGGGACAGCCACAGCAGCTTCACAGCACGGGAAACAGAGCTCTTGTGTGAGGCCTGCCATCCTTGCCTTTGCTTCTATAACTTTGGCCTGGAAAATCATCTCACTGCCATGACCAGGGTCCCTGCAGCCACAAGCACCTCAGGGCACTGTGTGTTCAGCTGGGGAACTTAGTGGAGCAGAACTAAAAGTTTCACGGGGAGCTTTTAGTTCTGGTCCACTTGGGTGCCCATGGATCTATTGGGAAACTCTCCTTCCACATCCCTTCCTCAGGTTTCTTTCAAGATAAACATACAGGACAAAGCCATGGTGACTTTCAGGGGACACTCCTGGTGACACGGTGCCCACTCCAGAGAGGGCAAGCATTCCTGAAGAAATTAAGGGAGAATTAAGAGAAATTAGTCGCCTGTTCTCCACGTCTGTGGCAGGCTGTCTAAGAACCCATGGTTTAAATTTTAAATTGATGGGTTGGACTGGATGACCTCAGAGGTCTTTTTCAACATAGTTAACTCTGTGATTCTGTGATTTTAGTGAGGCAGAAGCTCTGAAGGATCTTTCTGTGGTGAGGGCACTCTCTTAGTGCAGATTATCAGGAACATCCACCCATGGCAGGCGTCAAGAGCAGGTCAGACAAACATCTGTGCAGGAATGGCACAGAGATCTAACCCTGCCACAACAACACTTGGAAAATGGTGTTGCAGCACCCAGCTGTTGTGATCCACATCCAGCTGCTCCACCAGTCCTGCTGCAGCCAGGAATCTCCTGCTAGGAACCCACATCCCACAGAGCCCTCCTGCCTTTGAAAGATCCAGATCTTCTGTGGGCATGAGGAGACAGCTTGGAAGGAAGCAAAACCCAAGGAAACAAAAATTCTGCCTCTCCAGAGCCAAAACAGGGCTTTGCCATGCCACGTCACACAAGTATTCAACAATCAATTTTGTTTCTAAAGCTCTTGATCTCGCGTGTCCCTAATGAGCTGGAGTCAGGGTGGGAGGTCTGAGAGCCACACTCTATTCAAAAGAGCAGAGAAAGCACATTAATGACAATGTTCCAGCACTGGTTTTAATAAAGCATCAGGTATACTGGAAAGAACTTCTCCAGTCTTACCTGCCAAAAATATGTAAAAATTACAAAATATTAAATATCTTTTATATATTAATTAGAAAGAAAAAAGCAGCCTCTCCAACTGCAATCCATTAAGAGAAACAAGAATCTGAGCTGTTAAATAAGAAAGGGGAGGTTTGGACAAAAATAAACAATGACTGGCACTTGGGGAACTTAAACTGCATCAGAAGAAGCAAAAAAAAAAAGAAAAAACCCTCCTCATTTGCTCTGGCTTCTAATTTTTTCCATATTTTTGTCATTAGCCGTTATTAAAGTACTACTGTTCCAGGGCTGAGTGATGAAAGGCTGAGATATGATTCAGCCCCCTACGTTACATAAACAAACCCGGGTCGTTATGACATCCACTGAGGTTTTATTTCTCTTTTTCCCCTCTCTTTCTTTGGAGCCCTTCAGGGTGCCACACTGCTGGCCAGGCTGCGGAAGCCCCTCCAGGTGCTCAGGTGCAGCTTCAGGCCAGGTTTTGGGAGGATGATGTGACACCACAAACCTGCAGCCAGCTGTCCCCTTCCCGGTTCAGCCTCCCCCTGAGTGGGGCAGGGTGAAAGTGGAATTTAGGGGCCACTCAAACCTGGCTTTGAGCAGCAGGCCAGGAAGTGCCAGTTTAAAGTTAGCCCTGAGCCGTTAATCAGCACTGGGGACAATGACGCCGCTGTGACCGGATGGGCTGACTTACGATTAGCTCAGATTTATCTGAGGTATAACAAAAGGGTGTTCTGCTGGTTTAAAGAGCCTCTTTCCCTTTTCCTCTGGAGAAATCAAGACATTGTTTAGAAAGCCAGAGAGAGCGCTGTTCAAAAAATTCTGAGATCACTTCCAGGGATAAATTTAGTAGGGGGTATGACAAAACGAGGAGCAAAAATTTGGCCTCTTCCATCATGGAAAAGTCTGGTATTTTAGACACAAACCAAAGCCAGCTGAAATCAATAGGAGGGCAACCATTGAACTGAGTGAGGCTTGTTTGGGACATCCTGGTGGCATTAGTGCTGGTTTTAGGGCAGAAAAGTCCCCTAGGCCCTCCAAAAATGGACATTTGAGTGTTAACTCACAGGTCTGGTTCTACATAGAGCAATCCCCACCCAATGAGAAATGTGAAAAGTGAGAAATCCATATAAAATATGCCTCCAGAGCCACCAGGATATTTCATGTGACTGCAAGAGTGACATTTCCACCCTGGTGGCTCCCCACAGCAGCCTGGCGTGAGGAGCCATGCAGGGAAGGATGAGGGCAGCATTCCTGCCAGTGGGATATACAGTCAGTCTATTCCTGACGTCCCTGAGCACAAAACCAGATCAGCCACACCTCCTCTGAAAAACAAGAGCTCACCATGGAAGTGCCAGCAGAAGCTCCACCAAGTCACAAAGTGCCTCCTCTGTGGGGTGATATTGTGGTGTAAGAAATTATCTGCTCCTCTGACTTTAATTATTATATTTATTGCAATAACTGTCATAATAATAATATTATATTATTGCAATTAATAATATGCAATTATTATATTTACTGCAATAATAACAAAAGAAGGGTAACACAGACAAAAAATAAATTTAAAAAACTCAGCTAATGCAACAACAGCATAAAAATGGTCATTTGGCTGCAAGAAGTTTATATATGTATATATGTATATTTAACCACATGAAGGGATTCACTTTTCATTTTAATTGGGTGGCCTGCTTATGGCAGGAATGGTTGTTGGCAGCCTATAAGATGGCATCAAAAATGTTTAATTTCATGCCACTCTCAGTTTGTAGGAACAATCTTCTGCAGCCTTTTGGCAGTTATTACTTCCAGGCCCTTGAAATGTTCTCAGAGCAGCAACAACAACAACAACAAAAGCCTAAAAGCTCTTGCTGACTGCAAGATGTTAAACCTTTGGTAGATCTTTTGGAGGCAGTGAGTGTCAGAGTGGGTGCCCCTGTGCAAGGTCAGGAGGGAGCAGCAGAATGCAGATTTGTCCCACCTAAGGCAGGCTCTCCAGCCTGCAGAATGGGATGTGGCGCTCACACTGCCTCAGACTGTGGGTGGGCCACGCTGCCCTCTGGAAGTGTCAAAATCTCTCCCTGGATGACAAATGGAGCAGAGCCCAGCACTGAGCTGTTCTTTGAAATATCTGACTTTTGAGCTAGTTGAACTTGGAACAGCCCTCGCACGATTCCTTTTCCAGCGTCAGCTCCTCAGTCTGTATTGACTGTCGGGCAGCAGACTCCTGACTTCTAAACAACATTTCACTCTTCCTCCTGAGGGCTTCAATTCATCTCTTGTTGGCAGCAGAGATCCTCTTTGACTCTCTGGCAGCTGCCCCAGTCACTGAGGGAACTGCAGAGGTTGCAGCAGGACCTAAGCAGCGACAGCTTCCTGAGACCATTCTGTGGTATTGAATTTTCACTGAGAATTAAGCCAATTCTAGATGGAAATACACTCCTTCATCCTTGCTCTCTCAGCATCACCATCAGCCTCTTGCAGACATGCTGCCCAGTTTGACCCATGCTGGTTTTGTCACCTTCTCACAAGAGCGTTTGGAATTCTCGCAGTTTCAGGCAGATGGAAGAACAGATGAGCTGCGGGGTTGTTTGAAGCACATCAAGGGTTGGCCTGCTGACACAGCACAGCTGGATGCAGAAAAGTGATCAGAAGGTGAAGGAAACAGCAAAACTTCAGTTTTCCAGCAAACAGACCTAAGCACGCAACAGCCAGGTGAAAAGCAGCTTGTTCTGGGTTTTGTTTGGAGCCTGATTTTCTGCCAACAGGGATGCAGAACACCAGGCTAGCAGCACCCAAAGGGCAGCTCCCTCCCTGGAAAACACTGAGGGAACTAAAAACAGGGTCACCTAGGGCAGGGAATCCCAGTTTGCAGCTGGAAGACCTGCACAAACCCCCAGGGCTCCAGCATAACTTCTCCCATCTTGGTTCCAGCTCAATTTTGGCAGGTCCACTCCTGACTGTACCTTTGTTTCTCACACTTCCAGCAAGGCAGTGGTTCCACGGACGTGCAGCTCAGGAGCAGAACCCCAGTGGTCAACACCTCCTAGGAAGACGGGACCCCCAGATGGGATCCAGATGAAGATCACCCCATGTTAGGGATGCCATGACCATGCCACCATGACCTCCCCTCTGTGTCTGGGGCTGCCTGGGGTCTGTCTGTCCGGGGTTTTGTCCATGACCATGCCACCACCTCCCTCCCCTCTGTGTCTGGAGCTGCCTGGGGTCTGTCTGTCTGGGGTTTTGTCCGTCCCTCCCTCCTTCCCTCCACCTGCACAGACCGGGGCCGTGTCCTGGGCAGAACCTGGAGCTGCTCCCAGCGGCAGAGCCAGGGCACATCTGTCCTGCTTTTGCAAGCAGCCTGGAAACATCTGCAGCGCCCCAGCCGAAGCAGAGGAGACACAAGCCCGAGGACAATGCGGGCTGGCTCTTGGTGGCGGCAGCCCTGTCTGCAGTGCTGGGGACACCCACATCCCAAACATCCAAATATCCCTGCCCTGATTCCAGGCGAAGTCACCGGGATGGGTCAGCGCCTTTGTCATTCCAGCTATTCCAATATTCGCGTGGCAGGAGGGGTTTGGATCCATCAATTAATGCGTGAGGGGCGCTCTGATGTCCCCGGGGGATGCAGGGATGCTCTGCCCGACCCTCCACCCCTCCTGCAGCCCTCTCACCACCCTGCATCCCGAGCTTCCTCTCCTTGGGAAGGGCTTGCCTAGCACCATTTGTTTTTTGGGAGTTGCTAGAAAACTCTCCTGCTATTTTCTTTTTTTTTTTTTTTTTTTGTCCTTAATAACTATATCATGTCTGGTATTGTATTTCTGTTTTCCCCTGAGGAAAGAAGCCAAAAGAAGTAGGAAAAACAAATAATGTGTGGGAGAGTGTTTTTCTTTTCTTGTTCTTCTTTTTTTTTTTTTTTTTTTACCTCTGTTCAAAGCCTCTTTCTGTTTGGCTTTAGCAGTTTTGTGACTACAATTCCCTTCTTTCCGATTTTTTTTTTCTATTATAATTCTATTGATTTGTAATGAGTTTCCTGAACCCTTCAATATTTTCATATATGCACCCTAAAAGCTCCGCTTTTCTTCTGTCATTCTTACTTTTCTCACTTTTTCCCCATTTTTCCCCTTACTTTCCAACTTTCTTCTTTTTCTATTTATGTCTTTATTAGATATTAAGATATTATATATCTTTTCTCTTTTTCCCCTTGTTTATTTTTTACTTTTTACTCTTTTATTTCTTTATTCTTGTTTCCTTCCTTCTTTATGTCTCACTCGCCTTGCCTTTCCTTCCTTTCTTTTCTTTGTTTTTATCTTCCTCTCTTTCATGCTCCCCTTAATTCTTCTGAAAATAAAACTACCAGAGAATTAAGCAAATCATCTGTGGCAATTAAGGAGAATGTCTGGGAAAACACTCGCTGTGGAACACATTTGGTTCATTAAACACTCTCATCAGGCACCTTGGCACAGAGCCACATATTTATTTGGGAGAGGGGCAAAAAAAAAAATAAAAATGCAGTGGGGAGACTTTTTGATTGTTGCTGTCATTAGTGGCGAATTCATCTTTCCTGTCCCAGGTCCCCACATGTTTTAAAACCATTATGGCATGTGGTTTCCAACCACGGACGAGAGACTGCTGAGGAAAAACACCCTGGCTCTGCTCAAAAATTAAAAATGAAGTGTTATCTTTTCCTCCTTTCCCTCTTGGGTGACTGTGGCAGGGGCCAGTTCGTGCCCAGAAGCTGTGCCAGGGGTAATTTTCAGGGCTTTGTCTTTCAGCGCCCCTCCTGCAAAGACACAAAACCCCGCGCTCATCCCCAGCCCACCTGCCAGAGGCGCTGCCCAGGGGATGAGGGGATGCTGCAGCCCCCCTGTCAGAGCCACAAAGCCCCAGGATGCGGCTGTTCTATGGAAATTCACTGCAAGGGATGTGGGGCGAGGAAGGAATCACCCCAGGAGAAGGCACCTTCAGCCTAACCCCTGGCAGGGCGTGCTGGGGCAGGAGCAGCTCCCCTGCTTCCACCCTGCAGCAGAAACAGGTGGGAGCAGAGCTCTCTGCTGAGGATTGTTGGCAGAAAAAGCTTTATTTGGGGCTGGAAATTGGTCACAAGTCTCAATCACTGAGGGGACAACCTTGCAGGCTTGCTGCCTTGCAAACTCAGGGCTTCCCTAGCTGGAAAATGATTTTTTTCCCCCCCAAGAGGTGCTGAGGTGATACGCATCCCAGCCTCTTCATACAGTGCTGGTAGGTGTAAACCAGGGAGAACTTGGGAATCATTCCCCTAAGCAAGAAGTATCTGGTATTTATGACCCCCTTCTCTGAAATCAGCTCATCCCAAGGCAGCACAAGGCGTTGCTTTAATCACATATTCACCCCACAAAATAAAACTTCATCTTGAAATCCTCTCTTCGTTTCTCCAGAAAGCTGGTGTGGGGAAAGGAGGGAAAAATAAAACCTGCCTAGCACCCCACCAACCTACACCCCACAGACAGAGGGAATACAGGGTACTAAATTCAAAGGCCTTTCACTTTGAAGAGTGGCCAGGGCTTTCTCAGTCCTTTTACCCATGGCTTTCCTTTCCTCATATTTAATAAAGAGCAAAGCTCTTACATGCTCTGCCCCTCGGTAAGCACTTCACAGCCCTGTGCAGAACTTTTGGGGAGCACAGAAAAGTGGCTTGAGGGCTGTCAGAAGCCTCTCGAGCTGGAGGAGCAGTGTGAACACACTACAGCCAAAAAAAATCTGCTGCCCCAGCCTGTGCAGACTGTGTGTGTGTGTGCTTTCACTTTTTCAGGGTGTTTAAACATCTTTAAAAGATTGCTAGAGGAAAAGAAGCAATTATCCCAGCACATAATTAGAGGACAGGTTTTGCATTTTCCCACCCTGCTTGCTTTCCCTCTCCCACCAGTGCATTTGGAGTTGTTAAGTTACTTTTTTAGACAGAACTCATCCTCCTCAGCTCCTTCCAGGCTGAAGAGCTGCTGTGTTTTTTGCAGGCAGCTCCGCACTCGGGAGCTTTTAAAGGGTTTCTAATCCTGGAAGGCCATCTGACATCACCCTGCTTCTTGTCTGCTGATGTTTCATACGAGCCTCACATTTCCTTAATGTTTTTCAGAGCCACCAATTACTACAGCAATCTTGTGTTTATGTTCTGGTTTTGTGCTCTATTTTTTTTTTTTCCTCTCCCCTGATGCTTTCCTGGCCTGTGTCCCAACAGGCTGCTCTCTCTTAGGCGGGTTTTGTGCCAAGGGTTAAGCTGGACCAGCTTGTTACAAAAGAAAGAAAAAAAAAAAAAGAAAAAAAAAACACACCAAAGAAGTGGGAGGGAGGAGGTTGATTGGGGGTTTTTTTTTGGAGATTTTTTTTTTCGGTTGTTTTTTTATTTTTTTCCCTAATTTTCTTCATTGACTTCAGGCACCATGTGATCAGGAAGCCTGGAACTCTTTCCATTTCCCTTCCCGACTGAAGGGAAACATTGTGTAGCTGTTGCCCTGCCACCAGTGGGACGGGCTCCGGCGGTGCTACGTAGGAGGATAAAAATAACCGGGATATTTAAGGCTGGCTGTGGAATCCCAGCGCAGGCAGAGCGAGCTTGGTCAGCAGCCGAGCTCCACCGGCCCCATAATCTGCTGCATATGATGCAACTGCAAATATATGCCTGGCAGTGCTGGTGGAAGAGTTAGACCTTGGGGAGGCCCAGAGGAGAAAAGAATAAAATAAAAAATAAAATAAAATAAAATTTAAAATAAAATAAAATACATAAAATAAAATATTAAAAAATAAAATAAAATATAAAAATTAAAAAAAATAAAAAATAAAATTGAAAATAAAATAGGAAATAAAATAGGAAATAAAATAAAATAAAATAAAATAAAATAAAATAAAATAAAATAAAATAAAATTGGAAATAGAATAAAATAAAATAAAATAAAACAAAACAAAATAACATAAAATAAAATAACAAATAAAATAGGAAATAAGATAAAGAAAAAGAGGATTTGAAAGAGCTTTTCAACCTCTTTTAGCACATTCTTTCTAGCACAGCTTTTGAAAAGTGACTTTTACCTGAGTTTCATGTGCTTGGTGCAGCAAGAGGGTGAAAGGGCTTGCTTGGCTTCAGGTGTAAGGCAGCACAACAGGGCTTTGCTCTGGAGTTTTGTAGGGGATAACATCACTTGCCTCCCAAGAAAAAGAGGCTGAAACAGCACTGTGTTCCCTCTTTAGGCTTTTCTCTCCAAATCTCAGGCTGCATGTGACCCACATCTTGCCTGTTGATTAAAAGTAATTAGATCAAAAGAGCAGCCAGCCCACAAGGCTCACACAGAAATAAGCAGAAATTTGAGTTTTGGTTCTTTCACAATTCACAGCTGTCAGAAAGCTTAAAAGGTGCTTTGGTTTTTTTCCCAGTTTCTTAGGCTTGTTTTCACACTGCACAAAAGCTGTGAACTTTCCAAAGTGTGACACTGGACAGCATCTGCCACAACTGCAGCACTGAGAAGAGCGTGGCATTGCTCTTTCCTTTAAATCTGTTCTGACCAGCAAAGCAGTCAGAACTTCAGCAGCAGCACTTCAGCTTTCCTTTTTCCATCCGTGCCCAGGACATTGCAGGTGAGAAGCAGAAAATGCCACCGTTTGGTCACTCCTGCATTTTGGAGGGGAACCTCCTGACCTGCATCAGCACAGTCAGGGCTGTCAGGAGACAGAAAGGGACCAAGGGACGCTTCAGCCTTAGTGCCACCCTCCCTGGGCCTAAACAGGACAGTGGCAGTGATCACAGCAGCTCACATTCACCCTGAGGGGACTGAAGTCTTTGGGAAGACTCCGAATTTCCATGAAGTGGTTTCTTCTACTAAAAAAACAGGAGCTCACAGCTCCTTGCTGGGCTGCTGAGTGGCCTCCTCTCCTGTGGAGGGAAATCACCCATAAATGTTGATGAGGGGCAGAGATTGATCCTGAGGTTGTTTCTACTGCAAAGCTCTGTTAAATGTTAGCCAGAGTATAAAAAAAAACCATCACTGTGTTTGGTTTACTTTGTGATTTCCCATTCCACAATCTGTAGGACACAATGTAATAAGAATGCATTTAAGGGAAGTTGTGACAATTGTTGGGCACAAACTTAAGCATTGTTTATTGCTTATGCAATCCTGTGGGGTTATTTCAAGGAATTAAGAACGAGGAGGGGAATGGAGTTTAAGAGCATTTGTGAGGGATTTCACCTGCCTGGACTTTTTCTTTGTTTTTCCAAGTGCTTATGGTTTTACTGTGTCATGTTCTAGGTTCATTCTTTCGAGCTGAGTGAAACACTGCAATCAGACAGAAAATCAGACTAGTAAGAGGAATGGCCAGAGCCTCTGATTTCAGCCTCACCAGTAGCCTTCCATGTAGATACTCTTATAATCATTCACATTTAACTAAACAGTATTCGAGAACCACTGAGACCAAATGGACTTTGATCTAATAAATTCTTTATTACAATGGAAAATATTACCCCCGCTTCATATAAATATAGAGCTGCACAGGACGAAGAGCAAAGGCCCAGTGCCCAATTATCCACATTTCATATCCCTCCAGTTTCATTGGGAAAATAATTTTAAACATCAGGGTGTACGTAGCAGAGCTTGGCTGTCACCCTGCCTTGATGTTTGTAACTTTACTCCCCAGCACTGGAGGAGCATCTGCAAAGTTTCTTTCACACATTTAGGTACAAATCTGCTGGATGGAATGTGATCCCTTCCTTGCTGGTTTGCCTGGAGAGGAGAGGCAACTGCAACACCAACTATTCCTGCAGGAGGAGGAGAAGGAGAAGGAGAAGGAGAAGAGGAGAAGGAGAAGGAGAAGGAGAAGGAGAAGGAGAAGGAGAAGGAGAAGGAGAAGGAGAAGGAGAAGGAGAAGGAGAAGGAGAAGGAGAAGGAGAAGGAGAAGGAGAAGGAGAAGGAGAAGGAGGCTGAAATGTTCCTCAGCTGAGAGGGGCCATGGGAGGTAGCTTGGTAATTCAACCTGCTGAGTGCAGCCACCTGTATTTTTAGATGTCTGCATTTTTAGACTTTTTAGCAATTCCAAATTTTTCTGGAACCTGGCTAAACCTCTGGGTCTGCCCAGCCACAGGGAGCACCACCCAGGTATACAGAACTGCCCAGGGGCTTTTAATGACCACCACAGCCTTGTTTGCACCATGGGCTGGCTGCTCCCTGACATTTCAGGTACTGCTGTCAGTTCCTGGTGAATTTTCCTTTTGTTCAGGTATCATCAGCCTCAGGTTCCCTCCCTTTTTGCTGCTAAGTGGGTGACAGGAGCTGCACAAAATGTGGCACACACAAAGTGTGGCACACACAAAATGTGGCCCACACAAAGTGTGGCACACAAGCCCACAACTCCCAATTTTCCCTCCCTGGGGGATGAAGAACTCCCTGCCTAGATTGCCCCAACAGATTCAGCAGATGACATTTTCGTGCACCAAGGTCCTCCCAGGAACTGCACAGGCAGATTGGGGTTTGGGGGCACCCAGCTCTCACACCACTGGCACATTTCCATCCCTTAGGGTTTGCACAACCCACCTGCCATGCTATCAAGCCCATGGAGACACTTGCCATTGAAAAACTTCACCCTGGGCTGCAAAAGAGGATGGCAGGCAGGGATGTGTGTGTTTGGGTGCTGTCATGCAGCCAAACCTTCCCTGCAGCAAACACAACCTGGCAAGCTCCACATGCTTTGGAGTTTTAGAACAAAAGTTTAACACAAACTTAATTAGCCCCAGATTTTTAACAGTAGTAAGAAGTTATAAAATGTCTCAAAAAGAGCTAATTCTCATTGACTGTTTCCCACTGATACATTTTTCCAGTTGGTACTCCCATCACACCTTTACTAAAAGGATAAGAGCTCCAAAGCCCTCAACAGCTAAAGCCATTCTCCTTTCCTTTTCTTTCACATGTAGTTTGCCATGCTGTAATAATTAAATTTCAAAGCTCAAGTCTCTGCACTTGTTTTCCTTTTCTGGCATTGTTTTTCCACCCAGTAGCCAGCACAGCTTAGCACAAACCAAAATCATCCACCTGGAGGTTAACAGGCCTCTCCCCTTCCCATCAGGTGTCCTGCTCTGCTGCTGGAAGATAAAACTCAGTGTTGTGTCATGTGAACTTGGCTAACAGGGCATTTCTTTTTGCTCTATTTACCCAGATATGATAAATACCAGGATACCTGGCTTCTCTGCATCTCACCAACTACATAGCCCTGGTTGTAATACTCAGCTTGTGTGATTTGTCTTTTGGCCGTGTGTTTGGTCATCTCCAGGCTGCAGACTCTGTGGAAAGGGTTTCTCCCGTGGCCTCTCTCCCTCTGGGTGAGCACACCAGCACAAGAGAGCCAAACCCCATGGAGGATCTCCTGTTGCCATGGCCAGTCACGATGGTTTGGAGATGAGGTCAGCTGCCCAGCAGGAAGCACCCCTTGTTAGAGAGTGAAGAAACCTCAGCTTCCCCTCAGCCTCTTTTAAGGAAGTTGCATCTTGGAGAAGCCAGGTTTGTTTTATTTTTATTGACACCACTGTGATGTCTCCCTCTTTGGCTCCCCTCATGCTTTGAGGCAGAGCCCAGCCTCCTCAGCACCTCACCTTTGGAGAAATATATGTTCCTTGGCATGAAAGGGACTCGCTGTGCTAAGTCTTCCATAAAACTTTCCAGCTGAAAGCAGGCTGAAACACATCTAGACATTTCAGTGTTTGCTCCAAAGGTGCCAATCAAGCAGAGAAAACTCCCAGTCCTTGCACATCCATGTCCTATGAGGAACTGGCTTCCACCACTGTAAATAAAACAAAGGTATGGTCTTCAGCTGATCTCACTTACTGGAGCTCCATTGAATTGAGCAGCCCCAGGATAATTTACACCAGAGGAGCATCTGCCCTCAACATATGTTACATTATGGTCCAACAGGATGGTCTCAGTTTGCCTTGGGGGAGGAGCTGCTGGAGCAGGGAGTTAGGTTTGCTCATGTCTAGGAACGATGGGCTGCAAAATCCCCGAGAGTGAGGAGATAAATAGGGAAAAGAAGGCATTTGGTTATTAGGCATTCTTATTTCCAGTGATTAGGGTGGGAAAGAGCAGACTGTGTGGGAAACAGGCGTCCCTACACCCATTTTTGGCAGCTTTTGATTGGCCCCTGACCAGACATTTATTAAAACAGCCTCATAAGTTGCGGTCTCACTAAAGAACAATACAAAACCAACCAAATGTTAATGTATTCAATCTGTTCCTGCTGAGATTTCTGCCTCCCCGCCTCCCTGATTACTAGAGAAGGGGAGGTGGGGGGAAAGGCGTGGAGAAAGAAAGAGGAGGGGGAGAAAAAGAAAAAGGAACGTTTGTATTCCCAGCCTCAGCTGACAGATCTGCCGTAGCCTCCTGGAGTTTTTGTAATTAGAACAAAGGGTCCTCGGTACAGGAACTGTAATTGGTTTTGAGTGTTCATACATTTTAACTCAGCCCAGGTTAGGTATCCAAGCAAACTCAAAGCACTGACACAGCTGGAACCCTAGGAGGAGAACTCCAAGGGAGGATAAAGGGCCTTCAACAGAGGGTAGTGGATCGCATCTGACACCAGAAACCAAAACCTACTCCAGATTGTTTTCCTCAGGAATCCAGAAGGAAAACCATGCTGCAAACACTTGTCAGAGGTCTAGGATAATCTGAACTTCAGGGACAGGAGTGGGGAACAGGGAGGGAATAAATATTCCGGCAAACAAAAACCCCATGGCAGGATATATGATGGGGCTTCTGAATGCTGATGGGGAGGTGGGAGGGATTTAAAACTGCCCCTCTTGCCAAAATTTATGAGGGCAGTGCATCCCAAGCCTGCTGCCAAAACAGGTTTTTTGTGATTCAGCTTCTCCCAGAGCCTGAACCTGCTCCGAACGGGCGGTAACTCGGAGGATGCAGGACCTTCCCTCCGTGTCCACACAGCCAGACACGGCACTGTCCTCATCCCTGTCCCTCAGAGACCCTCCTCCAGACAAAAGTGTGCCCAGGCATTGTCTGGAGAGGGCTGGCTGGCGGCGAGCCCGCGCCGTGCCAGGGCATGTGCTGGCAATTAAAGAGCAAAGATGATCATGGACAAGTGCTCGGGCCCACGCTGGGGCTCCGCTGGGTTCACCAGCATGGGCAGATGCGGCAGCACCAGCTGCAGAGCAGCATTTCCATGGGAAAGGGATGAGGCCGGGAACACACAGGGAGAGGAATGCATTTGCAGCCAGTGTCTCTGCTAACAGTCTGGGGCTCTTTTCTCTAAGGTTAACATTCGCTTGCTGGAGAAAAACAATGCTGCTGGGGCTCTGCAGGCGAGATGTGGTTGTGGTGGGTCAGCCGGATCCACAAACAACAGTCCCTTTTTGGGTGGGATTTTCACATCTGCTCTTCCCTGCCCTGAAACCGATTTCACTGGGACAAAGCTCAGACAGCACTGTGTGCTCCCCGAAAAAGTCTTCCAGCACTTCCCAGCTCCAGTGGCAGCAGTGAGGTCTTTGCATGGAGAGTACACAAGTGATGAAGAGTGTGCAAGACTCGGGCCTACCTCCATGTCCTCCATTTTGTTATCAATAACGACTCTTTTTTGGGTTGTGGAGGGTTTTAAAGTAATTTCTTATTCTAATTTAAATATTGCTGAAAAGTTTCTGTAAACAAATCCACATGATGGAGTTGGAAGCTGGGCTGAAGGAAGCAGGAGTGGTGTCTGTGATGAAAATTGTGTAGATCTGGAAAGGGGTGCTGAGTGTTCCTCTACCTTTCAGTGTGGAAAAAGTTCAATCATCCACACTCTTTTTTAATGCCAAAATCTCAACGGGTGATAGGAACTTCCAAGTTCATAGTGGCTTATTTATTAAGAGGGTCTAACCTTGAAAACTTGAACACATCAAGAATTTCACCCCTGCCGGTAATCCCTTGGCACGATGTGGAAGTGGACAAGAGGAAGCAACTGGAGCAAGCTCCT
This sequence comes from Melospiza melodia melodia, assembly GCF_035770615.1. Lineage (NCBI taxonomy): Eukaryota > Metazoa > Chordata > Aves > Passeriformes > Passerellidae > Melospiza > Melospiza melodia. The sequence goes on along the minus strand of NC_086226.1, from coordinate 78,148,702 downwards.
TCTCCCTTAATCCCTTGTGTACCAGATTCAAGGACTTTCTCAGCCTGAAGAAATTGTGGGGCTTTTTCATCATTGAGGAACCAGCACCAGGAAATAAATGTCAGACTCTTATCACTGCAGTTGGCTTTTACTCAGCAGATCCCACAGCCCAGCCCCCCAAGAGACCAGCTAATGTCAGGCATGCAGAAACAGCTGTGATTATCCATCAGAATGCCCCATCCCACCTCTCCAGTTGAAGCCATGGGCTGGAAGCATCTTGTTATCTTGCAGGATCAGGTGCAAACTGGCAGTGAGCACACCGACTCTGCCTAAGGTGGCCTGGAATGCTGTGGGAAGGCAGAGCAAGAGGGAGCCACAGACCTCCCTGAATTCCTAGAAACAACTCTTCACTGGCTAGGACTGCTCGTGGAGGCTGAAGGAGAGCACTGGGAAGCAGCTTTTCCAGTGAGGAGGCTTCTCTGGCCACAGGCTGGTGGCCACACTGTCACACTCTTCTGTGTGCAGCCCAATCCCAGCCTGAAACTTCTGCCTGCAACCAGGTGGGCAGTGGCAGGCAGCCTCTTGGATAAAAGGCAAGATTTAGGAGGGCCGGGCAAGCTGTCATCACACCTGAAGCATTTTAAAGAAGGCCCCAGCACTGCAGGAGTTTTAGATCTTTGGACAGTTTTTCACTGCTACAGTTCTAGAAAGTGGTAGGGACAGTGATGTGAATCCAACAGTCTGGGGGCTTCTTCCTAGAAAAGCACAAATTTGGGCTGTGGTTGAGAATGTACAACAAGGCAAGAAGAGCTTTGGGGTTTTCTCAGTCTTATATTTCCATTTTCCATCTGTTTTACTCTCCCCCTCCTTAGAAGAGGGCATTTCAGGTTTTTCCAGCATCCTGCAAGGTTTTGCTCAGTGACAGCAGCAGGAAAGAGTTCTCACTGCGTGCATTTGAGACACAACAGAGTGCCCCAAACTGGGAAGCTGGAAAAGGCCACACCAGCACCTCCAGCTGTGGAGGTTTTCTCGTGTGACCTGTGGAAGCATCTGACGGCAGACCCTGGCTGCTTTGGAATTTGGGACCCTGTTTGCTGAATTCAACCATTTCAGCCAGTGTTTGCACCTCAGATGAATTTCTGAGTTATCAAGAACCAACAGATTGTTTCTCAGAAGATTGTTTTCTTCAGACTCCTCTCTTTGTTTGCCCAAGGGTATTGGCCCCTCTTGAAGAACCGGACATATAATTAGAAATTAATGTCTATTCGCTTTGATGGATTTTGCCTCTTTTCTGAATCCTGAATTATCCACAAAGCTGTTACAAACAGAATAGAATGTATTTGTTCATCAAAAAAAAAAAAAAAAAAAAAAAAAAAGATTCACCCGTTTCTTCAGGGATTAATTCTCAGTTTTTTTCGTGAGTGGCTTGTTGCAAATAGTCATAAATTCTACCATGTTGGGTTCCAACCCTGGAGTGATCTTTGTCTGGACTTCAATGGGGCTTTGCATGGGGGGGGCCTGGCCACACAGATCTCATTGCAGGATTGGGCAATGGTTAGTTACATAAGTCATATGATGTTGTTTCTGTCCTCTGACTGGCTGGCTTATGTAACTGCAGAACAATAACATGCATTTGAATATAAAGGCAAAAAGTCGTGCCTCGTTATTAGTTCTTCGCGAGAGTCCATTCAAGGGCTCTGGGAATCAAGGGATTCTGCTGTCTGTGCAAGCTACAAAGATATTTTCTTTGACAGTCTGTTGGTTTGGGGAGGACATCTGGAGTAGGTGACATTAAGAAAGCCACTGAGATGCTCTCTGTGGGTTCATCTGAGGACTATTTGCAAACACAGGGCTCACATATTCTCCCCAGCAGCAGCTGAAAGAGCTGAAAACAAAACCCAAAGAGCTGAAAACAAAACCCAAAGAGAACAGCTCATGGAAGCCAGGCCATGCAGTGCCCTGAGCCCTTGACTGCAATGCTCTGGTTCACACCTTAAAATGTCTGGCCATTAAGTTTAATGTTTCTCTTATTCCATTTTAGGGGACTGAAAAGGCTTAAAAGCATGTCTAGGGATAAAGGTGTACAGCAAAGGGCAAAACATTAACTTAATGTCTGTGTGCTTATTCTTAAACATATTTTCCCCACTTTTCGCATTCATTAAAATCTCAGTGTGATTTCTATTCAGAGAGGGCAAATAGGAATTCACAACTTTTGTTTTCACTTGATGTCTTATTTTTGTTCATCTGGACAACTCATCTCCAGATGATTTTATCACAGTCTCCTGGAGATTGTATCACAAGTTTTCAGTTCTGGACTTGTTTTGGTTTTTTGGGGTTTTTTTCTCCTAAGGTCCTACTTCTTCGAATCGTATGATTACACAAACATTCCCTATTTCCAGTGCTTTAGAAGTAAGCTTCTAGTCGGCATTGTTGCAGAGAAAAGACTGAAAACATAAACCCTCAAGGCTGAGAAAAAGAACACACAATTTACCATTTTTTTTTAAACCTCATGATTTCTCAATCTTATGTTTTTTGAGGATAGTCTGAGTAATAAGCTTTAAAAGCCAAGGGCTGACAATATTAAAGCAGAATCAGGAGGAGACCACTGCTAAAGTTCATACAGCATGATCTGACAGTCCTCCAGACTCTTGGGAGATGTCTCCATGCAGCAGACAGGTACTTTTCCAAAGTCCTTTGTGACAGTATAAAACCATTACAACCAATTCAAAGTGATTTTGCTCCTTAAACCTGTCAAATTTTAGCAAAAGTACACGAGCTTCAGCAGCTCAGAAAGCATTGTTGCAATCCACAGTGTAAATTCCTGTTCCTGTCCCTTGCAGTCTCCCATGCAAACATGGGGTTTGGAGGGGACATTGAACACATCTACCCAAAATCCAAGAGTTCACAGATGATGATCTCATGCCATCCTCAAGCCCCTTTGGATCTGCTTTCCAAATAATCCCTATCCCAGTGAGCTCCTCCAGTTTTCAGTTTCTAACCTGAACTCACACAGGGGTTTGCAGCAGGTCACACCTTGCAGTGTGCAGCACAGATGTGGAAGTGTGGTCCTTTATCTCCTTAAATTTTAGCACTCTCACATTCTGGAACCTGGAATTGTCAAGAACTTGCTTTTTATCTTTTTTTATGCAGATGCCACTAACAGAGATGTACTCAAGCCACTCTGCTGGCAGCAGAAAGGGCAGTTCTGGTGGAGGCTGTGCACCTTCCTCATGGCTTGAAGGAAGCTGGCACCAGCCAGGGCCAGAGCGAACTGTGTGCATTGTGGAGGCAGGATTGGCAGGGATAAATAAACAGGGCCATTCCTGGAAACTCCAAAAGCTGCTGGAAGCCAGGACAGAGAGCAAGCAAGAACATCTCAGGGGTGACAGGCCTGCTTCTTTGAGGATTTCTGCTGTGTGGTCCCTCCCAAAAACAGCACCTCTCACCCTGGCAGATGAAAGTCTTTTCCAGGTGCCACACATCATCCATGGCCACCAGTGGGTGGGCTGTAAGTTTTGGGACAACACAGCCATATAAATAAGGGGAAGAATCAGCAAACAGCATTTCTTCCCTGCTCAGACATTCCATCAAGCCTTTGCATCTCTACCTGCTGTCCCAGCTGGCACACATATTCTGCCAAGCAAATGAGAGGCAAAGCATGTTACCTGAAACCTCTCATTGCCACCAAGGTCATTTTGTGGGGATCTCTGTTGACACACTGAACCCCACGAAGCCACAATAAGTTACAAAGGGACAGTGCAGGAGATGCATAGGCAGTACTGTTTAAAAGACAATATTGTGTGTTTATGGGACTGGGGGGGAGGGCTGGTGGCAGGGGAGTTGGTTACTGCATCATTCCTGGACACTTGAGAGACTCTCTGCAGAAGAAGGAATGGTTTTTTTTCCCACCTGAATGCTATTTTAATAACTTTGAAATGTCTTCCTTAGATGTCTCATCATTATTCCCATAGTTAGAAGCTGATTAATGGCACGCCCCTCGAACACATATCTGGGCACACATACAAAGACTTTTTAATACTCCCTAACAATGGCCAACAGCTGGCCACAAAACCAGATGATCCTCCACCCTTGTAAACTCATGCTCGCCAACAATAAAAAACCCTTCTGGCTACTAAAAAGCCTGGTGGAACAGATGAATCTTGTTATGGACTGGATTTTATAAATAAAAATTAAAAAAGGCAAACATTTTAGCATGTGCATTCATGGGCTGAAAACAGAGACATAGGTTTTATATTCTGGGAGGGTCAGCTGCAAAAGTCTGATTTTCAGAGCTAAACCTCATCTTCCAAAGACTCCTTTAAATACATTGCTGGGTTGGGTTGTTAAGGGGGGATGGTTTTGGATTTTAAATTTTTTTTTTTTTTTTTTGTTGGGTTTTGGGTGTTTTTTTTAGTTTTGTTGGTTTTTTGGGTTTTTTTAAAAATTTTGCTGCAGACACAGTACAGCACTTCCTCTCTCATTTGGGGCAGGAGCTTTGTGTTGGTGGTTGGTGTTTTGTTTCTTGCAGGCAGAAATCTTGGGAATGGCCTGGAGGGTTCTGCTCTCCAAGCACATCAGCCCAATCCTACATAATTACCAGACCCTACAAAAGGTCTCTGCTTGCTGCACCTTGGAACCCAAGCAGTGGAGCAGCAACTAAGCCATTTGAGGATGAGCAAAATCACCAAAATGAAAGATATGAGGGAGGAAAAAAAAAAAAACAACTGACACCTCTAAAGACGCCCTTTTTATTTGTTGTTAACAACTATTTAGTGTCAGGGCTAATTCACAAGTTTAATAAAATCAGGCTTTGTTAAAGATTCAACACCTTCAATTATAGAATTAAGAACTCACAGTAATTGCTCCTCAGACCTTCCAAAAATCCTTCAACAAAGTGTGTTTGTGTGAGGAGGGGGAGGACAGTCTTCAGTCTAAATCTAATGTCTTAAAGATTATTTATTCTTTTTTAAATAAACAAAGAAAGGAGAAAATCCCTAGTTCTAGTAATGATGACTACTATGGTGTCAGGCCCTCATTATACAAGAAGAAATAAATGAAAGAGACCAGCAAAATTCTCAGTTCATCACCTTAAATATGAGTCCTTTGTTAGTGGATTTCTGCAGGGATAAACAAGGAATTTTCACAGCCTAGGTATAAAACAAGATTTCTAGGAGCAAGGAGGCAAGGAAATTGACTGAAATCTTAGAACAAGCTTTATTTTTACTGCCCTGGGCAGGATTTAGAGAAACATCAGCCTCCGCTTCATCAAGTCCTGACATAGCTGAGCCCAGCACCTCATTACACTGAAAAGGATCTTTATTGATACAGAAAATGGCTGATTATTTACATTCCTGATGACCAAGCAGGAAGCTGATACGGTGAGGAGTGAAGATTGGGGAAAAAGATTTTGTTCCCGTGAAGAAGGCTTCCTTCTCCGCCAGGGACCAGCCAAGTTTTTTTTTTTTAATAGCAATAAAAAATGGACAGGAAACACTTCACCAGTGCTAAGGCATGGGGTAAGATCAACCAGAGCCACATTCCTGCTTCCTGTAAAAACAAGGGGAATCTTGTCCTTTGTAACTGGAGAGACCAGGTTTGGATTCCTTTTCCCCCTCTCCAGTGCTCTATCCAGCCCTTGTAATTCCTTGAAAGATGCATCCAAGGCTCATTTTCCTTCCTCTCAGCCAGGTAAGAGATTTCCCCAGTGCAGAAGGGGAATTCTTCCCCTGTGTTTAGGGTGAGACAGGCAATGCCACGGCCTGTCTGAGCACTTCAGCAAAGCCTGGCACACTTCAGAGCAGCCCTGGGATCACTTTGAGCTACAGCAGGGACATTGCCAACCTCTGACAAAGCCCACAGTCTCAGCAGCTCCAATTCTTGTGCCAGAACTCATTTGCTTCCTCCTGCCATATATTGCCATTCCCAAAGTTTAATTTAGTTCGGTGAAAGGTACCTTAGAACAAATTTTATATCATATGATACATCCTAGAGATGAAAACACTGCAGAGGTGGATAACCCAGGGTGCTTACACCACCTCATGAGTACTTAAAGCTGCCAACAAAGAGCTTTCAGTGAAACAGTTGTTTGGATTTTTTGTTTTCTTGTTTTGTTTTGTTTGGGTTTTTTTTCAGCAAGCAACACTATGTAACTGCACTAGTGGGATTTTGTCTAGTGTTTTTTTTTTTGCTGTCACTAACCTCTTTGTAATCCCAGGTACAGGCACTGACAAAACACCCTTGCTGTGCTGAAGGTGAAGTTGTTAATGGTTCCATCCACTTTTGGTCTGGCACAGAGAAGAGAAGCTTGCAAGAAAAAGCCAACCTGCCACGGGCCCTCCAGAGATCTCATTTCCTCACCAGAGAGAGCCTCCACAAGCCCTGGAAGAAAGGAGCAAGTTTTGGGCCCAGGTGTGAGGGTGGGCTGGGACAGAGGGAGGCTGCTTTTGAAAGACCTCATGGAAAATATGAGTTGGTCAAGGAGGATTTGAATGGAGCGAGATCTTTTTAAGGCAAGCACAGAATGACACCTCCAGGGATTTGGTTTCATCCTCCAGCTCTGACGGCAGCTCCGCAGTGGCATGTGAAGTGCCTCCTCAGAGCAGCATCCTCTGGAGTGCCCTCATCCCTGTCTCCAGTGGGAATTTCTGGGAGTTAGGCACCCTCAAGATATTTAGATTATTACCCTTGCAGGCGTGATTCTCATGTAGTTTCAAACCTTCAAAATGGGGGTGGGGGTGCACTGTTTGGCACTCTCATTTTCCTCTTCACCCTTCAGTCAGATTTATCCCAGTTAGGGACTGTTTCCACTCTTGGCCTCTGATTTCCCAAAGAGAGGAGGAGGAGGAGGATGACGAAGCCAGGGTAAAGCTTCTGTGATGTGATCTCAAATGGGCTAGTTTCCAGCCAAGTCATGGACACCAAAATAAAGAGTTAGCTGCACCTGCAGGTACCTTTCAAGTTCAGCACATGCTTGTTGGATCTTTTCATCATTTTAAATTAGCTGCTGATGCATTTTATTTACACTGAATTTACCTTAATGTGCTTGCTTGCTAACTTCCTGCTTATCTGGATACCACATAAGCATATGCCCAATCCAATTACAAAAATAATGAGAAATACAGTGAATGCTACACATTTTAAGCAAGCATAATAAATTACCAGTGCTGTGGCACATACCCGTGCATGTGAGGGAGAAAAAGAACAAACAAACCAAAAAAAAAAAAAAAAAAAAAAAGAGCCCCAAACCCAGCTCCCAACCCAGCCTACCAAAAAATACAGCTGAATTCCCCCAGCTATTTAATTAGAAGTAACATCTCCTTGCAAGGCTCACACAGGCCTTCCAAAGTGAAACTCATCCCTTAACAGCAGCTCACACCACATTGAAAAAGAAAGAGCTCCGTTATAGAGGAGTGTGAAGAAATGTGGAAATATTAGCAATAAGCAGGCTCCTGTGGAGTGTGCTGGTTATTAAACAGCTAGCTGAAAGGCAGTGTGAACTATAATAAGCAGCTGCATCTCCCAGGTCTCCTGAAAGAAGGAAAGAAAAAATTCACAAGTGTCACAATTTTCCACCACGTGAGTAAACTGTTTTGGATGGCAGTGAGGCAATGTTACTTGCATGAGGTTGGGAGTGGTGGCTGTACGTGTCTCCAGTGAAAGGAAGAAGGTGAACTCAGAGGCCCGAGTGATTCCACTAAATGAATCAGAACCTGAGGGGAGAGAAAAGATATGTGGGAAAAAAAAAAAAAAAGGCATTGAAGTAGAGTCAGGGAAGATTGAGAGGGAGTATGAATAAAAAGAAGAGGGGAATGTATGATTCAGCCTATTACTTATTGCTCCCTTTAGCTGCCAGAAGCAATCAGAAACATGAGTGTGTTTGTCATATATAGATATGTAAATATAATGCATATATTTCTGATAAATATATAGATAGATACATAGATGGATATGGTCATAAAGGGGCCCTCATCCCTGTGTCCCTGTCAGCAAGGAGGGGCAGAGCAGGGCCCAGGCTCTCCTCTGTAGGGACAATGGGACAAGAGGAATGAGCAGGAATTGTTACCCAGGAACTTTCAGCTGGACATGAGGCAGAACTCCTTCCTTGTGCAGTGACCAAGCCCTGAGAGGCTGTGGAGTTTTTCTTCACTGGAGATATTCCAGGACCTGGACAAAGCCCTGTGCCACGTGCTCTGGGATCACCCTGCTGGGGCAGGGAGGTGGGACCAGATCACCCACCATGGTCCCTTCCAACCAAACCCATCCTAGAATTCTGTGACAAGCAGAATCCCTTATTCATGAGGGGTTTACCATCTATAAACCAAATAAATCCCATGGAGGTGCTGCCTTCAGGGTGAAGTTGATGGGCTTTGCTCACTGCATCCGTGAGGCCAAATTCCCCAGCTTGTCCAGGAGATTCTGGGCCCTGGCTCCTCCAGCTTTTCAGGCAGAGAAGGGATTTCCTGCCGGGAATTCCTGGGGAAGGAGGAAGGAGTTGGGAAGGCAGATCAGCCTTGTGGTGACAGCCAGGGCTCTTGCACAGAGAGATCTTCTCGCAGAGAGGGTAAAATAAGACACTCGTAGGAGCGAGACAGCCACTGCTCACAGCGATTTCACCTCCTCCCCTCACGCCTCAAGATCAACACCAGCGCTGCTGCCAAGCCTCTAATTACGTCTTTAGAATCCTGTCAGGTCGCCGGGATGTGACGAGCTCTAATTGTGGAAGAGTGTTTAGGGAGACTCGTAATTACACGGTCATTAAGCCGGTTAAACACACCACGGTCCCTTTTGTGAGGCGGCGCTGGGCCTGGCTCCCTACCAGCGGCGACACAAACACGGGATTAAGCCAGCAATTAGCGATCAGCAGGTAAAAACCAATAATTCCTCCCATCCACTGCTGAGCAGCGAGGCTCCTCCTGGGCCACGGCAGGCTGTTGTGGTTTTCCCAGCTGAGAGGTGGAAAATCCAGGACAAAAGAGGGACCTGCAGGGAGTTCTCACCCTGTGTGCCCATGCGGCCTCCTGCCTCAATCCTCACTCAAAAAAATCCTGCTGCCGAAAAGTTTGCTGAAAAAATTGCTGAAATTTGCTTTTTATCCTTAAAAGTACTCTAAGTTGACTAAAACCGGCTTTTTAAAAAATTCTTTTAGTTCTAACAGGATATATTCCCCCAGCCTTTCTTTTTTTTTTTTTTTTTTTTTTTAATCACCTTGTTTGCTAAATGAAAGTACTCTGGAGAAAAGCAAACAAAGCAGAACGTCTCTTGCCTGTGTGGGAGGAAAGGGGAGTAGAGGTCATTAAACCAAACTCTCCTCTGCCTACATCTCAGGCCTTGTGACATGTCAAACCACAGCCCCTGGGTTTTTATTCAGCTTTCTCAGTTTCTTTGATGTCCACTTTTATAGCTGCTCGCCTCATAAAGGTCAGTTATGTAAATATAGGAGACATTTTTCAGAATCAAAGTAGGATGAATCTGGAAAATTCAGTGTGACCTGAAATTCAGGGTGACCAAAAAATTAGGAGGGTGACCTATAAGGATGCAAATCTCAAGTGTAGTAAAATCTGCATAGTAAGAAGCTCCAGCAAGGATCAGCTGGGGAGGATTTTTCCAAGATAGACCTGGTCCCAAGACCAGATAATTTAATACTATCCAATAAGAAAAACAGTGATACTTACATAAAGAGAAAAAAAAATGTAGAATAAGATCAGCTTAAATGCCTGAATTAGCCCCAAAGATTTGTACTAAAGGCATTCCAAACAAATTGTTGGCTTCCAGCTCCACATCCTAGAGGAAGGGAATGCCTTGGCAGCTCCTGCATCCCGAGCTCTCAGCGTAGGAAGCAAATTTAACCATGAGGAGTCTGTCTTTCTGTCTCCTCTCAAAATTACAGGGCAAAGCTGCTGCAGCACCGTGGGCTTAGCAGGTGAAGGGGGATGTCCCTGTGTGCCATGCAAAATTCCATCTGGCCAGTCAGCCCTCAGGTGGACTGAAATTATCCTTTATTTTCACTGTGGAGCCCTGTGTAGGACTCCAGGAGTCCTGTGACACAGGAAAAGTGTAGTGTAATTGTATTTGTTTACTCTCTTATTACCAGAGCTGCCTCACTACCAGGAGGAGAGCCCTCTTTTGATGCAAACCTGTTATGAGTGAGAGTGGAGAGCGTCTAAAATCAGAAAAAAAAAAAAAAAAAAAGACTTGATTCCAATCCAAACTCACGTGACAGAAAGGGTAAAACACCCAAAAAAAAAAAAAAAAAAGAGGAGACGCACATCATTCCCATGTGTGTAAGAGGGTGTTAAATCGGGTAGTGACAAACTTTAACCAGAACCACAGCATTACTCATGGCAGCTTGTCCAAGCCTGCAGAAATCACGGTCAGAGAATCTCCCAGCTGGCAGAGGTGGACAGGGGGTGCCAAGAAAGACAAGTCCTCACTGGTACTGCTTTGTGCGGAGGATCCTCTCATGAACGGTTTTAATAAAGGACTTAATTGATTGTTCTGGAGCCCGTCGGGCTAATAAACATTTATGGCCCTGAGTCAGTCATCTAGAACACATTCCACAGGGCAGTCAGAGGCTGCTGCACAGGGCAGCCAGACGCACGTCTGTCATGTGCCGGTGACGTCCATTCATCATGCACTAGTCATGCAACAAGCCAAGCCTTGGGAGAAAGTGGAATTTCTGCCTCTTTTTCGCCAGCCAGGAGGTGGAATAATCACTTTGTCCTCACAGGCGGGCGTTTGGGAGATGCCTGTTCTACAGAGCCCTGGTTTTGCAGCAGGTTTCCACGTGTGCCCTGCAGTAAATCACTTGGGGATGTCAGCACAGCGCTGATCAGACATTTCAGCTCTCCCCAGTTCTGGGCACAGACAGAAGCAGAGGCAAATACAAGGAAGACATGGCCATAAAAATACAAATTAAGATAAAGCTAGATTCTCCTGCTGCTTAATCATGTAAATGTACAAATAGAGCCTGATGACAGTGACTCAAGGGAAACAATGACCTTATCAGCAGCCTTAGATAGGCCTGAGCCATAAATGAAAATAAATGATCTACTGACATTCCTTATCACCTCCCTAGCATCTACTGGAGAACTCAATTCACCTCTGCATATCTGTGTCCTCCAGCACACTCGGCATCAGGAGGGTCTGCTGTCCCTCCACAGTCTCCCTTTGTTGCACCAGCAGAATCTCCAGCCATTGCAGTGGCTTCCAGGTGGCAGCTCCAGCTCTGCACCACCCATCAGTGTGTGGTCAGCATGGAAAAACACCTCTCCTTCCTTTTTTTTGCCTCCTGAGTTTACAACCTGACCTCTTTTTCCAATGCCTCTGCCATTCATTTGCACCCCCAAGGAGTTTTAATCAGCCAGATCCCCACACCCTGAGGGCAGCATCTGGGTAGATCTTTTCGCGCTCAAGGCTTGAGAACACAAAGGAGCCACCCAAAATCCCTTTACACACTCATGTTGGCTCTGGCTCTGCTGATCCTGACAAGAGCAGATGGTCAGGGAACACTGGAGCAGTGGGGAAATCCACTGTGGAAGGGAAACTGCTGGGACAGGAGAGGCTTCAGGCCTTCAGCTGATGCGTGTTTGAAGCTAAGACAGAGGGCTCAGGGGGCTGCTTTTCCTGTCAAGATTGATTATTTCACATTTACAGGCAGGTACTTGTTGATATCAATTCTTTGTGGAGAAAGAAGAGTAACACTTGTAATTGCTTGGCAACTTGTGCTAATCTAGTTCATTGGAAGTTCAAAAATTTGGTATCTGCCTTCAGTTTCATTTGGAAGTGAGGCAAACAGTTTCCTGAGAAAGGCTAATCCTAAAAACCACTATCAAGAATTAGAAAATTTGTTTAAAAACAAAAAGGGTACCTCGGGAAGTGTTGCAGAATAACAATTTCTTTTTTTCTCCCTCTTTCCAAGGAACAAGTCATTTAGAATCAAGACATTTAAGTTTGTTTTTTTTTTTACTTCAAGAGAAACAGAAATTGACCCAACATGTCCTGCTAGCCCTATTAATAATTGTAAACATGAGACCATGAAAACCTGCAGGGGAATTTTTAAAAACAAGTATCAGAAAAAGAGTTGCTTGCTTTCTAAGTGAAAAGGCAAGGAGGGGGAAAAAGAGTAAACGAGTTCTGTACCAGATGAAGAAAAGATTAACAGAAAGGAAAAAATAAATAATTTGAGACAAAATATTAATAAAAAATGTGCAGGACATGTCAGACTTTGTCAGTCACAGCACCCCTGAGCTGGTGAGGCTGTCAGGGCTTTACCCTCATCCTTCTGGGATGGGGCACAGCTGGATGGAGCAGGCACCTTCTCCCCAGTGCCCTGGTCCGAGCAGGGACAGGGTGTCCCTGGGGTGTTGTGTCTCCCAGGAGCAGAGAGAGGGCTGGACTGCACCTCCAGCAGGCACAGGACGACTTTGCTGACCTTTGTAGGGCTTTAGCGACACCGAGGCCATGGCGGACACAACAGGGCTGGGTTTGCTTGTCCCTCCATGGCCATCAGCTGTACCCACAGCACTGCTGGTACCAGGGGGCATCTGCTTTATCTTGCTGGCACAGCTGTGTGTGATGCACCTTTCACCCAGTTTGGGCATTACACAGCACTCTGGCAGGGCTGCTTTAACTTCTGCAGGGATGCCCACCACAACCAGACATTCTAGAACCAGTTTTTTTGTGTCTGTTATCATCACAGGTTGCCGGGTCTGGCGCAGGGCTCTAAGCCCTTTCCTCCTGTCTATGTCAAAGCACACTGCACCCCAAGGGCCCGACAGATTTCAGTGGAGCTCTTCCTAAATTCACGCTCTGAGTGCAAATCTGCCCCTCCCTCTTCACTGCTCCCGTGGATCTCCTGGCTCTGCCCTTATGAGTAAAACCCCTTCCACCAGCCAAGAAGACAGCCCAAGGCACACGGCAGTGCAGTCCAGGAGCTCAGAGACTGTGGAGCTAAACTATAGCCCCACATTTCCCTTCACAGAGAAAAGCAAGGCACAGTTCTTCCCAAGAATATTCTTATCTCATTTGCTGTGTTTGCCTGTGTTTGTGCAGAAGTCGAATGCAATATGGAGATTGTTTACCCAAAGTGATGGTGTTTTGTTTCTTTGGCCTATCACAGCCATGTCAGCTGACAGTCACAAGATTCCGTGCCATGGTATGCAGGGTTGAGTGCTTGGCAGATTCATTTTTAGGAGTATAGAATAATACAGTATAATGAAGTAATTAATTAGCCTTCTGATATCAATGGAGTCCTCCTCATCATTCCTCCCTGCCATGGAGGACACATCTGTAAGGTCAGGTTATGGAGCACACATCTTTAAGGTCAGGCTTTCCCAGGCATTTCACCTCTCTGTAATACCCAAATTAGGGTAAAATAAAGATTTGCTTTGGGGAAATTGCTACCAGACTTTTTTTTTTTCTTTTCTCCCCCTCCAAGTTGACAAAACTCACTTGTTTCATGACTTTGCTGCATGTTCACCAAGCTTTTTGTCTTCAGCTTGTTAGAAGATTAGGAATTTATGCCTCTTCAAACATACAAGTCCCAGCTCTTTCTCTCAGCAACACAGAAAACTTCTGTTTGGAGAGGCAGACAGGCAGCAGCACTCCTGAAAGTTTCTGTTGAAAGGAAAAGCCTTTTCCAAAATGGGATATTTTATGTAATGTGTGTCTGCCATCGCTTTATCCATGTCCTGGTGGTACCTGCAGGATTTGTTCCAGCAGCATTTGGGCACCATGAGAAGCAGACAAGGATAGGAAATGGTTGGAGAGCAGGCTGAAAAGGAATTTGCTCTCTTCTTCCAGTGACTCCTTCCCCTCCCACCTCATTTCTTGCATATTTCCACAAAGAAAAAGGCGATGACAGAAAGTAAGTTTGATCCAGGAGAGGGACAGAATTTTTTTTGTTGTTGTTTAAAAAAGAGGAAATATTCCAAAAGAAATTCCAGATAAAGAAAAGGGGGGGAAAAAGTAATTTTCTGTTGAAAAAGTGTTTAGGCCAATACAGTTTTCAGCAGCTGTGACCCGTGATTATCCCAGCATCTCCTTCCCCATCACATGCTATTTTTAACCTTATTCACCAGAGACGTGCTTCAGTAGCAGCATGGCCCACGCCAGGATCAGCTCCCTGCAGACTGCCCTCCTCCCCCCTCATGCATTTGGTTTCATTGATGCCAATTTGATCAGGGGCAGCTGTTTGTGAGGGCAGTGCAGGAGAGACCCCAGGGAGAGCCACTGATGCCTGACTGAGCTGAGCCCTTGCAGCAGGGGAAAGGCAGCAGATGCCCCTTGGTGCAGAAGCAACCACAGCATGTATACAGGATCCAGCTGCACCTGGAGCTGTCAGCCCAGCTGTGGGCAGCACCTGGGGACTGTCCTGGTGGCAGGGCAGGGCACAGAGGGGATGGGAAGGGAAAGGGTCCATCCCCCTGCACACAGGGGCTGGGGTGCTCCTGCTGCTGCTTTCGCACACACCTGCAGCTGGATACCCTGTGAGGCACCAGACAGCACAGAGCTGTCCCTGCCTCCCTGTCTGTCGGAGCTCAACACATTCCTTTGGATGTCCAGAGTTTCTGAGAGCCCCATGAGAGGGCTCGGAGACCCTGGCACATAGCCCAGAGCACCTGGGAGTTTGATTATGACCCCTGGAGCAAGTTACCAGCTTTGTATGAGGACCTGAAAGTCACAGAGGTTTGAATGGTGTAATAATAAAATATTCACAGGCTGAAAATGTAGATTTTAGGATTTTTGGTATGGGGGTTATGGGGACAAGGTGGAGGAACTTGGGAGTGTCCAGCCTTCTTCTTCTTCTTGTTCTCCATTTTCTGCAGTGATGTTGGCACTTTGGGATTGGTTTAGAGTAGAAGTGCACTGTCTAACATAGGTGATGGGTATTGGGAATTAAGTGTAAATATGTTATACGTAGTTTTTACTATAAAAAGACAACACCGCCTCGGGGGCGGTCAGAGTGCCTGTGGCTGCCCTGCTGAGCAGATCTCAGCTGGGCAGAGAGAAAATTTTATAGATAAGAATTCATAAACAACCTCAAGACCGAAAAGTGAAGAGTCCAGACTCGTTCTTTAGCTGCGTGGGCCAAAGCAGAGACATCCTGCACATCTCAGGGCAGCAAATATCAACAGCAACCCGAGACCTGTCCAGCATCCCCCTGGCCCAAATTCTAACACAGAAGCTGTTATTGAAAACCTGCAATCAAGTGTCACTGGCTTTTGTTCAATTGCTCAATCTTTTGCAAAGTTTAGAGCACAGATAAAGATTCAGGTGCTGCATCCACTCATTGCGTGTGCTCCTTCCCCCTCAGTCCTGCCCTGTCCCTCCACTTGCTCATGCCTGGTTGTAGCTGTCAGGGAGAAAATAAAGTGAGTGGATGCAGGTAAATAGAGAGAGAGAGAAGGTAAAGAAAGGAAAGGTAACACCCTGAAGACATGCCTGCTCCCAATCACAATAACAATAATGGCCATCAAACACAGACACATTACTCTGCTGTCTCCTGCCTGGCTGCCCAGGAGTCAGGACTTTAGTCCAGCACATCAGTTAGAGAGCCAGAGACATTGAACTTGGGACCTGTTTCTCTGATAAGGAGAAAGTGAGACAGCCTGACCAAGAGCTGGGAGCCTGATAACTTTTACACACTGCAAGTAAGCCCAGCTTCGTGCTGATATTTTAAAGATCTTTGCCCTTTAGCTTGAACAGGAAATCTTAAAATGGAAAATATGCAGCTCAAAGGAAGGGGTGAGGCTCACTTGAAATGTAAGAATGTACATAAGTATAGGAAATAACAGGTTGTTAAGAAGCTACAGTTCAGTTGTTATAAAAAAAATGAGGCCAAATATAGATTATATTTCCCCTCATTAGGGATCAGCAAAATTTTTTTCCCCCTTTTTTTTTTAAATATTTTGTCATGAGCAGAGGGAATTCTTTCTCTCTCCTGAAGCATTACCTAATTTTTTTGGCCTCCACAAGCAGAGTGGATGAAGAGCCCCTTCCTCAAGAAGGAACTTTTGCTGCATGCATGGCTCTGAGATTTGGTGCCTTGATGATTTGGTAGCAGCAGAGCAAGATCAGATAAAGCTGATCCTTTATCAGCACGTGCTGGATCAGGGCATCTCTTTCCCTTCCAGGTCCTGCCTGGCATCCTAAGTCTGTTTCACACAATCAGAGCTGCTTGCGTAAATCAATGGCCACTCTCACACACACAGATTTCCTCTGACCATCAGTGGGGTGGGATTCCAGTCCAAAGGCCAGCCCAAAACATGAGCAGAGATCAGTCTACACTTGTCTGTCATGCAGTCCCTCAGCAGCTTTAATGCCACCAATCCACACGTGTCCCAGAGAGCATCACTGATGTAAACTCACCTGCCCTACTTCCTTGCTTAGCAAACATTTACTTTCTTTATTATATGCCCAGTGGCAGATAGCAGGAGAGGGAAAAATTAAGTCAGTATTATTAACAGACTAACAGCCTTTAAGTCTAATTGGAGGGAGAGAATTACTGCCAAGGCATACAGTGCCCAGGAGCCAGCTGGGCTCACCCCAAACACATTGGCAGGACAGGACCATAGGTGCAGTGGGGAGCTTCCTTCTCTAATGCTCAGTGACAACACTGGACCTGCAGATGACTTCTCTGAGCTACTCAGCCTCTTTAAAATACCCCTGATGGATCAGCAGGGCACTGGTGCTGCTGCACAAACTCTTCTTTCCCTTACCCAGCAGCAACCAGCTGCCGGCTGGCAGGATGAGTGTCTGCCTGGGGGTGCCAGAGGTTTCTCAGGTGCATGATGCCTCGTTTCCCAGGTGTGCTGGGTCTCTCAGGAATCTCACTGTCTCCTCAGAAGAGCTGTGGTTTCCCTGCTTTCCCCCACCCCTGCCCCAGGTCAGATTCCCCCAGGGAGCAAAGCTGGACGCGCTCCCTGCAGGCACAGAGGTGTTAGGCTGAGTTGTGGAACCTTATTCCATTCCCTCCAGCCCATCACCCTGGGGGTAGAAAGAGCTTTGTGGACTCCCAGGAAACGTCCCAAGGCTCTTTCCAGGACACTGAAATTTCACAGCTTTATCAGTTCCCAGGAAAAGCTCTGGAGTTTGCACTACACAAGGGCAGGCAGTTCTGACCTTTGAACAGGGCATGGAAACCAAAACAGGGATATGACTTTCACTGCATTTCCTGCAGCTTGTGAGGAGATCTGACACTAATTCTAAGTGCCCACTCCTAACATGAGATCAGTTTTTCTCCTGCTCCATGATGGGCACCAGTGTAACTCCAGTGCTGTCCAGGAAATTACTTTTTGTCCATGAAATTACTTTTTTTTTTATTATGGCCAAGAAAAACCCCAGAACTGAAGAGAGAGTGTTCTGGGAACCATCTAAGCAGAGCCAGCTGTGGTGCCAAGGAGACATGGGAAGATGCCTCCACTAAGGGCTGTCAGAGGAAAATCCTAGACCTGGCTTAAAATTCTCACTCTCTTTTACCAGGGAACAAAAATGGATGAAAATTCTGCAGGTTCATTTGTTGTCCATAAATTTTTGGCAGACTTTGGCTGGTTATTCTTCCACTTGTTCAAAAAATTTGCAGTGTAAAAGGGCTGAGGCACCCATCAGGCACCCTCAGCAGCATCCCCAGGTTGGAGAAGAATGTCCTGAGTGGGAACATTTATTCCTGGCTGCAGCACTGGGGTTGATTGCCCATCAGTCACCAAGTCCAAGGCTGCAGAGTCTGGTTTGTGCTAACAGCTGTTTATGGTCGAGCCTCTCCAATACCGGCAGAGCTGAGATGTGTCAGCAGTGTTATTCCTTTGCCTGCCCAATCCCAGATGGGATCTACACAGGGACATAAAATAAACAACAGCAGGAAGGTGGATGAGGTTTCTAGTGCTGTTAGCCTCCCTCCCTCAGGCTGGCACCAGAACTCTGAGCAGAAGCAGTCACGGAGCAGAGGTTGTACATAATTCACAAGGTGAAGGTGTTGTTTGGCTGCAGGCAGGGATGACTGAAACCCTTCCAGATGCCTTGCAGTGATGTATGCTCTGTGAGCTTGCACCCAAGCAAAACTCTCAGCTTTTTGCCTGAAGCCAAATACTGCTTGGCCCTGTCAGGAGAAGTAACCCACCTCACAGCATCACTTCCCTAACAGTCCCCAATGTCCTGTTAGATTTCACAGGCTGGACAAGACAGTAGCAGAGTGAAACCCAGAGTAACAGGGCACTTAGAGATGTTTGCTCAATGGGAAAATAAATTCCGAACTTCCCACTATGACCACAGACTGCCTTGAGCAAAGCTTCTGCTACACCACAACACCTCGGGTGAAGATTAGAACCTTTCTTCTGCCTGCACACTGGATGATTTGCCCTCATGTTTCCTAGCTTAGTTACAATCCTCATCCTTTAATAAAATATCTATTTTTCCTTGGATATGACTTAAAAGTGTTTCCATAAAAGGACTTTCACAACAAAGTTCATTCACACGTGTGCATCTTCTAACAAGCTAAAGACAAAGAGCTTGGTGGACACGCACCAAAATCATGAAACAGGTGAGTTTTGTCAACTTTTAGGGGGAGAAAAGAAAAAAAAAAAAGAAGTCTGGTAGCAATTTCCCCAAAGCAAATCTTTATTTTAAATTTAACTCCCTGGTGGCAGGTTGTATCTGCAAGTTGCCCAGAAGGCCAGTCCATGATTGCACAGCCATCAGTACCAGGGAACCACTACCACAAAGTCAGCCTGGATCAGCCCTGACTGTGCCCAATCACACCTCTATTTATGGGGCTAACACCTCCAGAAAACAGAAAATACAACCCTAGCTTGGATGTTTGTGACACCAGGTGCAAGTGGGAAAGATTGTGCCTTAAAGCTTTGCCTACAACTTCAACTCCCCGGCCTTTCCTGATCTGAGGAGCAGGGAGGTTTGTGCTGGACCAACACGTTGTGTTGTGCAGCCTCAGCACCTTTGAACTGATACTGGGAAACCAAAAGAGCTGAATTTGCTGCATCAGAACACTGCCTTGGAGCTGATCTTATTAATTTGGCAGTGAGTGGATTTTCCATAATTACGTTTCTTTGTCTTGGAGGAATCACAGAATCACACAGTGGGTAAGGCTGGAAGGGACCACAGGAGATAAATGTCTTATTATTTCTCCCCTTGCAGATACCCTCTGTCAGAGGCAGTAGCTGACTCCTCCTTCTGCTTGTGTAACTCATTTTTCAGCTAATTTAATCCAACAGAATGGATTATCTCTTGCCACAATCTTGCCTCATTTACATCTTAGACCTGCTCATCTATAACTCAGCAATTACTTATTTTAAAAGAGCAACACAAGACCTGTGCTTTTCCTGCAAAGTATCCTAATATAAAAGCAGCCCAGTGTGTTTGAGTGTTGCCCATCCTTGCACTGAGCTCTTTCTGGTTAGAGGCACAGCACAATTGCCCAGGAATGACCAAGTTCAACTCACCTGTGTGCTTATTGTTATAAAATGACTTACAAGCAGGAGTCTGCTTAAATTTTGAGTTGCCTTGTGATCTATACCAGAACAGAACAGGAGAGAACTGTTTTCCTTCCACCCCTTCCAATTTGCACCAGTTTGTCCTAGCTGAATTTGCTTTCTTTAACTTCTAGCTTCTTGTTAGAGTTTTATTGCAACTCCACTTGATTAATTTTAACTGTGTCTTTTGAACTACATCACTGAATGTTTCTGCATACTGTAACAAGCCTTTCCATCTCTGGCAGGTGACTAATGTTACCAAAGGCCAGTATAACACTTATATCTTATTATATCTTATATTATATCTTGCTTTTCAGACTGACAGTGCAAGGACTCATTTTCACTTTTTTTTTCTCCTGTGGAAATTAAAAAGGAGCCACTGCCACTTGTCACAGGCAGAGACAGCACAGCCCAGGAGCAGCCAGCAGCAGACCATGCCAGTGCCCTGATGTGCAGAAACACCAGGGAAAATTGCAGCAAGGCATCCACACTTCCAGGGATGAGACTCTGGAAGTGGCAATGAGACCTTTTGGGATGAGAAAAGACGAGCTCTTCTTGTGCTGGAGGAGGGTGAGTGGGGCCACCCACATCTGTGCTGTGCTCTGAGCCATGCCTGGGCTCCCATCTCCACTGTGTCCAAGGAATAATGAAATTTATCTATTTATCTAGCTCTTGTGCCATCACCCTGATGATCATCAGTGTTCTGAGGTCAGTCTGTGAGCGTTGCAGGTGGGCAGTGAGAGAAAGCCATAGCAGAAGGAGGTTGTGGATACACTGCCCTGGACCCAGCTGCTCCCACACCCCAGCCAGGGCTGGCAGTGCTTGGAGCCGTCCCATCCTGTTGCAAACTCACTGTTTCTACACACA
Source organism: Melospiza melodia melodia (assembly GCF_035770615.1). NCBI lineage: Eukaryota > Metazoa > Chordata > Aves > Passeriformes > Passerellidae > Melospiza > Melospiza melodia. The sequence goes on along the minus strand of NC_086226.1, from coordinate 78,128,375 downwards.
AGAGTTTTCACCAACCTCCCCATCCACCTGCTTTTCTGGAAGAGCCCAGGAAGTCTTTCCCTTCAGATGAAGGAGGAGGACTCCATGAACAGTAGCATTCCCAGACAGCTGCAGCCCGACCTTCATTTCTCAGGGGACAGAGCTGCCTGTTATTTATTCAGACATTTTGTTCCCAGATTTTATTGCTCTGTTTTATATGGTAGGCGAGGTCAGAGCCTTTGTAATATAGGAACAGCATCGCCAAGATTTCTCTCCAAAGGACAAGCACTGTGTGCAGAAATATCAAATATGGCATAACATGAGGAAAAGAATTCTGTGTTTTTCACCTGTTTATTTCAGCCATAGGGAAACGAATAGAACTGGGAGTGGATGGGGGGGAAAAGTTAGTACTTTTCAATCTTTTCCCTGTTTTTTACAACATAAAAAGCAATGTTATTTTGGTGGTAAATCACTGGTCTCTAAGTTGCATGTCAAGTATCAATCTGCAATTTCTCACAGATTAAAAGCACATAGAACAAGCTGAATCAAAAGCCATCAATATTGTTTACACAAGAAGTTAAGCTCTACAAGAGCTGCTCAATTTTAAGTCACTTAACTTGTTTCAACTCACAAAATTCCCCCTCTGGTAAGCAAATTTCTATCTCTTTTATCTTCTTTTATCTAACTGGTTTGGCCCAAAGAAGCAAATATGTAGACTGAAGACAAAGAAAAAGAAGAAATGAAGAAGAAATAAACAAAAGAATGAGGAAAAAGGGAAAAGAAAAAAAGAAAAAGGAAAAAAAAAGAAAAAGAAAAAAGAAAAAGAAAAAGAAAAAAGAAAAAGAAAAAGAAAGAAAAAAAAAAAAGACCCTCCATCATTACCTCCATGAAGTTATCTTTCCTCACAGCCTTTAGCATGTTTGCAGCTGGAATCTGACCTAGAAAGGTACAGTCATCACATTTTGAACCATCCTGAGGTGACACACGTGACACCTCAAATCTCTTTAACATTTCTGTTTCCTTGTTTTCCTCTAGTACCAAGATAAAGTGGCACCAAACTCTGTCGTGTTATTGTTTTATGGTGAGACAATAAATCACTAATGAGTCTTTATTGCAAGATTAATCAATCACTTACATTCTTGCAGAACTCCAGAAATTAATGTATTATTGATTACCACATTTTAAAACCACTTAGACTTCCTTCTCTTGATAATATAACTTTAGTATACAGAGTAACCCACATTCCATTTAGGGTACAAGCTGCCCTGCAAATTTACAAACTACCTAAAGTTTTGGAAATGCAAAAGGTGATTCATAAATTAAGATCACAGGGACAAGAGTTGAAATACAGCACTGCAAATAAGATGTCAAAACATTCTAGCTAATGAACTTTCTTTTGTTTCTGAGGGGAGGGAAGTTTCAGAAACAATGGTCCCTTTTGCCTCAAAGACAGGCCATTCTTTATGAAACACTATAGCTGCGCCATACTCAAGAACAGCCCTGCAGTAGCAAATTATTTTATTCACAACAGAAGAAGAAAACAAGTTTTACAAAGCATTTCACATTGGAAGCCTCTGTTTTAACTCATCTTCAAAGAAAATTGACAGCATTTCTGGTCTTTCATAGTGACTCAGCAGGCTGTGAATGCTACCCACCAAGCTCAGAGGTACAGGTTTTCACTGCTGTGAGACTTCCCATGTTTTGTGTGAGGAAAAGCTGCAGGAACAGGCTTGCAATGCAGTTCTCCCATAATTTCATATATTCAAAATGACATGCTGTCCTTGGCAACCATTCAGCATTTGACTTCAGCTGTGAGCCTTCAGCAATAAACCAGCAGCACTGAGGTGACTTGAGGACACATCAGCTGCTTTTACTTTGACTCCAAGGTGTGACCCAAAGCTCAACTGCCCTCATCCTCTTCACTGGGTTGAATTTCACACCTCTGTGCTCCGGGCACAGGTGGAAAAAGAGCTTTTACCACAACCCCAGAGGCCACACCAGCCTGAATTAATCAGCCAGGATAACATTTGCTCAGGGATTGCCCATGCACAGGGCCTGGCTCTTGGCCCTGCCGAGCTTTCATAAGGTTTGCAGGGTCACGCTTCTCCAGCCTGTGAGGGATCCCTTCCCTGCAGTGCCGACAGCTCAGTGCCATCCCCAGCCTTGATCCCATTTTGCAGAACCAATCCCAAAACCAATCCCTAAAAAAGCCACTTGCCACCATAATGCAGGGTCAGGGCAAGAACAAGAAACTCATGGGGAATTTCAGGGTGTGTTCTCCTCTGCTGCACGTAAGAAATAATTATGTTTCTAAAAAAGTTGTTGGTGGTACTTTCTGTGTTAAAGGTGTCAAACAATGTGGAATTTCCCACAAACATGTTGCTCTAAGAAAGCCCAAATGCCACAGTTTGGGACAAAGGCTGAAGTTTTGCACAAGAATAGGTTAATTAGATGTTGGTTTTTTGTTTTTTTTTTTTTGTTTTTTTTTTTTTATTTCAGCACTTAGGAAGGGGAGCACTACAGTCCAGCAGCATCCTTTCCTTTCCAGCCACTTCAAATGAAAGGAGAAATAATTTCACACTATGTGGATATTAGAAAGCCTTTTAGCTACAGCAATCCCAGCCATGAGTACAAAGGGCAAATCATGTTCAGCCCTGCTTCTGTTTGAGCTTTGTGTTGCAGACATGGAACTGTGCAGCTCAGTTAGTGGGATTTTGCCTCCTCTGCCACGAACCATGTAATTTTGTAGGATGAAGAGTCGTGGGCCGGCTCTTGCATTTTGGCGTTTTATTTTGGCACCTAATGGTCCTAATGGTTTCCCCCTGGTAAATATTCAGCTGAGCTAGTAAGTATTCTTCAGCAAGGACAAGGAATTATTACTTTGGCAAGTAAAAGGAAACAAGAAGTGGGTCAGACCCAGGACTCACCTGCATGTGCTTTCTGAGAACAGGCAGTGCACTCACCTGGAGAGAGAGAAAGCAGCAAGCAGACCCTTTAAACACTCTTCTTGAGAGCTTGGCAAAGCTGTATTTTCAAAGCAAACCTTCAAGGCTTCTACTTGGTGGGTGTAAAAATCACTAGGAAAGAAAAAAGAAAAAAAAAGTTGTTTTTAATTTCTGTATCAAGACCAGGTACAGCAGGTAGAGGCTTTCTAGGACAAACAGCAGCGTGTGTAGAAAATGCCAGCAGACAAACCAACAGCTAGGCAGGAGTTCAGCAGTGATTTGCTGGTGTTAAATGACTGGCTCAGGTGCACGCAGAGCCTGTCACGGAGGTGCCTCTGCTCTGTGTGTGGTAGGTAACGAGCTGGGGCTGCTCTCTGTGCAGCAGGGAGTTTACCTCCAGGCCATGGGTGAGCTAATGAAGGAGTTCCCTTGCTGTCCAGCTGCCAAAAGGAAAGGAGGGAGTGGGAAGGCAAGGACAAGGCAGGCAACAAGAGGCTGAGCCCCCTCGGGAGAGGTCTGCGAGGCGAACACGTTTGGCACAATCATAGAAGAAAAAGCTGCTTTTCCACAGCTGGGAATCTCAGGGCCACCCTTATTAGGGGGCATCCCTCAGTCCAGACCAGCCTGTCCACAAAAGGTCACCCACACAGGCACCTGGTGGGGCATCCACTGGTCCTGCAACTATTTTCTCATGGTCTTTTACCTGCAAGGGAAAAGCAGCTTTGAGCTCTTCCTTGCTTTAAAGACTCCAGCTGAGAAAGTTCCCAGGACCTGCACCATCAGCTCACTTCCCTGAAATCCCTCCTATTGTCTGAAAGAGCAGATTTGGCTTGGCTCAAGGAAAGGTTCTTCATCTTATCTAAACAATGCATTAAAATCCTCCTTGGCAAATGCCAGGCACGCACCAAAGCAAGAGGAAACAAATCCTTGTTTGTTCTTCTCATGGGGGCTGGATTTTTTAGTGTGGTTGGCAGGATGGGGACATCACCATGCCCAGGGCACGTGCACGGTGGGTGGTGGCACTTGAGGAGCAGCACAAACTTATCCCTGACATCAAGGCATGTGCCACTGCACCTCCAAACATCCATCCCTCAGGCATCCTCCCATGGGGAATTGGGGCTCTGATCCTTGGGAAGGTGGGAAACCAAGGCTCAGAGTAAGAGCAGCAAGGTTTCTCCTTTTCTAGCTGGATTTTGAAAGCCAGCCAGCTGTGGTGGATCAATTTGTCCAAAGAGAAGCTCCCAGGAAATGCTCCCAAGCAAATCCTTGTGCAGATGAACCAGGCTGTGTGACACAGGAGATGCTGCCAGGGCTTTGCTCAGAGATCTGAGAGAAAACCTCGGCTGATCTGGCTGATTCCACACGGATGCAATAAATGTGTATATCACCATCCTTGCTGCTAAACAGTGTCACTGCTGCTGCATCTCTGACCCAAGCAGACACAGAGGGCTGAAGAAAATAAAAGATGCTGCATCTTGACGAAATTAACTTTATTAATTTCCTGCATCAAAACCCAATGCCTGTTGAAAGAATTTCAGCCCTGTTACCGTGTTCAGCAGCAGCAGCAAGCTTGTGACAGTTCATGTCCTGTTCTCGTCTGGCTGCTTCTCATTAAGCAAATCCAGAAATCTAGAAATCAGGCACTGGCATAACTCTATGGGACTCAGAGGCCTCCAGACACCATCCTGAAAAGTAGAGTTCTGAAGTGGTTTCATCCTGTGGCATCTTCAGAAACTAATGCCAGAAAGCTCCCCAGCTTTATTTGTTGTTTTTTCCGGAGGCATATGAAGGGTTTTTTAGGATGAATTGGAATACTGTGAGGATTTCTCCATGCAGTTAGAGCTTCCAGAGTGATATACAGCCCAATGAAGATCATGACTTATAAGGTGAATGCACAGCAATGTCCATCCCCAGCAACTCCAGAATGACAGCACAGAGAAAGTGTCTCAGCAAGGACAACACGGGTGTGCCTGAGAAGGGGACCACTGTCTCAAACACAAATCCCACTCCCAAATAAAAAGGGTCATGGACACAACACCACCATTTTCCTACACAGGAAAAGCTTTGGATACTGGGGTTAAGCAGCAAGCTGAACCCCCAGCTCTCCCTTGCAGCAAGTTATCCCATGCAAGAGGAACATGTCACTGCTGGGGACAGGGTGGAGGGAGAGGGAAAAGCTGCTGGAGACTGGAGGAGGCTCTGTGACATCTCCTCTGCTTCTCTCGTGTAGCTTTTGCCATGGTTGTGCTTGGGAACTCGAACAGGAAGCAATGCTCCATGCCACATAAAAATGTTAAAAGAGAAAGGTTTTGGCTTTGGGCAGCTTGAAGTGACTACAGGTGATGAGCTGGGTGGGGACAGAGACACGTGGGGAAGTCAAGTTTGTTGCCACAGGGCCAGTGGCAGGACAAGGACCTTCCCAGGGCTTCCCAGTGACTGGTGAGGAGTGCAGAACAGACTTGTGTTCTTGCCCTCTTGACCACATTGAGTGAAAAAAACACATTCCCAGCCCAGGAAAATGCCATTTCTGTTCTGCAGCTGAAATGTTGGGGCTGTCAGCTTAGGTTCACTGCCCAGTCCCTCCTCAGGCCCCTCCGCCCTGAGCCCCCCATCAATCCCCAGGCAAATGTGCCCTGGCATCCGAGCTTTCCCACAGCAGAGGATCCCTTGGAAAACAACCAAGCCACCTGAAAATCCACTTTTACACAGCAGCTACTACTAGGCTCGACTGCAATCTGGGGCTTGGAAAACACGGCTTTACTTGTTTTAATTAAAACCAAGTCCCTCCACCCAGGCTTGCCTCTCTGTCACTCTCGCTTTCTCTCCCCAGCCCTCTGACGCATTTCAGCAGACATGTCATCAGACTCTGGTTCAAGGGAGGGGAGCAGCCATCCAAGGCAGCCTCTTGCATCAGTATCCCACCCTTCTCTGGGGAGCTGAGACGATGGGCTTGGCAGGCAGCAGGGAGGCTGCCGTGTGAGAGGAGGAGTGCGCGTGTGTGTCGGCGCCTTTGTGCTTTGGTGGGAAAGCAGAGGGTGCATAAATGCAAAGCCCCATCTCCTGTTCCTGGAGCAGGCTCCCCAGGCAGCAGCGGGCACTGCTCTGGAGGCTGGGGCAGGGATGAGACAACATCCTCCTTCCTGATAACATCACCAACATCACTCCACAGTGTGGAGACTTGACGGGAATCTCTAAGGACGCCACAAACCGCACTGCTCGTAGGGCAAATCTGAACGCGTGAGGATTTTAAAACTGGAAGCAGAAATATATGTTTCCCCATCTTAAATGCATACAACTTCCAGTCTGCTTGAGTCCCTGTACCTCCTCTGCTCATCACTTCCAGGACAGGCTTGTCAATTCTCAAAAACCCAAAATATCAATTTTCCAAAACCCAGAATGCCTGGGTCTGTGAACGTGGATGTTCAGGCCTAGACCCTTGCTGGGAAATCAAGGGATCTTGGATCAATGATGATCCAAGCATTTAAATCTGTATTTGGTGCTCCTGCCAGGCAGCTCATGGGTGCTCAGCCTCAGCAAAAACCTTGTTGTTTATTTAGCTTTCTAACTGCACCTTTAAGACCTAATTTTAGGTTCCTACTTCTGAAAATGTATCTTGCCAACCTCACCACATGTAACTAAACATGTATTTTGACATCCACCTCCTACTCAAGAATTTAATTTCAAAACATTGCTGTTTTATTTTAAGACGTGGGGAAATAGCAATTTTTAGGCTACCCATTAATTATCAGAGCCATTAGTAAGGATTTAATCATTATAACAAATAATACGAAGGTGTATATGTCTAATTAAGTGTATGTGCCTAACAATTTCCAGGGAATGATACATGCATGTGCCTTGCAAGTTAAGTATATCTCTACATCTCACTGAAGCACAACCCAAGAGTTTAACTGGGGCCAAACTCATTGCAGGGCCAAACTGGCACAGGACCAGAGACTTCAGTGTCATAAATGAATGGACCTCACCCAGGTTTCTTCCTCAAAAGAGTTCTGGGTTTCCATTTTTACCTTAACATGGCACGCAGATGTTTGCTGTTGGTCAGGGCTAATTCTATCCTGGCACAAAATACTTGGCTGTAATTAGTGCATGGTGCCATCTTCTCCCCTAAGTTCATTTGAAGCTGTTGCTGCATCCCCACAAGTCAAACAAGATATGGGTTGGACTGTAATGGGGTGATCTCCCGGCCTGGGTAAGGCTCAGACTTGGTGCACCACAAGCATCCTTACAATCCCCTGCCTGTTTTGCCCAGCTGGCAAGAAGGACACATTTCTGGAAGTTTGACCACCACACAGCATTGCAGCAGAAAGGTTTGAATGCCACCTCTGCAATCACGGCATATTTCACATTTTGCCTCTTTTTCTCTCATTCAAGGCTTTTGTGAGGGCTCAGGACACTGCTCCTGGCCAAGGAATCGTTTTGCCCCAAAAGGCTTCAAGTGATTCACTGAACTTCCAAGCCTTTTGAAACTTACTCACCACTAGACACAATAAACCATCACAACATAACTCATGCAGAGAAGACCGTGTGTCACTGCAGGAGCACACACGAACTTTTGCCAAGCGTGCAGTGGTATCTGTGAAAGCCAAGAGCAAGCAGAGCAGCCAAACCTCTTCCCTGGCATGAGGAGGGCAAGTTCACACATCAGCAAGTTTGTGCTGCCTGTTAAATATCCCAGACAAGGGATATTTGGTGTTTGGGCACACCAAAACACCAGGTCCTGGCATCCTTACAGGCGAAGAGTGTGCATGCCATGTCTCTGCTGACAGAGACACTCCCTTCTGCATGCCAGACTCTCTCTCTCTGTGCTGCTGGCTATTTGGGCATAGATATACACCCTGAATCTGCTGTTTTTCTGCCTGTATTTCAAGCTCCCTGTCACCACTTCACTATCTGTCACACACACAGTGCTGCCTAGCCCAGGTACTGACGCTGTTCAGAGGATTTTTTTCCTCACTTACAGCACAGAAATGCAGACATCTATGACAAAGAGCAATTTTCTAAAACACTTCAGTGCTGCCCCTGGAAAGTCTGTGAGCAGAAATGGAGATGCTGCCCCAAGAAACTGGGGAGTAAAGCAGACTCAGCTCCAGCAGCTCAGGATCAGGTGACTCAGGGCAGCACCACGCACAGGGCTGGAAATTCTTCTTGAGATCTTCCCATGGCAGAGGCACACAACCCAAACCCACCACACAACCAAAGGGAAAGTCCTCTGCCCTCCTTTCAGGTGATCTCGCCCTATCAGCCCTGCTACAGAAGGGGAACAAAAGGGAAATCACCCCTCCAGGATTTTGGCAGGATGAAAAGTTGTTCCTCCAGCACTTTCTCTGGATATTCGTGATTCAGAGCATGGCACAAAGCTACTTTGCCCTTTCCCCCTCTGCCTCCAGGACTCAGGATTTCCTCTCCTGCATGTCTGGAGCCCTCAGCTGTGCTTGGAGGGCAGCAGGAAAGAGATGCTGGCAATGGGGGTGAGGATGGTGTTTGCAATGTGCCTGTCCCTCTGGCTTCATGCAAAGCTCACCAAATTACATTCCATGAAGACTGCATGTGATTTTTTTCATTTGCTTTAGTGGGAAAATTAGGAAGTAGCCGAAGTGGATGAGTTCTTGCAGCCGAAGTGGATGAGTTCTTGAGCACAGAATCTTGATTATCTTCTTTACTGGTTAAAAGTGATGCACAGCAAGCAAGATTTCCAATCTGAAACCTCAGTTTGTGGAAAACAAAGAGGGTAAAGAATGAAGGAGAATTTAGATAAAGAAGAATAAAAGGAAACAGGACACCTGGAAGCAGGATCTGATACCTTGCAGAGTCATTCAAAGCCCAGCTTTTATTCAGGATCAGGAAAGCAGATGTCAACTACCTATTGCTGCAACTCAGGCCATGTCTTTGAACAGCTTTAGCAGCTCTGGTGTTCTACCTCTAAATATTGCAGGAAACACTAGACAGAGCAGAGCAACACAAAAACTAAGCCTATGTAATCCATGGCAAAATAAACCACTTTTTTTATTTTTTTTATTTTTTATTGAACCCCTTCAAGGGTTCAGTCAAACCAAGTCAGGCTGCCTCTGATGTCACAGCCCTGCTCCAGCTGGGAGTGCAGAGCCTCTCCCATTCCTTCATCATCCCACTGCCCTGTACCTCTGTTTCTCTCCTTTTAACAGCAGGATCACTGCCCAGAGCAGGAGACTTGTTCCTCTGCAGTGCTCTCACTGCAGCAGATGCTGCAGTAAACACGACAGCACAATTAATAACCGAAATTAAGTCTGGAAATGAACGCCGTGACGACAACAAGCATGACATTGCAGAAATATCATTCGTGTGCCGGGCAGATAATTGCAGACGTGCACCAGTCTGGGAGCATTTTATTTGGTGGTGATAAGATAGGAGCCACAATAAAGTCAACTGTGTCTCCACTGGCTGTTTAAAGGAGAAGCGGGGGTTCTTTGACCTCTGGCATTCCAGACATCTCTCAAGATTATCAGAGCAGCCTTTTCCAGCCTTTAAACCTTTGCCTGGTTCTACAAATCTGCCACACGAGTGTAAAGCTTAAGGATCCTGTCCCATGTGAGGAAAGCAGCCTTCTCCATCAAAACGTATTTAGGAGCATGACTTTACCACATTCCTGACAGTGAGAATGTCCTGAAGGGTCTTCCTGAGAGAGTCCTCATGAGTGTCCTGTGGTTTGCCAACACATTACCCAAGGCACTGAAAACCACGTTTGAAAAGGGTTACAGCTAGATTTGAACATCGTGTCCATAATAAACAGAGGCCCAGCACAGATCTGTCCATGCCTATTTTATTTCATGGCTTTCCCTGTGGAGATCAGGTGGGCTGGACAAACACAAAAGTGGAGGGGGAAAAAAACAGTTAAAAGCAGAAAATAGGAAAAAAAGGACAAGGAAGTGAAACAAAATTTAAAAATAATTATAATAATCAGAGGTGAAAGAGAGAGAATTAGGAAATGGCCAGGCACAGCCAAGGAAGGGTGTTGGCTCAGGAAAAGAAAACAGCTGAGGAAAGTGTATATGATGCTGTGTCAGGAGGGAGAACAAACAAAGACAGATAGGCTGGTTTTCAGGAAATGAAAGAAAGACTGGGGAGATTTGTTTCTGCTTCTTCCAGAAGCTTGACAAATTTATTTGCCATGGTTAATGAGCGTCTCAGATGCCTCATTAGCCCTAAAGCAATTAATGCCTAAGCATCCGTTAAGGATCTGTTGCCTGTGTCCCAAAGGAGTCAGCACAGAGGAAAGTGGGTTTTTCACCCCACAGGGACTTCAGGAAGGCAAATGCCTACCTGAATAATGCACAGGTGACTTGTACAGGTACTGAGTGACAGAGGGGACACATTACCAGGAGAAACTGCCACTGTAGGGTCAGGATTGGGATGTAGTGACAGGAGAAGGAGTAATGGATTGAAGGAGCAAATTGAATTAGTGCAAATCTAGATCAGATATTAGAAAGAAATTTTTTTTACTCTGAGGGTGGTGAGACACTGGCACAGGTTGCAGAGGTATTTTATGTTTGATAAAGGACTTCTCTCCTCTTGGAGACTATTTTCTTTTACAGGTAATATCAAGCTAGAGACTTTTAGTTCTGATGAAAAATCAAAATGGACACAAAGTTTATCAAATAGCAGCTTCAGCCTCTACCCAAGCATTCTCATAAACGAACAAGAATTTGAAAACAGATTGCAGGGGGAAAATGTAACACTCCACCAGAATGTATTTCTTATTTTTATTTTGTAAAAATCTGGGAGGTTCTTAATTCAGAGCCGGTTTCTCATCATTTCTGGGCTGCCCTGAGAACAAGGCAAGGACAGAGGACAACAGGACAGGGGACGGGCACTGAAGTATGAAGGCCATGCTTTTCTTTGAATTCCAAGTGCTGGTCCAGTCAAAACTGGTTGATTTTTGAGTGGGAAACTTTCCTCAAGGAGATACTGCTAGAAGTTATTTCCTTTATTGCGCTGATCTGCTCAGGGACATATTCCCTCCTTCCTAGCACAGGCTTCAGCTCTCAGTTTGTGGCCATTCCAGACTCAAGAGACTTCTGTTTCAAGTTCAGTGAAATGCCACTGGACAAATCATTTTTTCTCTATTTTTTTCCTCCAATTCTTTATCTATCTTTCCTTCATGCTTCCAGCTTCACGTGCCAGGTGACTTAATGCAAGCATTGTGTCCTTGGGGTGCTGACAGAACATCACTCATGTCAATAAGGTAAAACTTGCTCCCAGAAAGAGGTGATTCTGTCATAATCAGGCTTCACAACACAACAGATGTGCTATCCTAGTACCATTCCTCACAGGACTCACTGCCCCTTTCCTTGAAGCATCCCTTTAAAGCTGGGTGCTGAGAATGAGTGCTTTTGGCTACTTTTCTTTGCTGCACCTAAATTCCTTGATATTGAAGTGCCTTTACTCCTCCTGTGGCTCCTCCTGTTTTGCAAGGATCCCATAATAATCTCCACCTTAATTTTTCACCTGCCTAACCTCAGGTGGTGACCCTTGCAGCCTGGGTTCCTCCTGAGGAGTCAGTGAAAGAGATTAAGTATTTAATATTTAATTATATATTACTACCTAAAAATCTGCCTCTCCCAGAGCAAGAAGGTGCAAATCCCTGCCCTGCAAGTGCAGACTTCATCTTGTAGTGCAGCTCTGGCTTTTCCCCTCAACCAGACAAGGTTACACAGCTACAGGAACCACTGCTTGCACTGCAGCTTGAGAAGCAGGCTCAGAGTCTTCTAGGTAAAGACTGAGAGGCTTCTGAGCCCTATGTCAATTTTACACAAAAGACAACCTCAAATTAACTATGCAGGAGCATTTACTGACATCAATAATCTCAGCATCAAGTTTCTTGTGCCCATTGCTGTTGGAGGTAGATTTGCCATCCTTATTCCTTATTGTAAACATGAATTCTGTGTTAAAAGTTCCCAACATCACTCCATATTCCTTACTGTAAACATTAATTGTGTCCCAAATCTTCCCATCCTCACTCTCTGGTTATGCTTGAGGACATCTCTTCCCTGTGTGCATGTTGATGCTGAATCAAATAGCACAGAACTGCTCCCATCACCATGTTGCGGTCATGTATCACTGATATAACTGTTCACAAATCTTTATTTACCTGACAACCCCACGCTTACATTTTCTTGGAGAAGAAATTGTTCTCAAACAGGCTTTAATAACTCACTCTTTGGGCTTCGTGTTGAGGGTCAGATTGAATTTAGAGACATGTGACTATCAGCAGAGAGGAAGAGAGCTTTGTCTGCTGTGATCTGCAATACTGGGCACAAAAACCTTCAAAAAGGGTTTCGTCTGCATTTCAAACTTTGCTTACTGCAAGAAGCACGTTCATTTTTCTACAGCAAAGCTAGCTCCAAGCCTGCAATAAAGAGAAAGAAACATGAACCACACAAAGCTTCTGTGGAGAGTCCAGAGCAGAGCTGCCTAAAAATCTGGACTTGCTCAAAACAAGTGCCTGAAACGAATTGTTAAAAGTCAAAGCTCCAATGGGAAGGTTGGCTCCAAGTCCAAACACCCCTGAAGTCCTGCAGCTCCTCAGCCCATGACGTGTTTGGGAGGGGATCATCTCTCAGCTATTGAAAACAGGACCTGAGCCTCTGCTCAGCCGTGCAGCTCCAGACCCACACTGGCCACTCTCCATCAGCTGCACCGAGCCGTGCTCACACCCTCCGTGTCCTGCAGGGCCTTTCCTGAATCAGGACCAAGAAGCAACTTAGACCTCAGCAAGAAGGAGAAATCTCCAAATCTCAAATCTCTCTTGCAGATATTTTTGTTTTTCTTCCCCTTCTCTCGTCGTCCCGTGCTGACAGAAAAACAGTTGTGTGTGCATATAAGCAAGCCCTGGAATCAGTGCTCTTCTGCTGGGTTCTTATGTTACATTCTTTTGTGCTACATACAATTTCCACTAGGACATTTTGTCCCCCAGGCTTCATCAGCCAGTCTATTACATCCACCCCCCCTGCACCCCCGCCTCCCTCTGGTTGCATAACTTTAGCCAGGATGTTAAATTAACTCTCTTCCAGAGGAGTTTGACATAATCTTATTTACTTTCATAGAGCATATGCCAGTATGCAAATACATTACTCAGCACTATCGACTCTGCACTTTCACCAAACTATTACTCTTTGTTTTTTTAAGGATGGTTCGCTAGATACCAGACAGGAACAGTGCCATGCCAAACAGCAGGACACTCATGTCTAGCAGGACAAATCCAGCAACACTAAAAGCTGTCTGGCTGGCATTTGTGAAGGTTTATGGCCAAGGGAGGAAAACAAACCCGTTTCCCACCTCAGCACTGCACTCCTGCTCCTTTAGGTCGTGTGAAGGAAACCTCAACCAGCTCCTCCAGATTTCCATGACATGGGCAGCCACAAAGGCAAAGCCACCCGGAGTGACTTCACATTTAGCAGTGACACAGTGTCTGTGTCTAAACATCTCACAGGGACAACCCCAGCTGCCTCCTGGCTGCGTGGCAGGGCAAGAACAGCCTCACCACCCACCCCTTGTGGGCTGTGCATGAGAGGGAAATGCAGGTGCAGAAGCCACAACGACAACAGCTCCTTAACCAGGAGTCCCATTTCCACATCCTGGGGTCGAGGGACACATCGTGGTGGTGGTGGTGGTGGTGAGGTCAGTCCTTCCCGGCCCTGCTGCCCACACCAAGGGCAGCCACACCTGTGGCAGGTGGCCACGAGAAGGCAGGAGCAGCCCCAGGCATTTGTCTTTTGGCAGGTGTAAGCTCTGGGTGAAGCTGCATTGTCAAAACTGTGAGCTCACGGCTGATTTGTGTGTCTGCCTGAGACAAACACCCAGCCACAACCAAGAGGGACAAGAAAAGTCAGCAAATCCCCCCCTCTCCTACCCTCTGCAGCAATCCCATGTCACGGGAGGTAAAGAAATCACAAAAAATCGTGGAGAAACTGGATCACAGGAGACTTCCTGCAGCTACTGTGACCTGCCACAGGGCTTCCAAGACACAAAACTTCATTTTGCACATGATCGGAACAGAGCAAAACGCACAAAACGGGCACAAAAGCGCTTGAAAACAGCATTTCCAGACTGGAAAACAAAGGCACAGCAAGCAAACACGAGGAAGTGAGAAGTTCAGCTGAAATGCCAAAGCAGCAAATTGTGTGAGCTGCCTTTCTGCCGGCTGTGGTGGGTCTGGGCATGGCCCTGCTGGGCTGCCTGTCCTCTGTCTGATGGGGCTGATCGACCCTCATGGGTGGCTGTCAAAATTTTGGGGGAAAAAGCAGAGACATGAAGCAGAGGGGCAGGTGATGTCCAGAGGCTGCTCTCAAGGCTCCCCAGGCTGAGGCAGGTCTCTGGCTATTCCAGGGGTACAAAAGGACTTGAGTTGTTTCCTTTGCTAACACCTCAGCGTGGAACCACCACAAATGTGCCCAGAAAAGAGGCTCTTTGGTTCAGTGAGAAACACCACTGCAGCTGCCCAGTAAATACCCTCGTTTTAATAGGGCTCTGGCCTGGCTAACCACATCCTTCACCAATCTATTTATGGCACAGTTAAAAATAGCACAGACCTGTCATGCGGAATTAGAGTTTCTACTGGTTTTAATTGTTAACCAGCTCGGAACTACTTTTTGAATCATTGCTGTGTTTTTTCTTCAAGTGAGGAAAGTTTTTTTTTGTTTTTTTGGGTTTTTTTCCTGCAGGCTCATTTCTCTCCCTCTGTTTCACGTCTGATTACATTTAGCATGGATGTTTCTGACGTACTCACATGCCAAGAAAAAGTATTACTTTCTTTCATCCTTGAACAATCCAAACTCATATTTAATAACTGAAACTTGGCATGCTGATCAGTTCTCAATAAAGGCTACACATGCTTTGCCAGGGAAGTATATTTAAGTAGGGCTGAACTATCTGTTCCTGAAAAATTATCAGAATTGTATGGTGTGTCCTCTTCACCAAGTAAAGGGCCTTGATCCTGCAAACAGCTTTTTTATGAATGACTTGGAAAGGTGAATTTAGTCAAAGAAGCAAAAAAAATGGTTAAAATAATATCTCAGTGGGTTAAAATAATGTCTCAGTGACAAATACTTCAGATGGAACTGCAGGACAGTCACAGATTGGGAAAGGGAGTGGATCACTTTCTCTGAGGCACCACATATCCAGAACAAAGCTTTTGGGTTCATTGCTTTAAGAGAACAAGCAGGAGGGGGGAAAAATGGTGTAGTAAAAAGCTTGGGGAAGAAAAAGAGACCATCTCTTTTTATCAAGATCATACACATGAACCACACTCTGACACCACCTACTAATCAAGATCTAGAAATTGTACTGTAAAGCCCTCTCAGGTTTCCTTGAATCTTAACACCTCTAATGCTATTTATTTCACACGCAGTACAAATCTCCAATAAACATTAAGAAATTATGTAGAGGACTGGCTTTTTCTCAGAAAAAGAAAAAAAAAAAAAAAAAAAGAAAATACCACTATGAGTGAAGTCAGTGGCACCAGGCCTCACCACCTCTTACTAATCAGTTCAGCATCGTTGAATTCAGATAATCTCAGCCAAAGATCCACCAAGCAAAGCAACATCACATTACTATCCCATGTCTTTTGCTCAATTCATTTCCTGTGGATTCCCTAAACAAAAACAAAAACAACAACAACAACAAAGTAAGGCTGTGAGATACGCTATTGATAAGCCTGCATAAGAAAAAAAAAAAGCAGAATCTTCTTTTTTAGCCACTTTTTTAGCTTTTCCCTGCCTCTGCTGGAACTTGGCAGCTACCTGGGTGTTTGCTGCCCTCCACAAGAGGCTCATTCCTGGAGTGAAGTCATAGGTCTGTGCTTACTCCATTGAGCATTAGCTTGGAGATGACTCTGACTCACAGGTTCAACACTGCGACCTGACTGCTGCATGACAGCCTGCTAGTTTTCCTTCTCTCCAGAATTTCAGAAAAAATACCCCAAAACTTATTCATGCCACAGCTAATACGTTCATCACTCTCTGTTTTACTCTACACTCAAAATTGCTCCAGGAAATGCCACTCAATCACTTCCTTACAACAATAAAAGATTGCTTCTTTTCCTTACAATGCCACACCTAGCACAATGTAATTCTGGGGCTAAAAATCATCCTACATTCACCAACAACATTAACTGAGCCCTTACATTAAATACGAATATTTCAATATTTCGTTCACAGTACTTAAATTTTCCACGTGATACTTTGAACTACTGCTCAGGGTGCTTCCAGCACATTGTGGTCTTGAGCACTGTTAAACATCTGGCCATGGAATTCAATGTTTGTCCTTCAGGGTGATGCTTTCGGTGTGCCTGCATAACCCTGTGGGACACAAAAGCTGGGTAGGTGTCTTCCATACCTGCATGAACAGTGCAGAAGGGAACCACAGATGGCTGAGGAAGGCTCCTGTGAAATATCAGGAGAGAAGGGGTCAGCCAGTGGTGATGAGCACACAGAGAGCAGCAGGAGGATGGGCAGTCAAAACCTGCTGTGATAAACACCTGCAGCAGCCAGGGGCTGCCAATTCCAGCACCAAGGAGTGGGGTGGAATGAAGAGAAGGATGTAACGCACCAACAGAAGGAGACTGAGTCAGGAAAAGTTCAAATCATGTCTGGAGACATCTCTTTGTCATGTCCTCCCTTAGGCTGCTGGACTGTGAATTCAAGCAACCCACAGCTTTTGAGTCACTGCAGAGCAGACCCAAGAGCTGGGATGGGGAGGGAGCTCTTGCACCCTGATGCAAATCCTTTATTCTGAAGTCTTATTGCACGTTTTTCCACCATAAGCAAGACAGCTGACCATGTGCCAAGCACTCCAGGCTGCTCTTGAGAAATATCTCATGCAGCCTTCTGGACACCTGAAACACACGGGGTTTGTCTCGACAGTCATCCTGTAAAACTCCTCCTGCCTTCCAAGAACTTGGGCACAGGTGGAGATGTCACCAATTTTCCTAATTTCTGATGGCTGAAAGTCAGGCCAGGATTTTCCCAAAAGGAAATGTGAGTAAATTCAGTTGGCCTTGCTTGGCAGGGTGCTCGTTGTGGTACGTGGGGCTCTGCCTGTCCCAAGGCTTCACCAGGCTGCTGAGGAGGCTCCTCTCACCCAAATTATGACAGCTCTGGGATACAGGAAGAAAAAGAATTTTTTTTTTTTAAATAGAAATGGGAATTTTTTCAGACAAGATGGCAGGCAGGATGGACCTCTGAGCAATCAGGTTGAGTGGAAGATGCCCCTGTCCGTGGCAGGGTGGTGGGAGCAAGATGATTTTTAAGGTCCTGTCCAACCAAAACCATTCCATGATTCTGTGATTCTGCACTTAGCTACCTAAAGAAGAGAAAATTGAAGAAAATGGGGGGAAAATGGTGGGGGGTGGGGAATAATACTAAAGAAAATATAGGCCAGGGACAACGTGAGAGAGTCAAAACAGCAAAACAACACCAGTAATATCTGCAAGGGAATAGGCAATGCATAGGAGGCTCAGAGACAGGTGTAGCCTGGAGAGAAAGAGCTCACAGAGAAGCTGCAGATATTGCAATGATAAAATATTGCAAGGTGTGCAATGACAAGGTTTCTGAAATTGGGGTCTGGGATTAAAGGAATCTCTTCTGTCTGTAATATCAAATAAACCACATGCAGTAACCCCCAAGAGATCTCTACCTATCAGCACCTCATGCCCATTTAAAAGGTGGCAGCCAGCTGATTGTCCACCTTACAAGAAAGAAATATGATTTGAATTTCCACAGCCCTCACATCCAGATGATGAGGCTTGCTAGTACCCAACTGAGTGAATTAAAACTCCATAAAATTAAAGAGGTATCTTCCTTTCCTTTACGGTCCCATCATCTCATAATATTTCCCTGGTTCATGACCAAAGGAGAGTGGGAGATTTAGGGTCTCATTATACTTCTGTGACAAAAATGCAAGAATTCAAAGGAGGAGCCACAGGACTTACATACCCCTTTTGGTCACCAAAGTTACAATATAATGCAGGCAGGGCCATTTTACATGATGAAATGTAAAACACTCATGGATTTGGGTGTAAATAAGGTGTCACTTGTCTGGTTGGGAGGTTTTCAGCCACAGCAAAATTTAGTTTAATTTTAAAAATCACAATTGGCACTGAAGGCCAGAGCTGCCAGTGATGTGGTAAGTCCTGTAGCACAGGCCAGATCCCTTTTGGGAAATATCCAAACAAATTCTTCTTCCCCAGCCTTGGCCCACCAAAAGCTTTACCCTCACAGAGGTGATTTAGTGCTTCAAATAGATTTCTAGGCTCACTCTTCCTCTCTCCCTCTCCCTCTGGAGGCAGAGCTACATTCCTAATTCGGTGGGTAAGCTAGGTGTCCACTGAGTCACTGCTGCCTATTGTGTAAGACAATGGATTCGTAAAGCAAAGTAGATTTTATTGATAGAAACATGCCTTGGCAATCAGTCTTCTGAGGATAAAAATCATGGATTCATCTCACAATGAGTATGTCTTCACTCATGAGATGCCAGCATCCAAAATTATTGACTGGTGCAAACAGTCTATCTTAATTACTTGCACATTTTGTTCATAGCTTTGGCTGCATTGGTTCTCTTAAGTCCCAAATCCATGCTACAAAGAGCCTAGCTAATTCACTTTAAAGGAGCTCAGAAGCAAACGCTTCTTTTTGAAAGTTCAGCTGTATAATCCCTCCACAAAGGGATGGTATTCCGCCTGCCTGCCATTAAAAAAAAAAAAAAAAAAGAAAAAAAATTGTGAACAAAACCAACGTTGCAAAACCAGGCACACAACATTTGTGTGCTAACAAACTGGATGTGCCAGCACTGCAGTTGCCCATGCCTCACTGCAGGATCACAAGCTCTGCTCTGTCACCCATGGATTGCTCAGGGAAGGTGCTGCTGGCTGTCAGACACGTTTATCCCTGCACTGAATTCCACCTGGGGCTTCCCATTGCCTCGGCATCCCCCAAGGCCCAAAGCCTGCCCGTAGGAAGCACTTGGCACATGGACTTAGGTGGAATTCAGACTGGCTGAATCTGGAGCCTAATGAGCAGCTACTCCTTATTTTTGTTCCTTCCTCATTGTGCAGAGCGTGGCCCCGGGCCTCAATTACTGCGTGCTATTCAAACCCTGCTCAGAATGCACCACTATTAATTTCCCCATGTTTTCTCATTTACTGATTTCCTATGGCACTTCTTGCCCCCTTCCCTGCGAGCACAATCTGCCTGAAGTGAGCAGTGAATCTCACACTCAGCAAGGATGGGCGGCTTAAACTCTTCTGCTGGTGCAGGGCACCTGTGGTGAGGTGTCCCCCAGGGACAAAAAAACCCAAAACTTATTCAGGGACTGTTTTGTGCCACCAGCTGCCCAGGGCAAAGCTTCTGTGGAAGAAATGGAGCCACCAAAACTCCATTTTTTTGTGCAGTGCCTATGTCAAAAATCTGAGAGCAGTTGCCGTATTGCTTTCATTAAAAGAGCAAAGGGCTGTTATCATAGAGTAATGGGCTCCTGCTGGTCTGTTAACATTGGAGCAAAAGCTGAAGGAATTTATGGAAACAATGTGGAAAGCCTGGTATTTATTCTCAGAGCGAGGCAGCGCTGGTCCTTTCTCCCAGTGTTCCCCTATAATGTCTTTATTCCTGCCCAAATGAGGGGAATATTTATCTAATCATTTCCTCTGCTGGATGCAGGTGCAGGGAAAGAACAGATGTTCATGAATTCAGCACAGCAAATAGTTTAGAAAGACATCTTGGGTGAATCAGCTGTCCAGGTCAATTTATCCACAATGCTGAGTGGGAGGAAGCATTGAAAGATGGCAGAGGTGTTGTTTACTGTCCTGTGATTACCTAGCTCATTAGCACAAATCTAATTGCAAATACTCCTGGTTAAACTCAGGAGCACTTTGCTGCTAAGCTCTCTTATGCACATTCAAATGTATTACACATAAGAAGCAGCTTTCTCCTATATCTTCTATTTTTCTCCTACCCAGCACCTTAATTCTTTGTTAGGAAGCATGTCATCAATTCAAATTACATTCCTTAGAAGCACCACTTTTACTCAAAAAAAAAAAAAAAAAAAAAAAAAACCCTCAGAGATCTATCAGGGAGAAAGGTTTGAAAAATCCTCAAGGAGTGCAGCCAAATTTTACTTGGTGGGTATTGAACCCTGAATTTCTGCAGTATCAGAACTTCCCTAGCAGCAAAATGCCAAGTTTTCTACATGCAAAAGAAATACTGAACACCAGAGCAGGTGTGCCAAAGTCTCCCTGCTCCTATCAGCTTCAGCAACCACAAGAAAAATTAAATTAGTGAGTCCATTAGTCCATTAATGTCATTGGTCCATTAATGTCATTGCTCCATTTCGGAATTACAGTAGAGGGGTGAACTTATTTTAAACTGCCACTGCTTGGGAATGTTCTGGGAAGCCAAATCTGTAGTAAGGTACTTCATTTTTGTTAACAGAAATGGATAATTAGTTAAAGATTACTATTTAAAAGATGAGGAACACTGAGAAAGAAGGGGCTGGGACAGGGAGGATGGGGAAGATCTCTTCTGCATAGTTTTTCTACAGAAAATCATCAAAGAGTAAATCCCCTTCTTGCAGCAAAAAGAGTTATTCTTCCAGGGACACAGATAAATTACAAGTTCCAGAGACAGAAATGCCTTAAAAAGTGCCACACAGTGCCACAGTAATGAGACAATTTGGTCCCAAAAAAGGATGCAGAAGGGTGAATTAATAGTAATACAAGTTCTTGGCCTCTTCAGAGACAGTAGCTCCACAAAGCAGCTTGGCCTTCTCACATATACATTTCCCTGCATCTTCTAGCATATACCAAACCTATCACCCATCAGTGGGGACCATCTGGTTAGCCAGCAGCTGGTAATTTCTCAAATCTTCTCTATTTTTCTGTGACTCCTCCATTGGGTCTGGAAAAAGACAATGCCATCAGCCTCATGCATGAAAAAAAAAAAAAAAAAGAAAATCACAAACAAATAAATAAACAAGAATTCATCCTCTTCGCTGTGTGTGAGTGTCCCCACATTACATGCAGGACTTTGAAAAGGATGCTCATTGTGGAGTTTTTGTCTGCACCAGTCCCACTGTGGGAGACAGTCATTTAAGTCATTGTTACAATTTGGGGAACATCTAAATTCAAAGATGGGGCAAACTCATTAAAAACAATGGCAGATGGGGCTAACTCATCAAAGCAAAGATGCTTACACTCAATAAAATAAAAAAAAAAAAAAAAAAAAGAGAGAGAAAAGAAAAGAAAAAAGCTCTTTGTTTTCCATAAGCAACTGAAGGTATTTTTAAAGGAACACAACAATTCTTGGATTGCTTGAAAGCAGAAAGTTGCTGCATGCTAGTGATCCTGGGTGTTGCTAAATTGTGTGAGGGCAGTGTTTGCCTCTGCCAGAGGCTGGTGAGGTGGAGTGGATGGTACTGGATGGGGGAATCAGCACCTCTGGAATCTCCAACAGGAGTTATCACCCTGAGGGAATCCGGTGGGAATCACAGCCTGACCTCTCAGCTCATCACCGCCAAGCCCACCACTAAACCATGTCCCACATCCACACGTCCTTTAGGCACCTCCTAGAAAAGCAACACAACCATCAACAAGATATGTCCAGGCTTTCAAAAGGCAGCTGAGAACAAGTCTGACCACGGGCGCTGCTGACATTCTCAGCAGCCACATTTATGACCCCCGGTGTGCATGTGCCATCTGTGTATGAGCGCACTTGGTGCTGCTTGAAACCTGCCTGGAGCTGCTCCCAATCTTCAGAGAGGTGCCCTTTGCTCCGTACTGATAACCCACAGGTATAACTGCCAGGTGAGCAGGGGTTTATTTCTGTTTAACAAAAACAAAGCAACCTGCGCAGGAGCGGATAAATAAAGCTTGAGCTCGGCTGTGCTTGGTGAGGAATATACAATAGACAGCAAAAAAAAAAAAAAACCAGATTCCCAAGGACAGGTGTCCCTGAAGGAGAGCCCAGGAGGGCAGTTTGGTGGCCATGGATGGCTCTGGGCTGTCTCATCCTGCTGGGTGAGCAGAGATGCTGTGGGAGCAGGGTGAATCCTCAGCACTGCCCCTCTCCAGAGCATGCCTTGCACACCGGCTGTTTGTGTGAGCTCTCTCACCTTCCCTCTCTTCTCTTGGCAGCTGATTTGGGCGGCATGGGATACAAGAAACCCTCCAGATGCTGCATCTCCTCGAGTTTCACCTGCTCTCCAAAAGCCTTGTCAGGGTAAAATGCAGCAAAATCACTGCTTTTGATGAATCAGCAACAGGGATTTTATTGGATGTAACCCAGAACCATGGATTTGTTCCCAGTTCCCCTTTCATTATGTTGGGCCAGGAATGGAGCAGGGGCCCTGGCAGCTCCTGGCCCTGAAGCTGCAGGGACAACACACTGCAATCCCAAAAATGTCAGGAAATGCGCCTTTTTGTCTGACCCCCCCAGAGCAACACTGTGATACAACCTTTCCCAAAATCTGCAATTCCTGATGCCATCAGCTGCTCCCACAGACAACCAAATCAAAGTGGGGCAAGCAGCACACCGAGAGGCAGTTTGTTGAAAATCAAGTTCCAAACTTAAGCTTTAAAATAAACATATCAAGATAAACAGATTGGTCTTTGTTTCAGGCACAATCGGCTCGACTGTTTTTTTCTTCTTGTTGATGTTCTTAATGTTTTTCAATGTGTGATGCCATTTCCTGAGGACTGTCTCTGCTCCAGAAACCTGCGTTCTTCCTTGGCTTCTCTCTCTCTGCCTTTTGTGGTTTGTACACACAGGTGACCAGTTTTTTAGAGAAATTCTGACTCAGGCTGCACACTCGGTCATTTCTACTCTGCTCTACACTCAGGCCACCAATGTGAGTTGTTTGCACCAGGCAATAATTCCTCTGCCAAAATGGGTGAGCAGCAGCAGTGGCAAGTCTAGGGCAACCCCACTCCCACAGTGAGATGTGGTAAATGTGGAATAAACCTCCTCCTTCCACCTGGGGAGGGAGGGAAACACACAGAGGCCACAGCAGTCTGGCACAGCCAGGGCTGCAGCAGATTCCCTTCTGTCCCAGCACAGCATCATCATCTGGAAAAATGTCATTGCACATCCCAAGGCAAGAGGGGACACAAATTCTGTGCAATTCTCTATCTGAGTTAGGCAATCCCCAAAGCCGGCTTTGAACAGCACGGAAACATGCTGTGTTCTGAGTTAGTGGAAGGAAAGTTTTAGAGAAAATTGGGAAATTTGGAGCAAACTGAGACTTGGGAGAAACGGTCAGCTGGCGACAGAAGGCATGTTAAAATAAATCTGTCCTAAGAAAACAGCACTGAGTTCGCTGTGTAGGCTGGGAAAGCATTAGTTGTGAGCAGTTGCAAACTTCATGCATTTAATTTCCACTCTTGGGACCATTAAATCTCAGTCCTTATCATTTAAGGGAGGAAATCACTATTGTTCTTCATTAGTGAGAAAAAGAACGTGTTGATCTTTATGTGGGATGTTCAAGTGCAGGTGTCATTGGACTTACCAATTCCTGCAAACATCCACTTTTTAAAGCACCCTGCCAACATCTACACAATTAAAAATCAAGACTCAGATGAAAGTGGGCCACATCTTTTTAACATGAAATCTTCACATACCTCACACGTGTCTGCCTGAATTATCCAGAAACATGGCAATCAAATCTATTTTAATGAAAGATTGTGAAAGCAAACCTGTTTTCTTTCAGTCCGCAATATTCAAAACTTCTCTTCCTGGAACCCATGAAGTTCTGGCATTTATTTCAAAGATATCAGATCACTTATCTGCTTCTGAAGCATTCTTGTTCTCCTATTTCTAATAAGGGATGTGATTTTAATTTCGATGTTGGCCTCAAGTGATCCCGAGCTTGAAATTTGGACCAGGAAAACGCTGCATTGCTTGGGAGATCTGTAAATTAACAAACTTACAGCGAGAGGAAACAAAACGAAAAATAACTGATGGGGAAGAAATGTTCAGAGAGCTGCAAATCTCCAACCACATTTAGTGGCTTTCTCCTGAGACTAAGCAAGAAGGGAGGTTTGGAGGTTTGCATTCAGTTTGGATACTCAGAGTGGTTGTTAGAGAGTCTTAAGAGCACAAGCTCTGCCTGGGAGTCACAGCTGGGACCTGCTCGGGGGGCTGAGCAGACCCCCAGCCCTGCTCCTCTGAACGGGCACTGTGCCTCGCTTCCCTTCCTGGGCATCGTCCTGCATTTCAGCAGCCTTCATCTCCCCACACAAATCCTTTCTGTACCTGTGGTTCCTGGCACATCCTCTGCCAGGACACGGACTTCAAGCAGAATTTTAAAAAAAAAGCCAACAAAAAACTCCAAAAATACAACGCTCTGCTTTTTAGCGCCAGAGTTATTAATAATTAACATTCAAAAAACAAAACCGGTAAAACCGGTTCGGCAAAATAAAGCCCGGCATTTTATTATTATTTTAGGGTTTAATTTAGTCATCCTAAGTTACTCGGGCTCATGTTTGCAAATCACGCAGCGCTGGGACTTCACCCCTCCGGCCCGACCAGTTCTGGAGAGCGGCCGGGGGGCAGCGGGGGGACCGGGACAGCGCCGGGGGAGCGGGGACACGGCACACCGGGGCTCCCCGCTGCACGGAGCCCATCGCGCAGCTCCGGGACACGGCACACCGGGGCTCCCCGCTGCACGGAAACCATCCCGGAGCACCGGGACACGGCACACCGGGGCTCCCCGCTGCACGGAAACCATCCCGGAGCACCGGGACACGGCACACCGGGGCTCCCCGCTGCACGGAGCCCATCGCGCAGCTCCGGGACACGGCACACCGGGGCTCCCCGCTGCACGGAAACCATCCCGGAGCACCGGGACACGGCACACCGGGGCTCCCCGCTGCACGGAGCCCATCCCGGAGCACCGGGACACGGCCCGCCCCGTCGGGGATGCGCGGCGCCGGGGCGCGGCGCCGGCTCGCCATTGCCCTCTGGAGGAGCCCGGGCCGTTCTCTGCGGTTCCCCTCGGGGCTGTGCTAAATTTGGGTTGTTTTGTAGTTTTAATTTCTATCTCTTTTTCTTATTTTTTTTTAAATTTTATTTTATTTTACGGACTATTCCCAGCCTTACATCCACTCCCGGGAATGGGGGCTGCCCGACCGCGGCTCCTCGGTCCCGGTGATGGGGGAGTCGAGAATAGCCCAGGGCTGGCACGGGCCAGGTGAAGGACCGCGCCGTCGGGGCGGCTCGGAAAATGAAAAATGGGAAAAGAAAAAAGAAAAAAAAAAAACAAAACCAACAAACAAAAAAACCAAAAAACAAACAAACAAAAAAAAAAAAAAGGTACGAAAGAAAAAAGGCAAAAGAAAAAGTAGAGAAGAAATAAATAAAAAGAAAGTTTATAAGTACACTAAACGAAAAATAGCACGAAGATGCAAGTCTAGGCGGAAGGCGGACAGGCAGAGCGCCCCGGCGGCCGCTCGGGATGCTCCGTCCCACCTCCCTTCGTCCCTCCCTTCCCGACCATTCCCGCCGGGCGTTCCCTCCCCGCCGCCGGTGCGGGAGCCCCCGCGGCGCGCGGGCATCCCCGGCGCGTGTCCCCGCGTCCCGCCCCGCCGCTCCCGCGTCACCGCCGCGCCCGCGTCACGGGGCGCTCGGGGCGGGGCCGCCGCTCGCTCGGTGCGCTCCCCGGAGCCGGCCCGGCCCGCCCCGTCCCCCTCCTTTCTCCCCACATGTCCGTTTGTTGTCGCCGTCGCCATGGCGGCGGGGGCGGCGCGCCCGCCAAGTGAGGTGATAAGAGGGAGCGGCGGCGACGGGACCGCGCAGTGCCGAGCGGGGCGCGGCGGCGGCGGAGCGCGCCCGGCGCATCCCTCCTTCCATCCGGCCCTCCTTTCCCCACTGGCACCACCGCGCCCCGTCCGTCCTGCCCGGCTCCCCACATGGCCGCGGCTCCTCGGGAAACGCCTAGCGCCGCCGCCCTGCCGGTGCCGGAGCCGTGTTGCCGGGCGGCGGCCGCCGCCTCCTCCTCATCCTCCTCTTCCTCGTCCCCGCGGCGCCGCTAGCGCCCCGCGCCCCGCTCCGCGCAGCGCAGAGCTACAAGAAGAAGAAGCGGCAGCAGCAGGAGCAGCAGCCCGGCGCTCCCGCGGCACCGCCCCGGCGGCGGCGCTGCGCCGGCTCCGCGCGGCTGGACGGCGCGTCCGTGCCGCCTTCCCTCCCTGTGCTCCGCGCCGGCGCTCGGGACCACGGCGGCGGCGGCGGCTCGGCGGGACGCCCCGGCACGGATGCGGTGGGTGCCGGCTGCGGCCGCCGCCTTCCCTCCATCCTTCCCTGCGTCCCCTCCGTGCCCGGCCGCCGGCTGACTCGGCTGTGTCTCTCCACCGCAGGCAGCCCCCCGGCGAGTGCGAGATGGCGCTCAGCGGCACGCTCCTTCCCTCCATCGCCACCTTCGCGGCGGGCGCCGCGGGCCGCGAGAAGGCGGCGCGGCCCGCGGGCCCCGGCAACGTGAGTATCGGCGCCGCGGCGCCGCGACACGGACGGGGCCGGGCGGGACGGGCCGGGGCCGGGGCCGGGCGGGGCGGGGGCCGTCGGGGCGGGCGCGGCGCCGTGCGGCCGGCGCTGAGCCGTGCGAATGTCCCCGCAGCGCTGGCGGGAGGAGCTGTCGCAGCTGAAGCGGCCGCCGCCGGCGCTGTCGGCGCGGCCGGTGGAGACGCCGCCGTCGGAGCTGGAAGGCGCCACCGCTCTCGGGCCTCGCCGCGACGCCGAGGAGTTCAATGAGCTACTGGACTTCGACTTCATCCTCTCCAACTCGCTCATGCACCAGGAGCCCGCCGCCGCCGCCATAGTGGTGGCCCCCGCCGCCACCCCGGCCCCCACCGCCAGCCCCTGCCCCGCCGGGCCCTTCGCCTACCCGCTGCCCCGGCCCGAGCCCGCCGGTCTCCTCTACGGCGGCTGCGACGGGGCTCCCGCCGCCGGCTCCGCCGCGCCCTTCAACCTGGCCGACATCACCGACGTGTCCCCCTCGGGAGGCTTCGTGGCCGAGCTGATGCGGCCAGACCTGGACGCGGTGTACCTGCCAGCGCCGGCCGCGCTGCCGCCCCTGGGCAGCCTGCAGGGCAAGTTCGTGGTGAAGGCGGTGGGGGACTACAGCCACCCGGGGCTCAGCCCCAAGAGCGGCCCCGCCGCCCCGCCGCCCGGCGCCGACGGCCCCGGCGCTCCCTACGCCTCCCTGCCGCGGATGTGCCCCAAAATCAAGCAGGAGGCCGCGCCGCCCTGCACGCTGGCCCCGCCGCCGCCGCACGGGAGCAGCCCCCGAGGAGCCCCCCAGCACGACTTCGCCCTGGGCAGCCGGCCGCTGCCCGCCCGGAGTACGCCGTCGCTGGGGCCCGAGGAGATGCTGGGCGGCAGAGACTGTCTCCCCGCCACGCCGGGGCTGGGCCACCCGCCGCTGCCGCCGGGGTACCCCCCGGCTCCGGGCTACCCCGCCTTCCTGCCCGAGCAGCTCTCTCCCGGAGCGCTGCAGTACCAAGGTGAGTCCCCGCGGTGCTGCTGGGGCTGCGGATTGTCCCGGCTTGGGCGCTGGCCGTGCTCACTCCTCCCTGTCCGCCCCTAGAGCTGATGCCGCCGGGGAGCTGCCTGCCTGAGGAGACCAAGCCCAAGAGGGGACGGCGGTCATGGCCTCGCAAAAGGACGGCCACACACACCTGTGACTATGCGGGCTGCGGCAAAACCTACACCAAGAGCTCTCATCTCAAGGCGCATCTGAGAACCCACACAGGTTAGTCCTCCCAGCGCCGGGGTCCGGGGGATGTCCTGGCCTGAGGAACACGGGGTGTGACCCCACCGGACAGTGGAAGGGTTAAAAGCGACAAGGCTTTTCCTTGCTGGGTTTCCGGGCTTTTTTTTTTTTTTTTTTCCTCCCCCCTTGGCTACGTGAAGTCCTGAGCAGTCTTCACTTATTGGCTTGACATTTTGCTTAATGGTTCAGAGTGACTCAGATGTGGGAGCGGGTGGGTTTCTTGCCAAGTCAGAGTTTGTTCCTTCTCTCTTGCTATGTGGCTAGGTAATTAGCAGGTAGCTGGAAGCCGGCAGGGATTTGTTGCTCCGGATTGTGTTCGCCCACTTCTGAGAAGGCAGCAGCCCTCTCTCGAAGATAACTGCTTGCTTTGCTGGTGAAGTGCTTTGCACATGCACCCCTCTCTTGGTTGGCTGTAGGGCAAGAGGTTGTGCACCTCTACAAGTTGTTACTCCCTTTTTGGGAAAACCGAGATAGATTCCCTGTAGAGCAGGGTTTTTTTCAGCTGAGCTGGCAGCACCGATGAGGTGCCTCACCCACCATCTCCCCCTGCACCGGCAGAGTTTAATTGTCGATTATCCAGTGCTAGAATTGGGATAAAATCTTCCCAAAGTGTGTGTGTGTGTGAGCACAGTCTCTAACTTTGCAGCTGAGTGCAGAGTTGCAGTAACTGAGCTTGTGAAAGCAGGTACAGCACACGGGTTTCGCCAGCGTGGGCATTCCATAACAGTGACTAAATAACCTGGGAATTTGTATAATTTGAATCCTTGGGTTGTGAACCTGATTCAAAACTTTCTCCCGAAGGGGAGATGGGAAAGGGAAAACACACTGGTGCAGCAGTAGTTAAGCTATGTCTTCGGGTAATGGCAGAAAGGGGAAAAAAAATTGGGCAAGTGATCAGTGAAAATCTGCCTCAAGCCAGTCAGCACCATCCCCAGGATGTGTAGGACAGGGAGTTTATAATTGTTGGGGAAGCTCATCTTGCTATCGACAGTAGTTTTTGTGTAATGAAGACACTAGTAAGACTGAGTCCTTAATCAGGCAGAGCTAATGAAAACAGTTTCCGGCTGTTTTTTTCATTCTTGAGACCTACAATTATCTAAATACGTTGTCTGCTGAGCTATTTCTGGTTGCTATTTTGATTGTGTAACACCGCCAGCAAAAATACACACTCAGGTGCTCTGAAGCCTGGTGTGCAAGGCAGTGAAAATGAGCATTTCAGTGAAGATTTAAGTGACACTAGCATTTCATAGCACCTTGAAAAGATGTACATCTTGAGAAGACAGCCTTGCTGTTTCAGTCTTCTAGTCTTTGTAGTTTGTTTGCAGCTGCTTCATGGAATTCATTGCTTTTGACCACTCTTTGCTTTATCTAGGACTGCTTGAAAGAAGGTGCTACAAGTGGTAGCCGCACAAAAAACCCCAAAATTCCTGCGTTTCACTGCTTG
Source organism: Melospiza melodia melodia (assembly GCF_035770615.1). Taxonomy (NCBI): domain Eukaryota; kingdom Metazoa; phylum Chordata; class Aves; order Passeriformes; family Passerellidae; genus Melospiza; species Melospiza melodia. The sequence continues at coordinate 78,099,206 of NC_086226.1, read as the reverse complement.
TTTTTTGGTTTGTTTTTTTTTTCACAGGTGAGAAGCCTTATCACTGTGACTGGGAAGGCTGCGGGTGGAAGTTTGCCCGATCCGATGAACTCACCCGTCACTACAGAAAACACACGGGCCACCGCCCTTTCCAGTGCCAGCGCTGTGACAGAGCCTTCTCCAGGTCGGACCACCTCGCCTTACACATGAAGAGGCACTTCTGATTTGGGAAAGCAGTGGATCTTTCCCCCGACTGCCGCAGAGATTCAGTATTTACAGCACAAGGACTGTCTTCCACGAGACGGGGAGAACTCATTTTAAGATTTTAAGCACTACAGATAATCGAGGTGAAGTCTTCCAAAGAGTGGAAAAGAGGGATAACTGCATATGGACATTGCAACTTTCTTTTTTTTTTTATAGTTATACACTTAAGAGAACCAAAGACGTTGGGGGTCAATGACTGGATCTTCTATCATTCCATTTGTAAATCCAACTTGAATTATTTCTGGACTACAGAATGCCAAGGAGTGACTGGAAGTCACGGATATCAGGGTTAAACAGACTGTATGTAGTTCGGAGGGTGGGGATATTACACAGGGAAATTACATTCCCTTAATTTCCTTTCAATGCAATATTAGATGTACATGTCATCTTGTACTTTCTTTTTTTTTTTTTTCTTTTTCCTTCTAAAAGCCATTACAATGTTAAAAGAGGAGGAAAAATTCAGGTACAGAATTATATTTTAAAAGCCTATTTCATGGTGCTTAGTGACTGTTGGTTCTAGAGGTACCAAAAACAGGAAGCCAAAGTTCTCAAACTGCTGCATATCTGACAAGGAACTATTTTTTATCTTCCGATTGCCAATTATGACCTAAATCAGGTGAATAACCCTGGTTTATCTTTTTTATTAAGAAAATAACTTTATGCAGACAGTCTGTAATGCACTGTGGTTTCGATGTGCAATAGTTTGTACAATGGTTTATTCCCAAATATGCCTTAAGCAGAACAAATGTTTTCTATATAGTTCTTTACATAATAAATATGTAATATAAATTTAAGCAAACTTCTATTTTGTATATTTGTAAACTACGAAGTAATAATGAACATTTTGTTGGAATTTGTATTTTACATATTCAAGGTGAAAATAAGTTTTAAATAAACCTATAATATTTTATCTGAACGGTTGCTCTAGTTTTTTTCTGTGTATGGACATGGCCAAAGGAAGTTTGTTAGGTATTTGTTGGTGGTTGAGTTTACCAAGGCAAGGAGGGGGTGGTGGCAGTATGCTTGTAGTCTCAAGACTCTGAAAGACAGGATTGTGTAAGTGCAGTGCTGATGTAACATCTCTTTTTTGGGAAAAAGGTGTATGGAAAGTTTTTGCTCTGGATGTCGAGTTGGTCCTTATCTCACCTGTATGTAATTTACAATTTTTAAAGTGACTCAGTTTAAATGATTTTTTAGAGGACATAGTTTTGTTGAGGACATAAGACCTTGTGCATCTGATGATAACAAATCCTAGAATTATTTTCATTTTTTTAGCAGTCTTTTCAGCAATTAAGGATTCCCATCTTCATTGCCTTGGATTTCTTAGGCAAGCTGGTGTACCCACCTCAGTGTGAGCAAAGGAAAACCCACTCAGTAATGTCGGGCAAAGAAATAAACTCATATCGGAGAATAAAGGATGCGCTCACACAACTCCGCTTAATCACCCGCACGGAGTGAGCTCTCTCTTGGAACCTGCTGTGTCCTGGGAGCCCAGTCACTCCACGAGGAGCCAGGATTCCTGCCGGAATGCACGCGCATCCGGGGAAGGCTGACCATGCAGGGGCTGAGGATGCGTTGCTGCGAGGCGCCCGGCGCGTGCGGCGCCGCAGCTCTGGGGGCGGCGAGCGCGCCCCGGGTCACCGCCAGCCCTGCGGTGCTTCTCCTTCGGGACCTCGTCGTTCCAGCTGCCTCGCAGGAACGCGCGGCCAAACAGATGTTTTCCACGTTACTGCCTGGGTGAACGGGACCTGGTTTTCTCGCTGCTCTTCGGATGAAAGGGAAGAAGCGATTCCTCTTCAGCTGATTCGTAGTGTCTGTCAGATAGGAATTTGGGTGTATGTGGTGCACAATAAAGCTGAGGGGGGGAAAAAAAAAAAACAGCACGCAAGAGGCTTTTGTATCTTTGTAGTAGTTAAAACAAAATGGCAATATCAATTTTTTATGTCCTAATGTGCCTTTGGAATGCTACTAAAGTCCAAATTTCGATGTGGTGTTTGTGTAGGGACCGTTGCCATTTCTCCCTCAGTTCGTGTAAGTAATATAATGATGCAGAAAATATTTCTCACCCCTTATCGCCTAGGCATGCTTTGTTCAACTGAAAGCTATCTTTGGTGATTTGGTTTATAGGTAACACAGGGAGTAGGGAATGTCTTGTTTGGTTTGCAAATAGCAGGCATTTAAAGCTAAATTAAAGTTATGAGTCATCCTTTATCTGAAGCTTTTTCCATGTGAAAACTTTTTTACAATTAAACCAGGCATTTTTTTTACCTCCTCTGTTGCTCTGCCTGTGAATTCTGGATGAGAGATCCAAGGTCAGCATTGAAACTGGCGTGTGCTGAGGGCCTGAAATTTCATTGTCCCATCCGATAATGCTGGAGCACACTTGGTAGGTGTAGGATCTCCTTTGTATGGCTGCCATGCAAAACCTCTTACATAGGTGCAAGTTCTACGTTCTAGCACATCTGTGAGTACAGAAATCTGAATATTTCATCTGGGAAACTGGTTTCTTTTGCTTTTCAAGCATTCTGTCATTATACACCCTTAAGAATTTTGTAAGGCAGTGTAGCACTTAGTAAGGCATTATCTGCTTCAGCCAGCTTCAGTTTTTGCTTGATGTTTTTATGGACCCTAGGTTTCTAGTTGCATGAACAATGGTATTCTTGAAACAGAGCATTGTTCCCTATTCCACTTGAATTTTTTTTTAAATTCCTTTTTTTTTCTCCCTGATCCTAACCAAACTGTCTTCATGTATGAATTTCCAGACTGAAAGAGACAGGACTGTAACTTTGTATTTAAAAGGAAATGCTGCTATGTCTTTAACCATTTCAAAATCAGGTGCCAACTGCTCACTTTTTGCCATGCAGCATTCAACACATGAGAGGCAGTCCTTACTCTTAAGGAGGTCTCTGGGGGAAATGCTGAAATGAGCAATGCTCAGGTAAGTAGAGCTGGAAACAGCACGGTGTGTTTGCCACCTGTTTGTTTCATCGTGTCTGCGATCCTGGAGTTGCACTTAGGTGCAGGATTGCACATGGATGCAGTGAAACAACACATGTATCAAAAAGCGTATCTCATAAAAACATATGTAAAACACCGAGAAGTCTTGTAAGTATGTCTTGAAAAACAAGATTTGTTTAGCGTTGCTAAAGCTGTACATGTGCCACTTTGCTGGGGCATCTAGAAGTCAGGGTTTGAGGTTATTAGGGGTGGCCTCTCTGACATGGGGTGAGCACCTCCAGAGCTGCCCCAGAGCACTATTTCACCTACTGAAGGCAAAATCTCTTGCGGCAGGGAGTTATCTCTGCAGTCAAACTACAACCGTCCTTAATCCTGCTCACCCCTAGCCCAAATCTCTCTCTGGAGCGCACTTAGCATGTAGAGATGGAGCTGCTTAAAACAAGATCGCACATGCCTGCCTGCCAAGTGCCAAGTATTCAAAAGTGGCACCAGAGTAAAAATCTTCTCAGAGCCGCAGCTGCCATGCACTTGTCTGCTGCACACCATGGCCTGGGAGCCTGGCTTTGACTGTGACCCAGCACAAGTGGCTTCAGCCACCCCCTGTCACACGGAGGGCTCCTTGCAAGGGAGTTTTCTCATCCCTCGTGGTGGCTACCAGATCCTGCTGCAGCTGAACTCAACGGCGAATCTCACAAGGATTTATATTAAGCTGATATGAATCAGTGAATTTCATTCTCCTTCTCTTTAATAAGGGAAGATCAGAGAGTGCTGCGGTTAATCACCCCGAGTGCTAACGGTTCAACAGAATTAGTTTACACAGGTTTCCTATGGGAGTGTGCTGGATCTTGGAGCTAGCCTGCTTTCACTGGAGTCCCTGGCAGGCACTTTTAACAGCATTTGAGTGCAAGAATTTCCAAATTAACCTGTGTCTGTCCCTGGGCTTTCCTCCTCTCGGTGCAATTGGGTCACGTGCTCAAGGGCTGCAGAAGAATAGGAATGGTTGGCAAGCTGGGGACAGAGAGAAGAGGGGTTACAGCACTCGAGTAGGACTTGGGCAGGGATCTGGATGTTGTAGAAGAGCTGGTAGGAGGAAGTAATCTCAAGGTATGGTGAGCTAAACTGATAATGGAGAGGAAGAGGAACACCACCAGAACCACCAGCGGCACTGCCATGTGTTGACTCAGGCTTGCCAGGAGAGCACTCCAGATTAAACATCTGCATTTAGGCTCGGTGGATGTATCTCTGGACACAGAGATGAGTGTGTACTTAAAAGAGGGGGAAGGCCCATCATTCACTGAAATTTAATTGAGGTCACATTGGCTTGGAGCCACAGGGGAACACACCCACATTCCCCTGTCTGCCGTACACCTGGATGACTCACGTTCAGTCTGCCCTTCGCTCTTGCCGTGACTTTACCAGGGGAACATTTTCATTACTGCTGAAGGCATTGCCACTGAGCGCAGAAATTGTCTCTGCGGCGTGGAAGTGGGCGGTGGTGGTGGATCTGCAGCCTTGTTCTCCACCCTGGATGCATATAGGTATCTGCTAGTCTCTTTTTCACCTTTGGATGCATTACCTGCGAGCCCTCGAGGCTTGAACCTTAATGGTGTGAAAGACGGGAGGGGAAAAAGTGGCTTGTGCTTTATTAATGTTTATTCTATATTTAGAGCGTGCGTTCCCAGAGATTTACAGGAGACAGGCGGCCCTAATAGCTGCTCACAAGAGGCATTAGACAGCTGCACCTTTTCCCTTCAGTAATGTTTTCCGTACTCTTGGAGCTGTGACTTCTTTTGTAACCGAGATGGTGATTTTCACACAGACCTGGCTAGCTTGGGGTCAACCTAATGACTTGCTAATTAAGAAGAAGAAGAAGTTTTAGGGAACACGGGAACACGCCGAGCTGCTTTCACTGTGAAACCTGGGTGAGCAGAAGGGTAATCGTGTGCTGCTATCACCGCAGCCATCTTGCTGCAGCCCTGAAAAGTTTTGCATGGTTTTGCTTTGGGTACAGCGTGCTTGTTTATCAAGCACAAGCTAAGGCTTGCTTAAATCTTGCCATTCAAGTTCTCCACTGTTAAACTTTCAGGCTTTATTCAACAAAATAATCCAGCTTCCCTGTGTTATTTGGTTTAAGGCCCTTAATTTTAAGGAGAGATATCCCACAGTTATCCAGAATGATTTACCCCACTACTGCCGCAGCAGTTAGGAAAGATCTGACAGGAAATCCATGCCACCAGCACAAAGGGATTCCTTTACTGGGAGCCTCCTTGATGGTGCTCAGAGTCTGTTTGTGCACATCCCAGTGTCACAGAATCACAGAGTTGCAGAATCACAGAATAAGCTGAGTTGAAAGAGACCTTCAAGGATCATAAAGTCCAACTTCTGGCCCCACACAGAACCATCCCCGAGTCCCACCATGTGCCCAAAAGCATTGTCCAAATGCTTCTTGAACTCTGTCAGGCTTGGTGCCATGCCCATTTCCTGGAGAGCCTTTTCCAGTGTCCAACCACCCTCTGGGGGAAGAACCTTCTCTTGAAACCCAACCTAAACCTTTCCTGACACAACTTCAGGCCATTCCCTGGTCACCACAGAGCACAGATCAGTGCCTGCCCCTCCTGTTCCCCTCATGAGGAAGATGCAGAGCTGCACTGAGGCCTCCCCTCACTCTCCTCCATCTCAACAGACCCAGTGCCCTCAGCTGCTCCTCATGGAGCTTCCCCTCAAGGCCCTGTACCATCCCCATGGCTCCTCTGCACACTGTCTGACAGTTTAATGCCTCTTTAACCCCGTGGTGCCCAGAACTGCACCAATATTCCAGATGAGGCCGGCCTGGCCCAGAGCAGAGCAGGACAATCCCTGCCTGGCCCAGCCGGCCATGCTGGGCCTGGTGTCCCCAGGACAGGGATGTCCCTGCTGGCTCCAGCTCCCACTGCTGGCTCATGTCCGTGAGCTGGCTCATCAACCTGGACCACGAGGACCATCCCAGATGCAGAATCTGTCACTTTCACCCATTAAACTCCATATAGCTAGCTGTTGATTGCCCAGGCCTCTCATTCGTCGAGGTCTCTCTGCAGGGCCTCCCTACCCTCAAAGGACTCAGCTGCTCCTCTCAGTTTCGTATCATCTGTGAACTTGCTGAGTGTCCCTTCCAGTCCTGTGCCCAGGTCATTTACAAAGATGTTGAAGAGCACAGGGCCGAGGATAGAGCCCTGTGGAGCCCTGGCAGAAGCAGAATATTTGCTGTGCTTTGCCCTTCCAGCCCTGGAAAGGCATGGGAAGACTCTCTGATTTGGCTGGCCTGAGGAACCAGACCTGCATTTTCCATATGGGAAAATCTGACTCCATGGGCCACTGAGTCCACCCTGTGCTTCCTGCCATGTAGAAATTTTGCAGAGAGGGCTTTTCTCACGTGAGGAAAACAGCTTCTTGAGGTTTCTGCCTGAGTTTGATTTTACACACCAGGCCTCTGGGAGGGTGCCACACTGTTCAGTGTCCAAATCTCATCCAGGGTTTTCCTCCTTGGGGGATCTCCTGGGAGCTTAGCACCTGTTGTTGTTATTTTCCTTTTTTTCCAATAAAAATGAATATTGTGAATTAGTATGTTAATGAAGTACTAGGGGCAATACTGATGGCAATTACTGAACCATGTTGGAATTTACTTTCCAAGCTCTGGAGGAGATTTCATTCTGTAGATTCCTTTAGATTTGAAGCATACTGATTCAATAATGCTGTTTGCAACATAAGGGGGCTGCCCAAAGAGATGCATTTGTCTTTGCACTGGGATGTACAAGGCTTGACTGTCCATTCTCAGTTCCCACATCACACTGTTTCAGCAACAGACTCCCCTGGCTGACGAAGGGTGGCTGAATTTTTTGGCTGTGCAGCAGGTTATTATCCCACATTTCAAAATATCAAAATGCTTTCCAGTGGAAAGCAAGACAACTTCACCACTTTCAGCCTTCCTGCCTCCCCACTAACTCTTCATGCTCTCTGTAGCTTTAGAGGATATTACAATGCTGCTGTCACCTGTACAAGATGTTTGACTCCCTTCCTTCTGCAAACACCTTCTGACCAGCATTTGCTTTGTTCACAGCGTAAAACTCACTCCTATGCAAAGAGACCCACTTGTAACAGTGGCGCAGAGGAGCAGGGCCAGGCAGTGGCCATTTCTGTCTGGCCATGGATGTTCTGTCCCAGCCACTGGCCAAAAATGGGGCTGAAAGTCACAAGAGACCCTGTGATGGGTCTCTAGGGTGACCCTGTGATGGGTCTCTAGGGTGATCTCACACTGCTCTCCCTGGAAAACTCCCTTCCAGGGAGCCCTGATGATTACAGGTTTGTTCAAGCTCAGGAGCCTGAGAAGCACGGGTGCCTTTCCAACCTGCGTTTATTTTATGCTGGAGCTCTGCAGATTCCACTTACTTAATAAATATTTGATCCTCTTTGGTGCCTTCCTGAGCTTCTGGCTTCTGAGGGACCTTATGGCAAGGAGTTCCGTGATAAATTAGGAACTGGCCTAAAAATATAGGTGGTAGGGGGGAGAAGAAAAATGGTATTTATTTTCTGTAGTCTCTGAGGCTGCTGTCTTTCAGATTCCTGCTGTTTCCCCTTTCCTACACACTGCAAAGAATGAAAGGATCTAACCCCTAGCTCTAGCTCAGTCTTGAATTCGGGGTGTACTACCAAAGGCTGGAAGGATTTGACTTTAGTTGTGTATTTTCATGAATTTGTGAAGAGAAACTAAATACGAGATTTTTACATATGGATGAGTTAATCTAGTCTACTGTAGACTGGAAGAATGCCAGGATATTTAGCATAATATGATATTTCAGTCAATATTTACATGATGTTTTGGTTTACTGGTTTGATTATTTATTTTTTTTATTTCCAGGATATCTGAGAAGCCCCTACCCATCAATATCCCCTTTTATTTTTTTTTTTAAGGACAAGTGTTTTTCCAAATTTTATTCAAAAGCAAAAAAAAAATACTTTTCAGGATTTTCTTTGTTACACTTTGCAATATTTCATGAGCATACTGTTTGTCAAAGTGTTTTCCAGTTCATGTACCTAAACATCCACACAGGCTGGAATAACTCATCATTTATTTGTACAGCTTTATTACTGAGGCATTATTAATAATTGCAGGGTTTGTGTATTTGCTACTGTTATGTTTACTGTTACATGGAGAGGGAAACTGACCACAGCAATGTTTATTGGCTCAAATCTAACTCCAGGTTTTTTCTCTTTGATTACACTTTCAAAACACTGTTTCTGCATGTCTTTCCCTGTTGTTGTCTCCTAGGTCTTGAGCAGCAAGTGTCAAAAATGCAGTGTCCTTTTGTACTGGGTACTGAAATTCATTCCAGGTGAGAGAAATCTCTTTCTAAGAAGTGATCAAGGTGTATCAGGGCTGTCTGGGAATCTGACTACTTCATTAACAAACCAAATTATTTTGGTTGCAGGTAAATCCCCTTGGTGAGATGAGGTTAGGCTTTATGCTGATTTGGGGCTATGCAAATGAATGGCATAAGCAAATCCAAAGCATTATATATAAATAGGTAGCACTTTGAAAAAGTCTAAGATCCGAATCTTCAGGGTCCAGCAGTGGAAGCTGTGTGTGAACGAGGCAAAGGAGGGGGGAAGGGAGGCAGGGGGAAGGGAGGTATGGGAGAATACAGAGCAAAGGAATGATTTAAACATTGGCCAAACCACTGTGTTAAGTCAGAGGTTTTCTCTGACTGGCTTCTCCCAGCATTTTGTTTTGTGCTAAACATAAGGTGCCACAGTTTACATTTAATAACTCTGTCCAAGTCAGTAATTGGCATAAATACTGACTGTCCATGAACAACATCCCACTAGGCAGCACAGAAGCACAAGACAGAAATCTCTTCCTCTGCAGATGTATATCATATAGAAAACTTGGGGCATGAATTTCCTCAGGGAAGGAAGCACGGGGAAGTCACTCAGCAGATTGTTTTCAGTCTTTCCTTGCCTGTGGCTTTGCACTGCCTGGCTACTGGGAGCAAGGTGACAGCAGACAAACAAACTCCCAGGATAAATGCTGTGACTCTCTTTTCCCAGGCAGGACTAACAGCCAAGCAGTTAGAAGAGCACAGAGTCCACTCTGCCACTGCCTGCATGGCTCCCGAGACAGGGATGGGAAAAAGGAGAGAAACTGGTAGAAGGAAAATTTACAGGCAGCCAAAATGGCTCAGCAATGCCCGATGAAGTAACAGTTGCTCTGATTCCCTCCCTTTATATACAAATGTCTCAAACACAGAGCTGTTTTGGGCAACAGCAGATGATACTTCTTTGAAGTATGGTAGGTCTGCTGTTGTTTTCTTTCTTTCTTTCTTTCTTTCTTTCTTTCTTTCTTTCTTTCTTTCTTTCTTTCTTTCTTTCTTTCTTTCTTTCTTTCTTTCTTTCTTTCTTTCTTTCTTTCTTTCTTTCTTTCTTTCTTTCTTTCTTTCTTTCTTTCTTTCTTTCTTTCTTTCTTTCTTTCTTTCTTTCTTTCTTTCTTTCTTTCTTTCTTTCTTTCTTTCTTTCTTTCTTTCTTTCTTTCTTTCTTTCTTTCTTTCTTTCTCTTTCCCTTCCTGCCTTCCTGCCTTCCTTTCTTTTTCTTTCTTTTTCTTTCCCTCTTTTCCTTTTTCACAGAATTACAGAATCATTATTGTAGAAGAGCAGAAGACCTCCGAGTTCCCTGAGTCCAACCCTGCCCTCCCTTCTATTCTTCCTCTGTCTCCCACACTGACATTGCAGTGACACAATTTAAGATTACCAGTTCATTGCAAGGGAATTTGCAATTTTGCTATGGAGCCAGGCTGATAATTGTGTTTGGGAGATGGGGCTCTCACTTTACACCTGGGTGCTCTTCATGAAGATCCTGCCCTTGGAGCCCCGTGGTGGGAACAAGATGACGAAACACTTTGCAAATAAACAGAGAAATTGAGATGAAAGACTGAAAAACACAAAAGGAATCAGAAACCAAGAGACAAGGGGGCCTAGATCAGCAGCTCGGCAAGTGCTTTTCATGTCTGTGGGGTGCAGTGAAAAAGCAAGCCACACATCACCATTCAGGCCCCCGTAGGGCCTCATCTCGTTTCCTTTATTACAATGAAGAAAATGTATAACGTGGTCAGGATTTTCAACCTGAGAGGTGTGTGAAAGCTCAATTTTTTTTTAATTTCTTTTTTTCTCCGAATTCAAATGGCATAGAAGTTCACGAGGTTCCCAGCAATGCTCATTATTTAGTATACACAAATATGTTCTCAGGTGATGAGCAGGTGATGAGAAGCAGCAGGAAGGAGACACTGGGGAATGCAAATAAAGATGTGCCCACCTTGTGACTTTTGACTTGAGTGAGCCCAAAGGAGCACTGGCTCCTGTGTCAAAAAGAGGTGGTGGTGATCTCTTCTTTCTTTAAAATGAGGGAGTGAGTAGAGAGTGCCAGGCAGAGCTTTTTTATTCTTTGGGTTTGCTTGAGTATTTTTGGGGGGGAAGGTTCCCCCTCAAACTCTGTTTAAGATGTCTGGGTTCATTCTGCGTTTTTATTTATAGGCATTTCTATGGCATTAATCACCATAGTTATCTGGGCAAATCTTTCCTTTCCTGTATCATGTAATTAAATCTATCCAAAATACATGTGTTCTTGGCGGGGAAGTTAAACTCTGCTTTTGGAAGGGATTTGTGCCTTGCAATTAAACACTGCTTTTGCAATGCTGTTACATTTCCATGTACGTGTGAGTGAGAAAATAGAGTTCTGGTAAGGCTGCACCCTCACACACCTGCTGCCCTGGTGTGTGGGGTCATTGCAGTCCAGTGCCTCTTTGGGATCTTTGGATTTGCCACCTTTCTAGGATGCCTGAGGCATTCCTCACTATTCCAGGCACCACTTGGGCTGAAAGGGCACTAACACACACACACACTGATCCTAAATGGGGAAATACAACATCCTCTTAAAACTCTTTTTGCTTTTTTATTACATCTGTATGGAGGGGGCTCCTGGGAAGGTCAGCTCCTCCCTTTAGCCTAAGGTTTGCAGGATGAGAAGCAGCAAGTGCTGGGAGAGGCTGGATCATTCTGAGGAGCCAGCAGCAGCAGCGTGAGCTGGCACTGGTCACCTCCCCTCTGTGTCTGGCTTGTGCCCCTTCCTCTAATTTGTCTGGAATTTGGCTTTAACCTTCACTTGTGTGGAGTATTTCACAGTGAAATGTCCTTCTGCTGTCTGGTGCAGCAGTCATGGGTGTCCTGCAGGGCTCTCTGGAGGACGGTGAGGACGAGCTGACGATGTCTCAAGGACAGTTTTGCATGGGAAACTGGAGCAAAAGTTTGGCTGGGAAGAGTAAGTTCTGTCTGAATTCAACAAGTGGCAGGCCAGCATAGGTGGCCTTCCACAGCGCACGGTGTGGGGAAACTGTGCTTTCTTTTAACAAGACAAACCCTGCACCAGCCCTGGTGATGGTCCTGCATGTGTTCCCTGGCTCAGGTGGGTGACCAGCCAGTGGTGCCTGGCATGGCAGTACTTGGTGGGCCATATTCACACTCAGATGAACAGGGGATAATGTTTAAAAACAAAAGTTGACTCTCAAAGAGTGCCTGCCTCCAGGACTGACTGACTGCCACTGATTCACCTCTTAGGTGGGAATTTGTAAGATGCCTGCTGGTCTGGGCCCCATGGCGGTGACAACATGAACACCTTGCAGGAAATTCATCTGTCCCTTCCCCTCTGACAGCAGTTTGTTTTGCCCATTTTGGACAAAAAAAAATTAATAAACAGAAAAGAAAACCAAAAAGTGATAGCTGCACTATTTATTGCTTGAGGATCATGTTCTAGAGAGCCTTGGTTCTCAGAGGCAGACCTGCACATACCTTGTTGCATCCTCAGCCACTTGTGAAAACCTCAGGCTCTCATTCTGATTTTGGCAGGCACACACCTAGCAGAGGTTTGCTCATCCTCTCTCAGGCACTACTCACGTGCTTTATGGCCTGGCTGAATCAGACCTTGCAGAGACACAGCTGTCCCTGGTTTATCAAGGCCTCTTGATCAGAGTTTGGCTTATCTGAGTCCCCAGCAAAATAAGGAAGGGTTATTGCCTTTTTTCTAGGTGGGAAAACCCATATGCTGATTTTCAGGAACGAAGAACCCCGGTACTAATTGAATGCAGAGAATAATCATGTTACAAGATTTTTGTGTCATTAGGCTGCACTTTGTTAGGGTTTTTTCCCCTTCCTTTTATTTCTAGCATTTAGTAGGAGGCAAACAAGGCAAGGGATTGCTGCTGGAACATGAAAGGAGGCATTAACAGGAGGAACCTACTGCTGGTTCTTGGAGAACGGATGAAAAATCTTTTGCCAAGCATTAACAGATCAGTCAACACTCACATTGGTCTAGATGACAAATGCTGAGGGTATTCCAGAAGCGTTAAGTGGGCTTTGGAGTAGGTGCAGGCTTCACCCTTAGAGTCTCCTGCCGCGGACCGAGGAACCCGAGCGCACACCAGGAGCTCTCTGGGCTGCACCGGCGGCAGCAGATGGGCCTGTGGAGCCGCGATTAATTGTTTTCTAGTGCCACCGTGAGGACTGCCGGTCCCCGGGCTCTTTCCCGGTGAGACGAGAGCTCCCGTCCGGCCCGAGCCGGAGGGAGCTGCGCTGCCCGTGCCAAAAATGTTCAGCGAGCATCGGCTCAGCCCTGCTGAGCCTGCTTGTGCAGGGGCAGATTTGCCGGCAGTTTAGGCTGGCAGCATCGATTTAAGTCAGGATCAGCCTGGGTAAAGGAATCGATGCACAGAGCCGCTGGTGCTGCAGGAAATTTCGGAGCCATCCCCGCTGGATGCCTTGGAGCTTTGGAAACCTAGGAAAGAGGCTCAATACAGCATCAGACTGCCTAAATAAACCAGGATCTTGTCTTTTAGCTGCCTGGCTCACTGATAGAGCAGCACAGTGGCTCTGCAGGGGTGTACATCACACACAGCAGTCCTCCATGAGTGTGCACCCAGCTCGGTTTGTTTGTTTGTTTGTTTGTTTGTGTCATATTCAAACACCGCTCAGAAGATGAAATGCAAGCTGCATATTTCATCTCACCCTCCAAAGCTGGCCAAAACAAGTGGCAGGCTTACAGTCGTGCCAGGATATCTGGTGTATCTAAGAATGTCCAATGATGTTTTGGGAGGAAGCGTGCAGTAAGTTAAAAACAGGTTAAGGCACTTGTTTGGGACTGCAGAGAGCTGGCGTCAATTCCCAGCTCTGCCACAGACTCCCGGTGTGACCTGAGGCAAGCTATTTCCCTCCTGAAACACTTTCATAGTCAGAGAAGGCAAAATCCCACTTCATGTGAGTTTTGCCTTTGACTTGGTGGAGCCAGCTCCCACCCACGCATTTCAGAGCTTAAAAATTAAATGCGGGCTTAAGCACCTTGCTGAAATAGTGCCAGAACTTACCTGCATTTCAGCTTCCTACACCTCCAAGAGGAACAAAGATCACTTCCCTATTCCCACTCACTTTGCATGCCGTGGCTGAAAGTCTGTTTGTCGTAGCACTGAGTGTAATTACGGGGCCATGCTGACCTGTTCCCCTGATAAACTGCAGCTCAAGCAAGAACCAGACTTGTTGGAGGCCTTGTGTTTGTCTGCTTTTGCTTGCACTCCAATAATTTTCATACCATACCAGCCCCTCTGCACTTTAACTGGGAATAAACCCTTCACAGCCCAAGCTGTTGGAGAAAAAAAAAATCAGTGTTTCTGCCTAGGTTCCCAGTGAGGTTCTCCTGCCTCTCCATTTTTTTTTCCAGGGAATGGCCTGCTGTGGCAGTATACAGCTAAGTTTATATAACTGGCTCCTCGGAGCGCTGCCCTGAACAGGATATTCCTGTTGGCTGTGCATTTGCTTAAACCAACAGTTGTAGGTCCCAGCAGCCCTTGACAGGTACAAACAAGGAACCACAGCGAGGGCTGAGGGCAGGAGGGGATTACAGTGCTTAGCAAGAAATAGGCTCTGGCATTTACATACATATCGCGGATGCGCTCCACAGGGTAAACAAATACGGCATAAAAGCATATTTGGCTATTCAAATGGCCCCGATTGTTCCCATTATGATGATGTCTCCCAGCATGTATTTAGTAACCCGCTAATTGACTTTGCATGCATCAGGAAGAAAACTTTTTACTATCTGTTTCAGGATGGTTTTTCTGATGGCGTTTTCTTTTTTAAGTTTTATTTATTTATCTCCGGGCACTGTTTGAAATGAAAATAGATCCTGGCTCCTGCTGGCATGCCTGTGCCAGGGCTGATGTTGGCCTGCTGCGAGCAGGAATGAATGGAAAGGTGTCTGCAGGTCCCTCCTCCAGCTCCAGGTCCTCTTCTTGTGGATGTGCCAGTGGTGGTTTGGCTCGACCAGGCTCCTGAGCTGCCTCCACTTAGAGCCTGAATATGCAAAGCAGTAACCAAAGACAGCCTCGGTGAGATCTGGGTTATTTAAACCTCAGGTACATTTGCACGGCTCCAGCCTGACGGTCACAGACAGCGAGAACAACCGAGGCCCTCCAGGACATTTATCAAACTACTCACCCTCCACACTGGGTTTTTGATTTCAGCCCTAAATGCTTCAAGTAGTTTGTTTAGCTCTTCTGAAGGGGAAGCTGAAAAGCCCATGGGGGGAGCAGAAAGCTAACAGGCCAATCAGTTGAGCAGCCCTCCATACTGGAGATGTGCATTAGAACAGCAAACATGATTTTTAGACATCTGAGTGATAAAATGGTGCTTAATGGTTCTCTAGTTGTGACGGTAAATTTGTTCTGGTCATACAGCAACAGTTGGCAACCTGAATCATAACCAGCAAGATAAACACTTGTGGCAAAGTAACCTTTGCCCCCACATTCGTGTGGATAAAGAGAATATAATCAGTCATTTTATTTTAGCCTTGTTTCTACATCTACATCTACAAAACTTCTGGGATTTGACGCAAAATTTTGACACAAAATTTTGCTTTCTTTGTGCTAGTTTAATGTGGTTTGAGGGTTAACTTCATGGGGTGTCAGGCAGGTGGGTGGTGTGTGAGGGCTTAGAAAGCTCTGAGTTTTTTGGCTGTGGGGTGACAGAGATGACAGGGCCAGGCTCCTGCCCCTGCACTGCCATACCCTGCCAGCTGTGACAGGGGAGGGGGAGCAGCACACAGCCTTCCCTGCTGCACAGATCTCCCTGACAGAGGGGCACAGCCTGGAATTCCATCAGCTGCTGCTCCTTCCCCCACAGACGACAAAGTTTTGTAGGTGATCGTGCCAGCAAAGCCTGGCAGTTCACAGGCACCCCACAACACGAAGATGTCAGAGCCACAAAACTGAAAACTGGACAGTGCTTGGTGACAAATTCATATTTCAGCCCCAGCATACACTGAGGAGCACAGAAAAAATTCAGGCCTGGTTTTCAGGAGTTGGGGATGTGGCGATACCCTGTGAACAGACCAGAGGTCTTGCAGCCTCTGGAGGAGTTACCCATCTTTCTTCAGGGGTGCCCCTGAAAACCCAGACTGTCAATTTGGGTTACAGCAGTGCCACAACTACAGCAGAACAAAAATTTGGGACCTGACACTGCTCCTCTCCTGCTGCTCCACCACAGGCTTGGAAGTGTGATCATGGAAAATGCACTTAAAAATAAACTGTTGAGGGGGTAGGAAAAGGAAGAAAGGTGTGGGAGAAGGAGTCTGTCAGTGTACCAGAAGCCCTCTCATGTCACTGCAGCCCAGCTTTAAAACATGCACCAAGCTGGGATTTTTGGAAGCGCAGCCCTGACTGTTTCAGTGGCAAAAGCTCTGCATGGACAGTGGGACCTCGATTTTTGTCTAGGCTTGAAGGCATGGCCACCATATAAATAACCACCAAACATTTCAAAGCCTTTGAAAACATTTCGTTTAATTTAACATTTTAATGCTAGGAATGGGCCAGGGTTTAGGTGTGGTGGTTTCACATATTTTTGGAACCTGTTTATCCGTCTTTTATTAAGACTTTAAGAAGGCAGCTCAAAATACCTCCGTGACTCCAGTGATGCTGTAATTTCTGCTTCTTTGTTTTCTGCATGTGATTAAGGTAAATTTGTGTCTCCATCTCAAGCTGCTTCCTGGAGAGACACTCAGAGGCCAGCATCACAAAGTTTTGTTTGGTTTCGATTGCCTTCAGATCAATGGATGAGCTGGTGAGCAAAGACATGAAAACTTGTTTTGCACCTGGCATTGTCTTAAACCTACCCTAACTTACTTCCAGCTAAATTTCTTGCTTTGTCCTCTTTTAATAAGGACAACAAGTGAGTAATTGCTAATAAAGTGTATCCTGTCCTCGCAATGTTTGCTGTCCTTTCACAGACTGACATCCTTCAGCAGTGGAAAATTAGGAGTGGAAGCATCAACCCCAGCCAGAAAACTCTCAGCTCACATCTCATTGCAAGGACAGGGCTTTCCTAAGTGTCTCTGGCCACTTTTGCCCTGAAGCACTTTAGCATTGAGATACTTGGTGTTTTTACCCCAAGTTTTTACCCCTGCCGCGCTGCTTCTTCCAAATCAAAAGGTTAAGTGACCTCAGCCCAGCTTTATTTGCCATCTTAGCATCCACAGAACTGTGTGATTGAAGGGATGGTGCTGCCACACCACACCTCTGACCAGCTGCTGGGAATATGGACCAGTATGTTCAGGCTTGCTTCCGAAGCATCAGGTTGTCTTCATGTGCTGCACGACACGGGGAAAGGTTTAAAAATAATTCTGTGCACGTGAAGCATTCCAGTCTCCCTCTACTAAGCAAGGATTTTTTCTGCAAATATTAGCATAAAACATGAGTATCCAGACATTCCCCAGCCTCAGAGGCTCCTGCTCACATCAGGGGCCTGGTCCTGTTTGTCCTGGTCCCAGACACCAACCACCACACAGGAATTTAGGATTTTCAGCTGTCCTGTGCCTCACTGTTTTACAGGAAGTTACCCCAGATCTTGGATCTTGGTCCTTCCTGCCATGCACACCACAGACTGGTTTCCATTACATTGGAAATGGCCTCCACAGATGGTTTTCAACAAAATACTGAACATGGGCTATCACCAAATCACAGAAACTTTTCCTGCTGTCTGAGGATGGATATGCACAAAACTGAGATGCTCAGAAGCCAAGTTTATCTACTGTCCTGCTATGAATTTGGACCTTTGATTCCCTCATTCCTTTGATTCCTTGCCTCCCTAAAGGTTTGCCAGTAGAGTCTTCTTCTTTTTCTTTTTTCCCCCCTTTTTTAAGCAATTTGCATCCATTATACTAAGTGGAGAAGGCAGCTTGCAGAACCCTTATCTGCAGGTTTGTGCCTCTGAGCTGGTGGGATACTACAGGATCCAGCAGAGATTATTCTGAACAAGACCTGTCATTTACAACTGCTGAATGAAGCAGAATGCATTTCCAATTCCCTCCACAAAACACAGTGTTTTGCTCCTCACAACATGCATCACCATAATGAGAATTAGTGCAGATGGTCTAAACACATTTGTACTGCGTCTTTATTTTTCATTTTGCCCTGCCTGGGACATGGCAGACAAGCAGAAGGATTTTCTCTTCTGCACCACTCCTTGGACCAACAGCAAATGTTCTGTGTGTCTTTTTGTCTCTCCTTCACTTTGCTCCAAAAAATGACAACTGAGTGAATACCCTGGGAGATATCTCTGGCACGAACAGGACATTTTTCAGCTCACCAGCACAGCACAGTGTTCTGCAAGGGCTGTTGATTTTCTGTTGATTATTTCCTGCCCTCTGTTGGTTTTCTTTCCTCCCACCTGCTCGTCTCTTCCTGGTCCCTGCAGCAAGGAGGAATTTAAACTTTCTCCCGTGGAGCTGCAAGCTTGGAGAAGGGAACACTACCACCTTCAGAGGGCTGCTGGAAGAGCAGCTGGAAGTGCTCATGGGCTGTCTCCAAGCTTGGCTGCAAGAGCTGTGATTGAAACATTTACATTTTCTCCTCATTATTCTGCTCCTGGGGGGCTTTATCTGCTCCCCACACCAGCTGCACCACATCTCTCCTGATCTCTATGTTCAAATGCACTACAAGGTACAATTTAGAGATTTTTTTTTTAAATATCCTCTTGGCTTGTTTTTTGGGGGGGTTTATTGTTTTGGTTTTTTTTAATTTGCTGACCTCCAAATGTACAAATTTAATTTCAGGAGCCTGGGCTTTCCACAGATTATTAGAACCAGCCATGAAAAAAATGTAAGATAAAGCAGTGCAGCAGCAGTCTTATGAAAATCAGATTCCTCTTTGCAGAACTCAGTTTTCAAGGTGAAATTTCATGTTCAGTCCAGCCACTTGTTTGCTTCTGCCTGCGCAGCAGTGCCTTTGCACCAGGAGGTGCTGGTCCATCACATTTCCTCTGAGCAGGGCGCTGACTTGGTCGAGTGCTGTTCTACATGGTTTTTATTAGAGGTAAAGCTGTAAAGAGAGAGGAGTGCAGACCACTTTGCATCCCTTCAGACGCTGACAGCCCTGGCTTGTTCAGCACCCCCTGATGCAGCCCGTGTCCATCTGGGGTTATCCCACTCCGGACCACAGAAGTTTCTCACAGGCTTCCAACCTATGGAAACCTACAATATTCCTCTGGCTGCCCTGGAGAACTCCAGACCTCGGCAGGGGGCTCAGAGACCTTGGCACGGAGTCAAAAACAGCTGTGACTTTGATTTTAGTCCATGGAAACAATTACCAGCCTTGTGTGAGGAGTTACAAACCACAAGGGTTTGAGTAGAATGATAATGAATTTGTCACAGGGTGAAAAAGTAGAATTTTGGGGTTTTTAGAATGGGGGTTTGGGAGGCAAGATGGAGCAATCTGGGCATGTTCTTTCTCCTTCTTCTTCTTGGCCTCCTTCCTCTGCTATGATGGTGGCACTTCTGGACTGGTTTAGGGTAGAAACTCCAACATGGGGATAGGTATTGGAAAATTATTGTAAATAATGTACATGTAGTTTTTAGTATAAAAAGATAACTTTTTATATCTTTCCTGAGAGCAGTCACTGTGCCATAACCCGACCTGCAGGGCAGACCTCAGCGGGTCAGACAGACAATGTATTAGATAAGAGAAAATAAACAACCTTGAGAACCACAGCTGAGGAATCCTGACTTCTTCTTCGGTCTCGGGGCTGGGAAAAAAGATTCTTTAATACCTTGGGAGCCATTTCAGCAACAACAAACTTGAGGAGATCATCCCTCCTCACCATTCCTCTGTCAAATAAAGATGATGTTCTGAGACCTTGCAGCACTTTTAGCCCAAGGCAAGGCCATGGGGGTTGTGGTTCTGGCACAGAATGGGAGCTCCTTGCCCTGGCACAGGGGCTGCCCCACAGCTCAGGGATGCCTGCACAGCCTGATGGAGAGGTAACACCAAAATCTCCTCGTGCACTGAGGTTTCTGAGAAGCCTCTGCCACTGCCTGTCACAATTAGTCAGGAGGATTAATAAGGAGAAAGCATCCAAATTTGGCTTTTTCTTGCTGGCTCAGCTAAAACACAGACTCGGTGGCAAGAGGGCTGATAAACCTGCTCTTCATGGGTCACCTCATCTCCTGTCTGGGGAAATCCTGCATGACTTGGAGGCAAAATCACCAGAGTGTGATAACCTGTGGAAGAGGTTCCAAGAGCTGCAAAAAGGCAAGGATGTCATGGTCAGCCCACAGCTGCCCCCACAGCACAATCCAGCTGGAAATGTGGCTCTTCCAGGGCACCCCGTGCTATTTCAACAACACAGACCTGCCAGCCAAGAAGGGATGAGCTTTTTTATGTAGGAACTGTCCAGAGATCCAATAGCACCTCTAGAAAAGAGCTAATGCACAATATGCCCTGGAGCAAACTGCCTCGTGCCTGCTGCAGCAGGGATTTCTGTAGGGAAACCACAGCAGGGCTGTAAATCAAGGAAAATCAGTGCCAGCCTGGCTGCAGTGGAGCAATCCCAGTGTGACGTCAGTGTCCCAGAGCCCCATTCCAGGAGGGGTGGCCTCTTTTGGGTGCTGTGTGTGTGATTTGGACATGCCTGATCCAGGCAGGCTGGCCAGAACTATGGTGAGATCTGCAAATGCATTTGGCAAAAAGTGTGCCAGGAGGAGCTGCTGAGCCTAAACGCCCTGGAAGTTTCACCTCTTCTTGGAAATCCTTCTCTGGGGTGTGAAGCAGCCTCCTGAGTCAGAGGGCAGTGGGTGGCAAAGGTCAGCAAACCTTAAATTTGCTTCTTAAGAGGTGCTTCTGGAAGATCAAGCAAATAAATTCCTGAATTCAAATCCAGATTTGAATCAACAGATTTTATGTGTCAGTGCAAGGAATAAATCACAATCCACCTGGAGGAAAATGAAGGTGCAGAAAGATGGCTTCAGCCCCTCAGCTCCTGGGCAAGAGAGCCTGATATTTCTCATTACAGTCATGACTAACTGATGACCAGACAGCCAGGAGAGAGACATCTAAGAATGCATTGCCTCCCAGCTTCTGACCCCTGCTGTTCTTAGAAAGGCAAAAAGCAGCTGTGCAGCAGTGACTCAGCCTGGCCATTGCTCCCTTTAAGGGTCAGCTGGTTGTTGTTATCACTTTGCTTCAAATGCTGAGGAGCTTTGCACTTTCCAAGAATGAGGAATGTCATTACAGCTTCCTGTTGTCAACAGGAGCCTCTGCTTTTGTGCAATTCTCTTTGTTGATACCAGCCCGGCAGACCCCAAGAACAAACCTCTTTATTTAAACAACCAAAATCCTTTATAGTTCTCCCTTGGAAATGTGCAAGCCACCCCAGAGCTGAAAGAGAAACTTTTCTCTCCAGACCACAGCCAAATTAAAACCAAAATTTGTCAGTGTGGAAGCCTTGCTTGGAATATTTGCATTTGAATGTCCAGGAGGTTTTGTCTCGCCTTATGTAGGTTTTTAAAGCCAGCTGTAAACCTTTTGGTTCTAGATTTCACCCTTAAGGTTCTGCATCCTGGAATTTGATTCAACCAAGGTCCACCTTCAGCTGTGAAAGTGAATATCTCCTTTTTACTTGTGTTTGAGCATGTTTCAGCATGTTGTTTAGCATATGAGGAAGGCACAACAAAACAAAACAGACCCACTGTTTCATCAGATGTATCTGAAACAAGGATCTATGAACAAGAAAAAACAAACCCCAAAGCTGAGTGTTTCACAGCAAAATGTGGCAGCTTGGGCTGCTGGTTCTGCCCTCATGGAAGGGCTGGCTGGGTGTTAGACCAGTGTCACAGACATCTTTTATGAAAAATCCTTTCCTCAGGATTTTTCCTCCTGAGAAGCTGGGAGGCCTCAGGAACAAAATGTAAACAATGGTTATCTGCTGCTGTGGGATGCAACAGGTGCATCTGGGATTGGGCTCATGTGGTTGTTTCTAATTAATGGCCAGTCACAGTCAGCTGGCTCGGACAGAGAGCCGAGCCACAAGTCTTTTTTTATCATTTCTTCTTTTTCTATTCTTGGCTAGCCTGCTGATGAAATCCTTTCCTCTATTCTTTTAGTATAGTTTTAATGTAATATATATAATAAAATAACAAATCAGCCTTCTGAAACATGGAGTCAGATCCTCATCTCTTCCCTCATCCAAAAACCGATGTAAACACTATCACAGACCAGCACAAGCAGCAGAGCTGATGTGCTCTGAGGCTCAGCAATGCACAGTGTGTGATTAAAGATAAAAATACAAATAAAAATCTACCAGTGAGCAAAGAGCCCTGCTGGCCTGCTGTTTTTTGTCACTGCCCTGCTGTTATTCATATGCTGAATTTATGAATTTATCCTATTATGAAATGCATCAAAATTATGTTCACTGCTTTTAGTCTTCGTAGTAGTGGCACGCCACACTTAGTTTCTGATCTGTCTTCTAAAACGAGTGTGGAAGGGGAGAAGGACCCATTTCTTGTTTGGTTGATTTTTTTTTAACAACCATTTACATTTATTTATGATCAACTCTTGAGTTTCCAAGGCTGGGAGATCTGTGGGCTGTAGTGGGAGCTCAGAGCAAGCTCTGCACCAGGGCCATCCCCTCCATCCTCCTGGATGTCAGGACCATGCTGCCATCAGCTCTGAGGAAGGATGCTCAAACAGCAGGGCTGATTTAATAATTTCGTGTTCCTCTCCTGGCCCAGCAGAGATTCAGCACAGGGCCTGTATCCTGGCTTTCTTCAAACTCACCTCTCCCAGGGCATTTGGAGAGCAGCTGTGGCCTAAAGCAGAGCTCCTATAAAGGCATCAGCCCTTGACCTGGCCAGAATTAACACAGAGGTGGTGCCTAAATCTTCTCTGGAGTGAGGATGTGCTCATGACACCCCACTGCAGCAGAACAAAATGGTCCAAGCTGGTTTTCCCAAGCCTCAGCCCACTGGGAGATATTTGAGTTCCTTTTTGTGTGCAAACCAGTGGAAAACACAATTCCACACAGGAGCTCCCTACAGAAGCTGGACCCATCCAATGATTGGAAAGGGTGGGAAGTCTTCAAGAGGTGGAAAGTCCTCAACCACCAAAATACTCAGTAGGGATGAGGAAAACCACAGGGAAGAAAAAAAATAGGGAATCACGAAGAGACAGCAGGGCATGGGCCAACACAAATGCAACAACCAGACAAGCCTCAGCTTTCTTAGGAAGAGTCCAGGTTGGGTTTTTTGCAGTAGAAAAATGACACAAAGATGGAGAGACACTGTCATGGACAGCACTTTCCTAGAAGGCCAGACAGAAACCAGGCTCATTCTCCAGGAGCTCCATGGTGCTGATGGAGCCACAGCAGCTCCATCCAGCAGAATTCCACACAATGTGGCAGACAGGGCCACAGAAATCTGAGGAAAGCCAAGCCAGGTATTCCACACTGCACAATGGCCATTTGAAGGGAAAGCAACAATGCCTTTCAGGGTTCTTGCTGCTGGTATGTCTATCCACAGCATTTTATGTTACATTTTTGGGAATATGGAGAAAAAGGGACGAAGGTGTCACTTAAGGGTGGCATCCTCACTTGACACTCAAGGATGTCACTGAAAAGTCACAGAATTCCTGTGTATTGAGACAAAACCACTGAGTCCAGTTCTACAGCCAGCATGCCAAGACAGAGAAAAGTACTAATTAATTGCATAGTAAGGCAGTGATTGTGGAAAAAACCAATCCAGCAGACGAGGATAAATCAGCCCAAAAGCGCGTGTCATTCTCCATGTGCTTTCTTCCTCTGTGACCAGCACCATCTGCTTCAAAACAAAAAGGCATATGCTGCTATATCAAGACTTCTCTGAAGCCCAAATTTGCTCATTTAGAGTCTTTGGGTATCTGCAGCGGAGCACAATGCAGAAAGAATCCGTTTTAAAGAGAAAGGTGTGCTGCAGTGTGTCACACCTAGCAGAGCAGGGCTCCGGAGGAGCCAACAGGAGCTGGAAGCTGGAAGTGGAGGTTCAAACTGGGATTGAGGGCTGCCTTTTAAAGGGATGGGCAGTGACCGTGTCACCAACAGCAGAGGGAAGCACAGAGTCACCGTTCCCGGGAAGAACCAGAGCACATTTCAAAGCTGGCTATTGATCCCAGCACAGCAGTAGCTGCAAAACAGCTGGTTATGAAGGGCAGAGCCAGAAGAACTGCAGGTTCTCGGCTCCAAATTCGGTGGAAGGGTGATCTGTATTGTGAAATACAAAGCTGTGTTTTGTGTCAGGTATTTGTGATTGTGATATATGTGGAAACCGACCATGGTACACTTATAAAGATGAATTCTAATAATAACTGCGGAAAGTAAAGCATGGTAGAAGGCCTTTGAACCTATCCTTTGTTTGCAGTGAACTTTTATAAGTCTTAAGTTGATTTAGGAGCATTTGAATTAAAGTGTTAAGGATGTTGCTTTTAGACAGGAACTTTCTGCTTGTAGCTAAGCCTTAAAGACCTCTGCAATAATAACCTTTTGAAGTATAATTTTAGAACATTGCTTGTATCCTTGAAACTATAGCTTTAGAATATATAAAAAGGAAACATGCTTATCTCACACCTTAACAAAACAGCGAAAAGCAGCTTGAGAAAGGAAGATGAACATCTGCTCAAAGATTAATAGTTTTGACCAAGGGAAGCTGGACATCACTGTTATGAGATTTATAGTCCCTGCAATTAAAAGGTGGACCCACGTCTGGGGAGCTGGGCCTCACCAGATGGGATTAATCGTTCTTCTTTCAGAAACCAAACCACTGCCACCTGGGGATACTCCTTTGAGATACATCCTGAGAAAAACTAAATCACAATAGTATATAGAATTGTGATGTAAAAATTTGGAATAGAAACTGCTGAAAAAGCTGATGAGTACCCCTATAAATACCTGTGAGCCTCAACTATCAGTGTGCAGTGGGAGGGAAACTTTCCCCCACTGTACCCAGTGCTGTATTGCTCATACTTTACCACATTAATTAATAAATTGATTGCTGCTTGAATATTGGCCTAGTCAAGCTTCTTATTTTTAACAGTATTCACAGCACATCCTCTCTCTTGCCTTATTTTTTAAGTTTACCTTCCAGCTGTATTAGAACCCAGGATATTCCTCTGGCTACCCTGGGTGATTCCAGACCCCGGCAGGGGGCTCAGAGATCTTGGTGTGGAGTCAAAAACATGTGTGCCTTCGATTTTAGCCCTTGGAAACAATTACCAACCTTGTGTGAGAAGTTACAAGCCACAAGAGTTTGAGTAGAATGATAGTGAATTTTGTAAAAGTAGAATTTTGGTGTTTTTAGAATGGGGGTTCAGGAGGCAAGATGGAGGAATCCAGGAATCCTGTCCTTCTTCTTGTCATCTATTTTCTGCTGTGATGGTGACACTTTTTGATTGGTTTACAGCAGAGACAGACTGTGTAACATAGGTGATAGGTATTGGGAAATTCTTGTAAATAATGTACACATAGGTTTTAGTATAAAAAGAGAACACTGTCCTGAGGGTCTCTGTGCCTCAACCCGACCTGCTGGACAGACCTCAGCGGGTCAGACAGACAATGTATTAGATTAGAGAAAATAAACAACCTTGAGAACCAGAGCCAAGGAATCCTGTCTTCTTCTTCAGTCTCAGGGCTGGGAAAAGAGACTTTCTAACACTTCAGGGTCATCTTGACACCGGAGACCTTGTCACAGCCGGACCTCCACCATGTGTGATGTATTTTTTGTTGCAGTAATGTGTTTTTTGTTGCAGATGTACTTCAGGAGAGGGAGGCTGGCTTGCCTGGGACTGTCACACGGCCCTGTCTGGAGCTGGGCCCTGTCCCTTCAAGGAAGGCTCAGGAGGAGCTCTGCCCTCAGGATTGCTGCATTCCCTCCCCACCAGGATCCTCATAACAGGCTTTTTGAATTTTATTTCCCTTTTGTGCCACAAGTGAAGGGTGCTGAAAGCTACAGGGAGTCTCCATGGCAGCCCAAGGTGATTCCCAGAGCTTCAGAGCTGCATGTGTCAGCTGAGGCTGGCACACAGGGGAAAGCTGGAAGGCTCCAAGGTGCTGATGGTGCTGTCACCTCACTCGTGAAGCAGGCAGTGAGAATTGTTCTCTGGTTCTGTGCCTCATCACTGCCTCTGATGGCACGGCTGAGCAGAGAGTGGAAAAGGCCTCTGAGATCATCGGGCCCACGAGCTGTGACTGTCACCACCCTGTCACCACCCTGTCCCCAGAGCTCTGAGTGCCACATCCAGGCATCCCTCGGACACTTCCAGGGGTGGGGACTCCCTGGGCAGCTCCTTCCAAGGTTTCACAACCCTTTCCATGGAGAAATTCCTGCTGATGTCCACCCTGAGCTGCCCTGGCCCAGCCTGAGGCCATTCCCTCTGCTCCTATCCCTGTTCCCCCCAGCTGTGCCCTCCTGTCAGGAGCTGTGCAGAGCCACAAGGTCCCCCCTGAGCTTCCTTTTCTGCAGGTTCTCCTCAGTGCCCACACCCTTTACAATCAGATTGTACAGATTGTACAATCAGATTACAATCAGAGTGCTGCCTCTGAGCACTCTGGCCTGGGGCATGCCTTCTTCAAATGATCCAAGTTCATGAAGCTATTCTGAAGCAGAATTTTTTTTTGGTTGGCATTGTAAAAAACCAGAATTATTTCACCATTTTTTCTCTGGGAGGACTTTTGCCTGTCACACGTGCAGGAAGGAAAGGGATTCAGGTCCCTCACCAGCACCAAGCTCCTGGGTTATGCTCCAGCTGTCACAACCATGCAAGCACACAGCTGCCATTTAATTTTCATTTATTCATGTCTCACACAGGATATCAGTCCTATGGTTATGAGGAGACCTTTTGCAACATTTAAGATTTCACCAAGGACACCAAGAAAGGCAACCTTACCATTCTATTGCCATTTATCACACATTCCAGGGAAAAACATAACTTACAATCTGGATGTGGAGGAACAGGATTTGTGAGAAATAGAATTTCAATCCAAATCCAAAGAGGATTTGGTAGAAATATAAGGCTGAGAAATGCTCTTTTATGACAAAATATGTAGAACAATGCTATTTTTACTGCTTTTATTACAGCAAGACCTTCCTGGGGGATTACCACACATTTTACCAGCAAACACATCAAAAAGCGACATGAATAACAGAACCCTGAACTCTTCTTCAGTTTCATCTTTTGGATAGTCCAAGTTGGGGGAGAAAAAAGTTACGTTTGTATTTTTACAGCTTTGGCCAAATTCTTGCTTTCTGTAACAAAAACATGGGATCAAGTGTATTCAGCTTAAAATATCCTCTAACCACACATGTGCTCAGTGAAACTTGAGGATAGGAATTAATGGAAGGGAGCAGGACCTGGGAGAACTGTGACCCATGCCATGCAGTGCCTCGTGCTCCTCCCAGTGCAGATCATGCTCCAGTGTCACAGCACAAGTGTCCACATATAAAATCAAATAAAAAATTAAAAAAAAAAATCATTTTGACAACAGTTTTTTTAAAAGGGGTCTCTGATTTACAACCAAAACTTAAACTCACATAAAATACAAATACTCCTCTATGAGTTCCTCAGTGGCCCCTCAAAAAAACCAAAAATAACAAAAAAACCTGCCTACAACAAATACAAAAATTAATTAAAAACCAATTTAATCTAAAAAAATAAAAATCCTTCTATTAACCCGTAAAACAACCCAGTATTTATGATTAAAAAACCCCTAAAAATTAAGAACTTTTACAAAAATCTAAAAACTATCAATACAATAATGACCTTCATGAATGCACAACAACCCAAAATTTCTCATCCTACAATGATCCCTAAAAGTTGAAAATTGTTAATTATTAACTTAAAAGATTGGGTTTTTACAATTACATTACACCCTGATGATACACCTCATTTTGCTTTTTTTTATGAGTGTCCACATCTGATTTTATGGAAGATGTAAAAGTCTCACAAACTCCCTTTATCCTTTTGGGCTGTTTTATTTAGAATCTCCTCACCACTGAGGGCAGTAAAGCCTTGGACCAGAGATCAGAGCAGGGGTGTGGGCTGAGCTGACCTGAATTATTCCTTCCTTACCTCCTGCTCCCTTTTTCTGTGATGATGCCTTAGGACTTTTATATTTTTCACATATTTGTTATCCTGCAATTCTTTAGTGTATAACTCTAAGTTCCATGTAGAGTGTTGGATGCTGCTTTCCCATTTTGGGCAGACACAAAATTTCCTCTCGAGGCCTGGGAATCAAGGACACCTCACTGCCTCAGGCCCTGAGAGATGGAAACAAAAATGAGATTTATCTGGGGGCGGGGGGAGAAAACTTTTGGGGGTAAATTACTTCATTACCTGAATACTTTGTGAAGGCTGACCTAGAACAGAGGCTGGACAGAGTTAAAGAATAAAGCAGGGATTTATTAAAAGAATCTCCTCCATGGATGCACCTTGGGCAGCACAAGAGCCCAGCCAGGGCTACACCCAAGATGAATCAAAATGGTTACACAAATGGACAATCAGTCACATGGTCTCTCACTTTTGTCAGTTCTGGTCCATTTGCATGTTGCAGTTAATTGTCTAATTACAGCTCCAGCCCATCAAGTCCCATCCTTCTTGTTTTTCTCTCTTCAGCCAATGGTGTTTGTGCTCTTGGGCCTGAGATTTGTTCTTGGTCCCCATCTGGAGGAGGAATTGTTTTGTCTCCCTGCTCTGTGCACAGAGCTCACCATCCCCTCATGTGAAGCCCAGACCCACCCACTAAAGCAGCACAGAATCTGGGAAATATAAAAGCCAAAACCTGGGGCATTGACCTGAAGCTATAATTAGAAGACTAACACCCAATATGCAAATGTACCAAACTTATAAAAGTATAAAAAAACCCACCATCTATTTTGGATGCAGCCCCTGGGGGGGCTTTTTCTACCCTAAATGTTCCTGAAGGCCCTTCAATAAATATAACCACATTTTATTATCTCAATATTGTCTGGCCTCTGTTTTTAGGTAGCACAGAAGGCACCAGTGACGCCACCCCCTTCTTCACACTCCCTGACCCCTGGGGTTGAGCAAACAGAAGCTGATTCACACCAGGAGTGCGGATTCCCTCCTCAGTGGTTAAGGGACAGTTTCACCAGCCCTTCCACCTCGCTGTGTGAAAATCCATTTACCCTGCAGAGCTCTCACACTCACAAAATCCAGCTCTTTGCTGCTGGGTCACCCCTGGGTGGCAAAATAAAAAATTTCTGAATTCCAAGGACTGGAAGTCCTTGGGTATCACCACCTCCCTTTGGCCTTAATTATGTGGTTTACATCACCTGCTCCTGGATGCAGGGTCATTATGAGTTAAAGGGCTCATTTACATTGTGCAGACTTCTTTCTCTGCAGTTTGGCTAATTGATGTGTGTCATGTGTAGATATCTCAAAGGACTGCAAAAGAGGTTCACTGTTATGGTGTTGTGGGTCCCAGGATGAGGTGAGAGATGAGGATCTGACTCTAAGTTCTCAAAAGGCTGGTTATGTTATGTTATGTTATGTTATGTTATGTTATGTTATGTTATGTTATGTTATGTTATGTTATGTTAATATTTATCATATTATATCATGTACTAAAATGATACTAAAAAAAAGGAGACATTAGAAGGCTAAAAAAAGAATTATAATAAAAACCTGTGACACATCAGAGTCTTGACACAGCTGGCTGTGATTGGGCATTAATTAAAAACAATTCACATGCTGGGTAAACAATTCTCCAAATCACATTCCAAAGCAGCAAAACAGGGAGAAGTTGCAGCTTCCAGCTTCCCTGGAGAAGAAATCCTGGTGAAGGAATTTTTCATAAAATATCACGGTGACAGGTGACAGTTCACTAAGCTTTAGCTATGAATGACATTTCAGCTTTTTTTTCTTTTCCCCTACAGTGGAGCTGGAAAGAGAGAATTACACTTGGAGGAAGCTGGAAAACAAAGCAGCACAAAAAAAGAAGCACAAAAAGAATCCTGTTTGCATGGTGAATTTCAGATGTGGCAGCACTGATGGAATTGGGCAGGGTTTAGGACCTCCTGTGACCCTGCAGACACACACACACAGAGTCAGACACAGCCAAGCCCTGCAGACTGACAGACAGGCTGGGGAACGCCTCCAGAAGCCTGTCCCTGGCAATCCCACATATTCCACAGGGACAATTTGGGACTGGTAAGGCCCTTCTCCCACAGGGACAGCGCTGGCATCAGCAACTGCCAGCCTAGGAGGGTGGATGAGTGTCAGGATCTCTGCTGCTCAGAGTGACCCTGAGATCTGTTAGAAAGTCTCTTTTCCCAGCCTGGCACTTGAAGGAGTCAGAGCTCTTCATCTCTTGGTCTCAATGTTGTTTATTGTATCTTATCTATAAAATTCTCTCTCCTGTCCAGCTGAGGTCTGCTCAGCAGGACAGACAGAGGCACTGTGCCTGCCCCCAGGGCAGTGTTATCTTTTTATACTAAAAACTACATGTACAATATTTACAATAATTTTCCAATACCTATCACAGTCTGTCTCTACCCTAAACCAACCCAGAAGTGCCAACATCACAGCAGAAGATGGAGGCCAAGAAGAAGAAGGAGAAAGGCTGGACACGCCCAGATTCCTCCATCTTGCCCCCTGAACCCCCATTCTAAAAACCCCAAAATCTACTTTTTCACCCTGTGATAACTTCACTAATATTCTACCTAAACTGTTGTGGCTTGCTGATCTTAATATAAGGTTGGTAACTTGCTCCACGGCTCATAATGAAAACCACAGGGGCATTCTGGGCTCTGTGCCAGGGTCGCTGAGCCCCCTGGCAGGGGTCTGGGCTGCTCAGGACAGACAGAGGAATGTTCTGGGGCCTGACAGATGAACACCAGGATGTCCTCTGCAGCTGATCCAGGGGCATTTGCAGCCCCTGGTGTGGGGATATTTGTGCCTGAAAGGAGCTACAAACCTGGCCTAACTCTGTGAGAATCTGCAGAATTCCTCCCTGGAATGCTCCAGTGTGGTGCCTCCCTCAGGGAGCAGAGCCACAGTAGTGTCTGGGACACACAGGCAAGGGCCTAAACTGATGAAATTAAAACCAGCCAGATGAAATCAAAACACCTGATGAAACAAACACTTCATTTCAATAAGGCTGCTGCTCTGCCTTTATTGCTCTCGGATTTTCCAGGGTGGTTTTCACCCCACGGCCTGTTGTAAGGCCTCGCATGACTGTAACATTCAGAGGGGGAAGATGTGGTGTGAATAAACACAATAAACACTCTCCCCTGGAGGTGGCAGGTCCTCCAGGTTCTGCAGCTGCTGATGAGATCATGAGAAACGTGTGGGTCTGTGCTACCAACGCCCCCAGATGCAATCCTTGCTGCAATCTTGTTTTGTTTGACTGCTCTGTTTGACTGCCCCGCTATCTAGACGAGGACATCAGAGCTCCACAGGCAAACTCAGGGCATGACTCACGGGCTGTCAGGGCAGGAAAACCTGAGGAGGATGGGTCATCTTTAGGGGATGAGCTGAAGAAACCAGTTAAACAAAAAATGCATCTTTGTAGATCTGGAAAATGGGAACAATCCCTGGGCAGAGAGTGCAATTCAGCGTGGGATGCTGCCTGGTGCTTCCTCACAGTTCACCCACACTCCAAGGAGCTCAGGAGACAAACAAATGAGCAAGGAGGGCTTGGAAATTATAGGAAAGCTGTGGGAAAAGGGGCAGAGGGAGAACAGGAGCCAGTGTGGCTGAGACACAGCTCAGGACAGACACTGGCACATGAAGGAGGCATCAGATGCAGTAAAACACCTCAATATTTGCTGTGCTTGCTAGCAAAGCAAAACTGGTTAATTCACATGATTTGCATGTTGTCATCTAAAGGCAGTGGCCTATTTCACCACAAATTTATTTTTTTCCCTTTTATGCCTTCCAATTCTTTAACGAGCATTCAGTGCTTGAGTTCAGACAAGCACAGGTGAAATTAACACCAGCCAGGACTTGGTGCTGAGAAGAAATGTGGTGTCATGTACAGCATACAGCTGAAATATACTTTGAGAAGTCAAAAAACTCCACAGACTACTTATACAGATGAAGAGGAAGAAATTACCTGCCTGCAGCAGGTCAGGTTGGCATGGACACAGTAAATGGGATGTTTGACTCCAGCAATAAATTACACAGATTTTCTGCAAGGATCCTGTGTCTAAATCTCAGAAATCATATACCTGGGTCTTCATACGTGGTACCTGCCATAATTTATCTTCTTGAGAAGGGTAATACCTTTACTCAGCCTAAAATTCTTGTCAGGAGAGCAGAAAGTCTTGTTGCAATGCTGATCAGTTCCTCTGATTCCCAGTTCTGTGTGGGCCTGGGGATTCTGAGCAGAAGCCCAAATCCTACATTTTCAAAAGTGACACATGACTTTCAGGAAGCTACATACTTGTGGCTTAAGATTTTTCCAGAAGCGTGTGTCTGGCACCTTCTGTAAAGTCCATCCAAACAATTTTTTAAATTTGTGCTCCATAGTGAAAATAGTAAATTTCTAAAGTTAATGGATTTAAATACTTACAGACTAAATTCTTACTTACAGACTTCACCCTGTCATGCAAAATGCTGTATGCTTTCCTTTCATGTGTCCTAAACTGTAACCCCAGATACAAAGTGCAAAATAATGCCCTCAGGAAATTAAAAAAAAAAGTTAAAAAAAAAAAAAAAAAAAGCTTTCAGACTTTCATAGGAAGCTCAATTTTCCCAAAAACCTCTCCCCAGCAAACAGGTCACAGAAATTTGGGTGTCTGTGGTCAGAGAAATTTCATGGTGCCGTGAAGTCCAACCCCCTGCGCTGCAGAATGCACAGGAAAAAATAAAATTAATGTTTCACTGGCTCGGCTCTGGAAACACCTCACAGATTTCATTTTTTATTCAGCACCACCTGGCTTTGCAATTAATTGGAGACCTTAATGGCCATTGGGCAGTGGGCACAGGACTGCTCATTCTTCTGAGGATTATATCTCACCCACACAACAAAATTAAAGCAGCACAGCTTTCCACTTAAAAGGATTTCACCCCAGGCTCAGAAACACAACAACATCAGCCCTTGTTCTGGAAAAGGCAAAAGGCATACCCTAAAATACACAGGAAACGAGTGGTGGATTTAAGCACTGATATCACCCAGCTTCTGTGCCTGAAGCATGAGTGACTCATGGAATGGTTTGGGTTGGAAGAGACCTTACAGATCCCATTTCACCCCCTGCCATGGCAGGGACACTTTCCACTATTCCAGACTGCTCCAAGCTCCATCCAACCTGTCCTTGGACACTTCCAGGGATCCAGGGGCAGCCTCAGCCTCTCTGGGCACCCTCACAGAGAAGAATTTTCTCCATATGTCTGATCTCACCCTTTCCCTCTCCCAGTCTAAAGCCATTCCCCCTTGTCCTGTCCCTCCAGGCCCTTGTAAAACAATTCCTCTCCTACTCTTCTGGAGCCTGTTTGAGCACTGGAAGGGGCTCTGAGGTCCCCCCCTGGTGCCCTCTTTTTATCCAGATCAGTATTCCCACCTCTCTCAGCCTGTGTCCATGGCAGAGCTGCTCCAGCCTGGAGCATCTGTGTGGTTCTGCACACAGGAGAGAGCAGCCAAGGCCAGGCTCTTGTGCATCCTTTGCTCCCTCTGCTTCTGAGCTCTCACAGGGGAAAATTCAAACAGAACCTTTCTGGATCAAAGCCCCTTCCTGCTCCTGACTTTTGTCCTGGAAAGAGTGGATTGTTTAGCATTAAGACCCCACTCCCCTGTCCATCAAAGTCAACAAACAGGGAGCACATGGGAAGGAGATGGCACACAGCTGCTTGCCACAGGTCATTAAGCATTATTTTGGTCTCAGCTCTGTATGTAAACCTCGTTGTCCCCATCTTGGAGGGCTGTAAAAGCAGTAAATTTGCCAGCTAGCAGAACTTGTGGGTGTTTGACTGACTGCTTCCAAGAGTTTCTTTTGGGAAGACTCAAAATTTCAATTTTTTAAGGCTTTTGGGAAGACTCAAAACTTCACTTTTCACTTTTCATCAGTATCATTTGACAAAGGGCATAACACCTTCTGCAGATAGCTTTGTTAAAGGCTCAGCAATAATTAATTGTCTGCTGTCAGCTGGAGAAGATATTCAGGATGGCAATGTTGCTATTTATATATAAATATATCTATTTATTTATATATTTATTTTATGTATATAATTTATTTTGAATATAATATAATATAATGTAATGTAATGTAATATAACATAACATAACATAATATAATATAATATAACAAAATATAATATAAATAATAATATATCTATTATATATAATAAATATAATATAATATTTTTGTATAATATAATAGAAAATAAATGATAAATAATATAATATTGTACATAATATAAAAATACATTACGTATTATATAATGTTATCTATTTATATTAACATAAATATTACGTATATATTTATATATTTATATACTGTATATTTTTTATATACTGTATATATAAATATATACATTTGCTCCAAATGTCCTTTGCTTTATGAGCCACAAACTCTCTTTGAAAAATGGCAGCTCCTGGGATGTTTTTTTTTAAATTTCAGCCTCTTCCCTAATACAGCAGTTTATGGAGCCAAGCCTGATCATTGCCGTACTGCAGAAATTATTTTAATGATTCTCAGCCAAGGTGGCAAGGATATAATTTTGTGAGCCTTTCAAGCAATCATTCAGCAGCACTTTAGTGCAAAGGGTATTATTAAATGACCAGTCACATGCCCAGCCCAGGGAACACCAGACTTTTTCTGTAATCTGAGTGACTCAATCACTCTCCCAAGTGCCTTAAATGTGCACCAGGGTAACTGGGGGAAAAATAAAAAAATTCGGTCAAAGAGAAGCAGTTTCTATTAAAATAATGATGTTTGTTACAAAGATGTGTGGCCGGAATCTTCACACTTTTGTCCTGCTTCTTCTTGTAGCCTCACCAACACGCTTCATTCTGCCCTTCATGTGGTTGTGACATCCTAGGGAAGCATTCATGTGTTTCCACATTATTACTGCTAGACTTTCAACGTTCAGAGACTTCAGAGATTCCAGGTGAACTGCTGGCTTCTGACATCCCGGACCAGATCTTAATGAAGAACTCAATTTTTTGGAGGCACTAATAACTGCTGGCACAGCTAATTGCTGTAGTGTGCATATCTGGGCACCCCAGAGCAGCCAGAAAAGCAGAAAATTTTCTGTATTGAGATGGGGCTGTGTTGTGTCAACAAGGCAGCAGTTTGCAGATGTGTTGTGGTTTGGTTTGCTGTGTTTTGTTTGCCTCTGCCACATCCCTGTGCCAAAGGAACAAGTCCCTGGGTTGCTCTTTGCCTCTGGAACCTTAAGTCAGAGTCACACAGTGGCCATTCCGTAATTTTTTGGGCCTTGCAAATATTACTCTGTTTAGATCTCCTCAGCTCATGGAACTTTAAATAATGAAAAATGGTAACTGAGGAAAGCTAGGGAAGGCTTTGAGGGCTGAAATCAGCCCACATCCACTGCCAGGTGCTTCAGGAGAGTGGCTTTTCCAGATGGGGATCCCTCTCTGGTGGCATTCACTACAGTGTGGTGGAGCCCAAGGCTGGGAGGTGTCCAGTTTTAGAGGAAGGAACATTCAGAGGCAGATTTGGAACTGATGCTTCTCCAGCAGCAGCAGATCTCCCCCGTGACCTCCTCCAGCCCATTTAATGCTGGGTCCCCTCAGGACAGTTACGGGGTTTAAAGGAGCAGGAACAAAGTGGTGGTTTCTGAAGCTTCTAAACACCTTTGAAAAAACCACAGCAGACTCTCATCCACATCTTGAAAACCTGTCCTTTCATCTCTGCCACTTAGCCTGGGTTAAAGATGGGGACAAACAGAACACTCTAGACACCATTATTGCCCAAAAGAGAGTGAGAGCACCGGAACAAGGCAGAGCAATCCACTGCTGACTGAAGTGCTCCGAGACCAGAGAGACAAAGGCCAGCACAAGAAGAACAAAAAAAGGGACCTCAACCAACCAGTTCCTGAAAAGGAAAGATGACAGGCTCTCTCCAGCTGCCACTGAAGTGAGAGGAAAGATTGTCATTAACCTAAATGGGAGTCAGATGAAGGACTTGTTTGCTGTGCACCTCTGTGAGGAAGGAGGCACGGGATGCAAACCTGCAGGGAGGCCTGGGGAGTGTCAGAGCCAGGCAGAAGGAGCAGCCCACAGCAGATGGAAGGGGCAAGAGCAGGGTTTCCAATCTGGTTTGGGAAGCAAAACGCTGCTCCCCCAGCACGGCACACAAAGGCACACACAAAACTTCAGTGGGAGGCAGGGGAGGCAGCTCCCCTCTCACAGCAGCCTTGCTGGAATCTGCTGCTCTTGGCACTCAGGGCTAATTGGGCTGGATCAGCCAAGCTGTAATGTGCCTTGGCTGGGTCACACCAAGCTACCCTCGGAGCAGTGCTGGTGCTTCTGAACACAAAGCACAGCAGTGACTAAAGCTGTGCAAACAGCCCTGGCTCGGACAGGTTTGGGCAGCTGCCAGCCCAGGGCACAATTCCAGGGACCCCTGCAATTCCTGCCAGCCCGGGGCACAATTCCAGGGACCCCTCCTCCCTCCAGCCCCACGGAGCTGGGCTGGTGCATCAGTGCAAGGAAAATAGCAGAGAAAGAGGGAGGTTTCTGTCCAGCCCAGCTGCTGCAAGACACACTGCCCTGGTGCCTCAGGTTTTGGCTTCTGTATTTTCAGGTTCTGTGCTGCTTTAGTGTGTGGGTCTGGGCTTCACATTTGGGGATGGTGAGCTCTGAGCACAGAGCAGGGAGACAAAACAATTCCTGCTCCAGCTGGGCACCAAGGACAAATGATCCAAATCTCAGCCCAGGAGCACAAACAGCAGTGGACTGAAAAGAGAAAAACAAGCAGGATGGGACTTGATGGGCTGGAGCTGGAATTGGACAAATAACTGCAACATGCAAATGGACCAGAACTTATCAAAGTGAGAGACCCCGTGACTGATTGTCCATTTTTGGGACCATTTTGATTCATCTTGGGTGTAGCCCTGGCTGGGCTCTTGTGCTGCCCAAGGTGCATCCATTGAGAAGATCCTTTTAATAAATCCCTGCTTTATTCTTTAACTCCATCCAGCCTCTGCTCCAGGTCAGCCTTCACAAGGGATCAGCCCCTTTCAGCCTTTGATGTTTCCTGCCCAGCACCAGCAATGTCCCCTGCGCCTGTTTGGGAATGACATGGCTTCCCTAATAAATTTTTCTCTCATTAACAGTTTAAAGTAATTTTTAATTAATTATTGCATTTAATCATACGCAGTGTATTTTATCCACAAGCAGTTAGGCAGTGTAATTTTCCACTTCAGGCAGAATGTAGTTTTTTTCACAGATTGTTATTTTTAGAGTGAGGTTATGAGATCGCCAAAAACTCTTTTAAGTTTTGTTAAACCCTGATAAGCTTCAGTGAAGAAAGCCTGGGGGAGCTCAGCCCTGGACACCTGGAATCCAGAATTTACAGCCCTCCAAAGAGATGGTGGAGTGACCAGACAATAAAGAAAAGACTATCAAAGGCAGTTTCAACATATGCTGGAAACTCCCTGCCTGTGAAAGAAAGATAATGAAGAGACACAGGAAAAATGCGGATAAGTTAGCAAGAGGAACGAGAAAACAATAACAAGCAGAAGAGAAAACACTAATTAACAGAGGGAATATGTAATTCAGAGCCCATGAATGGCGATTTGTTTGCCTAAAGTGCACGAATAAGTTTTGAAAGCCGTGCGCACCTAGGTGGAGCCATTCCCTCAGCCTGGGAAAAAGGGAATGCCAGCTCCCAAAAAAACAGCGCCAGGGAGTTTCACTTACCCCACGTTTTGGGCGGCACACCCAGGAGGAGATGAGCAACACTCCTGCCACCTCTGTGACCCGGGGCCTGACCAGGCTGCTTGCCACCGGGGCAGAAGGGAGTTTCGGCCTTTCACATACACTCTGGGGGGAAGAAAAGAAAGGAAAAGGAAAAGAAAAAAAGGAAAAAGAAGAAAATGAAAAGGAAAAGGGAAAAACGGAAAAGGAAAATGTTCCAGGAAAGTTAAGGAAAAAGAAAACGAAAAGAAGAAAGGAAAGGAGAAAGGAGAAAGGAAGGGAAAAGAAAGGAAAGGAAAAAGAGGAAAAAGAAAAGGGAAAAAGAAAAAGAAAAAGAAAAAGAAAAAGGGAAAGGAAAGGAAAGGAAAGGAAAGGAAAGGAAAGGAAAGGAAAGGAAAGGAAAGGAAAGGAAAGGAAAGGAAAGGAAAGGAAAGGAAAGGAAAGGAAAGGAAAGGAAAGGAAAGGAAAGGAAAGGAAAGGAAAGGAAAGGAAAAAGAAAGAAACATTTAAAAAACAAATCTACTGTGTGGAGGGAAGGAGGGAAGGGAATGGGAAGGTGGGGGAGAAAAGAGTAAAAAAAAAAAAAAAACAAACCTGTTTATTAGCAGGTAATTAGATTACCCCAGGAATTTCCAGATGTCCTTGGTCTGGTTTCCAAAACGAAGCACCCCAAGTTGCACCAGGAGAAAACAACTCAGGAAAACAGAGAATTAAACCACATAAATTCTGCATTTCAGATTGCTCATGTAAGGACCTTAGACCCCTTTGAACTCTGAGGTCCTGCTTACAAGAGCACTTGAGCATTTGCAGGAGCAAGGCTCCAGTTCCTGCTATTTTTAACTTTATTTCATCTGTAAAGCCAGTAATTACAAACAAAAAGCCTCAGATTCAAAAAGGCCACCTGACCATAAAATCACACTACTAGAAACCCATTTCCAAACCAGCAACAAAGTAAAAGCTTCTTCTAATTTTATTTATTTTTTTTAATGTAGGCCTTTAATGTCCCATGTATTGACCTAGCCATATTGCTTTTTTAATGTTGCTTTTTCATCTGCCTCCATGTTTAGGGTGTAAATCATTAAACTGTGTCCCAGGGACACATTCCCAGCTGGGTTAATGGGATATGAACCCCATGACCAGTAAAACTCTGGTAATTTACATCAGCAGATGCTCTGGCCCTCGCCACATCCTCTGTTTTTCCAGTGAAAAAGGAAAATTAGTGGCTCCTTTTGCCACACTGAACAGTGATTTAATTTTGTTTATTCTCAGCCTTCCTCACAGGGCTCTGTCTTTGAAAAGAGGTGTCCCAGAGAAGTGGAATTTCCAAGGCTCACTGCATTTGTTTCAGTGCCTCCTGAACCTGCCCTCCTTCTCCTTCAAGCCATTCCTCCTTCTCCTGTCCCTCCATGCCCTTGAGGAAAGTCCCTTCCCAGCCCTTCCTTTAAGGGAAACCTGAATTTTTTTTTTTTTTTTAATTACAAATCTTAAAAATCAGAAATGTAATTCTGTAACATAAAAAAAAATGTAATGTAATTATGTAATGTAAAAATGTAATGTAATTCAGTACAAATTATTCCCTGCTTTGCCATGAAGGTCACAGTGTCTTTAAAATTGAAAAAATAATAAAGGCCCGCTTGGAAAGGCAGTTGGGAAAACTGCAGCAGCTGAGATATCCATCAGCAAATAAAAGAACAGTTCAGTAATGTCTATTAATCTAAATGTTGGATGGGCTCAGGCCCATCAGTGTGGAGGAAGGTGTCCAAAATAACACACAGGGAACAGATCCCACTGAGCATTTAGAGCTTGGTCCCAAGGGTTTGAGGTTTTCCATCAGGTTTTTGAAGAGAACTTGGTTTCCTAAGGAGTTGCACCAATGGCACTGATAAACTGAGGTGTGTTGTGATCCCACAGTGTGACCGTGTTCACAGGGGTCTGATGAAGGGAAGGGATGAGGATCTGATTCCATGTTTCAGAAGGGTTGATTTATTATTTTATGATATATATTATATTAAAACTGTACTAAAAGAATAGAAGAAAGGATTTCATCAGAAGGCTGGCTAAGAATAGAATAGAAAAGAATGATAACAAAGGTTTGTGGCTCAGCTCTCTGTCCGAGCCAGCTGACTGTGATTGGCCATTAATTAGAAACAACCACATGAGCCCAATCACAGATGCACCTGTTGCATTCCCCAGCAGCAGATAACCATTGTTTTTCTTTTCCTCTGAGGCCTCTCAGCTTCTCAGGAGAAAAAAAAATCTTAGCAAATGTATTTTTCATAAAATGTGTCTGTGACAAAGCCCCACTTTGGGCAGGGTCACACAGGTGGTGGTTCCTCTTTCAGGTGGAAGAACAGATTGTTCCTCATGTGAGCAAGATTTGCATTACGATCACAGGAGACTTGCAGGGATGGGAGGACAACGTGACAATGTCCTTTACACTGCTCTGGACCAGCTAATGTGACTCACTCCCCCATTTTTACTCTCCTTTTCACGAGGCTAGACCACGGTGAGGTGATCTGGGGGGCACCTGGGTTATTTTGAGCAGGGAGTTTGAGAAAAACATCCTTCTCTCCTCACTGCATCACTTTCACCTGGCAAGTCACCATGGAGACTCCATTTATTACCAGAGTGACTGCTTCAGAGGTGATCTTCAGTGCTGGGTCTGGGATGGAAGAGAAGAAAGCAGATCCAAGGTTTTTAATGTGCTAACACAAATCAGGGAGCCTTGCAGAAAACAGGCACCATGGAAACCGGCCGCTGCATGACAGCGTACAAAAGTCTAAAAAGCAGGCGAGTTAATTTTCAGCCTCTCAGGTTATTTTCAGGCATCAGATGGATTGTTTTCAGTCTGCTCAGGCTCAGGTTTGGACAGAGAGTGGGCAAGCAGGCACTCGAAACGCAGGGCCTCCACTCAGGAGCACAGCAAATTACCCTCTTGGACAGAATATTTCTTTCCACACCCACTGCAGTAAGACCTGTTCAATTTGGGTTTGCCAGGACCCTTTTAGCACTCTGAAATGAGCCCAGCCTGTGCCATTAGAAGGGATTCAGGATTGAGAAACTCGTGCTGCTTTCTACCCCTCAGTTTTCTCTCAGATTAAAAGGCGCTGATGGTGATGCTGATGGTGTATGTACATGATCTATTGATTTTTGGGGAACAGAAAGAAGAGAAGTACAAACAACATCTGTTAATTTACTGAACTTCCTAGGGGAAAGGGGGTTAAAATTATCTAAAAGGAAATTACAATTTCTTCTACCACAAGTAAAGTATCTAGGCCATATAATTGGGAAAGGATATAAGAGATTAGATGCTGTCCGAATTCAGGGAATACTATCATTGCCAGCACCAAAAACAAAAACAGATGTGAGAAAATTACTAGGATTAATTGGGTATTGTAAATTATGGATAGATGGACACACTATATGATAAGTTAGTTGAAAATGAGCCCATAAGTTGGGATGAAAATGGTGAGAAAAAGTTAGAAGACCTAAAAGTTGGCAAATGCTCCTGTACTAAGTTTACCAGATTTAAATAGACTGTTCGAACTATTTGTCAATGTAGAAGAGGGAATAGCTTCTGGAGTTATTGTACAAGAATGGTGTGGGGGTTCTTTGAAGTGAAACAGAGTTTTGGGTACCTCCCTTGGTGCTGTCCCATTCCAGAATGGAAATTCCTCCTCCCATCCCCAACGTGCTCTTAAAAGTCCAGAGAAATCCTCAGAGAAGCTTTCACATGAAGCTTTTCACATATCCCCCTTTTCACATTGCCATTTATCAGTGAAAAAAAGCGCTTTAGTGGCATGGAGAAAGCAGCTCTGCCTTGCAAGATCAGGGGGATATTTCAGCAAGCATGTCCCAAGAAGCTAAATGCAATATTTTCATGGTAGCTGCGCTGGTTTGACCTTCTGGCTCCTAAAAGTCTTGATAAACATGACTGATTTACACCTTGCGGTGTGACAGACTGGTTCAGGGATAGTGAGATCCTCATTTTCCTTTTCAGACAGCTGGAATAAGCAAGTTATAAAGCATAAAATCCCAATAAGATGCAACAGAGTCACTGCACGTTTTTTAGTGGCGCAAGACTAATTTTGTTGCAAAATTTTCAGTCCCAGCTGTTAAAAGTAGTGGGAGAGATTTCCACCTCTTGCTACCTTCCAGCCAAAGATGAAACTTCATAAAAAAGAAAATTAGTTCTGTTTAGAAATGCCAGGGTGCTACTTCCCTCTGAATCACCAGGTGTTAATAGCTGAACCCAACAAATTTATCCCAATAAAGTAAATCCTACAGATCCATCACAGCTGTCCCAGAGTGGAAGGAAAGAGCAGAGAGCAGGAAACCATCCCCAAGCAGAAGGCAGGAAGAGAAAGCAAGGATGGATTTGTGCATCTGCTTTCTTCCACACCCACCAGAATGGCTGGGAAAGCCCAACAAACCCTGAAAAATGAGATTTCCCTGCTTCTCCCAGCAGGATGATTTCAGCAGATGATTTTCAGGTGCTCCCTGAGCTCACTGTGAAGTTTTTCTCACCCAAGGAACTCCACAGGTTTTCTCTTCAAGGCAAGCCTGGGAGTCCAGGTCACTGAAATCTGTTTGGCATTTGAAATATATTGAAATCTGTTTGGTATTTATGATTTATTCTACTCACTTCTTCCCAGCCCTGGAAGGCTGATCCCTGAGCTGTATGAAAAATAAGAGCTTTCCAGTCACATTTTCTATTCACTTTAAAAAACTGGGCAATATTTAAACAAAAAAAGCCATGCAATTAAAGGTTTTTTTGGAGGGGGATTTTGCCTCTTGAAAAATTCTCACAAGTACTAATAGATGCTTTTAGCTGGAAGAGGTGAGGTGGGGAAGTTAGCCCACTGTGGAAGCAATGTTTTTGAAATAAACAAATGGGCAGCTGCTTCCACAACAATAAAGGACGTCAGAAAATTTCACAGTAAATAATCCAGGGCATCTATTTTACATGCCAGCTCAGAAAATCGTTCTGTCCAATTCATCATTGGAAGAGTCATCTAACTCTTTCTGATTCTGCAAATTCTTTTCTTTGCCTATCAGAATCTAAGAAAGAAATAAATTTAGGTCTAATTTAATTTGTCATGACAGCACTGATGGATTTTTAAAGAAGTAACAACATCAGACAAGCTTGGTTTGTTAATTTCTATAGGTCTGCTTAAAAAATGAAGAGAAGGTGGCAGAATTCAGTATTCAAATGGTGTTTAGGCAGCTTCCACACTTCAAAAAAAGTAAAAAAAAAAAAAAAAACAAAAAGAAAGGGCAGGATATGGAAATTGAGGCTAAGCTTTCACAGAAGATAAATCCCCACTGGAATGGTAAGGCTGCATGACAAAAATAATTAATTTTGAGGACCTGGATCAGCCAGAGACCTCTGGAGATCTTAATTCCTGCTGGGTGAGCCACAGGATTAAATCAGAGCACTCAGGGCTTCAGCCAGGCTGGACCTGGAATCCTCCAAAGGTGGGGACAGGACAACCTGCTCCAATATGTGACTCAAATCTTATTCCATTCTATTAATAACAATCTCAGAAAAGCTGAGACATCACTGAAACCTGGAAAAAAAATTCTTTGTGAGAACAGTGCATCCCCCTGCCAAGCTGACCATGAAGTTGAGAAAGAAAAAATCAGATTTAATCAGGCTCCACCCTTTTGTGGTTCACAGATGATGGTCAGAGCCACACAGCCTTTGCAGTGCAGCTAATAGCTCTGGCAGGATTTTGTCCTTCAGGCAGAAGAGAGAACAGACAGGGTGACACAAACCCTGTCAGGAGCCCTCGCAGGCACCTTCTGTCAGCGGAGGACACGGTGCTCCGTTTCCTGAGGATCTGTTTCCACATCAGGGTTCAATGTGCCACAGCCTGGTGATTCACACCCTGTGATCTGCACAGGCAGCACCACGAGGTGGGGCAAACTGAATTAGGACATCCCCCCAAAAAAAAAGAAAAAAAAAAAAAAAGAAAAAAAAATTAGCATCAGCCAAAAGTGAGGAAAAAATGAAATTATTGACAATGACATTGATGGAGAGCCAAAGTTTTACAAACTTGTAAATGGAACACAACAGAGTTTCAGCTGCCTTTATTTTGACTCCAAGTGCCTCAAAAACTGCCTTTCTGACCAAAGCCTGATGCAATATCTGCTCCCCTCCTTCCCAGTGGTCCAGCCTCCAAGCCTACAGATTCCACAGGCTCTAAGCTGTCACAGGAGTCAAGAGCCAGCAGCTCTCCATGCCTGCAATAAACCTGAGCATGAACAGCAAAACCAGGATATCCAGAACGGTTCAGATAAATGTTTGTGCACAAGGGATGCAGCCGAGACTTTCAGACTTTCAGCATCACAGAAAC
The DNA here is from genome assembly GCF_035770615.1 of Melospiza melodia melodia. Lineage (NCBI taxonomy): Eukaryota > Metazoa > Chordata > Aves > Passeriformes > Passerellidae > Melospiza > Melospiza melodia. The sequence goes on along the minus strand of NC_086226.1, from coordinate 78,055,386 downwards.
TCTGCCTGGGCACTTGGCACTGGAAACCAAAGAGAGAAAAAAATAAATGTCAACCCTCATAATTTTTCATCTTCCTGGCCCCATGAACAAATGTGGGGGGAAATAGCAACCATATTCAATAACATTGAGATACCCAGTGCCTCTGCTCAGTGAAAGAAAACTGAAATTTCAAAAAGCAATGTATTCTCCTTGCCTCCCATTCTATTTTCCCCAAAACATTAAAATTGGTTATTGACTGAACATTAAAAACAACCAATCAAGGCCTCCTCCAACCCCCCCAAAAAAACAACAAGAAAAAAAAAAAAAAAAAAAACAAAAAACAAAAAACAAAAAACAACCCACAACCACAAAAAAAAAAAAAAAAAAACAAAAAAAACCAAAAAACCACCCAAATACCTCCAAACCAAAACAAAACCACAGGCAGACACACCAAACATGGGAAGTTTTCTTCCAGCTCCTTTAAAGCTGCAAAGTTAGAACAGATCAGAAAATCTTAGAATACAGGATGTAAATAAGGTTGTGTTTAGTTCAGCAAAATACTAGAATGGGAAATATTTCCAAAACCTTCATCCTACCACCTTCACAATCTTTGTGACTTTTTCCAGGTGAAATTACTGCTCCTTAGCACTGTTTAAGCTGTTCATATCTGATGAACAGACCAGTGATTAAGCACAGATGTCACTGACATATTTTATGAAAAATCCCTTGGCCAGGATTTTTTCTCCAGAGAAGCTGGGAAGATTCAGCCTCTCTATGTTGTGCTTCTCTGGAATGTGATTTGGAGAGGTGTTTACACAGCATGTGACTTGGTTTTAATTAATGGCCAATCACATCACAGCCAGCTGTGTCAATCACTCTGGTCAGTCACAAATTTTATTATTCATTCCTTTCTTTGCTAGCCCTCTGATGTCTCCTTTCTCGTTCTTTAGTATAGTTCAATAATAATAATAATAATAATAATAATAATAATAATAATAATAATAATAATAATAATAATAATAATAATAATAATAATAATAATAATAATAATTCATATAAGATTAATTATGTATCCTATTAATATAATATTAATGAAATGCTAATATATTTTATTATATTAATATTATAGTATATTGTTATTATAGTTGGATATGATATGATATTATATTATCTATAATGTAATATAATAAATATAAAATATAATATTAATATATGGAATATAATATAATATAATATAATATAATATAATACAATATAATATAATATAATATAATATAATATAATATAATATAATATAATATAATATAATATAATATAATATATATAGTATATAATAAAATATCTAATAGCTAATATATCCTCATTAATAAAATATATTTTTATTTTAATATAATATATACCATTATTCAATATTAATTTAATAAATTTATTTATTAAATATTTATTATAATATATACAATTTTCTTTTAATATAATATATACCATTATATATATCGTGTATATATATCATATATACCATATATATAATAAATAAGCCTTCTGAAACATGGAGTCAAGATTCTGATCTCTTCCCTCGTCCTGGGGACCCTCAAACATCACCACACACAGGTCCAAACTCACAGGGCTGCCTTTCCCAGCTCTGCATCAGCTCTCTGAGGTGTTTCTTGCCCTCAGATTTCCATATTCAGATTTGGGGTACCAATCTCCATCGAGATTGTGGCACACTCAAAGTCTGCCTGGCAGGAGTGACACAGCTTTGAGTCAAAATTGCTAAAGCCCAACCCTACTATTGTCAGCGACACATATTTTTGGTACATTTATAAACCCCTCAGGGTTTCTTCAGGCATCTCCCTTCTCCAGGCACCTCACTGGTGTGTTGCTCTCAAACCTGGGGTTTCAGCACTACAGCCCCCAGAGAAGCCCCCAGATTGCCAAGCATTTCCCCTTCTCCTTCCCCAAATGCAGAATTAACCACTTTTCCCCCTTTTTCCCCTCTTTTTTTTTCCCAGTTTCCTTGCCAGCCAGCCATGCAAGGTGCCTGGTCAGCTCCATGTGGCCTCTGCCTACACTTCTCTAAATGCTAATTTAATTTCACGACTGAGCTGCTCATTCTCCATCTCCCCAGCGTGGCTCAATTCCTGATTACAAAACCTGAGTGTTAAACAGGAGGACAACCAACACTGTGGCTGGGGTCAGAGGTGAAGGGAGAGCAGGGTTAAAAAATAATAAACCTGTATTTCCACCTGTGTAAAATGGTGACCCTGCTTCTGTTCCCAGCAAAGAAAAATATCCCAGAGCACAGGGATGTCCACAAACACACAGAGAGCTGGGAATTAGCAGAATCCAGTGAGTGTACACAAAACTTAAAAAGTGTACAAAAAACTTAAATTAGTCTCAGTGTTCTAACTGGGTTTTGTTCTCCTCACTTCCACAGCTCAGCTCCAGTCAGCAACTTGCTCACTCCCCTGAGCAGGGAAATGGGGGACTGAATCAGAAGGGTAAGAAGCTGCAAAATTCCTGGGTTGGGATAAAAACTGCCTCAGAGGGGCAGCAAAATCCATGCACACAAACAAAACAAATCAAGGAATTCCTTCACCACCTCCCATGGGCAGGCAGGTGTTCAGGCATTCCCAGGAAAGCTGGGCTCCATCACTTGGAAAGACAAAACCCTTGAATGTGAGTCTCCCTTGCCCTTCCTTTGTGTCCTCACCACCTCCGAAGCTGGCCATGATGTCACACAGTCTGGAATGCCCCTCAGATCCATTGGGATCAGCTGTCCTGGCTGTGTCCCCTCCCAAATCCTTGAGCACCCTCAGCCCCTCACTGCCAGGGTGGTGAGAGGAGCAGAGAAAGGACTCGTTGTGCAGACACTGCTCAGCAATAAAATAAAATAAAATAAAATAAAATAAAATAAAATAAAATAAAATAAAATAAAATAAAATAAAATAAAATAAAATAAAATAAAATAAAATAAAATAAAATAAAATAAAATAAAAATACCTGTATTATCAACACTGCTTACAGCACAAATCCAAGCTACATCCTCCCACTGTCATCTCTGTCCCAGACAAAACCAGCACACTCACCATAAAGCAAAAAAACAGGGAGAAGAAAAGGGACAGAATTCCAGTCCCTTGCAAAATAACACTAATTGCTCCATGCAAGCTATGATGATGATGATGATGATGTGACAGCCACACAGAGCAAGTTTTTTTTTTTTCAGCTGGAACAAGTAATTTGATGACAGGCTTGCAGCTTCTCCACCTACAGACCACAATCATGCAAATAACATCTTACCACTGAGGCACCTATTTGTGTAAGCACAGGCCTAATCACTCACATCCAAGGCATTCAGAAGGTATTATTAGGGCATGATAAGGCTTATTAGGGAATAACACGGCGTTCTAAAGGCACCACAACCTTCAGCTGTGCAGCAAGGAAACAGAACTGCAGTATCAGTAGCTTCACTTTCAAAATCCAAATATAAAAACGGCAGAGTTCTGCATTAGAAGCAGCCACAGCAGACAAAACTATTTTCCTTGCCACCCTACCTTCCAACAGGGTGTTTGTCTCCTCTAAAAACACCAGTTTGTATCTGACACCTGGTAGCATGAACACCACCATGGCTTCAACTCCCAGCCTCATTTGGCATCAGAATGGTTAAATAACAGGATAATAACAGGTGCTGATTTTGTTCTTAAATTCATTATCCAGCACCCCATGTTCTATCTGGTGTTGGGTGAATTTTGTGATAAGGGTGCTTAGATAAAGTGCATTCCAATATTTAAATATTTACAAATAAGATTAATAGATTAGCAACCAGTTTTAACCTTTTTTTTTAGTATGGGAAGATTATCAACCCTATTTTTTCTTTATGCTATGGAATTTTGTATCAGTGTTGTTAGTAAAGACACTTTACATGTTCCTGTCCTCTTGGGAAGAAAGATACATGCTTAGAAGGAAAGCAATTTGTAGTCTATGAATTTTTGTTTTATATGGACACCATTTTCTTAGTTCCACTTCTTGGATGGAAATAAATGCCTTAACCACAAGTTTCATTTATTTTTATTGCACCCAGTGCAATGTGACTTTTGATATAAGGACATTTGGTAAATATCTAAATCATGTCAGGGGTTTAGAAAATACTTGGCCTAATAGAAGGAAGAATCAAGACACAATGATGGCCTGAAATGATTGCCAGAATTATTTTTAGTTTTTGTGACTCTTCCCAAGAAATGCTTTACACCTTCATCAGGGATCCTGCACTCTCAGCTCCCAGCTACCTTCCCCTTAGAGCAGGGACTCTCAAGTGACAAAGGCCACACTTTGATAAGTCTGGAAAGCAACAGGTCACTTCCAAAAAGTCCTGGAGCAAAGGGAATTCTGACTGGGATCACAAAGCTCCCCCCTCTTGCCAAGAGCAGTGGGTGAATTTACAAGCCTCTCCCACAGCAAAGAGTTAAATTCAGCAGTGACAGCTCTCTATCCTGCTGCCACTGCCTGGGAGCAAAATCTCCCTTGTTCATGGCAAAATGAGTGCTTCAGCAATGACCCTTTGCCACAGGTTTTGAGGGAAACACAGGCACCCTTCAACTAGATTTAGAAAATGGCTTTTTGTGTATTCTGCCTCCTTTGTTTGTGTACCAGAGCCACTTACAGCAAATTCTGTGAAATGTGAAAAATACAGCTATGTACACATTTAGAAACAATTTCTTACTGCAGCTGAAAAAGAAATTGCAGCTTTCTTGACTTACAGTCATGTTTAATATATTCCAGTAGCTTCTCATTTTAACCCTGCTGCTCTTCTAAGAATGAGTGTTCCCAGGTTTTTTTCAGCTTTCCACAGGTCACAGCTCAGATTTTAGGACACTCATGGATCACAAATGACATTCATGCTCAAAAGGCACAATCCCATCACGAACAGTTGTCCAAATGGACTCTGCAGCTTTGCTCCAACAGTGTCCTGCACAGTCCTGCCCTTTGCCAAAGGGAAATTTGATATTTTAACAGGGAGACAGGGGAAGCAAGCAGCATGTTTGTTAATATGAAATGCATGCTTTTAGGCAGATCATTTCTAACACTTCATTTCTATCACTTCAAGCAACACAGAGACTCATAGAAACAAAATTTATTTAAATTACTTTTTTTCCCCTCTCCACCTTTAAGCAGGAGGACCTCAGTGCAGTCAGACTACCCAAGAGTACTGTATCACATCTGTGAGGTAAATTACCAAGGTACACACTGGTTTGTTTCTTTTTACTGCCCTTGTTGTTTTATAACCTCATCATCTCCCTCAGAACTGGTTTTAGAACCAAAGCACTACACAAAAAGCTACTGGATAAGCTACAAGAAACAAGTAATTTCTTTGTCTTGGAAGTGTCCCTATAGATAAACATCAGTTCTGCTCCCAAATGATCCATCCATCTCTTATTTATACATCCAGAGTCCCACCAAAGGTTTGCTCATTCTGACTCCCCCTTTGCCCGTCACACCACTTCATTCTTTTGTCACACTTGTAACTCCCCCAGGCATTTCCTTTCACACACACTGCCAATTCCAGCCCCAGAGTCCTCACCTCAACCTCCCTACGGAGATCTCTATCCCAGATGTTCAGCACTTTTATTGTCCTGGTTCATATCCCACCCTGAAGACTATTTCCTGCCCCTTTTCCTATTCTGAAATACTATTCTTCCATCCTCCAACAGAAGCTGGTAGTGCTCCCTTTGGAGCTGGCATGCTTTCTCCAATAATGAAAAGTGAAAAAGAAAAAAGAAAAAGGAGATTTAGAGTAAAGACAAGGCAGTGGGGGTGGGAAGAAACAAGCTTAACTGAAATATATAATTAAAAACACGTGTCTGACTTTGACAAGACTTTGAACAATTCTACAGATACAGCCACACAGACATGTGGGAGACATTGCCCTTTTTTTTTTTTTTTAATCTTTGGCTGCTGCACATTTAAAGTCAAATGCTTCACATTACAAGGACAGCAACCAACCCTTCCCCTGGGATGGCAAACAGCTGCCTGCTGGTGTATCTGGTTACTCCTCTGTCTATCACATCTAAAATCTCTTACCCCAGACAACAAGAATTCCAAGGATGCTGCTCCTTGCCCTCAGCCCCACAGAGTACTCACATTTATGTGTGGAGCTGTATAAAAATAGAGGACACCTATTTTGAAAGACACTTTGCACTCCAGGTCTCTGAGGCATAACTGTGTGGAGCACACACAACACAAAACCTTAAGGACTGTTTTTAGTGCCAGACTTCAGCAAGTGGAGGGAGGCACACAGCAGATAATGCTTTGTAACAGCTCACCAATTTTCCATTTGGAAAATGCCAAAGCAAAGGGATGACGTGGAAGGAAGACCTTCAGACTCTACAACTATTAAGTTATTCCAGTCTACTGCCATTATTGAAGAGCAGGTATTTGTCTTTATTAGTTTCACTGCAGTTTGGACAGGAAATGCCAGAGATGCTGGTGTCTTCATGAAAACGTGCTTTGATTACAACTGGAGTTAAATTGTGTGTGTTTAACATTTATTTCTCTTGCACAGAAGGAAAGAAATTGAGTCCTGATAAAAACCCAGGAAGTTTCATGACCTTTTTTTCCCTCCCCCTCACAGGTCCTATATTCCATGAAGAAATATATCAATACAAAACTGGCACTTGACAATTACAATCAGCAACATCAGCTGCAGTCTGCAGATACAGGCACCAGCAGCAGTCATGCATTCAGTGGTAACGCAATACTTAAATGTTTCCTATACATCACCTAATCACCACTTAAAGCAGGTGGAATAAGCCTGCTTTTCTGGATGGTTTAGTGAAGATACAAAATTTTGTAAATTGTGGCTTCATAACTACATAGTGGTGGTTGTAGCTGTGTCAAAATAATGTTTTCAAAGGATGGTGTGCTGAACACTGCTAGCATCCCAAACCAGGCAGGGAAAAACTAAAAAGGTTAGTGACAAAGCTGTTCTCCCCACTCCCACATTATTTCTTCCATTGAACTAGAGAGTATTTTCAAATTCTAGGTTAGTTTTGTGCACAGAGCTGGATTTAAGAGAAATCAGAAAAAAAAAGAAAGATGTGGCTACCTCCAAAACTCTATAAAACCAAATCAAATATCCACGGGTGACAAATCTGCATGCAGTATTTGAGGACTTGGCTTTGTGTCTCTGCTTGATTCATTCATGCATGTTTTTGAAGTGAAGCTCAACCCAGCACTCCAAAATCAGTCACAATCTGGCTTCAGGAGTGATTATCTCACATTCCTAAAAAGTTCTGTTAGTGTGGGGTAAGAACAGGGCATTTAATCAGTAAAATTGCTTGGGTTTTAGCTGGATTCGTCAGGCAGCTCTGGACGAGGTAAATGAACCACAGCATCAAAATGCAGCTGTAGAGAGGACTTAAGAACAGACAACTACAGAATTAATATGACTTCAGAGTAACTTTTTAATCCCAATTAAAAGTGCATCATAAATAGCTTTCGTCTAAGCAGATATTCAGAAGTTTTACAACAAAGGTAAGGACTACAGTACCAAAACTTAGGAAGAAATACTTTTATTTTCTCAGCTACTGTTCAGAAAGCCCTGAGGAAACTGATCCCCAAATCCCTAAGAGATCTGCAGCAGAGAAGCTGAGCAGCACTCTGTGCAGACAACTCCCGGTAGTACTTGGTAGAAAACGAGGCACAACATACCTAGGCAGCTTGCTCAGGTCACACCTCCTCAACACCACATGAATTCCATGTATTCTTCCCTTTTGGCAGCTACTACAAAGAGAGACATGATTCTCCCCTGGCAAGTATCCCGCTATTGGACAGGTAACAGTTTTTGCTAGCATGTAAGGTCAGACACCTGTTGTTCATCAGAAGTCACAAAAACACTGTTTCACTGCTGGAGAAAAACGGGAACAGCATGACTAGTAAGGCTTCAAACACAGCAGCCATAAATCCCTCAGTCACTCAGCATACAAAGTTACAAATGAACAAAGCTACTAGCTCTTTTTTTTTTTTTTTTTTTTTTTTTTTGCCTTTTTTTTTTTTTTTTTACAAAGAACAAGCTCAACAGACTTTAATTCAAATACATTTATAATAAGTAAACATTTCAAAATCAAAATTGGAGGGAGTGGACTGAAACACCCAGACATTCTTGCTTTACTCTCCACCCTCCTAGAGAAGGAATGGTTATTTCTCAGAGCAGTTTGATCAGTACAGAAGACTCCCACACACTAAAAGCTTTTGTCTTAGTTAGCTATCAGCTATGTAGTAAAAGTACATTCAAGAAGTCCTTGTATCAATTTGGTGTTTTTCAAGTACCTGGCAGCTGGTCCTTTTACAGATAACAAACAGCCCCTTTTGGCATGCAGTGTTAAACCAAAATCCATCTCTCTCAGTTCACAGACAAACTGAGAATCCTATTTATATGGTGTTTACTAGCTGACTCAGGTAATTAATGTTAACTTCTCTAAAATGAAAACATTATGAAAGACTTATTTCCTATTTAGCAGTATCACATCTCCTATTGATAGATTTGGGTTGTGCTACTGATCACTTAGACGACATTCACCTAAGAAATTTTAAAAGAATAAAATCTGAATAATTAAAATACACACTATCTGGAAAAATATCACAGATGTATAAGAATAGAAAAAAAAAAGTAAAAGGCTTTAATACATTTCATTGTTTTGTGCAGATATTTTTACAGACTATAGCCAATCAATGAAGAAATGAAATACAAATGTTTCAGTCTTTTTAGCTCATTTTTCAAGACACTTGACTTGTACTTTGAGCTTAAGTAGTAGCTAAGTAGTTAATCCACTGATAAACAAACTCAGCAGAAAATAATTTTTTAGCTGTACCACTAAATCATTAAAATCATTAATATGACTAGTAGTACAGGAATTCAGTGCTGTACCACTAATAATATTTTTTCCTGGTTACTGTAGAGGTAAATTTGTAATCCAGGTAATTGGACTACAACAGTAGAAAAAAATCAAACTATCCCCATGTTGTGTTCAGGTAACGTTGCACAGAACAGCTTTAGATTAAATTTACATTTGTTTTTATTCATAGTATTGCAATGATGGGCGAAATTACCTCTAAAAGTAAACATGTATTAAAAAAAAAGATTGTTAACATTTTATGATGACTAAACAAAATAAATGATAAGTAGGTACGAAGAAGTAAGATTCAAAACTCTGTAACCAGAGTTTATTTTCAATATAAAGTTTCGAGTGTCAATTCTTTTTACATTGGAATAAATTCATAGTTTGCTTGATATCTCAAGTTTTGAACTTCTCATCCTTATAAAGTGAATAAATCCCCAAAAGTCCTTACTTAACAGAAATAGCTTGAACACTACAATCTACTCAAGAGCAACAGAACACTTACAGCTGTACTATAAAAGCTGGTTCAACAAAGTTGGGAAGGTGAAATTTGATTTGATAAATTCTCATTGCAGCAGACAAAAATGAAGCTTGCATTTTGTTTGCTGGCAGAAAAAGAATATTCAACTCACTAGAGTGCATATAACAAAACCAAACATGCAATCTATTGCTTTTAAAACTTTTACTGCAAGATAACATTGAAAGGACATTAAAAGAAGTAATTAGGTATCTATATTTTTTTTTTCCCAAAGAGAAAATATGTAAACAGGATAATAATTTTTTTCTGTATGTATATAGTTTCTCAGATCAATTCACGGGGACAAAGGAGGGGGTGGTGTTTCTCAATAATCAGGACACTTTTAACTGTAATGGGTTTTCATTGCAAAAAAAAGAAAAAAGCCAACACTGCTCTAATTCAGCATTAGACAAAAATACTGTGTCTCTTGCACTACTTTAACACAGCTGAAGAAAAAAAACCCGAATAACCCTATTTTGGCATTCAGGATTACATTTGCTCAGATCTTTTAGATTTCACAAAGCTGCTATCCAGTGTTGCCATGAAATACAGACTGTTAAAATCTACGTAGCACAGGCTACTTCCAATGTCAATACTAAGTGGAAAGGAACATGAAGCAGTGCATTACACTACATTTCTGGAACTAGTACAGTAAGAGTGAAAACCTAGAAAAAGTTAACCTACAGTTTACAGAAGGAACTAATTATCTGCAGAAGCTGATTTTTTGGTTGAATATATATTTTTTGTTTTTTACACTGTGCGATTTTCTGCATCTGCTAATTTAAAACAGACATTAAAAACTTGTTGCTTTCTTTGCTTTGTTTCCTATGTTCTCCCTTCCACCCACCCCCTATATTCCATACACCAAGCATTATGAATGTAAGCCCAAATATCCTAGACAATCCAGTGAACAGTTAGTGTAATGCACTGGTGTGAGGTGTGAAATAGGAAAAAAAAAAGAATTCTCTCAGTCTTCATCGAAGTTCTGCTGTAGAAGAAAGTTGGCAGCCAGGTTTTCATTCTTCTCGCATGCGAAATACGCCTGTATCACAAGTCCTTCAGGAAATCCTAATGCCTTTAACTGAAGAAAAGAAACATATTTAGGAAGTGCATTTTGCATGTTAGGCTTCTTTGTACATCTTTGTGTCTTGAGATGTCGCTTAAGCAATTACTGCCTTCTTGAAAATAACACTGCTGCCTAGCTCAATGCAGATTTTAGCATTGTGATGAAAAATAAGGTGCTGCTTCTGCCTTTAGCAAAGAGGATCCTCACTTGAAAAAGTGATTGGATTAAGTCTAATGAACCACCATAAAAACTTGTCACTTCTTTAGTGACACAGTAAGCCTAAAACAGACCCGGGTCACAGTATTGTCATGAAGTAATGGCACATTGCACTGCTGCAGAAAAAAAAAACCAAACAACTTCAAACAATGCTCATTTTAAGCAATTATACAAAGCTCCAAAGGACTTTTAACAAAAAATTGCCTGGAACAAAAGCTCCCAGCCTGTGATCTTTAGTAGGCTGTCCAGCACATCACATTAGGCCATATTTTCAATTGTTTATCTTAAAAAAATTAACTACACACTGCAGCCAAGACAAGTAAGCTGAGAGCAATATGGTTTTCAGAAGTCAAGGAATTAATTAATGTCTGGAACCCTGCAACAACAGGGCATGAGAACATCAGAGGAGAACTTATTACTGTGCCAAGGGTTTAGCCAGCACTTAGGGGCACTCAGCAAATGAATTCTTGTTTTAGCCAAAGGCAAGTACACTCCACTATTTGGAGATTTTCTTAAAATCCTCAGCACCTGCAAGGCATTTCATGTATGGGGCAGATCAAATAACTGTGAGAAAAACTGTGTCCTATTATCCCTCACAAGCCGTTCTTAGATTTTATTTCTAGCCCACAGACAGCATGAAGGCATCAGCTGCAACACTAAGAAATTAAATTTTGAGGTTTGTCTTTCATGGAAAGAGAAAGAAGGATCTTTGCTGGGTTTCAAAACAGGCAGTAGAGGTAATAAAATTCTGCAGCATAAAATTACTTTAAAAGAAAATGCAACAGACTAAAGATGATGACCTGTGATGAAGTACATGGTCAAATAGTTTTATTAGACTAACTTTATAATTTGCCAATTTCCTCAAGATCTAGAGAACTGACATCTAGATTCAAATAGGTATCTTCTAATGGTCCTTACTTAAACTTTGGTTTTGCCAGATGAAAAAACATTGTCTTTGGGGTACCAAACCACTACCACAGTATGACAAAACTCTTGTAATCTGTCCTGAGAAAAATCTCTGAGGCATTGCCATCTATGCAAAACCACATTTGGTCAGTAACACAGTATTTATGAATGCAATGTACCACCTCAGAGTATATTTTCATGCTTAGCAGTACTTTTAGAAAATGATAATTAACTAATTGTCATGGACAGACAACTGGGCAAAGTTTTGACTTCAACTGATTTACTTAACTATGAGTGTTCTTACTTTTTAAGTACTTTGCAAACAGTGCTCAAGCAGCCAGGCCTTTGTACCTGGAGACCCGTCATGGTATGATGTAGAACAGCACTGGCTGAGGCTTTAGCAAGCAGGATTACTTCCTGAATAATTTCTGAATAAAATGGGAGATCCATTTCCATTGTTAATTGTCACAGGATGGTCTCTTGATCACTTAAAATGCTCTGCCTCTCCTCAGTAAGACAGATTTAAGATATTTTAGACTCAACTGCTATAAAGCAAGAGAAGATATGACTTGAAACAAGGCTACAACAGCTGTGAAATGCCAACTATGAAAACACCAAATATGATATAAGAACTACTGAGCCAAACAAAGTTTAAGTTAGGTAGGTCTTAAGCATGCACTGGAGTCAACACCCAACAGCCACAAGAATTTCAAAGAGGAAAGGCTCACCCTTTCTATAGCTTCTTTTTCCTGAGGTGTTACTTGAATGTAGTTCATATGAGCATTCCCAGCATCTCCTATTCCTCCAGTGCTGGCACCATCATCACTGCCACTTAAACCTTGGCGAGACTCTAGAACTGGCTCATTCAACATGTGAATAAAATGTTCCTGGTGCTGGCTTATTTGCTGTGATGCACAGAACAGTAAAAGAAACACGTATATTTAAGTAATTGGAGTTTAAGTGTGCCAAGAGACAAGTAAAAATATTTATTTTCAGAGAATTAAGAAGTCAAAGGGACGTGCAAGAAGCGCACAGAAAAATATTGTTATATCTAACAATAAAAAATGCAATTTTAATGTTTCAATTCAACTCCAGTGATCCCTCCCCCTTCCTCACCCCCCTCTGCACCTCTTATGAAGTCTCAAATTTGTATCCAATGTCACAGAAAATACATTCTGTACAGCAACAACTGCTGAAAAGCATGAATGTTGTAACTGCTAGTAACATATTATCCCAGACAACATCAACATATGACGCTCTTGCAAATGCTAAATCAGAATTAGTAAGCATTGTTTTCTAGTTTTAAGATCCACCTGCAGTAGTTGGGGGTTTTCCCTTCCAATTTGCTGTAGCAATGCTGGCAACAGAGAAGGATTTTGCTGGATAATTTGTCTCATCTGCTGGAACTGAGGCTGATTTCGTAAAAACTCAAGTGGATGTCCTGAAAAAAAGATCAGTGAAATAACATGGTTTTTTTAAAAAGTTATGAGAATCCTTATAAAATGCATACCTACACTGCAATTTTAGACAGAAACGGGACATGAAACGGACAACACACCATTCACTGAAGAATAAAATAATTTGCTTCCTCACTTTAGCTTTAAGGAAAACGTCTTTATTCTAAGATTAAACAATGCATTTCCTTTTTACCCAGTCTTCTTTTAAGATCCAACAGCCTTGTCCTTATCTCCAACACTTTCCTCTGGATGTCTCATCTCTGGTTCATCTCAATCAGACACATCTACCCAATCCACTATCTTGTCTCTTCTATCTTGAGCACCATTTCCAGACAGACCTTTCCTACCCCTTCATTAGGCTCCTTTCATGTATTTATCTACCTCCCTTTAAGAGGGAGATAAACTCTTGATAAATACCCTTCTCTTCAGCAGGCACCAGCCACTGTCAAAGTGCTGCACTGCTGAGTGAGGAGTCCTAGGTCAGTTACAGGTCTCTCCAGTGCTACACTTCATTGCTAAATTTCAGGTGTCTCCCTTGATATCCCAGCTTCTGTGTGGGAAATATATTAATATAGTCAAAGTGGACAGTCTCCAGCCAGTTATAGAGTAGAAAATCAGAGTTTAAGTGAGAGAAAACACAATCTGTGTTTTCTCATCTGTGGTCTTGCACTTCAGAATCCAGAATACTGAATTAAAGAAATTGTGCAAGTTCACTGCATTTTTTGAAAACTTTGCACATGACATACAACAAGCCACTTGTCCCAAGAAAATACCACACCTGGAATTACCATGTTAACAGCTCTTATCCAATTCCCTCTGAAGAGCTCACAAGCACCTGGAACTTGAAATGGATTTAAAAATAGATTGGTTAAGGGCACATTGTTTATCACACCTTCTCCAATACAGCCTTTCTTACCTCCTAGTGAACTAGTAGTCGTGGGTATGGTTGCTACTGCTGCTGCCACTGCTGAAGACTGAGATGCACCAGTGCTTGGTGGTTGAGGGGGGTCAGCCACAGCCTGATTATCTCCAGGTATCCCCTAAAGCCACAGTTCACATCAGAATTACCCAGAGAATGCTGACAGACATGTTTCAACTGCATGCAGTATTTGGGTTTCAGAATGAAGGGGGGAAAATAAAAACTTTAATGCTTTCACTGCAAATACAAGGTAAGATCCTGTGAGTTATGCATTTGTAACTGACAGAGAGCACTGTGAAAAGATTAATTTTACTTTTTGGCAGGAAAAATGTGTGATTTGTATAAAAAGGCAGTAAAGCATGCCCTGCATCATTTTAAAACACACTTTGCCTGATAAAAAACACTTGCTTTGAATCCTGTTTAAAAATATTTGAAGTGAATGAAAAAATGAAACTAAATACACTGTTACACTATGTTATACTGTTGTGCAAAAGTGACATTACAGCAACAAACTGCAGTACAAAATGCTAACTAAGATTAACAATTTCATACAACTGGCAAGGAACTGAGAAGAGATACAAGAACACAGCCCCTGGGACCTGTTTCCTTAAATGAAAAGGTGTCATTCACAATATCTCAAAGGTGAAAAGGTCTGTATGTCACATAGCTTTAGCAAGTTTTAAAAAAAATAGTTAACTTTTGCTTTTTGTTTATTTTTTATGTGCAAGCAACTTTATATAGGAACTGACTGCTCAGAGGCCTGAAATGGACAAAGCTAAAACACAAAATTACAATAAACTAGAACCCTGGTTATACAACAATGATACCTCACTCAGCTACTTTTCTCCTGCATGGAATTCCTTCCTACCCTAACCCTGCCTTCCTCACTGGCACTGAACTCCTGCACCAAGTCTGTCCTTTTAATCTACCTTTCTGAAGCCTGGAAACTTACTTATGGGAGAGACACAAAGAATATTATAACAAACTCTGTTGGAACAGGCCAGAGAAGTTACCCAAACGAGGGCCACCCACTTGTGTTGGGGAATCACAAAATGTAAGGAACTGAGTGGGTGAAAATATTACAGTGCTACAGGGTAACCAGACAATGAAGAGGTTTGTCAAGCCTACCATAAAAATCACTGGTAGGTAATGTAGATTAAAAGTCCTGCTGTAACATGATCTTCACATGGTATGCTCATCATTACACCTGAACAAAAAGGACAAATATGCAGCTAATATAGAGGGCACATCTAGAAAGGGAGAGTTGGACAGTGCTCTGAGCAATGCTCTTTGCCTTACCTGTTAATTAAGACACACATCAAGGTATAAATAACCTGATCATCAACTGCACATTTAAGCCACTCAGGGGAATAAAAGCAAGATTTCCCTGTCACACACTTCATTACCTTCACATGGCTCAGTGAGCTCAGTACACATCCCTCCCTCTGCTGTGGGGGAGGAGGATTCCATTCATGGTATAATTCTGATGTAACTCTCCCTTATCAGTGGCTTACAGAGCACTGATTAAATACCTTTCCCATCAAATCGGTCATTTCTGGCAATCCAAGTATAATGCAACAATTTGGGTTAATCTTATGAAATTACTAGTTGATTTCACCTATTCACAGGCACACGTCATCACTGCAATCTGTGTCCAGATCAAACAACATGAGCTTGTTTAAACTCCTAAGTTTGCTCTTGAATGGAAGGACTGTGTAAACCAGTTCAAACAAATTTACTTAGAAATTATTTGTCATCTTGAACATCATCTTAACTCTTGAACACAAGCTTGAAGTACCCCTCTCCAAATAACAGAGACTGTATACAGCTGCAATCAGACAATGCCAGTGAGGCGTATGGACCTTGCTCACACAGCCACACAACAGAATAAAGCATGGTATTAAACCACACACAAGCCACTCTGAATGCAAACACTGCTTGGACAGCAAAAAAAGGCCACTGTTGCCTTATGGAGGATGAAACAATTGTTTACTGTTTAACGGAGCAGTACAGTGGTTTTTAGCTGATACTGCTCTCTGCAGTGCAGTAATCACATCAGGTCCAGCTTCTGCACAGAACAGAGAACAAAACAGTTCCAGCGGGGAGGTACTTAAAATGATCATCTAGTCCCACTGACCAATTCGTGGCTGACCAAAAGTTAAAGCCTGTAAAGGGCATTGTCCAAATGCCTCTGAAACACTGACAGGCACAGGATGTTGACCACCTCTCTAGGAATTATGTTCAGTATTTTACTATACTCACACTAAAGGAATGTTCCCTAAAAATATCCAGACAAAGAGGTTGGCTACAGCAGAGATGACAAAACTCCTTCTTAACTAGAGGTTAGGAAATCCTTGGCTGAAAGAGAGATCTGAATGGAAATACCTCCAAAGATGAGCCTAGTGCATAGAAAAATAAAGATCATCTTTTGCAACTCCTTCCACAACCACAGGATTACATCTATAATCCTCAATGATCATGCCATGAAAACTGAAGGACTTCCATCTGAACCATTGACAACAAGTGGACTCTTGAGGGCTCATCTGGGGAACAGCTGTGCTTTAATTACAGTTTAAGTCCTTCCCAACACCTTACCCTTGCTGTACTCAGGTTCTTTAAACCTGGACAGTGTTGTTACACTTAATAAATCTCTAATGTCTTGTCTTAATCTGCAGATTATATAAAAGATAGTGCTGATGATAGTTTTGGATACAAGCATATGTAGAGAGAGGGTCAAAGAACAGTGTCCTCAACAGATCAGATCAATAGTAGCTAAAAAAAACCTTTTTAATATGCAGCAGGAAAGTAAGGAACACTTCAGACCCCAGCAGATCCAGAACAGTTATAAAGACCATTTACAGCAAAAGGATTCTTCTAGAAGGACAGCAAAAATTCTGCTATCTAATATGGTCTCCAAGAGCAAGACCATTCCTCCCTACTCCCTTTTCCAGCAGGAGGAAGAAAAAAGAAAATGTATTTTCCAGGGAAGGATAACACAACACATAAAGGGACATCTTATATAACAGAAGGACCCACATTAGATACAGGACCTACTGAATGACTAAAAATTAAGGATTTAATTATAAGGATATTCTAATAAAGATAAAAATGCAAGGACAGCTCATAGCAATCAATGCATTTGGCAGATGTGCAACGTAGCTCCATCATGGGGATACTCTATCTCTATCCTGGAGTTCCTGAACAGAAATAAACTAGAGGAGAGAATACCAGAAACTGAGTGCACAAGAGTTGCACACTGTGTAGGACTGCCACACACACAGCAGGCCAAACACTTAGGGGAGGCACTGAATTCATGGTGTATTTACAGACCAGATGAAGAGTAAACCCAACATTTCTACAACATGAAAAACAAATGTTTGAACTTGAGGACTTTTGACAGAGAGTTGAGAGCTATTGCATTCACCCTTGCTTGGCCTAATGCTAGTTGGGAATTAAACTTTTCATATCTTGAACTCAAACCATTTGTTGTCAATTTAAAACCTGGAGATTACAGTCTTGGGAACATTAGTGTAAGTACGAAGCATGCCAGGGACTTGAAGTTGTAACTACTGAAGGAAAACTTCATTAACAAAATTGACGTTTTCTAATTGGAGGGTAAAGATGCCAGATTTCTTATCAATCAATCAGAAATTCAATCCACATGTATTTTTCAAGGATTAGGTCAAGATATCTGGTTGCCAGATTTTAATAAAGTTCAGATCTGCTAAAAGGAAAAACCTCATCGGGGAAAAATGGTGTGCCAGAGCAAAAATTAAATGCACCGGAAATACTGATTAAGCAACAAAATCAGACAGATTCTACTCGGTTATAATTCACCTGTCAGATTAAGGTGTTCAACAAGAAAAAATCCAAAAAGCCCAGGGTTTTCATTGAAGTGAAACTACATTTCTATTTCCTCTCATGCCAATGAAGTTCATTTAACTCTTCAAGCTTTATTTTAACAAATGAAAATGGTTTCTTTTCTAAAACAGTGCTGAAATGAAAACACCAGTTAAATTAAGCAGAGTTTAAAAAAAAACCCTCAAACCTTTCTGTTTGTGAAGTATATTAAGAACACTGCATTGTTAGCAAAATCAGTGAATGGGAGCCTAAGGAAGGGTGATGATATGGATACAAAAGTACGACTAATCAATTAATGGTGTCACTAAGAGGTGACACAAAACCATTGGCAGTTAAAGCTATCACTGTAACTGGACATACTTTACAGACATATCCATATCAATTAACAAAAAATGAAAGCAAAGTGGAAGAGGTGGTTAGGGATTACTTCAGTGTTTTCTATAACACACCATGTCTGTCAAAATTTCGATCTCATCTTTCCAGATGGCAAATGTCACTCTCAGCAACTGAGTAACGTTCAAAATAACACCAAAATCAAAGTGAGAGGTATTAAGTGGAAAACAAAGGTTCAGGCAAGGTAAGTGCTCACCATCAGAAGGTATTCCACTGCTCTGTCAGGGTTGTTGAAGCTGGCCCTCAGTGCTGCAATCACCTGCTCCCGCTCGTAGCCCATGGACATGATCTCAGTCACCATGTTCTCATAGGACTGCCCGGTCACTACAAGTCACAGGACCATCATTTTAGGGGAATAAGATGAAAATAATCAAACACACACACAAAAAGTTTCAATGGGTAAGTGTAATTTCCACCTGAATTCCAGTCGTTCATTGAAAAGAGTACTTCATATTAAACACGCCGTGGTTCTGTGGCTTTAATTCCAAATATATTCAGTGGTTTCATTATGAATTTGATTGGAAATAGTGAAGGGTAATGAAGATAATGTAAACTTCTACTGACAAAAGCAGTACTTGTGATACTTCTGTACTTGTAATTGAAATAATGTTCTCTCTTCAAGTTTTCATTTAAGGTCAAGGGCATCCTCACAGCTAATATTCAATTCCTGATGTAATCAAGAGAAGTCTCCTGCAGCTTACATTTGGAAATGTATTAATTTGAAATCTGCCTGTCAAATTATTAGCCATTGAGGATTTTCCAAATAAAGACATTCTGCTATGCTGTTGTTAGATAGATGACAATTAGTGATTAGATATTGCTATATATTGCTACATGCTGGTGATGATGGTCAAAGTAATTTAATCAACTTAATATGGACAAAGTCAAATCATGCAGAAGACTTAAAAGTTGTATCTAGGAAACTCACTCAGGACTTCAGTGGGGGTTCAGGAAACCAAGCCATCTCATTTAATTTTTAATTTTTATCCCACTCAATTTAACATTTGACTAGACATCCATCACATCAAATCCCCCACCCCTTACAGCAAAAATAGATGAAAACTATCCCACACCTGCAGCAATCAAGACAAAAGGCACACACACATATATGGAACTATTTGAGGGCAACTGTTTACTACACTAATGTCACGGTAAGGACAATTATTATCTCTTTTCATAATCCACTTAATATTCCTACCTTGAATGCAGACAGCAAGTAGTACAATTACAAAAAAAAGTAGCTATTCTACCATACATTGTAATTGGGCAAATCTTCAAGGTTATCTTCCTGGCAGGAAAAAACACCACTAACAAACAAACCTAGGCATTAAAATACCATCTCCTTCCTTGGATAAAGGTATTCCTGATCTCAGTGAAATCCTACTACTGACTGACTGCAAACTAGCAAGTTAGTGACAGGACAGCCAAACAATGAACAGCCATCATAAAAAACAACTAATTAATAATAATATTTTAAAAACCCAGAGGAAACAAATACAAGAGCTACTCTGTTAAGGCAAGTAAGTTGTAAATAAAAGAATCAAAGAAAACATGATGTTTTATTCCCTTAGGGAGAAGGTGTTTAACTCAAGCCAACATTAAAACAGCCCCACTGCCTCTTTCCTAACGTGTGCTTCTAAACAATCAGTGGGTGTATGACTTAGGGCAGTATGCTCAAGAACAAACAATAAAACAGCCCTAGCCCAAGGGTACTTGTGCATTATCCATAAATAAAGGGTTTAAAAGCCTTGACTAATTTGAGTATTTATTATTTGGGCTTCAAAGTAATAGTGCCAACCTGAATTTAAGGATTGGTAAGTTCTTCATGTCTTCATACAGAACTACATGATCATTCATTTCACATCTACCCACATGTTTTCAAACGTGAAATAAACAAATCACCTGAACTTTGCTCTGAAGACATATACTTCTATATTTCTATCTTCAGGGAAGCAAAAAAGCCAAGCCAATAATTGTCCCAACACAATGATTTTGCTACTTCTGCTCACATTCTTCCTTACACAGCACTAGTTCACCCCTACTACTGCTAAGAAACTAACCAAGCAGTCAGAACACCTGTTGATGTAATTACTTACTACTTGAACACTTCTGTATTGCTTTTTCAATATAAGCAAGGTAGAGACTAGAAGATTTAATACAGGAAAAAGATGCAAAAAGGCTGGGTAACTTCTGCAGCACAGGCTGCTACATAAGCCATAATTAAACGCCAAAGGAGGAAAACAGAATTACTGAAAACATAAGTGCATGTACTCCATACAATCTACTTCCTAAGTTGTGCAAAAGTGAGACCAAGAATAATAATTCAGAAGTTGCACACCAGCAATGTCATGATACACAGTTGGGCCTTTCTGTCCCTGGTGGAAATGTTTGAGGTCAATGCTGAATTGATTCTGCTCTGTGCTTTTATCTTTCAAGCAACATTTTAAAGCTGGATTAACACTGAAATCCAGTTCATCATACTCTCCACAATAATTCTTGTCCTATGCCCTAAAGAAATCTTAGGCTGCTCCTGTGAAAGATGTGGTTGCACAAGGACTGCAAGACGTGCAGATTTTCACGCAGCATAAAAAGCCACATCACTTTTCAGCAATTTAACTGAAAACAACAGCAAATCATAGAAAACAATCCCTGTTTTTAAAGCAAAGTCAATTCATTTCAGACAATGTAATTGAGAAGCCACAGTTAGAATATGTGTCAGATCCAACTTAGGATGTGAAAACATACTCCATCAATTTGTGCAAGCAAATTCCCTTCAGGACAGTTTTTAAAGAAAACGAACCACGGAGTTCATGCCTATTGCCCTTGAATATTTATTGGCTGACAACACTTAGAGTATGCTTACCCAGAAAATCACACTCAATACCTCTTATTTCCAAACATGTTAGGGACACATGGGTTTACCCCATCAGACACCAACCAAAGAACTCCCATACAACATGGATCGTGAGGTGATGCTCTCGAAATATTTTGGGGTTTTTTCCCCAATTTTGAAGAGATTTTAATCAAGACCACCAGCTTCATTTAACTTGCTGATCAACACTGTTAACATGAGTGTTGGTGATGACATCATCTTTGACCACTAAGATAATATGAATGGTTAAAGAACCACCTTTGGTAACAGCAATAATTTCAGCCAGTTTAGTTTTAGTGTTACATTTTTGTCTCCTGCTATCAGTCTCTATCAACTATTTTGGATTATACAATTTAAAACAGTTTGTCACATTAAGATGTAAGCTGCAGCTGGACAGACTAAATCTATTAGCTACCACAAAGTCATGTAAAATCTTACTGCTGCTTCTAAATCACTCTGAGCTGCTTAATTACAGCACCTGCCTCCAATATATCCACATGAAAATGTAAGTGAAACTATTTACTTGGTTTCACTCTTTGTACCAAATTGGAGCTTCATATTTAAAGACAAAAGACAGAATAAAAACCCCACCTCCTCCTTATTTCTATACCTGAATTTGTTACACTCCAAAACAACCCAAAAATTTCAGTAGGAGTAAGGAGTTGTAGGTTTGCCTAATAATTTCCTAGCCACCCAAATCAGCATAGATGATGGGCAGAGCTTCCTGTTGTCTTTATTCTGTCTATTTCACTGAGAAACAAAGATTATTTAAACTGTCAAAATAAGAGTAAGTTGACTGTAAATACATGGAGGGATTCATTTCTCAGCAGCAGATCTGGTGAATTTATCTAATCTTAATGTGTCAAAAAGCAAAGTACTTTCAAAGCTGGAACAAGTGAATAATAAAGGCATCCATTTTACCAGCCCTGCACTCTGGGGTGCAAAAGTGAAAAGCACACACATATTTACATCTAGTCTCCTATTCAAGCTACTTCAAAGTGAATAGTTAGAAGAGAAATTAAAGCAAATGGGGGAAAAAAGGCAGGAGTGCAAGGATCTTCCTTTCACACAATAAAAATATATAAAGGGAAATATTCTTCAGTAAGGAAGAATATTGAAGCTGGTTCCAAGATATCAACTTCAGGTCTTAGAGAGGAGCACTTTAATTATAACTTTAACAATGACAGATACAGAGGAAAATGTCAACATCTGCTAATCCGTCATTTTTCTGCTGCACCAAAATAATGTCTACATTAAAAAAAAACTCTCCACTTACCAAGTGCACTTATAGCATCCTCAAAAAGATTTGATCGAGATGTATCACCTGTTGTACTGTAAGATGAAGACAAGTGCAATGGTAATTACAAAACTTTGGAAAACTTCCTGTTTTTCAAAAAAAAAAAAAAAGAAAAGGAAAAAAAAAAAAGCAGCAGCAGCTGTAACTCTCATAGCCCCTTTTGTTTCTAAAAAACCAACAAAGCTTTCCAAAGAGCTCTCTTTTGGTCCTATAGTGAGAATAGATTTTACAAACTTACAATGCTAGCATTTTTAAAACAAGGCCAACCTTCCCCCGCTACCCCCCAGAAGTTTGGCTCTTGCCCATCTGCTCAGGGATTAGCCATCTGCTTGCTTGAATGCTTTAAAGGGTGGGAGAACAAGGTGGATTTTCAAAAGCACACAGCAGTCTCACTAACTGCTTCCCCACAGCCACCAGCTTGACCTCAATGAGGACCCAAGGAGGCTGGTGGCAAGCACTTATTAAAGTCTTAGTATACTGCTTTCCCAGGAATACAAACTGCTAACATCTGCAATTACTCCATCTCAAGTTATCAAAGTTGTTAAATTACAGGATTAAAGGTTCACCTCCATGAACAGCACGGAACACAGAGGCACAACAGAACAGAGGAATACCAGTTTTAATCAGACACAGCCAAGGCTGCCCAGTTCCCAGGGCTGCAAAATTAAAGCATCAGCCCCCTGGTCTCAGGGTGACACCCAGGGTGGGTCAGCAGGACTCCTTCAAGGGCATTACAGCCCACAGGGCATTGAGCCCAACTCACTGTGGGGTGCCAGGAAAAAGTGCTGGGGGAAGAAATCCAGAGGAAGAACCGAAGGCAGGGAAAGGAAAGCTTAAGGCACCATGCAGAAGAAGAGCATGGGTCAAGAGTGCAAAAAGAGGAGAAAAAGGGCCAATCATACTTAAGAAACACTTGCCTGGCCGTGCTCTGCACCTCATCACCCAATCCATGTCTTTTTATTAAATTCTACTTCTAAAAATGTTTCATAATGTGGGGGGTGTGTGTCTCTACTCTACACACATGTATTTGGAATTCCAAGTGTTCACAGGGACAGGGAATGGAGAGATAGGGGGATCCAGACACCTGTGGGATCCAGCAACTGCTGAGACCAGTGTGGAAGTGGGAAAGCCAAGGACTGCAGCCAGTTCCTGGGCAAGCCCTCTCTGTGTGTGTGTATGTGCAATGGGAATCTGAGTATCAGGGCCTGGAGCGGGGTGGCAGGGCTCAGGCAGTCCCCATGCCCTGGTACCAAGAACTTGGCAAACTCTAAGGGGCCAGCTATCAAAAGAGAAATTAATATTTTTCTTTTGTGTTTTGTACATTTTCATTTTGCAGCAGTGGGCTTTGCTCTAAACAGCCAGAGGGGAAGTGGATGTGGCTGATCTATCTTGCATGAGTGCTGGGATTTTTCCCGCCTGAGCTGACCTAAGCAGGCAGACATATATTTATAGGTATATCCATATTGTGTGTATATTTTGGGAATACACAGTCTTGATAACATGATAGACTTGAGTACATGGAGCTGTAGAAGCCTCAAATTTATCAGGCTACCAGATTTGGCAACTCCTATCAGCAAGTGAAAGATCATCAGACTGATCTGAATGTTTTCAGAAGATGCCACAAAAAATCCAGCAAGGCACTTACAGAGATCTCTGTAAGATCTATGCAAGAAATAATTTGTTACAACAAGAGTGCTTCACTAGAATCTGTCAGTAGTTAAGATTTATAATCAAAAAAAGATCAAAGACAAAGCAAGATGCCAGCTGGCCTGGCCTTGGGTCAATAAATCTTGCCTTAGTAATTTAGCTTCTAAAGCAAATCAGAAGCAAACAGCATTCACTGAAATCAAGGCAGGTGATGACTTTGATGTCTATGTTAAATTATTTTGTTTCTCCCTGTCAAGTGTGTACACTGAGGGTCCCTTAGTGCAGTTTTACAAAACTGTAATCTGTACATGAAAAACACTATTTCAGTATGACAGATTGATCTTTGAACCCACTGGACAAACTAAGCAGGGAAAAAAAAAAGAAAATCACCCCACTTAGTATTTTTTAACAACTAAGTTAATTTGACTGATAAATGAAACTTCATTTGCATTCCATTTCTAAGAAATACTCATTTCTCAGAACAGCAAAATTAAAACATCAATTTGTGCATTTAGTGCAAGAAATTTGTGATGAGTTTTTCAAGATATTAGGCAATTGCAAGTTTTGCTTTGTTATCATCAAATCAGTATTCGACAGTGTTTAAATACAATCACTTAAAAAATACTGTCTTGTGCACCAGTATTCCCAGAAATAACACACAAATTATTTAAACCCAGAGCACAAAAAATGAAGATTTGATGCTATGCAGCACTTCAGGGGTCATTAAATTCCTGTTAACAACATTTTAATCCCATGCAGTACTTCAGCAACTTAAGCAAAAAAAGGCAACAGCATACAACAGGGATGAAACCTCTAACTTCCACTTGATTTTCTCAACTGTAGAAAATTGAGGTGAAAAGTTTTCCCAGGTTTCAGAATTAATTACCTGCAGATAGGTCAAAGAACATTCAGGGAAAAAAAACCCCAACCTTGTAGCTTTAACGCATTACATGATTAAGAGCAATACCACATCCTACATTTTGGAAGTAAAAGCTCTTTGCAAAAATTAAGAGACTCATACAGCAATAAGGAATTTATGGTTTGAATCTGATCAACATTATCAAAAGCACAATCAGAGGGTTATGAGCAGGACAGGACACACTCCTCTTCAGACTTCAAGAGCTTTGTCAGCAGCGGATCCCCACTGCAGTTGAATATTCTCAGTCTGAAAAGAAACTTGCAGGATAGCAACTCTGAAATGCCTAACAGGAGCTCAAATCTTGTCTCATTTAACTCTCCCCTCCACAGGTTTGTTCCCAAGATCACACTTCCCACAGGAGAAGGCATAAAAAAGGAGAGGTGCTTCTTACAATCAGTAATAACATACTTGAGTCTGAGACTGAAATTACAGTCAAGAAAGAAGAAAAATTAAATAGAATGGAGAGAGTGATTGGTGTAACTCCATAATAAAAACTTAAGATCAAAACCAGAAGCAACAGAAACAGGAACCCATTTTTGGAGGCTTATCCATACCTGTCAATTGATGATGGACTGACAGCAGCTGGTGCCTCAGGTGGTTTTTCTTCAGGCTTCTCCTCTTTCGGAGCACTCACAGGTGCTGGCTCACAAGCCACTGCATCTGGTGCTGGTGGTGGAGGGACAGGAGCTGGCACAGGGGCAGGAACAGGGATTGGTGCAGCAACGGCTGTGGGAGCTGCAGTTGTTGAGCCAACAGTGGAAGTGGCATTTGACGGCTGAGTCGCTCCAGCTGCTGCTTTGGGCTACAGGAGGACAAAAGAGTTCAGGCACGGAACAAAGATCATAAATCCACGGCTCTCTGAGTTCTGTTAAGACCATTTGTGTTTGCTATCGCTGCCTCAACATCAAGCACAACATTAAAATGTTGCAAGACATTAGTTCTCTCTTGCCCTTCACTGTGTTTAAACAAGCAACTGAGAGCGTCACTGAGGTACTCACACACATGAGCGCTCACACTCTGAAGTGAAATTCAAAGATGTAAATATTTACAGACCACAATATTCTAAATATGAAAACAATCCTGAGTTTTACAAAAGCACATTTTCCAGAAGAAGCCAAGACAGTTGCCAAAAACTATCTGCAGAACAAGCATAAGCTTTTCTCACCACTCAGATGTGGAAAAAAGTGATTAAGACAGAAATCACATTTCATTACAAATGTTGTTTGCTGGAACACAAGATGAGAAAAAAAATTAAACTTCACCTGCAACATGTTTCAGTTATGCAATCTATGCATTCAGAGCACTAAAATAGCATCTCTTCAGTTCATGAAGTAAGCACCAAGGATAAAGCAAAATGAAGGACTACCAAACTTACAGCAGAATATTTAGAGTGAATAATACTTGTATGCAATTGTGAAATAATCTTCACATCTCTAATGGAAACCTGAATTTTTCTTGGATACAGTATTAATCCCATTATATAAAAATAGCCCCAAGGGCTGACAAAGCTGACCCCAATCTTTGCCTTTCCAAGAGAAATAGCTGAACTTCAGCAAAACTACTTATTCAAGGTGCACCACTTTCAGACATTCCCTGCTTGAAGAAGAAAACATTAACTTCTTCCTTTTGTCTGCAAGGAGAGGTAAAGCTTAAGAATGAATAGCTTCCAACATGATGGGCACAGCAAATAACATTTTAATAAGCACTCAGAGAAGAACACTGACACAGTAGGAATGCAGGCGGGGTTATTTTCTGCTGGATCCCTAAACCCTTAATGCAACAACATCTGAGCATCAGACAAAGTTAGCAATCTGTGTCTACATGACTGGGCATGTCTTACCCACAATAGAATCAGGAAAGGGCAATTGAGCTCCAAGAGTAGCAAAAAGGTTGTAAGACTGAAGAAATGCCCAAAGTACAGGTCCTTTATTATCAGAATATACTGAATTTAGCAGTTCTTCATAGAGATCTGCCTTTAGAATCATAGAATTGTTGAGAAGACCTCTAAAATGATTGAATCTAACCCAGCACTGCCACACACACCACTAAACAGTGTCCCTAAGTACCACAGCCACACATTTCTTGAACATTTCCAGGAGTGGCAGTTGCACAACTTCTCTGGAGCCTTCTGCCATCAACAAAATGAAAAACTGGACTCTGACATCTCATCTGCACCTGTTTTCTTGTACTGATAAATGCCCCTGTGGCAAACCACAGACTAGCAAGCTGTTCATTCAGGAAGAGAGCAAGAGCAGTTATCTTTAACAAGCCCACTGGTTTAATTATGTTTACTATTACCAGAGATAAATAAGGGGCATCAGAATATATGTTTTCTTTGTCAGGAGGAGGAACTCGACCTTCAAAATTAATTTAATATTGAAAACACAGATGAAGCCAGTTTGATTCAGATCGCCTGGAATGCCTGGAAAATCAGTGGCTTGATTCCTGGAAGCAGCCTGACAAGTGGTTCAGAGAAGAAATACTTCAAACACGTGTCACAGTCATTCCCTATAAATTGCACTTGCAGGCTTTCAAAACCCACAGGTTTGTTTACTGCCAGATGTATCCTGTCTCTACTGGTTTATGCTGTTGAGTTTGACAGGAGAAAAAGCCATGAACTATGAAAAGCAACATGGAAAGGCTGGAAGAGATCCATACAGAGGATTTAACCACAAACTACCTAGGTTGCCTTCTTCCTTTTAATAATAAAAGGGAAAAAATAACAGAGACATGAAAGAGTAAACAGTAAAATCAGCCATTAGCATTTTTTTTTCTTTAATACATATATTCAGCACAGAGCAAAAGCAAAAATCAGCCCAGGCAAACCAAGACTATGAAGCAATATTTTTTATCTATTCACACAAGCTTTTTACTGTTGATCTGAATTTGCTTATGATGAAATTCCACTGGTTTTAAGAATGGATATATACACCTACTAATCACAAGAAGAAATAGAATTAAATTAATGAAGCTTCCTACTCAAAAGAAACGATTACTCACCTTTGTCACCATAACCACCACAAAGTTCTTCTCATCTATCTTGTATTCTTTAAGAGCAGTTTCATCATTAAGGATTTTACCTGGGAAATTAAACAGGCAGAAATTAAAAAGCTGTTTAACAAATCAATAAATGATCTTGGGATTTCCTCAAGAAAACATGTTTTATGCAGATTATAAATAAATGTTAATTCAACAAAAAGCAGTTTGGCCATTAAGCTTTGGCAGCAGAGCTACACTTTTCCTCATGTGATGTACGGAGTAGTGGATAGCTTGAGGGCCGCAGCCCTAAGTGTTGCAGATGCTTTAAAACCATTTAAAATAAAAGCATGAAATCTGGAAAGAGTCACTGGAATCTGGAAAGATCCTTAACAAAGACACATGTAATACAGAGGAAAGGCATTAACAGACAAAAAGCTTAACCAAGTAACTTATGTCTGCTTACACAGTAAGGGAAATTCCTTTCTACTTATCTTCCATTTGTTCTTCAGATAAGAGCATTACCTGCAATAACAAGTGTGCGACTTTGCAACTTTAACAATTTGCAAGGCTAAAACATTAGAAAAAGCTAGAACTATTCCATAATTTCCCACCTTGACAGAAGGATGAAAGAGCTATCAGACAAACCCAGACACATCTGTCATACTACAACTTTCGATGTTTCACAAGCAGAGGTGGTACTGTGACAAAATAGATTTGCATCACTTCTACAAGAACTTAGGAACACAGTAAATCACATACTCTTTGCCTTTTCTTAGAATAAGCTGACTTGGAGATAGCACCACAAATCAGAAAAACAAGTCTGTATTCCAGTGAGTTTTATAGCACTGATTTCCACTACAGAATTTTCGGGGAATATTTTGCAATTAAAACTGATTCATTTTCTGAAGATGTGCCACAGACTACTTCCATTTCATAACATCTCCAGTGGACTGCAACAAGAAGGACACATCCTTACCCTGATGATTGCAAGGAAATCAAGCAACACATGCACTGTGTGGCACTCAGAACACAAATGACTGGTTCCACCAGTCTTGCAGGTCAAACATTCAAGGAAGTATTACATGTAGTGCAGTAATAGCAATACCTGTAGCATCTGACTCAGAACCTTCAAGGGTTTACTCACAAATTTTTATAGGCACTTCGGGGAAGGCGTTAATGAATGTGTTTGCAATATAATATATATACTTTATGAAAGTATACATATAGACATCCTGTCTTCTCAGAACCCACCACTCTCAGGGCTTCTAGAGCTCACCCAAATTCAGATGTCAACACAATGGACAATCAGAGCCTCTCTAATCAAAGTCAGCTGGGGGTGTCACTTTGCTTTACCAAACTATGAAAATTTCACAGTTTAATAATTTTAATAATAATTCATTTTAATAAAAGTAAAAACGTCACCAATATACCCTCATATCTCTTGTCCAAGAACAAAAAAAAAGAGATAATCTGTCTCTGTACAATATTATATTATCAATCTTATTTCCTACATTTCCTACTGCTTGTGAGGGTTATTCAATATTGCAGATACATTCTGACTTCACAAAACACTCCAGTCATGTCACAGAATCTTATGCAATCTTTGATTTTTGCAATCACAGTAACACAACATTAAGAGTGCCATGCACTCTTAGTACACACATTGCACAAAACCTTATGCCTGGTTCACATTTCTTGGTTGTGCAAGAGACTTCCACCTTCATGTTCTTGACGTGCACTCCCCCCAGTGAAGTACCAGGGACATAAAACTTGCTATGGGATGTTGTCCAGAGGAGCTGTACAAACACAGAGACTCACAGCTTCTCTCCCATCAGCATCTCTCCACTGTTAACAGTGGCTTTGGCTTATCACAAGTGAAAGCTTTGTACTTGTTACAAAGCAGTACACGACAAAAGTGAAAAGTCCACCAAAGTTTCTTTCAGACCCAGTTTTAGAGAAAATAAAACACTAGAGGGAGTACTGGAATAGCACCAAAGTTCTGAGATGAAGTGAAAACAAAAAAATGGATTTCTGTATTAGCACCAGAATGAACAAGGCAAGTAAAATAAAGCTCAAATAAGTTAATTTCATGTTTTTAACTGACATTAGCCTGCTTTTTGCTAGTACATAATGCACAAGCTCTGACAGAGCTTAAAAGTATTGAAAGTACCTTTGTACAGCAAGGATTTGGTGGTGAGTTTCTTTTGTCAATCCAAAAGAAATAATCTAGCTTTTAATTCTCTGTGGTATATACAGCAATGCCTCAGCTATACACAGCATAAATTGAAAAAGAAAATAATTAAGCCAGAGCAGCAACTTTGACCTGCTTAAATCCTGAATTCTTGTTAAAAAAAAAGCTATTTCTTCTTCACCCAGCATATTCTTAAGACATCATGTCACACGAGAAAAGATGTCAGACACACATGCATTAAAACCTAAAAAATTCTAACTCAAAATTAAGAGTTCCCTTTGACATTGAGTTAATTTTTGTGTTTGTGGAGGTTTTTATCCTGTCTCTACTTCAGTACTCAGAATTCTTAGAAGACTTAACATTCACATCCAAGTCAAACAACAACATAAAAGAAAGCATGTTCAGATAAGTTATCTTCAGAATATCCATTACCTGCATAAATTAGTTTTTGGCCAGCTACTGGAAAGGCATCTTTCCCCCTTTCTGATTCAATCTTCTCTTTCAGAGCCTTCACCTGAAGCACAAAAACAGTCTTAATGAAAACAAAGTTCACAGTACAAACCTAATTAAGTATACTTCAAGTTTTAAATACTGAAGAGTAGTTTCAATCATGCCTTGATTATGTCAAGTTTATCAGCATTCAGAATATGTCACTGTAACCACTTTGCAGAGCAACATGCCCCTTTCCCCTTCTGTGCTGAATCAAATCAGGTAATTAATTCTTCCATGAGAAGTTATTTGTATGAGTGCACAACACAGTGAAAAAGTAAATTAAGAAATTTGGGGAGCAAAAATGTTTTCATCTCTTGACCCATTTGCCCTGTTCTTTCCCTGAATGCAGAGGGCACAGCTGCTATAAACAGAGAGCAAGGTTTCCATCATCATAACCACTTTTCAGGGAATTCCTGGGGGGTTTTTTTTTGGCAAGATCACCATGACATCCAACCTTGAAGTCCCCACATGCAAAGACTTCTGCAAAATGTTCAGATGCTTATCTTACATAAATTGTTTTCAACTCTTCCCTCTCCACCACAATTTCTGGAGCTCCACACAGCAATTCTAAGCCTATACATTTACTGGCTTGCACTGATGCATCACCCACACTTTGACAGCACCAACAGCTCAAGTGGCACTGCTAGCTGCTGTCATGTATGAGGACGCTCTCAGTTCTCCAGGAAACCTCTGTAATGCCACCCTGAGGAGGGAAAGGAGGCTCCTGTAAAAGCATTCCTGCACTGACACACCTGCAGTCATGTTATAAGACAAACTGCCTGCACACACAGTCATTTGTTCTTGCTTTTTTGCAGACACTCCCAGTGTAGAGAAACCAAAGACAACCAATCTGCTATGAGCTTATCACTACAAGCTAACACCACCCTCTAAAGTTGGGGTTTTTTTTTTCCTGAATGTTCAAAAAATCTATTTCATAAAGCTCTGCAAAGATACCGAACGCAACATATTGCTTCCCTCTATGGAACTAAACAAAAATAGGGAGCCAGCTCTTTTTCCCCAGCAGATGAAGAAAGGATGCTTTTGGTATTTTGTACCATACACGCCATCCCAGCACCTGCCAATTGCCTTGGAATTAGTCTCCAACCAGGCAGTTCCTCTTCCACAGTAAAACTAAGAGCAGCTCACCACCACCCATAAGTCCTGAGGATAATCAAATTTGACAGTAGTTTGCTGAAAGCATCATCATTCTCAGGCACTTACTTTACAGCAATCTGTCCTATACTTGGATTTACATTTATTTTTAAAGCATATTTTCTTGAAAATTAAAAATATGAACTTGTTAATTCCTCCCCAGTTTTAAGGATGGAAGTGACTCATGTTGCTGCTGAACAATTTCCTTCACCACAGATAAGCCATCAAGGATTTTTTTCCTAAATTTTAATAATAATACTGTCTAATACTTCACACAACTTCAGTTAAAGTCCTGCATGCACTAGGGCAAATCCCTTGAATCATGTTAAAAGCGTGTTATGTTTGCAAATGTCTACTTTTTAACACCCTGCTTATATATTCTTATGCTCTTGTACCAATCACTCAAAGATAATGACTCCAGACTACTTCTTTTGTACCCAGGTACCATGTTTGTCATAGATTTGTAAGAAATATTGCAATGTGACTAATGTGCACAATCTATTTGCAGGGAGAAAATTAAAGTTTGTTTCATGTCCACTGCATAAATCAAGGTACTTAGTCAACTTAGTCTCCCTTATTTTCTATTGTTTTATTCCAGACAACAGTCTTTTTCCCACAGGGAACAAAACCAAGATGTGTTCCTTCAAACATAAATGTTTGAACAGCTAACAGTCCAGGTCAGGACACACTGAACACACATGTTGATTTACTGCACAATAATTGGATCCATGAGAAGGAGTTAAGATATTTACTGCAGGAGGATCCAACAATTCATTTGCCTTTGCTGACCACCTGTGTGTAGCATTTCCCTTGTTATTACTGTGCTGTGATTGATGTACTGCAAGCAACCTGAGGCACTGCTGCCTTCCAAAACCTCCCAAAATAGGTCTGCAAACCCTCCTCCATAAGTCTGCAACAAACAGGACTATGCTTTCATCCCTTTGGCAGGTGGCATCCATCTCCAGACGTAGGCAAACTTCCATTTACACCATGGAGCCAAAGGAAATGAGAAAAAAATTTTTTCTGGGAATCTCTTCCACTGTGTTTCACCACCCTCACTGCATAAAATCCCTGCCTTACATCTACTCTTAACAGGCCTGCTAAGAGTAGATGTATCTTATATACATCTTTCTTATAAAGAACCTTCTGTTTGGCACTGGAAGGCTCTCCAAGATCTCCCCAGAGCCTTCTCTTCTCCAGCCTGGACAAGCCCAGCTCTCTCAGCCAGTCTCCATAGGAGTGTCCCACCTTCATGGCCTCCTCTGGACCAGCTCCAAACAGTCCACACCCTTCATGTGCTGAGGACCACCAAGGGCACACAGTCCCACAATATGCCACAGGATTACACCTAGGAAAACTAACTCAGCACCCACAGGCAGTTTCAGCCTTGTTGGACATTCAGGTGGCTGTGCTTCAGCTGTACAGGCCCCTTCCACAATCCAAAACCCCTCTCTGCATGCTAATACTGACATAATTTTTATTATTGTGGTGGTTTAGGCCAGGACAGACTAAAGACATGTACTAATTACTATGCAGTAACTGGATCCACCTGAAGCAGTTTGGTATTTATTGCCTCAGTGAAATGGTTATCAATGCAAATAACACATGAGGTTACACAACCATGTGGTCTTCTGAACATGAAAACAAATTACAGGTTTTCTCCTAGAGAACAGAGATAATCTTTGGCTAAAGCTTGCCAGTACAGGGGCCACCATTAACTTCCTAATTCTTGAAAAGACTGGAAATCCTGAGGAGAAAAGGCCATTACAGTTTTCAGTGCTGGTCTTTATTCTCTGCCTGTATTCTCGCCACATACATCAATCAGTTTAAGAACAGATTATATACTAAACTGGAACACAAATTATTTCTGTTCTCTGGCTGACAGCTTACAAAAATCTAAAAGGAATTTAAGCTTAACATAACTGTGCCAATTTACAGTATTTTGCTACCTATGCCCAGGGACACTGCCATTTGCAAAGGGGAAGATCATTTACATGGGTCTCTCATTTAATTGGACATTCACTCTACTGTGAACTTTTGCCATCCAAAGATACTCAATCTTATGGTGACTGACAGTAATCCACCATGGGCTCCTAATCACAAATTAAAAATTTAAAATTCTGTCATGTCATTCAAGTTGCTCCTTTAAAACTGAAAATACATCAAATAGTCGAGTAATTTCAAGATTACATTCAAGAACATTTCAGAGCATTGCTTAACTGCTTTATAAAGAATAGTGATTTAGATAAGGGAATCTGTCCTATCTCAAATGGATACAATGAACCGACTGGATCACACCTATTCAAAGGAACAAACAAAAGGACTTAAACCAACTCTTAACTACTAGAGCTTGAACCTGCAAGAAAATACAGTCAGCTGCAGACCCCATCACTCTCCTATCAGAGACAGAAGTTCAAGAAAACACTCGGGCTAAAATAAAAAGTGCTTTCCTATCTTCTGGCTTTCATCACTGCCTAGTCTAGGAGGCCAGAAACACATCATTTGCAGAGGATACAATACTAATTCTCACAGAAAAAAAGGAATAGAGAAGATCGGATACATCAATTTCCTCTTGTAGTTCTAACTGGAGTGACTGAAGGCATAGTAAGAAATAGCTGTGCCATTAATTCTGTGTAAGAGGGGAAATGCAAAACAACCGGTATGTCAGACAGTAGTATGATCCACTTTCATTTAGATTTAAACCATAGATGTTCCATTTTCAAGGAGGAACTAAAAAAATAGAGAGAAAGATAAATATATATATATAGAGAGAGAGAAAGAGAGGCTCTCTCAATGCTTTTCAGAAAATACAACTGCATCTTCCAGCTGCTGGTGCAGTGAAAGACTGAAAAAAGCAACATCCTAAACTTTGCCTCCAGCAAATTAGTCGGCTGAGAATCTGACTCCAGCACCACCATTGGTTATTAAGTGAAAATTAATTTTGGGGAAGCACACCCAGCACATTGATCCATCAAACTGAGAAATCGTTCACAGATTATGATTTATTTTACTCATAAATACAGATCCATAAACTAAACCTTCAGGCTTCCTAGCTTTATTCAACCTGATTAGGGTTCAAAATCTATTTCAGACCTCACCAAATCCCATTTTTCCTCTACCCTTATAAAATTTCACAGCACAATAAACAGAGCCTGTACTTTATGGCAATAACTTTAGGAATGAGCATCAATTCATCTACAAACACTTTACCCTAAAGATTCAGAAACAGCACACTAACAAGCCAAGATGACTTTCTTCTGTCCCCTATGAACTCAGATAAGAAACTCTCCCTACTACTCAGCAACTAAATGCAATGTCCTCGAGAATATATTATGCCATGCAGTCTGTTTAATAAAGAGCTAGAGCTGACTGACTCCTAACTGAAAAACTGAGGTCTTCCAAAGAAATACCAGTCATCAACTGCATCCCAGACAGGCATCTAAAAATGGGTTTCATGAAATCACCAATGCTGAGTTTCCCAGTTGCTCTTTGCAGTCACTTTTTGCCAGCTAAGTGAGCAGGGCACGCTGGGTTCTATCCAGGCAAGCAGTTCCCATTGATCACACACCCTCCTCCCTTTCCCTCTCACACACCAATTTTCATTTCTCCCACCTCATATATATAAATGCTAACACAGAAGAGGCAAGAATCATCAGTTTATTCAGAGACTCATTTCATAAATCCCAATGAAAAGGTGTACTTTCATCGATTTTAATGTATAATTACACAGGCAAGACAAATTGCTGAACTTCTTGAGATGCTGGGAGAAACTGAACACAAAGCTGGAAAGGATCTCTTCTGACATCAAGCCACAAACTCATCTTCCACACCATGGTCTCCATCAGGAATCTGATGCACCCACAGACAAGGTTCTTTGCTACCTCTACCACGAGGCTGCTACAAAGTTTACTCTGATATTGGAAGCCTTTTCCTAGATTCCACCCCAAGTTAATTCACAGACTATTAATACTGATTTGTTCTTGTGCTGATGTTATCATTCAAGCATGAGTAGCCTTCCCACATCCACCGGTGTAAAACATGTACATAATTTCACCAAAACTTTGAGCTAAACCAAGCAGGTCTCTTTAGTTTTCTTTCATGTCAGAGTCACAGTTTCCCACAGGCTCCAGGCACCTCTTTCCAAAGGCAGAAATTCATTGCCCTTGGGAACAGCTGGCCAGCACACTTAAAGCAGAAGAGCATCACTACTCTCCCTGGTTGTTTCAGGATCGATGATCTTCAGGGCTTCACCTGTTAATGAACCCGATTCCAATTAATCCATGCTGCTCACTTGAGAGCTGTTTACCAAAGTCTGACCCTCAATTAGGCAGACAGGTACTAATATTAAGCCTTGTATTTTTCAATGACATCATGCTTCTGTTGATTTGTAATTAGAATCTTATCAAATGAATTAAAGGACTCTGAAGAGATGGATCCCAAGACCAACTCTGAAAGACCCTCACTACCAGCCTAGCTCTGCTGAACTGCTTCTCTTGGAGGATAAATGCTGCACAGAGGGTTTTTTTTAAATTTACATTATAATTCTGTACCACTCTTCATCTTTTTCTGTAGTAAGATGACGTGTTTCTCCCAGACTTTGAGAAAAGTCATAGTTAGACAAGCACAAAAGATTTTACTCCAACTGGCTTTGCTCTTTTCCTCCTCCCTGGGGGAGGGCATCATACTCTGAAAAATTGTTTAGAATTTAGGCTTAATATTCCTGAGTTTTCTCCTCCTACTGCCATTGTAAATATATTTACCACGTGTTGTACTGCTACACAGCTACTGCTCAAAGTCAGTCGAGGACAATGCAGCTGTATCAGACAATAAACCTGCTAATGAAGCAACAAAATGACCAGTGCAACAGGTTTTACTACCCTTAATCAAACTCCATGATCAGCAACTGATTAATGACAAATACTGTGCCTACTACTGAAAACATGCAAAGGATAAGAAATTACTAAGCTCATAAGTCAATGCTTTACAGTTCTTTTACTGGTAAGAATCTATTTGGTTCCAGCTACTTCTTTCTACAAATCATAAAAGCAGATTTTTCTGGCACAAAACTCCATTTACAGTGCTCTCTTATATTTTCTTTCTAAACAGGACAGTCATATTTAGTCAGAAGGCAATAATAATGGTGGTTACATGAACAGATCACTGCCCTACTTCAGGCCTCAAAGGCATAACAGATACAGTAATTGGGAAGAACCACAGGAGAGGAAGAGCCTTGTGAATCCAGGCAGGCTTCCGAGCTTAGTAAGTGCCTGGGAAAAAAAACAAAACAGTTGTACTCCAATAAACAAGGCATCTAGAATTACTCCAGCACTTAAAAACAGACAGGATAAAGCATTCACAAGCTCCTCTATTTACTTGCTGTATTTACTGCTGCTGAATTTTGCATACAAAGAAAGAAGCAGCATCCTCTGAAGAAAAATAATCTGGAATTGTCAAGGTAAAAATCTAAATTCAGCCCCGACATTTACTTTCTCTGCAATTACCTCTACCTTTCTACTTTCCTCTATAAAATGCATCTCATCTATATACAAGTGAAATTTTTAAGTAATCATTGTGCACTGACCAGAGATCAAGAGAAATAATTTCTGATCTCAAAGCTGGCCTCCAGGCCTCCACACACTTCCGCCCTGCATTTCAAAATTGATGTAGGCCCCGTCTGAAAGAGGAGACACCGGGGCCAGTTCTCTGATGCAAAAAGGTGACTAAAAGCAGCTTTGTACTGACAGAGGAACACCAATGTCAACCTAAAGCAGAGCTTTCAGCTATCTGCAGCTTGAAGAAAACCAGGATGATGGACAGTCCTGCCTCTGAAGCCACAAAGGCTTGTTTTAGTAAGAAAGCTTACATTCTGAGTGGTGACTCTTGCAATGGTCTTGTTAATTAGCACAAAAAATCCTCCTGTAGATTTGGGCAGACAGTTTTTACACTGGGCATATTCCCCACAAAGTGATTTACAGGTATAAAAGTGACACAGTTGAGTATGAAGAAAACTGGCAAGACATTTCAATCAATGTTAAAAAGACACTTTAAAAAAAACCCTTTTCCAACACTGCATGCCTCTGACACAAAAACACAGGGAAAGACAAGGAGAGGGAGAACCAGAGTGGGTGTGCAGACAGCTCTGTGTGTGCTCACAGCCACGGCGAGCCCTTCCCTCTCCCTTTCCCTCTCCTTTGGTGCTCCCTGCAGGGCAGCACGCAGAGGACAGCCATCCTCACGGGCCCTAGGCAGCACATGCTGCACATCCCCACGGCCTGAGAAATAAGGAGAGGTTTGTTTCACCGAGCCCACTCCACCCACGGGAACCTTGACCAAAGGCACAAACCCTGGTGGGAGAAAACATTGCCAGCCCTACCCCTCAGTGCTGTAAATTTACACCCCCCCTACCTCACACCTACAGATAACCTTTTCTGTGTTCCAGGAATTCAAAGAAAATGCTTTCAAAAGGTTTGTCAGTAAATACCCACATTTACACACAAGGGCAGCAATGGGACTCCAGACAGCAGCAGGATCATCTGCTCATATTAATTATTTTTAATTAAAATGTACTCTCCTTTTTCACCAACTTTCAAAGGGAACACCTTCCAGCCTGCTGTTATCCATATCAAGGACATGCTTTCCAGTCACAACTGCAAAACAGACCTTAAATATGTGTACAGAACCATCTTTAAGTGTGTACAATCTCTATATTTATTCAGTGTACTGGCCACCTTGGGAAGTTTAGATTTTGATAAATACAGTACATAATACTGCCAAATCATTAAAAGTACAAAGCTAACTGTTCTTACCTAGTTTAGCTGTCAGTAAAGA
The DNA here is from genome assembly GCF_035770615.1 of Melospiza melodia melodia. Taxonomy (NCBI): domain Eukaryota; kingdom Metazoa; phylum Chordata; class Aves; order Passeriformes; family Passerellidae; genus Melospiza; species Melospiza melodia. The sequence continues at coordinate 78,016,804 of NC_086226.1, read as the reverse complement.
AAATTCTCAATAAATTAGTTGAAAAATTATGGACAGAGCCACAGCATTTTAAAAATGGGCAACATGTAAAAACATATTCCAATATGGATAAAATAATTTTCGTTGTATGAAGTAATTTATGCTATCCTATCGTTTCCTTTATTAAATTAAAAAAAAAATGTGTCATCCAGCCTTAAGTTCTTTGGAAATGATATTTAAAACACTCACTAGAATTTCAGGAAAATATTCCTGAACTTATGAAAGCCTAGCCTTCTTCAGCCAAGAATCAGAACAACCTCCTTGCTTGAAAATCCTAACTCTAATCAGGAAAAAGAAAAGGACTATCCACGAAAGAAGAGCAGTAGCAAAAAGCCCCTAGAGAGTTAATTAAACAAATATAAATTTTAGCAGACCAAAATTCCAAAATGCTACAGGCTGCGAAGAAAAATGAAAACAATGGGTGGAAAATTGATCTATTTTTATTCTAGTGATCGCTGAAGTTACAATTTTGCAGAGTCATGTATCAAACCACAAGCAGCAAGTACAAGCCCTTCAAATTCACACCTCCTCTGCCTGTGCAAGAACACACATACACAATAATAAAATCCTAAAGGGAGGCAAGAACAACAAAACAATCCTCCAGAAGAGGAGAAAGAGATCTACTGTACAACCCAAAGAGTAATTAAAAAAAAAAAAACCAAGGCCTGAAAAACATCTTTAACCTAGAAGGGTACTTCTGGATTTTGAACTGAGCACTTTTGCTCTAACCATAAAATGATAAAACTCCCAGGGAAATACTAAAACAATCCCCTTACCCACAACTGCTTTAGGATTAACTGAAACACATGCAGGAAGGAGGTTTTTAAGGGTATTTTCACACTCATTCACAAGCCCAGGAGTCAGCTTTCACCATTTCATTCAACAGCAGTGCCTGATTTTTTTTCCAGACCTGCTACAAAGTTAATTCTTCTGACACAGTAACGCCAGCATCCCGAAACCTCCGCACAAAGCGCACACACACGCACACACTAAGGACACACCAGAACACGGCAGAAAGGCAGACTCGCACAGCTGAGCGTTCTGCTGACACGGTGTTAAACAAGCTGGCTCTGCCCGGGTGCGCAGGGGCTGTGGCGGAGCAGCGAAACGCGAAAGCCCAGATTATGTGACACACAGACTGCAGCCAAAGCACTGCTGACATCCTGAATATTCCTTGCACTTCTCTGCGTTCTGACAATCAGGTTTTTAGGTTAACAGCGCGGGGGGGGGGGGGGGAGCTGAAAACAAAACGGGACAGACTCAACTTTTGCCAGGTGTTTCTCTTTCCAAGTTGAGAATGTTTGTTGGAGATTTTTAAAACCCTGCTTCGTGTCTACACAGCGATAGCCACAAGAGAAGTGCCACATTTAAAAGCCTACAGCGTCACCTCACACAAGAGATGCGGCCACACAGGTCTGCACCAGAGTCGGACAGCGCTTATTATTTGCCCCTAACACAATGTTTAACATGTTTACTTTCTCACAGAGAGCCAACAAAAAGAAGCAGCAGCTTGTGCAGATGGATACATGCTTTCATTTACTTGGTTAAATCTAAATTCTCAAGCCGCACTTGGAACACCAGAGAGGCCACAACGGGTAAATCCACCCCTGTGCTGAGCTTGATGGGCCCACCATAAAACTTAAAGAAAAAATAGCCAGGTTTGCAAAAATTTAATTTGATAACAGGCCTTCCCCAATAACAGGGCCTGAGGCTAAATATTTTCATCTTCTTTAGTCAGTCAGGGTACCTGAGAGTATCTTTGTCAAGCAAGGTAATAGCTTCAAGTAGAGTTTTCACTCACCCAAAATACTCACTTGGCCGATGTTTTAAAACACAGCCAAACCAAAACTAGTCACTCTGTTGAAGGCAAGTTTAAAATCCAACTGTGTGATTTAATAGGGAAAAAAAAAGACCATTTGCTTGTGCACAGAGCTAATTAGCAAGGCTAATTAGTTATTGGGAAGTATGTTGCTTCAAATTATTACTGGAGGTTGGTTGAAATATTCCTATCAACGACAGCTCTCGGTTACAAGCATTAAACCTTGCTGCCTTGCACAGCAACATCAAGTCTCTCCAGATTAACTGGGTATGGAGAGTAAGGGAACACAAAAAGGAACACAAAAGCAATTTTACAGAACCAGAGCCCAGCTTGGGAGCAACAGGTTCCCCGTGCCTATTGCAACCACATGAATTTTGGCCTTGTCACAGCGCAGGGCAGAAATCCAAGTAAACAAGCCTACCTCTGAGAAACACACACATGGTCCAAAGACTAAAAGTAACATTTCCCAAACTCCACGAAACACGTTTCAAGGTCTCAGGAAATTAATCTAAGAAAGCAGCAAACTTTCAGCTAAAATCTGTGTATTCCAAAAAAAATCTGACTGAGAACTTCAAAGCACACACTTGTGAGGCACTTGCTCAACATAGCATATTTCAAAGTGTTTTCTGATTTTAAGACTCAGTTTGTAACTGAAGGCTCAAAGCTGTACTTCTCTTTACTAATTCTATGATTTTTAGTATTTCCAAAAGTAGTTTCTTAGTAATTTTCTAAAAAGTGTGCCACGGAAATTTAAACACATTTTTCACTTCTACAGCTAATAATAAGATCAAGTCTCTATCCTGCTCTTTTTAAAACAAAGTTCCCCCCAAATTCTACCAGATTTCCTCTGTCTTACCACCCATTCCTGGTCAAATCCTGAAATTATGCTCATGAGGAGCATTTTTATTTTGAGCTACTGTAGCAGCTACATTTATAAACAGAGGGTGCAGTCTCATTTTCCCACAATCCAACTTCCAGTCATCGCATTCTGTTGTCTCATAAACTGGTGAGGGCTTTGACTGGCAACATTCCTTCAGTCCTCTCCTTGAATTTACTTCCCAGGACCTTACTGAATGCAGAGAGCAAGAGGAGGAAAAAAAAGAAAGAAAAATAAAAAAAAGAAGAGTTTTCTCAGTAACAGCAAAGACTTATGTTATAAATATTTTAAGGTTTCTGACCCCTGCTTCTCCTAGGGCATTTGCCATGTCCCTCAGTCACAATGGTAACCCAAATGAGGTCTTAGTCCAACTTTGAGCTGCCATCCTTTATTTTTCTTAAGATGGAAGAGAGTGAACCAGCAGCCTTTATAAAGGCAGATACAATGCCCCATGGTTTCTAGAGCTTCACTGCCCACCTGCCACAGGAAAGGTGGCTGGAAAGGAAAGCTGCCAGCCTCCCCAGATCTTTCAAACCAAGGCCACGAGAGTGTCTGGACTTGGCTACCAAAACAACCAGGCAAGTGACAAGGCAACTTCCAACCCTGCCAACTCACTTAGGGCCCTTCCTACTGCATTTCCCTGAGGATTTTCCAGCAGGTTCCTGTGTGCCAGAAGAAAACATTCACCTGGAAGCAAAACGTGTCTCCTCCTCGCTCACAGCATCCAGAGGCGCCGGGAAGGAGGTTGCTGTGAACCCCATCACACACACCCCAGCACCGAGGTCAGCAGAGTCTCTGCTGCACTCCCTCCCCTCCAAGTGCAGACTGATTAATCACTGCAGCTCGCCCCGTGAGGCCAAACCATAAATAAACCCTCGCAGCTCCACACACCTGCCGGGGCACACAGCGATGTACCTGGCAGCAAACCCCAGAATCACGCCCCTGCCCTGGCAGAAAAGCCCCACAACCCTCCCAGCCTCCCCATGGAAGGATGGGAAGGACCACCACGTTTTCCTTCTGCTGGACCCCCCACCCGGGAGAGGGATGCTCCCGCAATATCCCCTCTCCCAGTGCTCCCGTTACAAACCCGCGCCCCACTGGCTGCTAACCCACGGCACCCCGCTTCCCGAAAGGAAAAACTTTCCTTTCCTACAGAGCTCCTCTCCTCCCCAGAACTACGTGAGATATTTATTCCCCCTCCCACCTCCCGGGCTGTTTCCCCTTTCCACCTCCTGGGCTATTTCCCATTCCACCTCCTGGGCTATTCCCTTTTCCACCTCAGAGCTATTCCCCTCTTCCATCTCCCGAGCTATTCCCCCTCCCACCTCCGGGGCGTTCTCCTCAAAAACAAGGGGGGAAAAAAGTCCTTCCGCCGGAGGTTTGGCCACGGCAGCCCCTTTCCTTCGAAGATGGGAAGTCACTCCTACCCACCAGCATCCCGAGGGAAAGGGGATCCCTCATCACCCCCGCCTGAGCTCACCCCGCTCCCCGCGGCCCTAAATCCCCCAAAATCATCCCGGGCGGACACCGCACCACCCCCGCGGCCCTGACCCCCTCACTGAATCTCCAGACACCTCCACAGGAGGAGCCCGTCCCTCTCTTTTCCCGAGGGCACAGATCCCCGCATCCCTGCCCACGGCCGCGTCCCGGGAATGGTGGCTGGGGCGGGGGGGGGGGGGGGCGGTGTGGGGGAGGGAAATGGCGGGGGCGGGGAGGGAGCCCGGGAATGGCCGCACCGTCTCCTCGGGGTCGATGTCGATGCGGAAGGTTTGCTGCTGCAGCGTCTTCAGCGTGATCTGCATGGCGGCGGGTACGTGCCGCGCTCCGACCGCCCTCGTCCCTTCCCCGGGAAGAGGTGGCGGGGAAGAGGCCGGGAAAGGGAGGAGGAGGAGGGAGGCGGCGCCGGGCTCGGCGGGAGGGCGGGACGCGCATGCGCCGCCTCAGGGGCCCCGCACGGCGCAGGCGCGGGCGCGCCTGAGGGCGGGGAGAGCGGGAGGAGGGGCGCGGGCAGAGAGGCAGAAATACAAAAATATATATTTATATATAAATAGAGAGAGAAGGAACGGAGCGATTGCGGGCGGAAAAGGTCTGCCAGTCCGGCCTGTGAGCGGACAGGCGGACAGCAGCGTGTCAGCCCGGCCGTGGCGCTGAGTGACGCGTCCAGTCGTTGCTTGAGCACCTCCGGGGCAGTGACTCTGCAGTCTCCCTGGGCATCCCGTTCAATGCCCAGTCACGCTTTCTGTGAAGAAATTTTTCCTCATATCCAGCTAAATCTCCCCTAGACCGGCCAGGAGAGATTACTCCATCACCTCCCCGGGCAGCCTGTTCCAATGCTTTTCACCATTTCTGTGAAAATATTCTTCCTAATATCCAAATTAACCCCCCTCTGCCCCAGCCTGAGGCCTCTGGTGAGAAGCTTTCTGAGGCTTTTCTTCTCCTCAGAATGTGGAATTTCTGTGGTGGTGTGGTGGGAATGTTAAAGGCTTGCCCAGACTGAGAAGGTGAATTATGTTGCTGAAATACAAATCTTCCAAATTGCATCTTTCAGTGCACACAGCAGCTGGGAGAAATCCTTGTCTTGCTAACTTCTTTATATTTAATTGCAATTCCTGGGGTATCAAGGACTCAGCAACTAGAAGTCACTAGGTTCAGGAGTTTTTAGGAATTCATGAGAAATTTCAGGGAATCATGGAATCATTTAGGTTGGAAAAGACCTTTGAGATCAGTGAGTCCAGCCATTAACCCAGCACTAAACCGTGTCCCCAGGAGCCACATCTACACATCTTTCAAATCCCTCCAAGGATGGTGACTCCACCACCCCCCTGGAAGCCTGTTCCAATGCTTTTCACCATTTCTGTGAAAAAACTCTTCCTAATATCCAAACTAACCCCCCCTCTGCCCCAGCCTGAGGCCGTTCCCTCTGCTCCTGTCCTTCCCAGCCCCTTCCCGGCTCCCTCAGCCTCTCCTGGGGCTCCATGCCCTTCCCAGCTCCGTTCCCTTCCCTGGACACACTCCAGCTTCTCAATGTCCTTCTGGAAATGAGTGGCACAAGACACACCACTTGTAAGTTGTTACACAAGTTTATTAATACACACTTGCTGGTTTATAGCACCTCAGTTCTACCAGTTCTGGTTTTGTAGAATATTAAAGACCATCTACTCCCAACCCCTGTGCCATGGGCAGGGACACCTCCCACCAAACCAGATCACTCCAGGTTGCTTTATCCAACCTGTCACTGAACATCACCAAGTGTTGAGGCATCCACAACTTCCCCAGGTAACCTGTTCCAGTGTCTGACCATCCTCACAGTAAGGAATGTCTTCCCTATATCCAACATAAATTTGGAATAAATAGGGGCGATTCCCCTAAAAAGAGGAGATTCCCCAAATCTCCCCCCTTTCAGTTTGTACCTATCCCTCCTTGTCCTATCACTACAGTTCCCAACAGTGTCCCTCTCTGGCTTCCCTGCAGGCTCCTTCAGATACTGGAAACTTCTCCAGGATGAACAGCCCCAACTTTCTCAACCTGACTTCACAGGGAAGGTTCTCCCGATGAACTTGGTGGCCTCCTCTGGGCTTGCTCCAGCATTTCCACGTCCTTCTAACACTGAGGCCCAAGAGCTGGATGCAGCACTGCAGGTGAGGGTCTCACAGGAGGAGGAGAGAGGCAGAATTGCCTCCTTTGACCTGCTGCCCACGCTGCTTTGGATGCAGGCCAGGATTCATTTGGCTTTCTGGGCTCTGAGTGCACGCTGCTGGCTCATGGTGAGTTCAGTAGTTTGCAGTTCAGTGTTTGAGTGGTTGATGCATGCCTTTGATGGGTTATTAACCTGTGTTTGCCCTGGTGCTCCTTAGGTAATACAGGAGGAGAGCTGCCACAAATAAACTTTAAAGTTGAGCCAGCTGTGTTGGTAAAAGAGACCCTTTCCCCTGCACCTTGTAACCTCTTCCATCTGCAGGTGTGGGATTTCCCGTGGCATTTTCTTTGTATACAGGCTGTCTTTCTGCAGAAGGGGATACTTATGTCAGGCTGACTTCATGGCAGTTAAACTCCAAATTTCCTAGCATTGTGTAATGGCCAGAGAATTTCTAGCCTGCCACATTGTCAGCTTGATGTTTGTAATAAGAACCATCTTTTAACTCATTTTGTTTTACAGTAGTCTTGGCTTCCTCACTGTTTCCTCCCAGCAGCTCGGCCAGCAGGCAGCATTGCCAGGCAGAGGGAAAGAGGGAGACCCCTTTCCCTGCAGGAATGAGGGAATGGGGACGTGCTACACGCACACACAGGGCTGGAGGTGCTGCTTCTGCCAGCGTCCTGCTCATCATGCTCTGACACACAGACAGCCAGAGCCTCCCGCAGCTTTCGCAACTAGAAAGAAACCGCTGACTGTTGCTAGCAGGAATCCAGCATTCTTGACAGCACGGCGTAACTTGCTTGCTCTGCGTGGAGAGCCATTAAAAGGAAAAAAAAGAGAGAGAGAGAGAAAAAAAAAATGTCACTTGCTATTTTTTGCTTAGGTGGTTACAACTTAAAATATGCTGCTTGTTCAGTTTCACTCCTGCCTGATACCTAAGTCTATACTTTGAAGATAAAAGGGATTTTTTTTTGTTTTTAAACTTTTCATTCAGCAGTCCAGATATATGTAAGTGCTGAGCTTCACATGCAAACTGCAGTGCCTCATGCTGAGGGGTTGTGTCAGTTTCACTACTCTTTTCTGCTCAGATTGTGTTAAACTACTCATTCTGACTTCTGTGTTTGCTGGTTAGTTGGAGAAGCAGTTCTGCCCAGGGCTAAGGGCTCATTTGCACAGTGGCTGTTTTGCTCTGCTTGTAAAAGCCCCAGAATAAGTGGGAAACAACTCCAGAGGCTGTGAATGGCTAAGGATGAAGGGTTTCTCCTTCTCCCTTTATTTGAATTTTGAAATAGAATTTTGAAATAGAATTAGGGAAAAAAAATAAAAAAAGAAGCTGTGATTTTTCTTTTCCTCTCAGTGGTTCAAGAACTTATGACAACTCACTATATGAGGAATATAATAAATAAACAGATTCTTGGTATTTCCTCTAGCTCAGCCCATTCAGCTCCATAAAATCTGGCAGGGCTTGGCTCTCCAGTTCTTTCTTGCAGTTGCAAGAATTGAGGGTTGGAATTTCTTCCCCAGAGCACTCTCATCATTTAGTTTCATAGTGCTTCTCCTTGACAGCCAGTGCTTGGTGATTTTTTTTTCTTCATCCTGTGTCTGAATTATTTTGGGTAATTGCCCTGTGTACAGACTGAAACATCACAGTTAGCTAACTTCATTTACAACAGTTTATATGCTGACTCAGTCAGCATACAAACCTCTCCTATGCAAAGGGAAAAAAACTTGGATTGATTTGAGGGAGATGTGAAATGAAGCCAAAGACTTAGAAAGATATTTTGGTGGCAAATGTGTATGATGATTACTTTTTGATTCTTGCTTGCAAGTAACTTGATTTCCATGGTGCACTCACTCCAGCTGTGTGTTGCCATGGCTTTGCCCCTCTCAGTTCTTTTAGGTTGTCCATGATTTCCCAGGAACTGCACACTCCTGGGTTCAAGGACCCTGATTGTTACAGAACCTGTTGTAACAGTATCAGTACACTGTGTTGTCACCTCAGGTTGTGTGTGTCACCTCTCCAGCCACAAAAGAAGTCCCTGTGGCATGATACTCAGGTTTGCTTATCTTGGGAAGAGTTTCTGTGGTTTTCATGGCAAGGACTGAGGCAAAGACTCGAGTCAGTGCTCTTGGTAAGTCAATTCAACCTCTGTACTAACATGCAGTGAGTACACATATCCTCCTTGTTACCTGGGTCATCCCGCTGTCTTAGAAATCCATGTGCAATTCAGGCTGCCTTATCCTTGCCATAATTTTTACAAGTCCTACCCAGGTTCTAGGACTGATGGCAGATAAAGGATGTGAAAGTGAATCTCACCCCAAAGAACTGTTTAGGGAAGCAAGGGGTGAAATTGTGCTTGCAAGAAAGCAGCACATTCTGTTTCAGACCTTTTGAGGTAGGTGCAAGCTTTTCAAAAACAAGAGAGCACTGACAGAAATGGCCTGAACAAGGCCCTGAAGGTGTAAAAAGCAACTTTTTTAGTCTGTGTTGAACTGGGAGGAGGCATATGCAGAGGGCAGTACTCCAGGCAGATGCTTGTCAGTCTGGATAACAGAGGTGATGGAAGGGAGAGGCAAGCTTTTGAGCTGCTGGTAGGGATTAGGAAGAGTTGTTTCACGGGTAGCAGAGCTCCAGAAGGGCAGCACAGCCTGGAGGGGCTTGGGATCAAATAGAGCACATGCAGGTAATGGAGAGGTGAGGGAAGTTAGCACCTTGACTGACAGGCAGTAACATGACCTTACCTTTAATGAAAGGCAGCATTTCACACTGATTTCACAATAAGTGACCTATCCCCGAAAAATGCTTCAAAAGCAGTCTTTTCCCACTGGTTATGGACATGAAATACAAATTAATTAATGGGAGGTGTCCTAGGCTGTAATGTTTATTTGCCGTTAGGGTGAGATTTTCCTTTGAGTTGACTTCTCCATACAGATCTCCCACTTGCTTTCCCTGTATTAGAAATTAATTGAGAACACCAGTGCACCTTTTGTGAAGGCTGAACCAACTGCAGGCACGTCTCTGGAGCAGATGAACCTCTGCTTATATTCCAGTTTGCTGTAACTCATTAATTCACCCTCAATCTTATTCCACAGGCATTCTGGAGCTTTATCTGCCTGTTGGCAGCATTGTTTCTTCTGGTACAGAAATAATTTGGGGGTTTACTTTTGCTGTGAAACTGCTACCAGGCTTCCTCATTGTGCAGGACTAACACTGAAGCAGGTTCACACTGTTTGTCATTATGGTAAAGAGCAGCTGTGCAGGTTAATCAGCTGCTAATTAGACAGTGAGATATCAGGCAGTGAGCATGGAGGCAGTGGTTACATGCAGCAAGGTGATTGTAACCTCTTCAGCCTCTGCAACCAGCTGCAGGAAGAGGGTCTGGATCTTGCTTTTCTTTGGATTTGTCTGTAATCTCTCATGTCTGCACACCTCGTGGTCTGAAAAAAAAAGGTCAGCAAAAGGAGCTGGATCCTTCAGATTTGGAGACATCTCATTTTGAAGCAGTGGTACTGCCTTGGATGAGGGAAATAATTTTCAGCAGCACTCAGAAGTGTGGAAATACCATTGGAGTTCCTATCAGCCCTTGGACACCGTGGATGTTAGCACTGGCGTCTGCAGAGAAGAACCTACAGTTCAATTTTGTTGCACACACTGATGGAAAGTTATTATGACATCAAAATGAAACCCAGTGGTTACTGATAAAAGGGACTAAAATTTCTTTTATGCAGGGTTCATACTTGAGAGCAATCTTTATTTTTTATTTTGAGAGTAATTGCTTTTCTGTTGCTAGTTTTTTAGCCTGATTGACACTCAAACAGCTGCCAAGAATACTTGGAATTCACTACAAAATAACACAGTGGCATTAGACTATCATCTTGACAGGCTTATATATATTTATTATGCTAATTATGTGGGTGTAGTAATTGTATTAGGAATATCTAGATATTTTCCATTACTAAAATCAGTACCAAGTATGGGGAAACCCACAAAAGATTTCTCAGCTGACTCTAATCCGCAAATTTTCCTTAAACATATAATAAAAGTTCTCATTCAGCTGCAAGGCCTTTTACTTTAATTTTTTTCCTCTATACAGAGATTTAGGAGCAGTAGCTACAGTAAGTATATTAACTTCTTAATTTGTAATAAGTATTAATTTATTTTATACCATTTATTTAAGGAAGTAAGGGACAAGGGGTGGGGAGGGGCATCTCAGTCCAGGGTGTGTCTGCAAGGCATGCTGCCTCCAGGAGCTATTCCTACAGCATAGTCCAGCTTCACAACAGCACTGGGCTTGCAGTTGGAATCTAACCCCTTTATGTATCTGTTTTATCTGTACTGTTTGGTTTTTTATATGCTCCCCTTGCCATCAGGTCAGTGTCATTTTGCAGCTGCAGGAAATGAGGTCTGCCAAGAGAGGTCAAATGGGACTTGAAGTTGAGTACCAGGCTGCATAGTGCCTCTTGCCCCAAGCATTTCAGAGAAGAGGTCATCTTCCAGGCTTCTAGCAGCCATGGATCGTGACTCTGGAAGCTTATCCCAGCAGTGTCAGTGCTCTGACTGGCATTGGAATCAAACTCTTTAAATCTCTGTGTGCAGAAACAGCCTAGGAAAGGGAGGTATTGAATTCTGTATGCTTCAAGAGGGTTTATATGGGAATAAAAAAATATTTTTACCCATGTAAAGTTTCCTTATTTAATCACTGGTTTATTTGGAGTGCCAGACAGCTAAAAGGGAAGGGAATAAAAATGATTGGGACTTGACAAATGCCTCTGAAGACAGTTATCTGATGTCTGTGTCTGTTAGCAGGAAGGGCTGCTGGGGGGGGCTCTAGGGGGGAGTTACAGTGTTTCAGAATGCAGACTCTTTGCCAACTCTTCTAATATTTAGGCTTTGTTTGAGCTTCTGTCCTGTCTGTGTCCCTGCCTGTCCTGTAATAACAAGGACAAACGGTGGGCGGAAGCTGCACATTGTCCTCCTGTGGTTCTGCAGAGCTGCTGTGGGAAGGCCAGACATCTGAATACCCCAAAGCAAGGCCAATAATTGCATGAGCCAGTAAAGTGGCAAATACTGCAGCCAGCCCATTTCTATTGACTGTTGTCACAGGGTGAGTCTTCCCAGCTTCAGGATGGGACCGAGCAGTTCCAGAGTGGATCACTGAGTGCTCTATAAAAAGCTTCTAGGAAAATGACGTCAGGAATCGTCAGCAATTAATCTGGAACATCAATTCCAAGAATAATATTTATCTGAAAAATAGTGAATCAAATCCTGCAGGTCTAGCTGGGCCTACTACGAGTAAATTAGATCAGTTTGTTTTTGTATGAGTCATTAATCATATTGCAGTCATCACTGTGGTTATCTGAAAGTATTTTAATTTAATCAAAATGCAGTTAAAACTCATGTAAACAAACTTGGCCTAAGCTGAACAGCCACATACACAGACCAGTATTTTCCAGTGTGGTGTGAGGAATTAAACACCAAAACAGATCTTTCTACAGAGACCTTACTATGATTTTTACATTACTTGATTTTGAGCATGCACTTTCCAACACGTTTCTTTCTGCACTGACTGCCAGATAAAAGAGAACAATACACTATGCTCTGAAGCTTTTGTTACAGTGTTTGTAGCTTGTACAGGCCATCTGCTGTGGAGTAATGTTGCTGCTACAGTACATTGCTTTCCTAGCATATGTGTAACCTGACAGCTGGGGAGTGTGAGCCCTCTGGATTCAACAGGAATTCACTTGGATGTGTAGTTATTCTGTCTACATAAAGCCTTGTGTAAAACAATACCAACTCCTAGGTCACAGACCAAAAAAGCATAGTAGTTGGCACAGATATGGGTAGCTTCTACCCCAAACCTTTACTTGGAGGAGAAGAATGGATTCTGGAATGAGTTCAGATCCTGAAGCTCAGAGCTTTGTCCAGCCAGATTTTGAAAACTTCCAAACATCCCACAGCCTCCTCTGGCTCCTGCTGTAGTGCATAATAATTCTCGTTTTTCCCCCTTCTAACCATATGCTGAACTTCTGTAGGTTCTGCTGATGTCTCTGCCACGGAGTGTTCTTCACTGGCAAGACCCTGGCCCCATGCACTTGATCTCATCCCCACAGGCACAAGGAGCTGTGAGCCACCCCAAACTATTCTCTGTTCCATGCTGAACCAGCCCCAGCCCCACAGACCCTGCTCTCGGGGTGATTATTTCAGTCCCACAGTTCCAGTGGCCTCCCCTGAGCCCGTCTGTTCTGCCTGGGACCCCAAACAGGACAGAGTGCCCCAATGAAGCCTGGTGGGTGCTGAGCATAGGAGATCACCCTGGCCCACCTCCCTGCACCATGGAGAAAGTACATGCAAGTCTGTGGGGATAGATCCCAGAATCCTGAGGGAATTGGCTGATGTTGCCAAGCCACTCTCCATCACATCTGAAAAGTCATGGCAGTCAAGGGAATTCCCTTGCCTGGAAAAAAAGGAAGCTTTTTTAAAAACTCCTGTTTTTAAAACTGGGAGAAAGGAAGGCACAGGGAGCTACAGAGCAGTAAGCCTCACCTCTGTGCCTGGGAAAATCATGGACCAGATCCTTTTGAAGCAATGTTAGGGCGCCTCCTTGGAAGACAAGGAGGTGTTCTAAGATATCCAGCATGGCTTCACGAAGGGAAAATTGTCCCTGCCCATCTGGTGGCCCTCTGTGATGGAGGGACTGCAATGGTCAGCAAAGGAAGACTGACCAACATCATCCACCTGGATTTCTGTGAGGCCTTTGGAGACACCTGGGTTTGAGGGGTGTAGGATTGAGTGGAGGAGGAGCTGGGTGGATGGACACAGCCAGGGAGTTGTGGTCAATTGTTAGTGATTCCATGTCCAGCTGGAGCCTGGTGATGAGTGGTCTCCCTTGTGGGATCTCAGCACCTCAGGATGAGGGTGCAGAGTGACCGAGACCACCCTTGGGGGGCTCGGGAGTCCTGGGATGTTGCCAGAAGTGTCTGGTGGCTGCACTTTGATCCTACACAGGAGATGACACCTGTATGAGGACTGGGAGGATTTTACTGGGTGAATGGTGAAGGGATAAGTTAATTAAGGTGTAGAACACAGGGTTTAGGATTTCTGTACAGGGGGGTCTAGAGAAGTAAGATGGAGGAATTGGGGCGTGTCCTGTCCTTCTTCTTCTTCTTCTTGGCCTCCATCTTCTGTGGTGATGGTGGCACTTTGGGATTGGTCATTACTAGAAGTGCACCGGTTAATAAGGGTAGAAGGTATTGGGGAAAAATGATAAATATTGTACACATAACTTCGAGTATAAAGATAAGTGACCGGCCCAGGGGCTGTGGAGTGTGCCCATGGCTGGCTGCTGTGCAGACTCTGTCGGGCTGAAAGAAAATCTTTTAGATAAACAATTAATAAACACCGAGACCGAAACAAGATCAGAAGTCTCTCCTCGTCCTTTGAAGCGCCGGGCTGCCCAAGGCCACCCTGGGCCTTTCCAGGCCACCTAAACAGCCGAGAAACCGACACTCCTTCAGGGCTTTGTTCTGGGACTGGGGGTCTTCAATACCTTCCTGAGTGACACAGACAGGGAGAGCAGCTGGCACCAAGCTGCAGGTACAGTGACACACCTGAAGGATGGGGCCAGCCAAGGGCACCTGGACAAGCTCAAGAATGGGGCCCAAAGAACCCAATAAGGTTCAGCAAGTCCAAGTGCCAGGTGCTGCACCTGAGGCAATCCTAGACACGAGCGCAGACTGGCTGAAGAACTCATTGAGAGAAGGACTTTGGAGTTCTTCTGGTGGAATATAAAAGTGAACGTGAGCCCAGAAGGCCAGCTACACCCTGGGCTGCACCAAAAGCAAGGGGGAAGACATGTCAAGGGAAGTGATTGTTCCCTTCTGTCCTGCCCTCAGGAGACTCCACCTGGAGAGCTGCATCCAGCTCTGGATTCCTCAGAACAAGAAAGATGTGGACCTCTTAGAGCTGGTCCAGAGGAGGCCACAAAGAGGCTCAGAATGCTGGAGCACCTGTGCTAAGGAGAGACAGGCTGAGAGAGTTGAGGTTGTTCAGCCTGGAGAGGTGAAGGCAAACCTTAGAGCACTTTCCAGTACCTAAAGGGGCTACAAGAGACCTGGAGAGAGATTTTTTTACAAGAACATGTAGTGATAAAACAAGGGGGAATAGCTGAAAGAGGGCAGATATTTGGAGGAAAATTCTAATTCAGGTGATAGTGAGGCCCTGACACAGACTTGACCAGAGAATCTGTGAGTGCTCTGTATGGAAGTGTTCAAGGCCAGGCCATATGGGGCCCAGAGCTACCTGATCCAGTGGATGGCATCCCTGCTCTTGGGGATGAAGGGGAAGGATGGAACCTAGGTTATCTTAGGGGTCTCTTCCAACCTAAACCTTTCCAAGATTCTATGAAAATCTTGTGGGAGGAATCAGGGGAGCCCAGAGGGCTGGCCAGAAGTGCTGAGATGCGGGAAAAGCCTGTGGGACTTTGCCCTGCAGCCTCCCAGGGAGACAGGAGGTACTACTCAATGAACCTTCTTACCTCATGTGCCCAGAGTTCACTGCCCCAGACAGAGTGACCTGGTGGAGCCCTGGGAATCACAGGATCATTAGGTGCCTTCTAGGTACAGAAAAAATCATCAGGGACCTCTCCCAGGCTCAAAAATGGCCTGAGAGTGGTCTCACACTGTCATCAGCCACCTCACTCAACCCCCTTCAGACAAATCCCACTCAGGTCAATGGAATTGTATAAGACGAGATTTTCTAGCAGACCCCTGAGCTGAATATCCTCTACTCCTGGAATTCCTCTGCTTCTTCACCCCTGCCTTTGGGCTAAAATTCCTGGTAACAGTGTCAGTGGAAACTGACAGGAAAAAGGCACCAAGTACCTCATTTTTGCCTACATTTGCTGTCAATGTACTGCTGAACCCTTTTGTCATAATTTCTTTACCTGATTTACTTCTTACATAGCAGCAGAAGCACTTCTTGAACCCTGGCTTAGCTTCAGTTCTTCTGATCACACATCTGCACACCTCAGCAGAAATAATAATATAATCTCTGCCATAACCTCTCCTAATTCCTACTGTGCTCATAATTTTTTTTTCTTGTTCTGCCATGAATTCTCTTTTTAGCCAAGCCAGCCTCCTAAATTATCTGTTGTGTTTTTTCCTTGAGCATCAGCAAGGACTTTTTTTTTGAGCTTCTTTGCCCTTCAAACCCCACAAGAGCTGGCTCCCATTAGAGCTGCCTCATGCCCACCTCTTCCCTGAGTAAGCCACAGCTTTCTGTAGTGAGGGTCAGGGCTATTGGCCTTCCTGCTCCCCACCCTGGTCCAGGATCTTGAACTCCCCTGGGTCTGGATCATTGCAGTTGTGCCCTGACCAGTTCTTCCTTATTTTTAAGTAGCATTTTACGTAACACATCCAGACCAGCATACCCAGTGGGTACATCTAACATCTGTGCTATCCCTGACATCCTCTAGGAATCTCCCTAATGGCCTTTCCCTTGCTGCAGGTGCCAGGGATGATGAATCCCTCCAGGAGAACCAATTCCAGGGGCCAGAAACTCGACCATGGCAGGAGCACTGTAGTTGTGTCTCCCACACTGTGCTCTATCTAAAATGTAGAATGCAGGAGTATGAGACAGGGCCAGCATATCAAATATGAGTCCCTGTTTCCTAGAAATATCTTAAAACATAATAAAATCAGGGATTTTGTTGTAGGCTTTGTGTTGTTGTTCTGTTCAGGGTATTTTACTCCACATGACTCTCCTAATTAATTATGATGAGTCAGAAATTGCTTCTCCTGTACCGAATGTCTTCCTGTCTGCTGTATAATGTGTTTGTGATCAGTTTAAACCTGTTTAGTCTTGGGCCAGCACGACCACTTAGGTTTTCAGCATTCATTTGTATTCAGGTACAGTAATTGTACTGCTTTCCACTTGCATTTTGTGAGAGTAAATATGCCAAACTTCCGTAGTTTTGCCTTCTTTCTCATGAATATTTTAGTTGTTATTCTCTGCAGTTGTTCTGAGTTGTTTCAATGTTTCTTGAACTTGAGCTGGAGCCTGTGCAGCATCTCACTGGCGTGGTTTGTGCTTCTGGATCTTGCTTTGCACCTGCCCTGTGGAACTGCTTGAGTTTCTCACAGCTTTGTCTTCTTGGTGACATGTTGATACATTTAGGACACAGTTACACACACTTTCCTGTCTCTTTCAGCAGTTTTCAACCCCTGATCTCACAGAAATTTTTACTATTTTTGCCAAACAAGTGTCTGGAGTCTATGCTGCTTGCATTTATACGCTTTCTTCCAGTTTTCAGAGGAACATCTTTTTCCACATGACAGTGTCTGTAAACTTTGAGCTAATACACCTCCTAAGTTTCAGCAAGGTGTTTCCACATTTTGCAGCCCTGTCATTAAAGGAAACTCACAGTGAATCCCCAGAGAATTTCTCAAAGATCTTACTCCTGAAATAAAGTCCTCTCTCTGCACCTGATTTTCCTACTCTTCCTGGAGTCAGCTCCTTACCTGTTGTACCTTGATCACCATTCATGCCAGTAATGCTAATTATTTCTCAGATGACCTTGAGTTGGGTGGATAATGTTTTGTCTGTGCAAAGGGCATCAGCAGAATATCCAGTATTTTTTGATGGCTCTTGGTACTCAAGGCTATTTTTATGTTTTGGATTGCTTCAGATGGCTTGGGCTGAATGATGCTGCTGTGCCTAGACACTCCTAACACCCAAGTGGATACAAACACATATATCCCTGTTCTGTACTTCCCTTTAACGTTGTCAATGTCATTTTTTAGGAAGGCATCCACAGACATTTGCACACAACAGCCACAGCAAGTGCTTGAATGCAAATGGGGCAGCCGCAGGCTCAGAGTGAACAGTGCCTTGCTTTATCAGGTGGCTGAGGAGCGTGCTGGGTGCTATCTTTAAGAGAGATCTGCACAGATTCTTAGTTGGCTGCAGTGCACATTCCAGTTGAGCCAAATTTCAAGGTTCAGCAAGCAATTGAGCTAGGGCAGACGGAATAATTACAGAGTTGTGAAAAGGCTGAAATGTAAAACAGATGAACAGATTGTTCCCTCTACCTGTCAACCTTGGTGGGGGGAAAAATGTTCAGCTTCTAGGTAGCGGCAGTCTCTTAGCTCAGAGGGGCTTTCCCTCTCTCCCACAGCCCAGAATCATGCTTTAGACTGCATTGCACACAGCAGTCTCACATCTTTAGTTAGTGTGTTTTGTGTTCTGACACCAGCTTATCACCAGGACTCGTGTGCCCAGGTCCCTGCAATATACCATGCCCAAGGGTGCTGTTCCCAAGCAGAGTCTCTCAAGTCCACCTGGCCATTTCATATTTAGAGTTTGATTGTCGCAGACATCTTTTCATTAAAATCCTTTCCTTAGGATTTTTCCTCCTGAGAAGCTGAGGGGCCTCAGGAACAAAATGTAAACAATGGTTATCTGCTGCTGTGGAATGCAACAGGTGCATCTGGGATTGGTCTCCTGTGGATGTTTGGATTTATTGACCACTCACGGCAGAGCTGCTCTCGCTCTCTGCCGAGAGACACAGATCTTTGTTATCCTTCTTCTCTATTCTTAGCTTAGCTAGCCTTCTGAGAACTTTTCTTTCTATTCTTTTTAGTATATTTATAATGTTGAGTATATATCATAAAATAACAAATCAAGCCTTCTGAACACGGAGTCAACATTTTCGTCTCTCTCTCATCCTGAAAACCCCTGTGACCACGGTCACATTTGATCCCTACTGATCCAACCTTTTCTAGTGCTAGCTGAGCCACCTTTAGCTGATATGCCCTTCCCCATTGCAGCTCTTCTGTACTGTAGTGAGGGATTGCAGTACACAAGAGGGTACCAGGTTTGGCTCCAGTTTCCCATGGTTACCACTGAAATCAAATATTAATAAAACAGAGGGCTGATTTCCTTGGGATTTAGTAGCTTTTTTTTTTTTTTTTTTTTTTTTTTCTCCTCTTTGCTCCCAGCTGGCTAAAATATTTCCTTCTTTTCTTTTTCTGCAGTTTCCAACTGCAAGTTTAAGAAGTGGTTTAGAGGACTGGGGGTAAAGAGGCCTGCCTGCTTATCCTGCCCAAAGTAAATGATCAGCTGATGGTTTTGATTTTAGCTGTATGTGGCTCAATCCTCTCCCATCGAGCACACTCTGCAAAATGCAACTACTTGAAAATTAGCTTCACAAATTTTTTTTTAATTAAAATGAAGGAGGAAATTAAATTACTGCCAGTGAGAACAGAAGTAACAGTCATTCACTAATTGCTTGTCAGAAAACAGGTTCAGTGAAGGGGAAAATCAAACTTGATCGGTATTGCTGGGTTTGTCTTCATACATTCTTGGCTAAATGGTGTTTTCTGAGATCAAGAAGAGAGCCAAACAACAGCAATCCTGTTTCAGGATTTATGCAGAGTTCGCTTGCATGTCAGGTTACAAATATTGGTAGTTACAGTGGCACTTAATTTCTGCTACAATTGTCACATACAAATAAGATTATTGGAAGTGCAAGAGGCATGAAAGGGATAATTTGCTTGAGGTAAGAACTTTAAAAAAGCTCAGCATAAAGTCATTCAAGTTGGCTTTAAAGGGCAAACATCAGATCAGGCAAAGCAGGCAGACTTTAAACAAGCTTTAGCGAGACCCAGTGGAGACGTCATGTTGTCCAAGTTAATTGGCACTGAGGAGAGAAATTAGAGTTATCAGGATTATAAATTTATCAGTTATAAATTTTTATAAATCAGCTATAAATTTTTTCTTTCTCCAGAGCACTGCTGCTGCATGGTTGCTGTAAGAGAAAAGCCTGAAAGGACCCTGCTTCACAGAAGTGCACACTTAAAAAAGGAGCAGAAGAGAAGTAATGGGGAAAACAGAAAGAACCTGGCATTGGAGCAAAATTAGTACATGTTCAACAGCACTTCACATTGAGAGGCAAAAGACCCAAATAACCACAACCCTCAGCAGTGTGCTGCTTCTTATAAAGGATGGGGCTTTCACATTTCCAGCTGGAGCACAGGAGACAGGCAGCTCATGTGAATTACATGTTTATCCATGTACAAATGCCACCCAGTGCCTTCAGGGTGGATTAAACCTCTTCTACCTGCTGAGAAGAGGACAGAGGACGTGTCCTGTGCATGGAAACCCCGGTGGTATCAGCCCCAGCTGTTCAGCACCGCAGCCATGCACGATTGCTGCAGCTGGTTGCCATGGCTCAGGCCGTTCTGGGATCTCATCAGAGACTTCCAGCTTTGCAGAAGACACTCTCGGTGTCCTGCTGGAGACAAAAAAAGACAGGGAAAAGGACCCTCCAAAAGAGCAGGAAGCTCCACAGCCAAGACTGCCGTGGAGATTATTTGGCTTAGCATGAAGATTCAGGTCTGCATTACCCAAGGAAAACAATTATGTTGTTCACCCCTACAGTAAAAATTTAATTGCAGTATAAGTGCTGTTGTTTCCAATATGCACTGTATTAGGTTGTGAAAAATAGTTAGCTCATGCCTCATCAAGTGTCTGATTGCTGCTTCAGGTAGGAGATTCCCAAATCTTACTGCTCACTTACTGCACTGCCTCATTTTTCTCTGCCAAGTGATGTTGCCATTTGCTCTCTGAAATGGGAGTGCCACAGAAACCTTACTGCTTTGTGAATGTCACGGAATTTGTCAGTGTAACAGTCCAAACGTGCACAGCAGAAATCTGGAGTCGCGTAAAATAGACGAGAAATCTCACTTTTGTGGGCCTTCAGAGGACATAAAGTCCTTTGGAATCTTTTATCCCTGGAGTTTTATTTCTCAGTGTCCTGCCATTTACAACTAAGATGTAAATCTTAGACCATCTGTACTTGCAGGTTAGTTGTAGCTTCTTCTCATGTCTATCTTTGAAGTGTAAGCCTTGTTTAAAGATAAGACTCCTGTCCTAACTTTGGGACCCCAGCAGAGGGGTTACTGTCTTTAAAGGAATCTTGCTGGAGAAACTTTTTCAAAAGCTGTGAAGTTGGTGCCCAACTCCCTCTTTCTTGAAATGGGTATTCCCTCTTTGCATGGAATTGAGGTGTGTCAATTTACTGTTTTACATCCTTCTTTTATCCCTCTTATTTTTTTTCCCCATTCCCTGGAGAGCTGCCCAGTCCCAAGAAGCTTTTGGGGATGGTTTTTTCCCAATTCCGCTGTCACTTTGTCAGGAATCGGCAGCTGTGGGGCCAGCCCGTGGTCAGTTTTCCATGCGGGAATGGAGAGGTGCTGTACGGATGTCGGGATCACTGCACTCTTTTTACCCGGACAGCAGATGGCACCGA
Organism: Melospiza melodia melodia; assembly: GCF_035770615.1. NCBI lineage: Eukaryota > Metazoa > Chordata > Aves > Passeriformes > Passerellidae > Melospiza > Melospiza melodia. The sequence goes on along the minus strand of NC_086226.1, from coordinate 77,996,147 downwards.
AGCTCCAGAAACGCCACAGCTCTCCCGGACCATGACCAGGTTCTTTTTGGCTTCGACATCTTGCTGCAAACATTATTACTTCAATAGGCTTCCATTTGGCCTGCTGATAACTTAAAAGAACATTTTGACAGTAGTACATGTACACATTTTTAAAATTTGGTGATTTCTCCTGAAGCTTAACTTACTTTTCTCCTTTAGGGTACTTGGAGGAAATGGAAGAATTTATCTTATAGTGCTTTTAAGTGAGGATTCATTTTAAGTCTTATTTCTTGAGTTCGTTTTTTAGACTAATATTTGTTCTCCAGAAGTTTGGTTATTATGAATGCTGACTTAGATGAAAGAGCAGATGTTAATCATATGTATTAAAGTAATATTATTTCTAAATTATATTGCTTCCTGATGTTAGACTTCACAGTTTATGTATAGCATTCAATAACCTATGAATACTCAGTGCAAAACTGCTGCTTACACGTCTTAAAAAAACTAATACAAAAAGTGGATGTATAAGATCTAATTAATTCAGTTGCAAAGTTGACTCTGATTTCTATACTTTGTCAGAAGAAAGGAATTTGTAACTATCACTTCAGTTCTTATGAAAAGTAAAGTATAACCCATTTGCTTTTTCATTTCCAGGATGGCAAGAGGCATCTGACTGTCTGTGTCCAATCCCACACACACCAGTCTTCGTGGAAAGTGTCTTGTGCCAGCTTCTTTCCTAGGAAGCACTTTTCATAGGTGCAAACAGAACAAGAAAAAGTATTCAATTAGTAGGTTTTTTCCCTGCTGATCTTCTTTTTAACAAAACCATTTCACCACTGCCAACAACAGGAATATTAAATTACACATGATGGGGGAATCTAAATAATTCTCTTAGCTCAACAGACTTATGTATGGTAGAATATTTTTTCTTCAGAAATGCAGAAAACAGTCCTTTAGGGGGGAAAAAGTGTTGAACCATTTATCTGATTAAAATATTTATGGATGAAATAATTGTAGCTCATCCCTCATAATTTGTGGTACTCAAATATCTTTCTGTGTCTCTCTGATATGAAAAATAAAACAGATAAGAGAAGTTTAAAAAGTGAAGTCCATTCAGCCTTAAATAAAAATAGGAGGCTAACCTTTTCTGGCAATGGGATTTCTTCTGACTTTCAGAATCATGGATTGCTCAAGATGTATATAGACATTGGATGAGTAATTTTTGCCTGTTCCCAGTTTATCCATTGTAAATTCAGTTACTGATGTTGGGAAAACAGCAACATCTGGATCAACAACTTTTTACATCCCTCAGTGGCATGGATTCTGTGATAAAGGTATTTGTTAAGGATTTCTTGAGTGTTACTTAGGTTTTGGGTAGTAGATTTTTTAGGTTATACAGGACATTCAAGTGTCTTCCTCTGTGATTGTTTTCCATATCACTAAAAGTTACAGCTCATATTAATTCTAATTCTATTGTTGTTGACTCTATTCTTAAAAACTATGCTAATTGTCTATTCTTAATTCTGTTTCTGAGGTTACCCATGCTGTTTAATGATAGTTGTTTTTCAGATAGGTAATATGACATAATTTATCACGTTCTTAGTAAATAAATAATATGTTGGTTGTTAATAAGATTAATTTAATGCATATCTGTATGATTGCATACTTGCATAACATTCCAAATAAGACAAATAATATTCCTTCTTGAATGATGCTTCAAAATAGCTATTTTTATTTATTTAATCACTTAACAGACATAATAATTTAATTGCTACTACACCATTGCAGTAAACAAAAGTAACAACAGTAGAAAAGATGTGAAATTATGCTTGTTAAATATTGAATAAGTTCTGAGGACTGCCAGGTTAAGTGATCGCGTGGCTGACTCAGTATTCTGCTACCAGAAGCCTAAGTTTGCTCTCAGAACAAAATGCAGGTGTGAAAAAGAAGGAATGTCAGGTGGGGGGAAATCTGTCTGTACTGGGTTTTGATTCAGGTTGCTGGGCAAGGGCTCAGTGCTTGGATTCACTGCCAGTGGCAGAGATGTAGGGAGAAAATTGGGAGAAAAGTGGGAGAAATAGGGAGAAAAGTGGCCAGTGGTCTGTGTGAGACCTTGGAGCTCCCAGTGCTGTGTGACCCTGGCTGGGCAGCCCCTGAGCTCTCTGCTTTTCCAGGACACAGCTGCTTTTCCAGGACACAGCTGCTTTTCCAGCTTCCACCAGCTGGCAGTGGCCAGAGAGCGTGGTGGTGTTCACAGGGGTCCCAGGACGAGGGAAGAGATGAGAATCTTGACTCCATGCTTCAGAAGGCTGATTTATTATTTTATGATATATATATATATTATATTAAAACTATACTAAAAGAATAGAAGAAAGGATTTTACCAGAAGGCTTGAAATGAAAGGAATGGAATGATAATCACATCTTGTGACTGACCAAAGAGTCCGAGCCAGCTGACTGTGATTGGCCATTAATTAGAAACAACCACATGAGCCCAATCACAGATGCACCTGTTGCATTCCACAGCAGCAGATAACCATTGTTTGCATTTTGTTCCTGAGGCCTCTCAGCTTCTCAGGAGGAAAAATCCTAAGGAACGGATTTTCTATAAAATATGTCTGTTACAAGACAGCTTCATCCTGTTAGAAGCCAGGGCACAGAGAATGTTTCTCTGCCTGTCCTGAGAAGTCCTGATCCCCAGGAGAACACTGCTTTTAACCTTAGTCCATGGAGAAAACTTCCAAGACTTTGGGATGAATTGGAATCTATGAGTGTATGAAATAGATATATGTAGTTTATCACAGGGTGAAAAACTTAGAGTTTTGGGTTTTTAGTATGGAGGTAGATAGAGGACAAGATGGAGTATTTTGGGTGTTGTTTGACCTCCTTCTTGTTCTTCATCTACTCCATATTCTGCAGGATTGAGAGCACAGAGTGATTGGTTAGGAAAAGGCACAATGCAAATGTTCCATGAACAGACAAATAAATAGTTATTGGTAGAAAGGTAGAAATAAAATACGTTCCCTAGACCCTAAATTCCAACACCATCTGAACCCCCAGTGCTGCTGCAGTATAAAACTGACAAAGAGTTGTCTATTGTTCCAGCAGAATTCCTGCTCAGATGAATCTCCACTGAGGTTCGATTTTTTTAGGAAATTGAGGGTGGTAATATCCATACTGCCTGTTCTGCTGGCAGGAGAAAAAACTGGGTTTGTGAGCACATTTTGTCTGCAGGCTCTTTCTCTGCAATCATCAAAGTCAATGGAACGGTGGGGAGGGTCAAACAGAGGTGAGGATCACTTGAACTGGTGTCCTCAGGTTCTTTCTTTGTGGTGGAGGCAGTGAGCAGAACTGTAACTGTGCTCAGGAGGCAAGATTCAGTCAGCTGTCATCGTCTCTATGCCCACTGCAGACAGTCAATGAAATTAAAAGGCCTTCTCTGTTTCTTCAGCAGCTAGCTCAGGTTCTGTTAATTCTATCAGGTTCTAATTATTCTATTCCTCCCTAATTACCTGTGAAAAGGATCTTTTTCCTCTGCATGTTTTGAAGCCTCAGGTGCTCACCCACAGCCATAAATTCGCCCAATGCCTGTCTTACATATGACCAGCTCTCAGAAGCACCTCTCTGATTCTTTGTTTCTTGGTCTCAACTTATTACAGAAAGGGTGTACAGGCTCACAGCAAATCCTGCACAGGCAGGACAGGCTCTCTTCTCATGCCTTTGTGCAAGAAAACCACCCCTTTGTCAAAAGCAGCTTCATCTGATTATCAGCAGCTCACTCAAATGGCACATGCAAGCTGCTGTCCATCCTCCAGTTAATTCAGTATTTGCTGGGGAAACAAAACACCAACCTTTCTGTGCCCCTTGGAGGGCAAAGGAGCTCAGGAGGACTGGACTATTTTGAGTTTCAAGGCATAAAATTGGCCTACACTCTTCATCAGAAAAAGGAACCATCATAACAGGAAAACATCCTGTAAACACTGAGTTACTGAAGGAGCTCCAATGCAAAAGAGAGATACGAGAGAGATGGAAAAGGTGAGAATACCACAAAGAAATATAGAAGCAGTGCTCCTGCATGCAGTGATGTAGTTAGCCAAAGAAAAACTCAGGCAGAGCTCAAATTGGCAGATGATGTCAAACACAGCAAATAAAAGGCTGTTATTGCTCTGTTCCAGAGTGGAAGCACGACGAAGCTGCAGGTGTGCTGCTGAATGAGGATGGAAGGTTAATTAAAAATGCCCACAGAAAAGACAGAAGTACTCAGTGCCCACCTCACGTCAGTCATCATGGGTGAGATCAGCCCCCAGGTCTCCGTGCTGAGAAGCAATGACAAACAAATATATCAGAGAGTTCATTTAAGGACCATCTCCACAAATTGGACATCCATAGATGCCTGCCCCAGCTTCAGGGGGAAAAGAATCACCATGAGAGTGATTAGCCATGGGAGCCAGGAAAGTGGTGGAGTTCTCTTGATGAAAATATTCAAGAGACAGTTTGACAGAGAATGAAGAACTTAATCTAAGGCACTGCTTTCCATGGACGTTTGAAGTGCTGTTCAAATCTGGACCTTTATGTTGTTTTTATAATCACCTCTGGTTTCTGCAGAAGAATTACAATGAATGAAAGAAGTAAGTAGTCAGATTACAAACCTATTGTACATTTCTAGTGGTGACTTTAATAAACACTTGTACATGGCTCATCCCTTCAGTTTAAACTTTATTTCTCTTTTTCTTGCATGTCTGGCAGTTCTGTCCCCCTGCACTAATATCACAGAAGCAGCTGCAGAGAGAGAGGTTTTATTCCCCAAAACACTGAACTTTTTATTCCGAATTATTAGCTCATAATGTTTGAGCTTTGGCTTCTGTCATTAGCTCTTAACTTCTGTTTAAGGGTCAGTGGAAAAGCACTTTTTCTTAATGACAAAATTTTGTTTTAATTTCTGGTATTTGCAGCTACTCACCAGGTTATGCCTTGCAGAGCAAGATGTGATAATTTCTTCACAGCTCCCACTTGAATAATTTCCACTTTGTTGCTCTGTTGCTTTGATACACCCCTTTTGGGAAAGCTTTTGCGCTACCACACAGAAAGAAAGAGGCACAATTTTGTACCTCCATTCCGGGAAATTCTGTCCTCAAAACTATCCCTCAAACATTTTGGCAGATCTCACTTTTGAGGTCTGTCTTGGTTTGGAAAGACAGGTGTCTGCTGAGGAAGGCAGGAGCCTCCCCTGAAAACAGAGAATGTAAACCCTCCCCACCCCTCCAAATTGCTATAAATTTTAAATTAAGGGGTCTCTCAGGCAAAAAATATGGGAGCAGCAATAACAGCTCTTTAATAGGGAAAAGGAAAAAAAATAAAGGATAAAATGAACAATGCAGTGCACTAGAACAACACTGACAGAGTCAGAACCCAACCTGACACCCTGTGGGTCAGGGTGTTGGTGGCAGTCCCATTGGAATTGTGGCTCAGCCCTCCTGCAGTGTCAGGGGTGGTTCTGCTGGAGCAGGGGGATCTGTAGAGAAGGATGTATTCTTCCTCTGAAGATCCAGTGGGAGGAGAGGCAGCTGCTGTTCCTCTGGGGAATCCAGTGGAGAACCCATGCTGGTGTCTCAAAAACCTCTGGATTATATCTGGGTAGCAATGCTTGGCTCCTCCCTCTGGATTATATCTGGGCAGCAATGCTTGGCTCCTCCCCCTGGATTATATCTGGGTAGGAATGTTTGGCTCCTCCCCCTGGATTATATCTGGGCAGCAATGCTTGGCTCCTCCCTGTGGATTATATCTGGGTAGCAATGCTTGGCTCCTCCCTCTGGGCTCACATCTCCCAGTGGGATGCTGTAGCTCTTATCAGTCATGCAGTGACATTCCATAGCTGTTATCAGCAATGTCCCCTCCTGAGGGAGGTGTGAATGTGGTCACTCAGAGAGAGAGATAAGGCAAACTGCCCACTTGACAAAGGTAATCTGCCATACAGATGATAATAGAAAACATCTTGCATTGCAATCTTCAACAAGGTCTTAGTGAAGAACATCTGAATTTCCACTCTGCACCAGAACAATATCCAGCTGACTACTGTGTTTTTTTCCAGGAGTGAATAATGTTTACTGCTCTATGGTGTCCTGGAGCCTTTTAAGGCCTCACCAGACAGCAGTGGTGTGATTACCTCCTGAAGAGGAAGAGGCTGTGCTGTCACAAACCTGCAAATACTCACCCAAATATTGCCTTTTGAGTTCCACTGGGCTGAGTCAACATTGCTGCGACTTGAGGCTCTGTCTCTTGGACACTCTACAGCCCTGGTAGCTGGGATTTCACAGGGCAGCCTCCCAGCCCTGGTGCTGACATCCAGAGTGCTCTGGCTAATTCCTTTCCCCAGGCTGCAGGTCCAAGAGCTCTCTGAGCTTGCCACATGGTTTCCCCAGGACACGTATGATTGCCAGCAAGCCTAATTGCTTTTTGGCTGATGCAAGACATTCAGAGGGGAGAAAAAAATCATCAAAAAAAAAAAAAGAAAGGGCACATTGTACACATTAGCCTGCCTCTGTGCTCCCGTGGCCATGCAACCTTAAGGTTTGGATTAACGGCTTTTAAAGAGCCCACCCTTCTTTGTCTCCCCTTTTCCTTCTGAAAGTGGTCTTTTCCTCTCCTTCCAGCAGATGTTTTTCTGCTCTCAGTCTTCCCTCATTTCTTGGCATGACTGGAGAGAGAACACTTCCTGGGTTGTCATTAGTCTCCTTGTCAAGAGCCTCACAGATCAGGCCTGTCAGATGTGCAAAATCTATCACCACCTCATCCACAGTTTACTTGTTACCCTGCTGAGTTTCAGATTGGAATAATTAGTTTGCCTTGAGCCATTGCCAATTATTTTGCTGCTGTATGATTAAATGGACTGTAACTGAATAGCTGGTCACCAAGATTTAATGACTCTCCGCTGTTATATCTAGCCAAGTTGAAGGTTGTTTTTTTTTTTTTCCCTTTCTGTCACCTCCCAGAGGACTTCAGCTGAATCTGAAGGCAAAAGGTCACAGGCATGCACAACAATGAGAGCAGAATTTGCAATGTAGAATAGAATAACACAGAGGGTCCCTAGCATCAGACAGAGTTTATGAGCAGGGGGGTTAACAGGTTGTTTTGCGTACACACAGAGACAGACACAAATAAGAAAAGTGAAAAATGGACTTACTTATAAGAGCTATATCTTTTTTCCTGATTAGGAAAAATATTTTCCTGATTAAGAAAAACACTCTTCTTTAATATGCAACCCAGCTGGATCAAAGCATACTTCTAAATAGAAAGTTATATGCTCAAGAAAACGGATTCTTCATCTATGACTAACATTCTTGCAATAAATTAGTGTTTGTTTCCCCAAATTGATCTCCTGGAAATTAGGCATTTGATCTCTAGTTGTAAATTGCCACCTCACTAGAAGAAAAATGCATAGCCTGTTTTTAATGTATCTATGCCAAGTTTTGATAACTATTATGTAACTCAGCTGTTGAAACTGTAAATCTATTAAAATGAAAGGATTTTATTTGAGTCTTGGACTGAAACATTGTGGGCAATTTATCTACAGTCTGGACCAGCACATTTGATCACATCAGCAAAAAGATGTTGATAGTTCTGTGTCTTGCTCAGAAGAGAAATCACAATGTCCCCGTAGTACAATCTGTTAAGCAAATGTGGGTTTGTGGGTGATCAGCAAAAAATCACTGATGTGATTTTTGTAGTTGGATGTAGATGTGTAGATCTGATCTATTAATTCGATCACGTACATGCAAAGCAGTGCCTCCTACATTCCCCTGGTGCTGCAAACAGCCAAGCAATGATTTATCAGGCCAACATCCTCTTGATGAGAAAACTGAATCATTGAAGGCTTTCTGTGCTCTCATCAATGACAAAAAAGACACTGCCATTCATTCACATTCTTCTGGCAACTGCAATATGCAGGTACTGCCCCAAACACAATAAGCTTTTCCTTGTCCTGGAATGTTCCTGCTGCTCAGCACCACCACCACCACCACAGACAGTGAGCTGGCAGCTCTGCATCCCCAGGAGACCTTTGGCTGCCTGAACCCCTCTTCTTGAGCTCCTCTTTTCCAGCCAGGACAAAATGCTGAGTGCCTTTCTGACCCAGACAAGGCCAGCTGGCACGCTCTGGTGGCACACATTGGTTCAGTGGAGGGAAGAGGCCACTTATTCCTGTCTAGCCATCCATGGTTCCAGCTGTGGGGAGAAGCTGGCACTTCTGCCAGAAGCATCTGCCTGGGCTGCACCACAGGGTGATAAGAACAGTTCCTGAGCAGAAGGAGCAGTGGAGGAGCCTTTGGGTGCAAGGCATGGGTGGGCAGTGGGTGCAATGCCTGCAGGACCCCAGCAGCAGGCAGGGATCCTTAGGGATTCCAGGGTTTAGCCACAGAAATGTCTTTGAATTCAAAACAACGTTTTGGCTGTCTGGAGGCCTGGGGCAGGTTGGAAGAAGAGGCAGGGACAGGCAGGATATGCAGGAGGAGCAGCATGTCACAACAACCATCTGAGCTGGTGGTGACAAAATCCGGGGCTGGAGCAAAGCCCAGCCCCAGGAACCCAACAGGGACAGATTTCTCAGATGATTACACTGTGAAAGTCCTGGACCAGTGAGGTAAGCCCAAGACATGCGTTTTCAGATTAATGCTGATTTTTGTTGGTTCATAAGTAACTTTGACAGGATTGTTTCTGGACTTCAGACTTTAATCGAAACTTCAGGATAAGACACTAAGAAGAAGAAGAATATCTATCAAAAATAACTCCTCACAGTCAATGCATATATAATAAAAAAACTCCAAATCTGGTTTAATCACCACTCAATCCTACTGCTGTTAAAGAGAAGAAAAGTATGTGAGGGAGTGTTAAAATAAGATACAATAAGTGCATTTACAACCAAGTTGTGCAATGGACAAAAGAAACTTCAATTCCAAGTGTATTTGTCTGCATAGAACCTTCAATATCCAGTGGAATAAGGTTGTGCAGCTGCAGAGATACTATCACTGTTTCTGTCTTCAATAACAACTCACAGATTTTCACAGATTTTCACAGTTCTTATGGGGAAACTAATTGCCAAGTTTGGATGAAACTTGCAAGCGATTTTGGAGGTCATACAAACTGTTTTCACAGAAACTAAATCCTAACTAGACCTTAGCTAACCTTAAGCAAGTCCACTACACCTGCAGGTACTGCTGTGTACGAGCACTAATTAATTTTTGCTAATTAAAATTATTCAGAGGCAGGTACAGCTATCTCTGGTTTTAATGTAATCACTAGGTAAGCCTGGGTGGAAATCAGAAACCCTTGTTTTGCATCTTCAGAAGTTGATTGTGGGCACATCCATCTGTGCAAAAGAGAAATACGATTCTCTCCCGCAGACAGCAGATAAATATCATGTCAGCCCTCCTCTGCCGCTGAATCCCTGGATGCTCCTGTTATCTTCCTTTCATTGTTGTTCTCCCTGGCAGCAGGAGCCCTTCAGCAGCCCTTGCTCTGTGCCCAGAGAGGGAGGTGGGGTGTGAGGCACTCAGCCACAGCACCCCCAGGCAAATCCTCAGCTCCATTTCACCAGGGACCAGCACTGGGAACCTGAGCACAACACTTCATTTGTGGTCTGCTGGCTTCTTCTCCACATTTTTTTGTTTCTCTTGTCTATTCAGCCCGTAATCTTTTCAAAGGCTGGGACTGTCTCTGGCTGTCTAGACACACAGGGCCTATTACAATGGGACATTGATTTCTGATGGGGTCTCCATCTGCTTGCTGTATTGCAAATGATTGCTGCTAACTTTGAAAGAGCTACGTTTCAGCATCAGGGTTCAGCAGTAATAAGGACATTTGGATTTTATTGCAAAGGTAAATAATGCCTCTGCTAACATACTAATGAACAGAGAAATAATCTATTTCAAAATCACAGAAGTTTATAGGTTAAAGGTGGATTATGTGGTTTTCATGCTTGGCCAGTGATGTACGCTCTTGCTTTCTTTCTCTGCTATCTGCTGAAGCCAACTGAAATGTCTGACAAGTGGCTTAGTTTTTCTGCGCAGTATCTGTAATATATACTGCTATTTCTCAGCACTTTTTTGTTGTTGTTCTTATCACTACAGCTCAAGATTTTATTTGTAATACATAAATGTTATTGTACCCATTTCACAGAGTGAAATATAAGGGCATGAAGTGATACATAGACACGTAAAAATTATCTTCCAAGGAAGAGAAATCCAGATGCCCTGTCTAATGCTTTAATCATGGGTCCAGCCTTTCTACAGTACAGTATTTTATTGGAAAGCCTCAAGGAAACCTCTCCTTGACACATGAAAAATAATAAGTGTGATTCCTGCCAAGATTTTTTTTTCTTTCTTTTTTTTGAGTTGACAAATCAGTTGCCATGTCAAAACAGTTCTCAGAATTGCATCTTTTGTCTGATTCCCACATCCTTTTCCTCCGCTTATGTAGGCAACCAAGAAGATGCTGGGAAGCTGCAGCTTCCTTTGGAAATATTCCTTTTTTTCCCCCCAAAGATGTGACCACCTAAGGGAGCAGAGGGGAGGCGCAGGGCAGGGAGGATGTTTGGCACAGGGGTGGATGAGCAGCCCAGAGACATCCCTCTGTCCCTTTGTGGGATAACAGCTGCAGCACTGCCACGGGCCCCTCTGAGAAGACAGAAATAATGTGTTTGTGGCCAATTGTTCAGCCTTGGCAAGTGACCCTGGAGAGTCAGTGTTAGCAGCTATTGATACCAGGAGCAACCGGCCTCTTCCTGCTTTTGTGAGAGCACGCTTTGGATTACCCAGGGCGCTCTGCAATCCTGCTTTTTGGAACATGCCCAGCTCACCAGGCATCCCAAACTAATGGGGAAAAAAATTATAATTAAAAAAAAAAAAAAAACAAAAAACCCAGCAAAGTCTGCTATGCAGAACAGCATTTGAATAGACAGCAGCCAATTTGCCAGTACAACAATTCCGCATTGAGCTGATTCCTAGATATGAATATCCCTTTCAGGGAGAGCTTCCCAAATGAGGGGAATCCAGAAGCTGGCTTTTGAGAGCGAAATTCCCTGGGAATTCAGCATACAGCTTTGCCTGGCAGCGTTCCCACCAAAGAACCAACAAAAAGCAACTGGCTCTAATCCTTCTCCTTATGTATTTTGGCAGCTTTCTTCCATTTAAAAGGAAAATAAAAATAAAAGTCCATCTTGCTCCCACACTGGAAGAAGTCCAAGATACACACACTGGGAGTACAGGAACTGGCATTTAAGGTCCTCCTGACACTTTTTATGCTGGGTCTTTGATCACACAGAAAAAGGCAGTTTATTTTTGCCTTTTATGGTCTTAAAACAAAAAGTTGCTCTTGGAAGCTGTCTGCAATACAATTTGGTGTTCAGCCTTCCTGATAAAACTGTTCCAAATAGTGCCATAAAACAACAAACACCCCAATAATCCTGGTTGGGCCTCCTGTGTATCTCTTCTGAACCATGAATTTTGTGAAGATTAAAATAAATGTGAGACCAAAACTGCACCTTTGTTTTGTTTTGTCATTTGTGCGACCACTTCTTTTTAAAAAGCAGCAAACGTCTGGGAGCTCAAGGCTGCACTAAGACACAAACACACATGCTTTTTAGTGTCACAAGCCTTCATGATTTTTGGATGAGGTCTGAGATAAAGTTGTGGGGAAGATAGAGTGTGAGATGATGGCAAAAAGCCACTTGTGTCACTTCTGCTGCCCTTCAGGCATGCTGTCCTCAGACAGGCACATCAGAAAGTCTGAACCAGGGTTTTTATAAACTCTGCTGCTCTGTCCAGGTCAGCTCTAAGTGATGTGTTTTCTCTGTCAAGCATTTAGTCATGCAGGGTGTTAGCTCCTAGTATTGGTACAGAACTTCTGTTCACTACGACACTTTGACCTTTATATGGGAACAAAAACAAGACATTGCAGTTGTCCCAGTGATTTTTAGTAAAGATGTTATGAATTGGCATTTAAAATAGGTATTGTTCTCATGTAGCAAGCATCAGGCCTTGTATTTCATCAGCTAACACATCTTAATTTGGCTTTTAGGGAAACGTCATATCTTACCCACATTAAATAATCTTGTTTATCTCAGGAGCGGTTTGGAGAGAGCAGAATTCCCAAACTGGAAATAAATTATCTGCTTTTATTCAGACAGACCTAGAAGGGCAAATATGGTCAGATCTTAAAATGTCAGATCCTCAGAAGCTGTGATGTCCTAGAATCAGTGGAAAATCTGATTTGCACCTACAGAGTGCCTAGCAAGTGTCTAATTTGAATACTCTGGAATTTAACAAATTCTAACTCACCTAAAGAGAAAGGTGTGCACTGCCACATACACCAGGCAAGGATCAGCAGAACAAAATTCAGGGCTCCTTTTAAATGGAAACTGATAGCATGTGAGGCATGAGATCTTGTCTAGCAGTTTTTAATACTCAGGCAGGAAAGGCTAAACTGTATAGATGAGGCATGGTTGTTTCTAGCAGCATCTCTGACTGAGTGGTGATGGTTTTCCATGCTGGTGCATCCTCACCAGCGGAGATGGAATTCATAAGACAGAAGAGGCCCCCATTTTGTCATGTCGCTCTGTTGTTTTTAGGGGCATAAATTTTGTTCAGATGAAGGACATTTGGGCAGATGAAAAAATGAAGCTACAACATGACAACCAAGGCTGTCTGTAGGGTACAGCAGAGGCCTCAGTTCATGCCTCCCCATATCATGGCTGACAGCAGCATTTCAGACCTGTCGTGGAGACCTCACCAGGGGATAATTCTGCTGTTTCATTTTCCTGATCATAGAATCAAGTGTGTGTGTGTGTGTGTGTGTGTGTGTGTGTGTGTGTGTGCTGAGAGCTGCAAGCAGTGCAGACAGCTCTGGGGGATGCCTGCAATGCTGAGTGCAGTGCAAAAACGAGTCTGACCTCAGCAGCATCCCTCTCTGATTGAACTGAGAAGGAAAACAATGCCTGCAAGCTGCACAAAGATAAGGAATGGCATGGGACACACAACAGCCTGGCAGCTAATTCCAGTCCTGGATAACAGGTTGGGGTGAACCACTGAGGGGACACTGCTTTCAGAGAGCACTGTGCTGAAGAACAGCCCAGAGAGAATTGCCCCAGAATTCCCACCTGGGATTCTTGACAGCATCCCTTATCTGCTCTGTATGTGCAGATTTCCTTTGTGGTTTCCTCTTCATCTTCATCAACGTGTTGGAGGCAGTCCAGAGGAGACCACCAGGATGAGCAGAGGGATGGAGCAGCTCCACTATGAGGAAAGACTGAGAGAATTGGGCTTGTTCAGCCTTGGGAAGAGGAGGCTTCAGGGTGACCTAATTGCCCCTTCCAGTGCCTGAGGGAGACAACAAAAAAGATGGAGAGAAACTATTTATGAGGGCTTGGAGTGACAGGACAAAGGGGAATGGCTTCAAACTGAAAGAGAGTAGGTTGTTTTGATGGCAATTCTAACCCCAATCTTGCTGACTTCTCTGCTATACTACTGCTATGTAGTTTTTTGTACAATATTTTTAATAAAATAGCACAGGGGGAATGATGTTTTCCGATTTTTGATGCTGTCATGCCCCATTTGGATCGTGCTGGCTTTCATACCCTGCAGCAGGTGGAAATGCGCTGAAACTTTGGGTTCACCATACAGCAAGAGCAAGTCTAAGTGCACAGCACAGCTCATTCAGTGACTGACTGAACTCTGGTTTCACTTCTGCAGCTGCAAATCTGGCAGTTGCATCTGTCTGACAAGTTGTGGCTGCAGATTTAGCTGGATGGACTGTGGGGTATTTCCTCCTAACCATACGTCAGTGATAATGAAATCACGTTTCACAATACCTCACTGTCAAAGGAACACCGTTCAGCAGAACTTTTCACAGGCATCAGAAACTGTCTATTTAGGGCTAAAGGGTTCTTGAGCAGCAGACAGTGGTAAGGATTCAGCTGTTTTTTTCACAAGTACAAAACAACCATGAGGGAAGTCAGGTGGGTCTCCAAGGCTTCAGTACACTGCTAAACTGGCAGTACCCAGGTAATCCAACCTGTCTGGATCTGACTGCTTCCCCTCTTCATCCTTTCTGGGCAGGTGCTGAGGTGCTGCTCACTTTCCTTCTCCTCCTACCAAAGGTTTTCTGCTCCTGTGGAAAGGGGCAGCAGGAAGGGGCACGAGCCTTTGTCTCAGCCTGCACTGTTCACTGCCCAGCACATTTACTGACAGGCAGAAATAAAACCCTGAGGAAGAAGAGAGCAGCAGAGTTGCAGAGACATGATCTGTGGGTGGTAGCCGCCTGCAGAGGACTCAGATTTTGGCCCTTTCAGTCATGAAGAAATTCTCAGAGACACAAGAGGCCTAAAAAAGTAATCAACACAACAATGCCTTCTTCATATACCACAACTCCCAAGATAGGGAATCAAGATAAATTTCCATTTACTCAGTGGTGTAGTAGCCCAAATCTACCATTTCCCAAAGGGTCACACGTGGTCATGCTCTGTGCTGATGGGCTGTTTGGATGCTTTCACCTGGAGTAAATCAAAAGTAGTACTAAGTATCCTATGCCAGGAAAAAAGTGAGAAATTTAATTTACTGCAGAATGCCATGGAAAGAGCACATTTAAGGACAGCTGGAGCAAAGAACACCTGTGATATCCAGTGTATGGCAATCACTTTGTGCTGCTTTTGGCTGGAACACAATTAATTTCCTTCACACAGGAGTGTGGCCGTGTTTTGGATCCTGCTGGGAGCTGTGCTGGTGACACAGGCATGTGCTGGCTGTGGAAGCTCAGAGTTTGCCCATCAAGGACCTGGGAAGGGACAGGGCCAGGAGAGATGAGCCCAGCTGGCCCAAGGGATGCTCCAGACCATGTGGGATTGGGCTCAGCACACAGAAGGAACGGGGGACATCTGGAGGGATGGCTTTTGTCTTCCCAAGCCGCCTGTGATGGAGCCTGGCTCTCCTGGGCACTGCCTGCCCATGGGGAGCAGGGAATGAGCTCCTTGTCTTGCTTTGCTTGTATGTGCAACTTTTCCTATTTAAACTGTCTTTGTCCCATCCCAGGAGTTTTTCTCATTTTTGCTATTCCATTTTTGCCCCTACTGCACTGCTGGAGGAGTGAGGGAGCAGCTGTGTGGTAATCACTCACTGTCAGTCCTTTTTGGCACCCAAAAATGGGGCATGAAGGGTTTGAGAAAATGACAAATTTGACTGGAATGTGCCTTTTAGATCTGCCACTGGATTTGGTTTTTGGTATGCAGCACAGTTGCCTGGCCATAAAGAAAGATGTGCTCTGTTTTATACAGCTACAGTTGAAGGTGTGGATAAAGATGGAGTACAAGAGAATTGCTCATTATCCAGGTTGGCCCCATGCTATCACATGTGTGATTCCTGCATGCTCTCCTTCCTGGAGGACAAGCAGAAATCTGGTACAGTCTTTCTCTAGAAAGAGGATGATAAGGAATGGAAATAAAAATGCTGTGCCAGACGCAGTCCTCTTTCTCTGCTTTAGTAAGAGCTCCACACTTTCCCCACCTCACACATGAGAACCTGTGCTTTACACCCTGGTGATTCTGATGTCTTCAAGTCAGAACTGAAGCCTCCAGGCCTCAGATTTCTGGAGTCTTGACCTGTTAGTCATGAAAGGATAGGTGTTCATGAATCAGCACATGTTTTAGGTTGGAAATAGGGGGTATTCTATTCCTATCGGTTAGAGGAGGAGCAGGTAACTACCTGCTGTTAATTGGGCAGCTTTTTCTTGATCTCTTCCACAACCAATCCTCCCTCCAGGAGATCTCTTCTGGTAACGGGTCATTAATTATGAATTATCTTCTGTTCATGGCCAGTGAGTGTCCCTACATGGCTGATAAAATTCCATCATCCCATGGGGAGATGCTCTGCCAAAAGGGAGGAGGTAAGCATTCCTTCCTGGACATAATCTGAGGTTTGGAACACTACAGAAACCTTTTCCCAGTGCATTCCCACACATGGACCTTCAGAGGAAAACTCCACCCTTGTACAGGATCCCTGCTCCAACAGAACCACATCTGCCACTCCAGGAGCACAGCAGCCATTATTTAATGGGATTGCCACCAACCCCCTCACCAACAGAGTGTCAGGTTGTGTTCTGATTCTGTCAGTAATTTTTTTTTGTACTATTGCATTTGTATTTTTAATTTTCCTAAAAAAAGAATTGTTATTCCTGCTCCCATATCTTTGTCTGAGAGCCTTTTAATTTCAAAATTATAATAATTTGGAGGGAGGGGTTTAACATTTTCCATTTCAAGGGAGGTTCCTGCCTTCCTTAGCAGACACCTGTCTTTCCAAACCAAGACAACATGGGATCACTTAACTGTCCCCTCTGCCAGTCCTACTTGTCTACTTTTTTCACAAAATGCTGTTCAGTTCTTAACTTGAAGTAAGAATTGATTGTCTGCTGTGTCTGAGAGAGCCACGCTCAGTGTGGAAATGCCTGGATGCATCTTACTCAGCTGCTGTAGATTTTGTGGGAGTTTTATTCTCTGCTAACTCTGCTGCAGAGGGGGAGCAGAGCACTGGACACTGCTGCTTGATGGGAGATGGCAGCCTCCAGCTCAGGAGTGATACCTTCCATCTGCTCTTACAGCCATTGCAGCTTGCTCAAAACCTTCTGATAAAATCCACACCCTGGAAAACATCTCAAAAAATAACCACTACACTTATTTTGTCTCGCCTCCCACTTAAATCAGGCTTCCATTTGCCTTTGCTGCTAACAATTGGGTGGACTTTCCCACAGGAGAGGTAAAGCAGAGTCCCTCTTTGAGGCATTTGCGTCTTTGTAGGCATTGGTGTCTGGAAAAAAACGTCCTGGGATACATTTACACCCCTAGGTCCAAGATGTTCTCATGTGCTGGATGTTCTGAGCTTATTTTTGGTAATAAGATTATTAATTAATTAATCAATTAATATTATAGTTATAATTATAATTATTATTATATCTTCTATATGATATGTGATATCTTCTATATGATATCTTCTATATGATTTATGATTTATGATATATCATATTAATATATTATATTATTATATTAATATAATATACAATATTAACATATTGTATTATAATTGTATTAATATTACAATATTATAATAATTAATTAATTAATAAGATGTCCTGTGCTCTGAGAGAATCCCTCACCCTGCACCTCCTCCTGAGGTCTATTTTGGCTGTGAAAAGGAAGCAGCTGAGTGGAGCAATTTTGGACAAAGGACTCTTTGTGGAGTTCCATGAAACTTTTTACAGTGAGGCCATCCTGATGGTATCTCAATGATACCTTCAGTTTTTTGTGCCTGTAGATCTGCCTTTTTTGGGGGATTGCAGCCTGGGTGGACAGCAGTGAACTGCTCAATAACTCTCCTTGCAGCTCAGCTGGGGTGTTTAGAGCCCAAGGAGTCTTTCCTTCCCATGAACACAATGTGATTTACTGGGAAGGAGCCTTTCTGTATTCAGAGTGACCACAGAGCCACCAGCAGAGACCAGGGGCCACACCAGTATCTGCTAAGGGACAGCCCTGGCATTCAGACCTTTCCAGGAGCAGCACTTTGCCCAAAGTCATGCAGGCAAGGCCACCTCACCCCTGCCCCTCCCTGAATTCCAGATGTGAATCCTCCAAACTCTGCCCTGTCATTTTTTTGCTGCAGAGCAGCTCCAGAGCCTGGCCTCCTGCTTGTTTCCTGTGGAAATTCCTGAAAGTCTTCCCAGAGGTTAGCAAAATGTTGTCTTGCAGAGCTGCCAGCATACCAGGTAGGGGAAAATCTTTGGAGATCAAAGAGCCTTCCTGCTGGCAGCTGCTTCTGAGAGCAGCCTGCAAAACCCAGTGCTGGTGACTCTGAGCACAGCCCCTGGTCCTGCTTTAGTCCCAGTCCAAAGCCAGAATTACCACCTATTCCTAACCAAGACCCAGAATGAGCTGTGCAGAGCACCCCTCACATGTTCAAGGTGCACAGGAATTGTCAAAATTTTATAAGGACACCTTCTTCCCCCTGCTTTTCCTTTTCCCCTTGAAATTAGATTAGCAATTCCCCTCAGGATTTCAGAATGCAACGGCTTGGATCAGTTCTAACACTCACACATCATAATGTGTTTTATGCCCTTATTTAGGGCCAAGCAGTGATCTGTGTGCTCAGTTTTCAGGAGAACTGCCTATTCCTTGGCACAGCCTCTCTGTTTCACAAGTACTCAGGCAGAGCAGCCAGAGCCTGGCACTCCTGCAGGCCAACAGGATGAAGAGGGGACACAAATGTGGTTTTGGGATCACCAGTGCTGCAGGCTGCTCAGCAGAAGGAGGAAATGAGAAAGAGCCAGAATAGAGGCAAGAGCTGCTCAGTTTTGGTGGTTTTTTTTATCCTGGGGTGAAGATGGGGAAAGCAAAATCACAGCTCTAACAATCTGCTCTAGGCAGGGTAACTCAGAGTTGCTTCAGGCCATTATCAACACCTTCCTACACATGCACGTAATTAACACTGACTGGTCCTAAAGAATCATTAATTTTGATGTCCTGCTGTCCCGTCCACAAGCAAGCAAGCCAAATCCTCACTTTTGGCAGAAATTTTGAGTTCCTCTTGTCCCTCCTGCTTAATCACTGGAATTGCTGATGCAGATAAGGAGGAGAAGTGCTCATACCACTTCTCCCACTGGGACATTCACTGAAAAGCTTCCCTCCATATTTGAGGCTGTTCCCACAACAGATTCCCTTTGTTGTATTTGGGCACTTCCACATTTTGGTTTTATTCCCCGTGGTGTCAGGAGCCCAAAATCACATTTTTTTTTAAATAAAAGGGAAGTTTTACAGTGATGCTGTGCCCTCTTCAGTACAACACCACTGGTTTCCAGGCTTTCTCTTTTGCCTGTTAATCTTGCAGCCCTCACAGAGCAGCCAGAATGATGCCTAGAGATGCACCAGAGGAACAAGTCCTCTCTGCTGTTTTTTCCCTGATGCTAAAGGAATATCTGCTGTTTGCCTTCAACACGAGGAAATCTTATTTCCTCCAGCCTGATGAGCAAATAGAAGAGTCAGAGCACTGGCCTCTTCCTCTCTGCTTCCTACAACAACATTGCCTTCCTTCTGAGGCCCACAGGTCCCCCCTTGCTCCCGAGAATGAGTCTTTGGCACACGTTAAACCCTGCAAATGTCAAGTCTGAGCATTGTTCCAATGACGTCTCTGTGTCCCTTTGCCCTGCTCCCACCCCACCTTTTTTGCCTCTGTCCTCCTCCACGTTTGCCTCATTTCCTTTTCCTTTTCCTGCACCAGGCACCTGTTAAGCTGGAGCAGAAAAGGAAAAGAAATGTCTTGTGAAATAGGCAGGGAGGTGGGCCATAGCAATTGAAAAAGCAGTTAGGCAGCACTCTTATGGTGCTTTTCTCTTCCAAGCACTGTGATTTTTCAGCTGGAGCGCAGTCAGCTTATAAATTTGCTATTTAATCTGCCATGTTCATGGCAGTGCAAGCAATCAACAAATTAGCACCATTTAATTTCTTTCCATTGTATCTGTTGGGCACCATCCCGTTCTCAGAAGAGAGAGCTGCTTTTTCTTTTTTCTTTTTTCTTTTTCTTTTTGTCTTCCCCTTTATTTTCTTTCTTTTCCTTTTAATAACCTTGAGCTGCTCTGAGGACTGCAGCAGTGCTGCATCTGGCAGTGTGTCACACAGACCACACAGAGAGAGGAGGTCAGCCTGGGGCAAGCACCAAAATTCTTGCACAGCATCAGCTGAGGCTGATTGGGAAATGCATTGGCAGGGGCTCAATCCCCCCCTGTCTCACTCTGAGCCTCCAGAAGGAGGAACCTGTGGAGCTCAGGTGAGTCTCCCCATCCCCTCTGGCTGGGAAAGGGCTCCTTGCCCTGGCAAGCAGGGATGGCTGGGATGGGTCTCCTTCCTTGAGCTCTGTGCTGGAACCAGCTGTGAGGGTCTGAGACAGCAGATTGTCCCTGCACAGGCAGATGTGGCAGCTCAAAGGTTCATAGGAGACCTGTGCAGCACCTCCAGAGGGGGGGACATCAGTCAGCAAGCCCCCTGCAGCAAAATGATGAGCAGCAGCTGCTGCAGGACTGTGACGGTGTTCATAGGGGTCCCAGGATGAGGGAAGAGATGAGGATCTGACTCCATGTTTCAGAAGGCTTGATTTATTATTTTATGATATATATTACATTAAAACTATACTAAAAGAATAGAAGAAAGGATTTCATCAGAAGGCTGGCTCAGAATAGAATAGCAAAGAATGATAACAAAGGCTTGTGCCTCAGGTCTCTGTCCGAGCCAGCTGAGTGTGATTGGCCATTAATTAGAAACATCCAACCTGGGCCAATCCCAGATGCACCTGTTGCATTCCACAGCAGCAGATAACCATTGTTTACATTTTGTTCCTGAGGCCTCTCAGATTCTCAGGAGGAAAAATCCTAAGGAAAGGATTTTTCATAAAAGATGTCTGCGACAGCAGGACCAGTGGGTTCTGACTAGAATTATGCCAGCCAACACTTTGGTCCTCTGTCTTTGGTGCCTCGCTGTGGAAATGGTCCGAACTTTATCAGTTTTAGTGGATCAAAGTAATTTCTTTCTGTTAGCAGCAGAAGAGTTCTAGTTTTCAAGTCTATATCAAAGTTCCTACAACAATTTTGGTTTATCTTCTACAGGGCAACCCCCCCACTCCTGATGATTCACATGGAGAGGAGATGTGACCATTTCACCACTTCATTCCTTCGAGACTTTTGGAGCAAAGTGGCAAAGATTATCATTCCAGATCAGGAGAATTGCCTGGATTTACCTCTACCACACGGAAAGCCCTTAAGTGTTGGCATTTTGTTGATTTTAGGCATGCCCAAGGGTTCATTCTTCAATTGCTCATTGACACTGGCCAAACCAAGACAAAACCCCGGGCTTTTTCTTTGAACTGTACAATGGAGTGATCAGGAGAGTGGTAAAAACTGGTTTCATTGTAAAGTGAAGTACATTTTTTTATTTGTAATTAACATGATCTTTCCCTGGTGGGTGACATTTGGCAAGTCACTTCACCTGCCTTGTCTCCTCTTAAACTGTATTAACTCATCCTCTGTCTTTTTTTTTTTTGCTCTAAGGTCAGCAAAACAGGTGGTGGGCTTTGGTCTGTGGTTGCCCAAACCTGATCTCCACCTTGCCTTCAAATAGTGAGAATCTAGAAATGAAAATATTCAGGACGAGGACATTGCCACAAAGTAGAAATCTGAGTTGCTCTGCCGGTGTAGTTTGTATTTTCACTGCCCTGCTCTGTCCAGCAGATCTCCCAGGGACTTTCTTATAAACAGTAAGTGAAGTGGGTATTTTCTTGGGTCAGATGGGAATTTGTTAAAGCAAAAAATTTCATTTAGAAATGAATTATTAAAGGTGCAGCACTCCAGAGAAAGAGTTTTCATTGCTTTAAAGTGGGTTGTATTCTCGGCTCACTGCAAAGAGCAGTGGAGAATTATTTGTTTTGGGATCCTGGTGTAGATATTTGCCAGAGGGACTCAGCTGCCATAGCAATCCTGCAACGTGTCCCCAGGAGCAAAGAGCTCTGGTGTCAGGGTGAGCTGGTGGGTGCATGGCACAGGGAGCAAAGGGGTTCAACTGACAGAACAGCTAAACTTTCATAAGGCAGGAGTTAGGAGAGAAGTCATTCTGCTCTGGAGGGGGAAAAAAATAACCAAAAAACCTTCTTCAAAGCACACAGCATCATTAAAATGTGTCCCATTTAATTGCTGTGTGGGTGGGATGGACTACCAACAATCTGCTGGAACGGTATCTTGCACTTATCTGAAGTAGATAAGCTCTTGCCTCTGCCTTTTTTTTTTTTAATTTATTTTATTTTTTTCCACTGTAAAATGAGGCGAGTTACTTAGCTAGAGAGTCTTTTAATTACTCAGAGCTGAGACTTGATCTGACAACCTTTCTTTCTCTAAAAACCCTCTCTAAAAAACCAGAGACTTCTATTTCATTTTTCACCTCGCAAGTGCGGAGCCCTGAGCCGACTTGTGGTTTTCAGATGTTACTGTGACAGAAGTGCTGCCACTGGGTTTTGTTTGTTTTCATCTTCGTGCTGCAATCTTCTGGCCCAGCACAAGCAGAGGATACTTGCATCCTGTCCCCCTGCACCAGGATAATTCTGTATTAGGGAAAGATGGGTCACTTCAGCAAAGTGGGAGCTTTGGAGTGGGTGTGAGAGAGGAGTCTCAGCCCACCATGATGCAGGGCAGAAAGAGTGTAGAGGGTAATTTTTTTTTTTTTTTTCCAAAGATTAAAATGTGGGGTTTATGCTGTCTTTTTTTTTTTCCCACTGGCAGAAGGTCTGTGCTGTAAGCTATCACATTTTCCACAGTGTCTGACTGCATGGGATAGGAACATACCTTTCCCTCAACTTAAACCAAAAAAAAAAGGTTGGCAAGTTATGAGTGCAGCAAAAACACAGGAGCAACTGCATGCAGATGAAGAAAACACTACACTGCAGTAGGTTGCAGAATCAAAATAGCCCCTTTTGTACCCCAGGAGGAGCAAAGAATGAGATTTCTTCTCCTTTCTCTCTCTTCTGTGCTCTCTTCTTTGTAATGCATATTCTTATGCCTGTGGTTAAGAAAAACCCAACAAAACCAAGTCACTGGACAGGCATGCACCAGCAACCCTCAATTTCTAAATCTCACATTCTCTCTTTAGCAGCTGTTTGTGCTGTAGATATTAAAGTTCTGCTGGGTGAACCATGAAGGGGCAGCACTCTCTTTCATGGGCAGTGTGTGTTTTGCAAGTTGGTGAGAAGCTTTCTGAGGCTTTTCTTCTCCTCAGAATGTGGAATTTCTGTGGCGGTGTGGTGGGAATGCTGGAGGCTTGTTTAGACTGAGAAACAAGGTGTATAATGATACTGAAACACAAATCTCCCAAATTGCATCTTTCAGTGCACACAGCAGCTGGGAGAAATCCTTGTCTTGCTAACTTCTTTATATTTAATTGCAGTTCCTAGGCTGTCAAGGACTCAGTGACTAAAAGTCACGAGGGTCAGGAGTTATGCGAAATCATGAGAAATTTCAGGGAATCATAGACCCATTTAGGTTGGAAAAGACCTTTGAGATCAGTGAGTCCAACCTTTAAGAGCAGTAGTGCAGTGGTGAGAGCACTGGGCATAGAAAGGAGATGTCACCATAGCAAATGATCTCCGAGCAGTGCCACGTGTGACATGGAAACACAACAAGTCTCAACTGTGTTTCCAAGGGAAGCCTATGGTACAAGAAAGACTCCTCTCTCCTTGATAAACTGAAAATTGATTATCTAAAGAGTAGTGATAGACTGAGAGTTAGTGATCTGAGAGGCAGATGTATCAGAAATGTAGTAGGGGGAGGAGGAATGTTTTTAGAAAGTTTTCATTCTGAGTTCTGTGAGTGTTTCTTTCTATATATAGCTGTAAGTTAATAAAGTTTTTCTTCTTCATTCCTAAGTTGGAGCCTGCTTTGCTCTATTCCTGGTCACATCTCACAGCAGACACCAGAAAAAATATATTTTCACAGACATACTGACATTGTGCCAGTGTCAAACCATGACACCCAGCACTAAACCGTGTCCCCAGGAGCCACATCTGCACATCCTTTAAATCCCTCCAAGGATGGTGACTCCACCACCTCCCTGGGCAGCCTGTTCCAATGCTTTTCACCATTTCTGTGAAAAAATTCTTTCAAATATCCAAATTAACCCCCCATGGCCCAGCCTGAGGCCGTTCCAAACTCTGCTGCTGTCCCTGTTCCCTGGAGCACAGCCCGACCCCCGCTTTGTGCTGTTGTGAGGGCCCCAGGACGAGGTGAGGGATGAGAATTGACTCCACGTTCTCAGAAGACTGATTTATTATATGCTGATATTACGTTAAAAGAAAATGATATAATGAAACTGTACTAAAGAAGAGAAAGGAGACATCAGAAAGCTAGAAAAGCATGAATAATAAAAACCTGTGACAGATTCAGAGTCCGACACAGTTGGACTGGGATTGGCCATTAATTAAAACCAATTCACATGCTGGGTAAACAATTCTCCAAATCACATTCCAGAGACGCACAACATGGAGAAGCTGAAGCTTCCCAGCTTCTCAGGAGAAAAGATCCTGGTGAGGGGATTTTTCAGGGAACATCACGGTGACACCCCCCGGCTGTGCCCTCCTGGCAGGAGCTGTGCAGAGCCACAAGGGCCCCCTGAGCCTCCTTTGCTCCAGGCCGAGCCCCTTCCCGGCTCCCTCAGCCTCTCCCGGGGCTCCATTCCCTTCCCAGCTCCGTTCCCCGCCCCGGCCACGCCGCAGCCCCTCCATTGCCCGTGTGAGGGCCCGCAGGTGCCGCAGCCCTCGAGGGGCGGCCTCAGCAGGGCCGGCCCAGGGACGGGCCCTGCCCCGCTCCTGGGCTGTGTCCGGCCCCTGTTGACAAAATACCTCATAAAAAAAAACAAAATGCAGACAGAAAGCGTTCAGGCACACTAGGGTAGTTTTTTTTTTTTTTACCTCTGAGC
This sequence comes from Melospiza melodia melodia, assembly GCF_035770615.1. Classification (NCBI taxonomy): domain Eukaryota; kingdom Metazoa; phylum Chordata; class Aves; order Passeriformes; family Passerellidae; genus Melospiza; species Melospiza melodia. Next base: position 77,971,640 of record NC_086226.1, on the reverse strand, counting down.
TCCTTGCAGACCGTGAGCTGCTCTCTGGTCACAGCTGCCAGGTAAATTGGGGTTGTTAGTGCAGAATGGAAGTCATGCTGGAGATCAGGGAGCTCCCACCAGGCCAGCTCTGTTTGCTCCTGATGGCACAGGCCAGCTCCCAGCTTCCTCACTGGCCATTTTTAACCTGGTTTTAAAAGGTAAATTAAAAGAGTTTCAGGCCTTTGCCTACTTTGCATGACATGCTGTGTAGCCATGTTATTTTATGAAAAATCCCCTGGCCAGGATTTTTCTTCTGAGAAGCTGAGAGGCCTCAGGAACAAAATGTAAACAATGGTTATCTGCTGCTGTGGAATGCAACAGGTGCATCTGTGATTGGTCTCATGTGGTTGTTTCTAATTAATGGCCAATCACAGTCCAGCTACCTCAGTCTCTCTGGTCACTCACAAGATTTTATTATCATTCCAATCCTTTATATTCCTTGCTAGCCTTCTGATGAAATCCTTTCTTCTATTCTTTTAGTATAATCCTAATATATCAATTTATTTTAATATAATATATATAATATATATTATATTAAATTTAATATATTAAATATAATATAATGTATAAATATATATAATATTGATATATAACTAATATCTAATATTTAATATAATTATTATATATTACAAATTGTATATATTTTTCATATATATATATATGTATTCTTCCTGGGACCCCTGTGAACACCACTACAATGCCGAAGCAGAGATAGAACTGCTTATTTTGTGGGGCTGTGTTTAGCACAACACCAATATGTAATATATATTAAATATACATATTTAATCGATATTATATTAAATGTAATATATTTAATATAATGTATGAATATTATATGTTTTTATATAAATATTTTATATAATATTATCTATATAGATATTATATATAAATATAAAATAAGCATCCTGGTTACCCCCATGAACACTACCACAATGCTGAATCGGCAATGGAGCTGTTTATTTGCCAAACACCAGGCAGGCATCTGCAGCCCTGCAGCACCTCACAACCTTCAGCTCCCTGAAGAGTGATGAAATTCAGGCAGAATGCTGGAAACTGTGGAGATGGCTTTCCAAGACCTGAAAGGCCCAGGGAACAGGGAGCCGCAGCTGACCAGGGTCCAGCAGAGCCAGGGAGAAGGTGGCCATGGTTTGCTGCTGTGGGGAAAGCAAGGAAATGAAGGTTGTAAGGTGTGCAAACAGGGTTTTAATGTACAACACACCTAGAACAATTCCCTTCTCTGCATGGCAGCTGGGTCCCATTTTGGAAATCATTTCCAGTCCATGGTGGGAATGCTGAGAAATCTGGAGAGGGCCAGACTGGGAGAAAGATAGTGAAGTGATTTAAGGTAACCACATCAGAGAATTTCAAATGCTTAAAGGGGAGAGGTAGAAAAAGAATGGAAATCTGCACAGCTGGAGGGGTGATGAGCTCAAGCTATGGTGTTGAAGTTTGGGCATCCCTGCAGCAATGGGACACTGGAGAGAAGGTGGAGCCTCTGTCAGGGGATGTATTTAATAAGGAAATATTTACTGGGAGTAACCTGGACACAGCTGAGCCTGCCTTGGACCCAGAAAATGGGCTTGATGGTCTCCTGAGGTCTGTCCAGATAGACTTGCCTGCCTTTGGTAATGGTGATGGCAAGAAGTTGTGAAAATTGGGACAGGACCGGTTGCTAGGCTGAATTTGGAGGTCAGTGCCAAATATCCCCTTCCCTCCCACACCTACCCCTTGTGCTGGAAAACCAGCACACTGCTGGTTTTGCACTTACAGAGGCTGCTTTATTTTGTTTCCAGGAGATGGATGCTCATCCCTGAATTCATCCATGGATTCACAGTTCACACCACCACAGCTCTGTGCTCTGCCAGAGGGGCCAAGGATGTGCCCACCCTCCTGCTCTGAGTGGATGACAAAATCAGATCAGGACTTAAATGCATGGTGGTCTCCTTGACATAGATAAACACACTTTTTTTCCACAAAACACAGTGAATTTTCCCTTTCTTCTAAGTGCAAAGAGCACTGGGCACGGAGAGCTAAAACAACCATTTTGTGCCTACACAGTTTGGGGTGCAGTGGCCTTTATACCCTTGAGGGATCAGCTCTCATAAAATTCATTGGTGTCCAAAACTCTGGAAGGACTCAGCAAGCTGGACAAGCTGGAGCTTCTCACCAGTGTGTCATCCCAGTGGCATTCACCAGTGACTCACCAGCAGCATGACAGTGGTGGCAGCTGCATTAACGCCTGTGGGTCCCCTCATGCAGCATTACAAATATTTTTTTTACTGTTGTTATCTTGAAAATAATGTTTGAAGTGTGTGAGCTCTCTCTGGAGAAGCTGCTGCCTTGTTGCAGGTCTCTGCAGCAAAAAAAAAAAAAAAAGCAAACTGAGCTTTTCTCCTCTGCTGCACTGTGCCCTGTCAAATGGGCATAAACACTGGTGACTTCCACACAAACTCCTTAATGCCTGAGAAGCCTCTTCAAGGTTCATTTCCACAAACTCTGCAAGGAGGCAGGCAGGCAGCAGCGAGGCTTATCCAGGGGAAAAATGGAAAGGCAGACCTGACTGAAAAGCAGGGGTAACACTTCAGTGCCAAAGTGCAGAAAGTCCTCGATGCTGCTGTTCTGCTTTCTGTCTCTCAGTCCTGGCTCATTCCAGCTATCACACCTCATCTAGCCAGTCCTGGAGCACGGAGACTTGTGTCTCCCTGGTTTTTGCGCTGAAAAGCCATTTCAGGAGCTGCTTGCCCAGGCCAAGAATAACAAGGAATACTTGTGTCTCCTGGGGGAGGGAAATCACACTGAGCAGCTGAGCGGACTGGAGGCAGCAGGATTTTCAGAGCTGCTTTTTGGGGATCTCTGGAGCTTTCTGAGGTATCAATTCCACCAGGGGATTCTGGTGCCACAGCTCCCTTCCTCCAGGGATCCACCTGGGCTGGGAGCTCTGGGGTTTCCGTGGTTGAGATGACCCCTAGGTATTGAAAAGTCTTTTTTTTCCCAGCCCTGTGACCAAAGAAAAAGTTGAGATTCATTGGTTCTGCTTTTCAAGGTTGTTTATTTTTCTCTTATCTATCACATTCTTTCTCTGACCTGCTGAGGTCTGTCCAGCAGGTCGGGTTGTGGCACAGCGACAGCCCTTGGGGTGGTGTTAGCTTTTTATGCCAAGAACTACATGTGCTGTATTTACAAAAATTTTCCAATACCTATCACCTATGTTAGACAGTCTGTCTCTACTCTGAACCAATCCAGAAGTGCCACCATCACAGCAGGAGAAGGAGAAGGAGAAGGAGAAGGAGAAGGAGAAGGAGAAGGAGAAGGAGAAGGAGAAGGAGAAGGAGAAGGAGAAGGAGAAGGAGAAGGAGAAGGAGAAGGAGAAGGAGAAGGAGAAGGAGAAGGAGAAGGAACACACCCAGATTCACCCATCTTGCCTCTTGAACCCCCATTCTAAAACCCCCAAAATTCAACTTTTTCACCCTGTGACAAATTCACTGTCATTCTACTCAAACTCTTGTGGCTTGTAACTCCTCACACAAGGTTGGTAATTGTTTCCATGGGCTAAAATTGAAGGCACGGGTGTCTGTGACTCCATGCCAAGGTTTCTGAGCCCCCTGCCAGGGTCTCAAGTCCTCCAGGGCAGAGGAATGTCCTGGATTCCCACAGGGAGGTGCCTCTGAGGTCTCACAGCTCACCTGAGGGGGTCCTGAGCACCTCATGGGCACCTTTCCCACGAGGATGTGATAGTGATGTGAATAGCATCACCTTCACCCATCCTTTGCAAATTAGGACTTCAGTTCCCTAAACCATTAGAGCAGTTTGCCCTTTATTTTTTCAGCCTGGAATTTGAAATGCAGGGCATTCTCAGAACCCTGGGCCTGTAAGCCAAAGCTTAGAATTAAACACAGGATTTGATCTGAGACCTTGAGAAAGGCTTCCAAACTGAGGTGCTAGAAGCAAGAATGTGGATTTATGGTTTGAAGCAGACACTCATTAAGTTAGAAGAAAGTTTATAGTTTTAGAGTTTAAGATATAAAAATGAAAGTAGTTCTAGAGGTAAACAAGGAGTTTAGGATGCAGCACTGTAGGTTTGTGTGTCATTACATGATTGGCTAAGAAACCTCACACTGTAACATGGGTCTATAAAACAAAATATTTAAGGATTGGGTCAAAAACATAAATATCCTTGTTGGCTGTGCTTTATTGGTCAATAACTCCTTAAAAGTTCTTGGACCTAAGGGTCTTGTGACCTTCAGAACCATGGGGTAAAGATGTGAGCTGAGCTCACCCTTCCTGTCTGAGTAGAAGATAACAATAAATCACATCATCAAAAACAACTCAGTGGTCCCATCTCTTAACTCATTCAAAAATCCCCATACCTGGGTACTTCGCTGTTATTAATTCATTGTAGAACACAATCCCACCACAAAATAGCACTAATCCATTCTTTACCTGTGCCAGTGAAGAGCCTTTATGGAGAGAGAAACAAATACAGGTAAAAAGTTGTAAGGTTGGTTTCTTTCTTTGTTTTCAGGAAAACAACTTAGGCAAAAGAGCATCACTTAAAAAATACCTAGTCTTTCTGGCTCAAATCTGATTTTGATTCTCAAAATGTCAGTTTTAAAAGTAAAACATCTTATTTTCTGTGTGAAGTCACACAGTGTTCTGTTCTCATTCATACCAATGCAGAGTGTGAAGGGTTCATTTTTGTTTCCTTTAACTATTACAAAGCAAGTCTAAATTTTCTTCAGGTCTTCAAGGAAAATAAAAATCCTTATTTCCATGACATCTGTCCAGGCCTGCTATAATTACAATATCAGCTGGCTCTTTTCATTTTCATGTTTACTGCATTAAGAACGCAATGAATTGCGGTCTGACTCCCCTGTGGGAGCGGTGAAGTATTATTGAAGTATAAAATAATTAATTTCTTGTTAATTAACAGCAAGCTGGATTCAGGTCCACACAGTGCAAACGCTGGGGAGGAGCCACCAGGGAGCAGGTGGTGGTGCCACTGTCACCTGCAAGAGGTGGCAGTGCCCCCAAGCCTTCCGTCCCCACTTCCTCAGGGAATTTTACTCCCATTTTGAGGCTGGGAGTGGGCACCGTCCATCCTGGCTGCCTGAGAGGTTGGAAAATCCCTCACCTGTAGTACAAGGGCTGGAGGAGTAATCCAGCAGCATCAATGCCAGCAAAAAAGAAGGGCTGGGGGCAGCGTGTGTGTGCAAAAATCAGTGTTGTGCTACTCGGCTCTGCATTTTGCAGAGATAAAAACCCACATTTATTTACTGATGGATGTTTCTCTTGGCTTTTTTTTTTGCAAAAGCAACACCACCACACACTGGTGGCTGCACAGCAGCTGGGCACAGTGCTCAGTGTGCTGACAAACACAGTGGGCAGCAGGGAAGGTGGAGGGAATTTCACTCAGGGGTTCTTCTCCAGGAAGCCAGCAAGTCATTTTCAAAGCCAGCCTGAATTCTCACCTCCAAGCCAGTTCCCCCTCCTCATCTCATCTCATCCTGGTGCAGAGCAAAAGAGACTCTCAATGCTCATGAGGATGTATTAAACTTGAAAGGAGATCCCAATAAAAGATTTGAGAGTTAGTGATCCAAGAAATAGATGTATTAGAAATTTAGCAGGGGGAGGAGGAATGTTTTTAGAAAGTTTTCATGCTGAGTTCTGTGTGTGTTTCTTTCTATATATAGTTGCAAGTTAATAAAGTTTTTCTTCTTCATTCCTAAGTTGGAGTCTGCTTTGCTCTGTTCCTAGTCACATCTCACAGCAGACACCAGAAAAAATATATTTTCACAGACGCACTGACATTGTGCCAGCGTCAAACCGTGACACTCAGCACTAAACCACATCCCCAGCAGCCACATCTACACATCTTTTACATCCCTCCAAGGATGGTGACTCCACCACCTCCCTGGGCAGCCTGTTCCAATGCTTTTCACCATTTCTGTGCCCTGTTTGGGCTGACCTTGGCTGGCTCTCAGGAGCCCACTAATATTCCCTGTAACTCTGCCTCCTCAGGGGAAGGGGGAAAATGAAGTGACAAAAGGGTCATGGGTTGAGTTAAGGACAGGGAGAGATTACTCACAAATTGCCATCACAGTCAAAACAGGCTCAGCTTGGGGGAATTAATTCAATTTATTGCCAATCAAACAGATTAGTATAATGAGAAATAAGAATAAGCCTAAAAACATCTTCCTTGTGCTCTTCCCTTCCTTCAGCTTCACTCCAGATTTTTTTCTACCTCCTGCCCCCTCAGCTGGGGTGGAAATGGGGATTGTGGTCACTTCATCACACATTTCCTCTGCCTCTCCTTTCTCTTACCCTGCTCCACCTTCTCCTGAGTGCTTCAGCTCCCCATGGACTGCTCCAGTGTGGATCCTTTCCACAATGAGCAAACTGCTCCATCATCCCTTGATCCAAAAACACCTGCTCATAATCCTTCTAGTTTCTGTGATATTTTTTTTAAAGCTTCTCCCAAGGATATCCACTCTACCATTTTTCTGCCAGATGTCAACTGGTAGGTTCTAGGTCCTCCAAATTTAGCCAACTGTTGTAGACAAAAGTTCATTTAAACAAATATTCCCTCTCTCCCCAAAAAATGAAACAAAACAGAGATCTAGTCTATTAGTTGCAGAGAGAAAACATAGAACATGAAAGTTCACATGATAATGAAAAAGAAGCAACTAGTGTCTAGCTAGACATGTTAGCTAATGACCTGCCCCAAAATCTTTGAAGTCCCACTCTGTCCTCATCCCATTTGTCTTCTTTCTGTATTTCCTACATTGCCTGCAAACGATTAGGAAAAGCAGCAAGCTGTCAAGAGAAAATGGGCTCGGGATATCACGAGGCCATAAAGGAAAGAAAAAATGTTTGAGGGTTCAAATTCCTGCTTTAGATGTGATAACTCAAGACCTTTCACTAAATCAGGACAATTACACCTTTTCCCTCGAAAATAGCCAAATCCCCCAGCTCCCAGCCTGATGGAAGAGCTCAGGAGCAGACAGATGGTGTTCTCTGCTGTTGCAGTTAATAATAGGCTGTCAAGCCTAAAACCAGTAAACAGCTCCAGCATTGAGGCCAGCAGGATTTCTCCTAAACCTCTGGATGCAAAGCAAAGTGTGTCAGGACGAGTGCCCTGCTTTCCTTCACTGGGCTGCTCCCCTTCGGGGCAAACCCTCCCTCTCCCGATGATTCACATGGTGAGGAGATGTGACCCTTTCACCACTTCATTCCTCTCAGGCTTTTTTGGAGCAGGGAGGCAAAGAAGATTATCATTCCAGATAGGGAGAATTGCCTGGTTTTACCTCCACCACGCAGAAAGCCCTTAAATCACAGATTAGTGGTGTGGCTGGAGGCAGAGCCGTGGGTGTTTTTTTGGGTGTCCACACAGCCCCACAAAGGGGTGCACTGTCACAGACATCTTTCATGAAAAATCCTTTCCTTAGGATTTTTCCTCCTGAGAAGCTGGGAGGCCTCAGGAACAAAATGTAAACAATGGTTATCTGCTGCTGTGGAATGCAACAGGTGCATCTGTGATTGGGCTCATGTGGTTGCTTCTAATTAATGGACAATCACAGTCAGCTGGCTCGGACTGTCTGAGACAGCAGCCTTCTGATGAAACATTTTCTTCTATTCTTTTAGTATAGTTTTAATGTAATATATATCATAAAATAATAAATCAGCCTTCTGAAACATGGAGTCAGATCCTCATCTCTTCCCTCATCCCAAAACCCCTCTGAACACGGTCACAGTGCACTCCTCTCGTTTTGCACTGGTCATGGCCAGCAGCATGAGGCATGCTCTTGTTTGCATTTTTGGCTTTTTTTGTTCAGGTGATGGGCAAAACCAAAAAGCTTCCAAGGAGTGACAAACAGGAAGAAAAAAAGAAAAGTGCTGGCAGGGGGTTTGTCCTTCCCACTGAGGGGCACAGGAGCCTCATTCCAAAGCCTCCATGGAGTCTTTGCCTTGATGCACTGTGCAATATCCAAAATCATGTTTGAAGAGAGTGAAGATATAAGGGGAGTGGGTAAATTTTGTATTCTTTTTGCTCATCTTCTGGAAATTGCAGATACATCCCCTAATCTTCACCTGTATCACCTGACCAGGTTTGCACTTCTCCATTTCCAGGGCTCAGTGGAAAGTATCTTTCTGTCCACCCTTGGAGAATTTTGAGCCATGATGAAACCTGTAAAACCAGTAAATCCCTGTAATCTAACCCAGGCTTGGTTTAACAGGACTCAGAAACATTGCTCTAGATTAAAAGTTCTTCAGAGCAGCACATTTCTCTGTGATCAGGGGTGTAACATGGCTTATCCTGTTGGTAACTGTGTCCATTTTTTTGGACCTTCAGGTATAAAAATAACAGGTATATAAAAATAATATAAATAATTATATTTATATCATATTTATATCATATAAATATGATATAAAAATAACAGGTGGTTTTCATTCTAGGTCTGTCCTGTTCAAACTGTTAGGATAGTGGGGGGAAAGAAAAAAACAAGAAAACTCTAAACCAACCAAAAAAAACCCCACAAACAAATCAACAGACAAACAAAAACACACACACACACACAAAAAAAAGCAACCAAAAAAAAAAAAGACCAAACAAACGTCCCCCCCCAAAAAACCCCCAAAACCACCAGTCCCTCCCCCAACAAAAAAAAACAACAAAAAAAGAAAAAACACAAAAAAAATGCCCCCCCCAAAAAACCAACCAAACAAAACCACCAAAAAAACCCAAAAAAACCCAAAACATCAAAATCCCCACTGGAAATCTGGAGAACTGTACTGACGTAAGGCAAAGATAAAACTGCTCATCTTTCCTGCAGAGCATCTCTCTGTATCTTTGCTGTACTTAAATGTGTTTCCTTTCTGCAAACATTCCTATTTCAAGAATTCAATGCTAATTTCTCTTCCAGCAGAATAAAAAGCGGTGCTTGGAATGCACAATTGAAAAAAAAAAAAAGACAATATAAAGCAAACAAGGTCCTTAAACTGGACAAACCCAGTGCCAGTATTAGAAATCTCTGTGTGTGGAAGCTTCTACCATTTTGATGCAGATCTAAATAGAAAATATTTCAGATACATGAGGGTGCGCTTTCTTTTGCCATTCAAGTAACAGAATTTTTGCCTCTTGTGTGCAGCTCAGATTTTCTTCTGCTGGAATTTGAAGTTACCACTCATTCACAGCTGGAGAACAGGACTGGGAGCAGAACCACAGAGTTATTACAGCTGGAAAAGAACTCTGGGGAAAAGAGCTCCAACCTGTGACTGATCCCCACCAGGCCACAGCAATGAGTGTCATGTCCAGTCATTCCTGGACTGGAATGGAATGGAATGGAATGGAATGGAATGGAATGGAATAAACCTCCAGGGATGGGGACTCCAACACCTCCCTGGGCAGACCCTTCCAATGCCTGACCATGGAGAAATTCCTGCTGGTGTCCAGCCTGAGCATCCCCTGGAGCAGTTTCCTCCTCCTGTCAGTTGTTTGGGGAAAGGAAGCCAACACTTACATCCTAAAGGAATGATTGCACAAATCAGCATTTCAGGGCAGGATTATCCTTTCTGGCACTCACAGGGCCCAAAAAACACAGAGAGGAGGAACAATTTTTGGAGTGCTGCAGAAGGAAAGGGAGCAGACTCAAATATTAGAGGTGTGTGTGTGTCCACCACAGTGCTGCGACAAGTCATCTGTCCCATGATGAAGGAAAGGAAAAGAAAAGGAGAAAGGGGAAAGGAGAGGAAGGGAAAGGGAAAGGGAAAGGGAGAGGGAAAGGGAGAGGGAGAGGGAGAGGGAGAGGGAGAGAGAGAGGGAGGGAAGGGAAGGGAAGGGAAGGGAAGGGAAGGGAAGGGAAGGGAAGGGAAGGGAAGGGAAGGGAAGGGAAGGGAAGGGAAGGGAAGGGAAGGGAAGGGAAGGGAAGGGAAGGGAAGGGAAGGGAAGGGAACAGAGGGCTGTGTGCAGTCACACAGAGGGGGATGTCACTCACCAGCATCTTCCCAGGAACCTTGAGTTACATCTTGGGATCACCCATTGCAGGAATGGTTCATCTCACCATTTTCTGTGCCAGCCAAGTGCCTGAGAAAATGAGAGGTGTCTGTGCAGGGCACCAAGCTGTTCCTGACTTGGACGCAGGGTGATTTATCACCTCATCCTGAGGTGACCTCCCCACCAGTGCTCAGCTTCATTACCAGTCTCCACTGGCAGGGGAAGAGGAAACTTGGAAATTCAATTGTAAAACGCCCACAGGTGGGTTGCCGACTGATTCATTCAAAAGGAATGAATTGAAATGGTGTTTTGTTCAATCACTCCAATTACTGGGAGACTACATGAGCTTGAAGAGTTAAACTTCCTGAGATCCATGGGCCTGAAAGGCAGCTTGAGTAGAAGTGAGCTGTCTCTCCAAAGAGTTTTTTCCAAGCTATTATGGTCCACAGGACAAAAAAAGCAAGGAGTGAGTCCAGGGAGGGAAAAGGCTGAGGCATGGGGACAGTGAGGCGTGGAAGGGGTGCCAGACAGTGGCTCTGGTGACAAAGAGAGGAGCCAGCCCTGTGCTGTTGATCCCAGAGAGAGGCAAGGAAAAATGCTTCAGTGTCAGCACCCAGGGCATCCCTCTGGCTGTCCAGGATGGCCAAGACCCCTGCCAGGGGGCTCAGCGACCCTGGCACAGAGCCCAAAACCCCTGTGGGTTTGGTTATGAGCCGTGGAGCAAATTACCAACCTTGTATGAAGATCAGGAAGCCGCAACAGTTTAGGTAGAATATTAGTGAAGTTATCACAGGGTGAAAAGGTAGATTTTGGGGGTTTTAGAATGGGGCTTCAGGAGGCAAGATGGAGGAATCTGGGCGTGTCCAGCCTTTCTCCTTCTTCTTCTTGGCCTCCATCTCCGGCTGTGGTGTTGGCACTTCTGGGTTGGTTTGGAGTAGAAGCTCACTGTCTAACACAGGTCATAGGTATTGAGAAGTAACTGTAAACATTGTACATGTAGTTTTTAGTATAAAAAGATAACACTGCCCTGGGGGCAGGCACAGTGCCTCTGTCCTGCTGGATGGACCTCAGCAGGACAGGAGAGAGAATTTTATAGACAAGATACAATAAACAACCTTGAGACCAAGAAATGAAGAGCCCTGACTTCCTTCTTCAAATGCCAAGCTGAGAAAAGAGACTTTCTAACTTATCTTGGTGTGACAGTGACCAGCTAGAGATCCTGACACTTTAGGACTCTCTCTTCCATATGAGGTTTCCTCCCACCACTTCTGAGGTGGGACACGATCCTGGTCCTGTGCTGACAGGGATGATCCACACAGATGGAAAGGGTGGAGGATGGACAGGCAGCACAGCTGCCAAACCCACCAGAGAAAAACTGGTGGAGTCCAGTGAGTGCCTTCCAGTTTTGGTCCTTCAGAAAAACAGAAAACCCAAAGGATGCAGGGAGGAGATTTATCAAAAGCCACGAGCTTTGCTCTCACTGCATCCAGCAGGAATTTTACTCCTGATTACCAGGGGAGCAGAATAAAGCCAGGAGTGAGCCAGCCCCACCTTTGAGAGCAGCACTGCTCCCTCCCTCCAGAGCTGAGCTGGGGCACCTTCCTGACGAGCAGCAAAACGCCTGAATGTAATGTCAGAAATGCTGGAAACCTCACAGACACCCCGGGATGTCACAGCACAGCCGGGGATGAGAAGATGAACGGGGCAGAGGAGCGCTCACAGGGACTCTGACAAAGGCAGGAGGAGGGAAGCAGGGAGCAGGGAAGCTCAGGGAACGAAGGGATGGACTCTGCTCTTGCCCAGGCTGAAGCAAAAGCTGCTGCAGTTTGTGGTAACTGAGTGTGGTGCTCTGAGGAAGAAGGGGAACCTATGGCCTTTCGTTTTGGGGTGTTTTTTTTGTTTTTTTTAATTGAGGTTGGTTTTTTTTGTTTTTTTTTGTTTTTTGTTTTGTTTTTTTTTTGGTTTTTTTTTTTTTTTGTTTTTTTGGTGGAATTTTTGTTTTGTTTTGTTTTTGGGGGTTTTCGGGATTTTGGGGCTTTTTGGGGGTTTTGGGGTTTTTTTGGTTTTTTTGGTTTTGTTTTTGGGGGTTTTTTTGTTTGTTTTTTGGGGTGTTTTCAGGTTTTGGGGGGGTTGGTATTTTTTTGGGTTTTGGGTTTTTTTTTGTTTTAGTTTTTTGGGTTTTTTAGTTTTGGGTTTTTTTGAGGTTTTTTGGGTTTGTTTTTGGTTTTTTGGGGTTTGTTTTGTTTTGTTTTGTTTTGTTTTGTTTTGGAGATTTTTTTTGGGGGGGGGTTGGGTTTTTTTTGGGGGGGCATTTGGGTTTTTGTTTTTGGGTTTTTTTCTTTTTTGTTTGTTTGGTTTGTTTTGTCTTGAGGGTTTTTTGGGGGTTTTTTTGGGGTATTTTTGGGGGTTTTTTGTTTGGTTTTTTTTTTGGTTTTTGGTTATGTTTTGATTTGGTTTTTTTGGGTTTTTTTGGTTTTTTTTTTTTTTGTTTGGTTTGGTTTTTTGGGGTTTTTTTTTGTTTATCACAGGTGAATGTGCTCACACAGCAGGTGTGTGCTAATCTGAGCAGCACAGGCCTGGGTGCAGCACATAAGGGAAACAGAAAATAAACCCCAAGAACAAGAAGAGCCCGTTACCAAACCAAAAGGATGACATCAGTCAGATCAAATTGTACAAAACTGTACACCCTGAGACAGCAGAGGCACCGCCTGACTTCTCCTCTCCTGCTCTAAGGTGCCCACAATCATCACCCTTTAGCTCATTAGCCCAAGGCTAACGCTGAACAGTGATTTAAATAAATAAATTCTGGAGAAGAAAACGCACTGCTTGCCTCTCTCTTCTGTATTTGTAGTGGTGAATGGACCTCTAGTGGCAACAGCAAAAATCTCCAATCAAGCAGAAATAAGTTTTGGTTCGGGGAAGGTGGTGTAGATAGAAAACACCTGAACTAAGTGCAGAATGAGGAACCTTGAGTGGTCAGGCCCAAGATTTTAACTTGTGAATAGCAAGGCCATAATTATCTCTGTGTGCTGTTAACTGTGCAGTGGCCTTTGCTGGTTTTGCCAGAGGAAATAATAATAATTATTTGTGAATTAGCTGTGAAAAACAATAAAAAAGCTCCCCCTCATAGCTGCAATTTATTTCTAATTATTTATAAACTAAATCACGCATTTGATTGTTTTGGGTTTTTTGGTTTTTTCTTCCCTTTGGTTTGGTTTGGGTTTTGTTTGGTTGGTTTTTTGGTTGGTTTTTTTTTTTTTTTTTTTTTTTTTTTTTTTTTTTTTTTTTGCTTTGGGTGTGTGTTTTTCTGTCTGTCTGTTTGTTTTGGGGTTTTTTTTTCTTGTTTTTTTTTTTTTTTTTGCAGTTGCATTGAGCTTAGCTTTTCTTCTTGAAGCCTCAGTTTTTACCTTTGAAATATGAAAGAGTCTGGAACAATGCTGAAGATCAATAAAGACTCAAATAATATTCATGACAGTGGGACAGCACTGCAGAATTGCTCAGCTGAAAGGTATTGTGTGCTTTACAAACTCAGGTAAAGGCAGTGGGGAAAGGCTGAGAACAAAATCTAGATTAAACCACATTTTCCTCCAGATAATTTTCTTGCCTATCATTGCAGTTACCCATGAGCTTCTCATTGGGAATGGGGTTGCGTATCACCATTGGAATATATGCAGTTTATGTGTCCTATCCAAAAGAGAATCAGAAATTTAATGTCCTAAGCCCTATTGATTTTCAATAAATCATTAGGTTTCCAAGAGATTTAGTCAGATTTGAAAATGACAGCGAGGCAACTGAGATTTTCTGGTTAAACCTCCAACCATCATAATTCACCATTTTGCCAGAGTAGAAGAAACAAAAGTGTTAAAAAAACACTGGGTTTGTAGGGGCAAGGAAGGGAAGGAAGAATCAGAAGCAAATACAAAGGAAAATGGACAAAGATAACTTAATAGAAACTTAAATACAACTATATGTACATATACACATATTCTAAATAAAAGTGTCCATTTGTGCCAATTTGGACCAAAATTTCCCAATTTGAGCAGGGTGGAGCAGGGACTGAGGCTCCCAGGGCTTTGTAGACAACAGAACAGAAGGGTTTGAGCCACTCTTCCTCCAGATTCCTTTCCTCAAGGCCCCTCTCTGGGTTTCTGGCATCTTCTTCTCTTTGGCTACAAAGTCTTTGCTTGTCAGGGGTTTTATTTCTGGTGTTGAGCTCAAAATCCAGATCCCAGCCTGGAATAAAGCTCCTTTGTGCTCCCACAGGAGAGCTGGCCCAGCTGAGGAGAGGAGATGTTGTGAGGGGTCCTGTTGCTGCTCAGTTCTGCATGAAACCCAGCAGCACCTGAGAAATTCACAGTTCCCTTTTTTAATTTTCACTGGAACGGGGCAGGAGCAATATTCCTTTTCAGGTGAGGAGCTGCTGGACCAAAGAACAAAACAAAAAAACAAACAAACAAAAAAAAACCAAAAAACCCCACAAAACTCAGGGAAAACACCCAGAGGCAGAGCAAAGAGCTGAGATGTTGGGTTTGTGCTGCTTCCCCAGGGTCAGGATCTCTGCTGCTCAGAGATGTGTTAGAAAGTCTCTTTTCTGAGCCTGGCAGTCAAAGAAGGAGTCAGAGCTCCTCATTTTTTGGTCTCAAGGTTGTTTAATGTTTCTTACCTATAAAATTCTCTCTCCTGCCCTGCCCAGGTCCATCCAGCAGGACAGAGGCACTGTGCCTGCCCCTGGGCAGTGTCATCTTTTTATACTAAAAACTACATGTACAATGTTTACAATTATTTTCCAATACCTATCACATATGTTAGACAGTGCACTTCTACTCTAAACCAGTCCCAAAGTGCCAACATCACTGCAGAAAATGGAGAACAAGAAGAAGAAGAAGAAGGCTGGACACTCCCAAGTTCCTCCATCTTGTTCCCATAACCCCCATACCAAAAATCCTAAAATCTGCATTTTCACCCTGTGATCATTTTATTATTACACCATTCAAACCTGTGTGACTTTCAGGTCCTCATACAAAGTTGGCAACTTGCTCCAGGGGTCATAATCAAATCACCAGGTGTTCTGGGCTGTGTGCCAGGGTCTCCGAGCCCTCTGACAGGGTTCTTGGCAACTCTGGACACCCGGAGGGATGCACTGAGTTCCGACAGTTTATGTCCTCTCCCAGGGAATATTCTGGGGGAAGGGAGAGCAGGACCAAAGAGCAAACACCCCACCTCAGCTCCAGCAATATATTGCTCCTCTCTTAGGTGTGGCTTGCCCTTTTTTTTGGCCCTTTTTCACTGCTCACACAGCCTGAAGGGGTGGGAGGGGACATGGGGCTCTCTGTGTGTCAGAGCTCCACATCTTCCCCATCTCTCTCCAAATGAAAACACAAAACCAACACAACCAGAGCAGCTTGAAATGTAACTCACTAGGAAATAATTTTTTTAGGAGGAAGAGCAGGCAACAGGAAGCCTACTTTGGCTCCACTACTGCCTAAACATCACATTTCTCATATCAATCTGGTGTCTCTTACCAAAACTCCTCCTTCTTATGTGTGTACTTTTAAAACTCAAAGCTCCTCTGAACCTAAATGTATTTGTTCAAGCCTAAAGATCTGATTGACTCTAAAGGAGTTATTTTTTTCCCCACTACTTTTTTGTTTTGTAAGAAAAAAAAAAAAAAAAAAAAAAGAAAAAGAAAAAGAAAAAGAAAAAGAAAAAATATAGCTGTAACAAATTGCCACATGGCCAGTAGAACTAGAGATAAGTGTAAAGACCTATTTTTCACAAAGTTCCAGCCTTGTTAACTTGTAATATGAGTAAGACACTGCGAGTTCCAGCATCTCCTGTCCTCTCCCTGTCTCTCAGCACACACCTTATTGGAAGGTGCTAAAATGCACACGGGGGAGATGCAGATTCAGCAGCAGCAGCAGAGTGATGCAGGAGGACAAGCCCCACTGAGTGCCAGTGGCAGCTCAGAAACCAAACCCTTCTTTGGTGTTTTGGGTTTTGTTTTTTTTTTAGCTCCATTTAAATCTGCAACTACATATTTACAAATGTAATTTGTGAATCTTTTGTGTCCCTCCACACTTCAGGAATGTAACAAAATGAGACGATCACCCTGTTTGTGTCACTCAGGGCATGTCAGACATCCCTGTGGGAGTGGTGTTGTCAGATACATCAGCAGGTGCATTCCAATACCCAAATCTGAGGCCTGACCCTGTTTCTATCCACTTTCTTCAGGCATGTTATAAGGAAATTATCAAAGAGGTCACCAAAATCCTGACAGAAAAATAGCCTGTTTCATGTCTGTTTGCTGATAGAAGTTTTCTGAACCCTCTGGTGTGTCAATAAGCTATTAAGACCATATTTACACTGTAATAATAATTAAAATATCACCAGTGGGAATCTGACCCTGTGTGTGTACAAATCCTTGTATGACAGTTAATGTAGTAGGGAGATGTGCTCCTAAAAACAATTAAGATATAATTGGATGAGTTGATCCAGAAAACATATGGTTTATTTGTAAGGAGACAGAGGTGGAAGAGGCAGCCACTTTCAAAATGGCACAAATTAGACCACAAGAAGAGACTACACTGTGGCACCCTAATTAACTGAACTATTTAATGTTATATTTAATTTAGTCTTTATCACAGGGAGAAAAACCACCTAATTACACAATTCCACAGCTTCATTTTCACCTTCGCAGCTCCTCATGTGGTCAGATGCTCTCACCCCCAGGTGGGTGGCAAAGCAACCCTTCACTTGCTGTCTTCAAGGATGCCACCACCCTGTCACAGACATCTTTTATGGAAAATCCTTTCCTTAGGAATTTTCCTCCTGAGAAGCTGGGAGGCCTCAGGAACAAAATGCAAACAATGATTATCTGCTGCTGGGGAATGCAACAGGTGCATCTGTGATTGGCTCATGTGGTTGTTTCTAATTAATGGCCAATCACAGTCAGCTGGCTCGGACATAGAGCCGAGCCACAAACCTTTGTTATTAATTCTTTCCTATTCTATTCTTAGCCAGCGTTCTGATGAAATCCTTTCTTCTATTCTTTTAGTATAGTTTTAATGTAATATATATCATAAAATAATAAATCAGCCTTCTGAAATATGGAGTCAGATCCTCGTCTCTTCCCTTATCTAAAAACCTCTGTGAACTCCATCACACCACCCTGTCCTTCCTCTTTGTGTGGCTTTGTTTGTATTTTTTTATTATTATTATTTTTGTGGGATGGTGTTCTCATGAAATAATTTAGCACCAGTGAGAGCTCATCACGTGGTGGCAGGGCATGGTTTGGCAGCACACAAGAGATGCTGGAGATCACACAAAAGATGCCTGGGGCACAGCCAGCTGCTGGATTACACACTGAGCCTTCCTGCCCTCTGCCTTGGCCAAAAGTTGTCTCCAAAAAACAGCTGGCAGGAGGAATAGCCTGAGGATTAACCTGTTCCTCAGGGGAGAACCCATCTCATCTCCTGTGCTCTGCCTAAACAGGCATCCCTCCTGTTTAGGGCTGGATCCCCTGCCTGCCTCTGCACTGCCTGTAGAGTGAGATGGCCATGAAACCCAGAGCTGGGCCAGCATCTGTCTCATCTCCTTATTTGTGAAATGGAAGGCAAAGCGTTTCCCTCTTCCAATCAGTTCCTGAGGTTTTTAAAAGAAATTTTTAAAAAAAGAAGGAAAAATTGAAAGCAAGCTCATAATGTGCACGAACTCCATCGTAAAAATGCAGTAAGAATACAGTAAATAAGGTCTCCAAGAGGCCTGAAATAATTTTTTTGAGGACTGAGTAAATCCTGGAGGAATGGGAAGGAGGTCCAATGGAAACCTCCCGTGGTTCTGCTGTAGCTGGGAGATGGCTGACATGGTGCAGAGGCAGTGCTAAAACAAGGCTGTAGAGTGACAAATACTTATCTTAAAAACCTCCCAGCTGTGTTTGGACCTCTTGGAGTTGAGAGCAGGATTATCCAGGGAGTTTGGGATTCTCCAAAACAGGGCAACACCATCAAGGCTGTAAGAGCCTTTGCAAGAGAACCAACAACAGAACAAAACCCAAATCCCACAGCAAACACTGGGCTGGACAGCGAAACCAGCACACTCTGAGAAGAACAGGATGACCCGACCACACCTGCAGAAACCATTGTGGCCACGATGGGCAGAAAAATTACTTATATTACAGATTAATAAGCCTGGAACTTTGCGAAAAATAGGTCTTTGCATTTAGTTCTACTGGCCATGTGACAATTTTTACAGGTTTTTTTTTTTACAGCTTTTTTTTAATTTTATTTATTTAAATTTTTCCCTTATTAAAAAAAAAAAAAAAAAAAAAAAAAAAAAAGTAGTGGGGGAAAAGTAGCTCCTTTAGAGTCAAGAAAATCTTTAGGCTTAAACACAAACATTTGCCTCCAGATAAGCCTGAGTTTTAAAAGTACTCACTTAAGAAGGAGGAGTTTTGGTAAGAGACATCAGATTGAAATGAGAAATGCGATGTTTAGGCAGTAATGGACCAGGAATAGGCTTCCTGTTGCTTGAGCTCTCTCTCTTCCTCCTAAAAAATTTATTCCCAAAGAAATCCCTCCCTCTTTGACATCCTCTCCCTAGCAGGAGAATGACCTGGATCCACACTGGTGTGGCGGCAGGCTATGTCAGAAATCCCTGGAAAGAGGCAAAGCTTCTCTCAGAACCTGCTGATTTTGGCTGCCTGGTGTCTCCTGACACCTGCCTGGATAACAGGAGAGCAGCCAGAGGTACGGACAGGGCTGGATTTTCCTGCTTCTCCTCGCTGCATCCCAGCCAGCTTTCCCTCTCAGGAGCAGCACATCCCGTCCCAGTCCTTGAGAAAACTTTGGGTTGCTGCAAACAAAACTTTAAACTTTAGATAGGGTCTTATTTGTTCCTTCCTGTGTTTTCCAGCCACTTCTTCCAGCTGCACTGGGTGTGGCATGAGGAAATTGTGCAGATTTAGTGGTGCTGGCAACAAACAAGTTCCCAAGAAACAACACAATGAAGTTTTTCCAGCCTGGGTTGCTATAAAGGACATGCCTTTCCAAAGGGGGGATGAATTTGTCCCAGAGGAGACAAATTCCAGAACACACCAAATCTGGGACTCTTGAAACACACCTGGATGCATGCAAAATTCACTTAATTGAGTCAGTATTCCTTTGGAAATCACTTAATTGCTCCAGGGGCTTAACTGCTGTTGCATGAGGGAGAAAATTCTAAAATGAAATATATATATATATATATAATTTTAATTATATATATATATATATAATTTATATATATAATTTATATATATAATATATATTATATATATTATATATATATTATATATAATTTATATATATATAATATAAATTAATATAATATATTAATTATATATATATAATTTTAATTTTATTTTATATATATTTTATATATATTTCATTTCATTTTAGAAGTTTCTTATATATATATCATATATATTTTCTTATATATATAATATATATGATATATAGTTATATATATATATAGTTATATATAAATATATATTTTATATACATAATATGTTTTTCTTATATATATCTTATATATTTATTCATATATTTCTTTTATATATCTTATATATAATATATATTATATATATTTATATATAAAATACACTTATATATAAATATATTATATTTTATATTTTTATATTTTTATATATTATATATATGATATATTATATATATGTTATATATGATATATATTATATAATATATTATATATGTATTATATTATATATATTATATATACATTGGAGCTGAATCAGCCGCACAATTTCAGATTGGCAGGGCAAGCTGTGCTTGCAGCTTGGTGCATTCCGTTAAAAAGGCGATCTAAAACTTCTTCACCACAGCTGAAGAAGTTCTGAACCTGAGCAAACTCATTTCAAGTCCCGAAAAAGTCGGGGTTTTCTTATATAACAAAGCAGCAGCTGGAAGAATCAGTAATAAATAGGTGTCTCAGCCCATATCTTTGGCTGGTAGAACACGCAGACACATCCATTATCACCTCTTCTCTTTTTATATGAGCCCTTCCACCCCTGGCTGTCGCAACAAGAATGGATTCAGGAATCAGAGGAATTCACAGGAGCTGCCGGGAGCACAGAGCCCTGCATTCTGCATATGAAATACCCGTGGAAAACAGAGAAACAGACAGCTTTGGGCAGCCTGTGTAATTGCTGGTGAGTGTTACAGGAAGTTTTGGACCGCTGTCAGGCAGTAAAAGCAAGTGAAGGAATGATACTTTTAGGAGTTTTGTCCCTTTTTCAGTGCCGAGGAGTGAGTCAGTGCAGTCTGGCAGCCTCTGAAAGTCACATTCCTGCTTATATTGCTTGGTGAGGAAGAGATTCCTGATGTCATTCCCAAGCTTGGTGAGACCCAAAGCCAGCCAGTGAAACCTTGGCCATAAACCAGGTCTGCCTCCAAATTCTGCCCCCAAATTCTGCCCCCAAATTCTGCCTCTTTTCCACGCACATATCTCTGATGTCTCAAATTGCATTTTCCTGCACGAGGCTTCCTCTGTGTGCCTCCTTTCAGGGAGACGCTGCTCAGTGAAGCAGAGATTACCTGGGCATAATAAAAAAGCCAATTTGCAGCAATATTCAGATAAAGGCTACGTTCGACATTTTTTTTATTCAATATTTTTATTGATTTGAGGGACTCGAAAGTCTGTTCATTAGTCTGCAGGTTGTGAGTGAGAGGGCCTGTGAGCTTTGAAAAACAGGGTGAGGAATTCAATCTGATCTTGACAGAGTAGGAAATTAACCTGGGAAAAGGGTGAAGAAAGTAAATTAACTGACTCAAAAAAAAAAAAACCAAAAAAAAAAATCTGGAAGGAATAATCAATTGTGCAAATACAGTATAAAAATAACTGGGGTTTTTAGGTGGTCAAAAATTACATGTGAGCCAAGAGTGATGCAGACAAATTTTGTCTGGATGCAGGAATACAGCAGTTATTGCCAACACATCTGAAGTCATCCCTCTGCTTCTTCAGACAAAGGTTTTGCATGTAATGTAAAACATTCCATTTTGTGGGCATCAGATTCCAAGGAAAATGAGTGCCCATTGCAGCAAATGCAAAGGAGAGCAACGGTGAGATGGACAGCCTGGAAATCCTGACCTGCAAGGACCGAGAAACCCTTTGGTGGTTGTCCAGCTCAGCGGGCAGCAAAGGGAGGTGTGGGAGGCGTCCTCAGCTGCTCTGAGGGAGAATGGAACAACCTGCCTCCCATTTCCATTGCAGATGGGACACAAAATTATGGAAAATGTCATTATCTCCAGCTTCAGGGAACAAAGCGTCCAGCCCCAGGGCACGGTGTCACACTTCCACCTCTGGAGGGGTTGAAGAAGAGATTACTCAAACATCCATAGCTCAAACCAGCCTTGGGGCATGGCCATGGAGCTCTTCCAGGCCTGTTCTCTGCTTTCCTGTTTGACTTTTTAAATAAAGCACTTCCACCAGGGGATTATTTTGCTTGAATGGGTTGCTGATGCTCAAATTCGCTGTCTCAGTTTTCCTCGGGCTCCTTTGTGGATCTGGCATGGCAGAGAGCCCCAGAGCAGGGTTTTCCTGGCTGTCTGAGCACTGTGAGCACCTCCCTTGTTTGTGCCTGAGTTGCCACAGGAGCCAGGTGTCTCCTCCAGCCATCTTCCCCAGCTCTGCTCACTGATAAGGAGCCCAAAAACCTTGGGGAAAATACATTTTTTTGGAAAGATCACACTCCTCTCAACCCCTTGGTGTTGAAGGTCTACATGGAAGCAGAATGCTTAATTACACTTGTATTAATTTCTAATTAATGAAACCTTATTTCCCTCGCTAAATACCCTCACACAATTCAAATTTTACTCCCAGCTTTTGTGAATTTAGTAACTGGGAGCGGCCAAGTTGGAAATCAGGGGTTTGCTGGCCAGCTGCAGGGAAATCAGTGTGAAATCAGGAGTTTGGAGCCCTGTGGTTTGTGCTCCTGCAGTGGATTGTTTCCTCAGATGCAAGACCACAAAAGCCAATTTAGATAAGAAGGAACTTTGCAGCAGTTGTGATAAAAGGATCCAGAAACCAGGGCTGGGGAGGCAGGAGCAGAGTCAGAAGGAGGAGGGGAAAGGGGGAATTTCCTGTTTTACACACACAGAGAACAAAACAACACGAAAACCCTATGTCTTACCCCAAAGCTGATAATCACTTTTCCTGCTCTTTGAGCAGCAGGAGGAGGCACAGACACATCATAGGGAGGGATGGCAAACCATCCCTCTGCCTGCTGTTAACAGAGTGACACCTGTCCACTTCAGCAGCAGCGGCGTTTTTAAGGAATTTATTGGAATTGTTGGGTAGGAAAACTCCTGTTCCATCCATCAGTCTGGGTGGATAAGGGCCCACATCCTCAGCTGCTGCCCAAAACCATGATTGCCCACGCAGATATGCCTCCCCAAAACAAAGCTTAGGTGCCTGCCAGCAAAGTTCCTTCACTCTAATTTGGGACTAGAGATAGGAGAAACATTCCCAGCAACGTTGCTGTGGCACTTGGATCAAAATCACTGTTGTCAGGGGGAGTGGAACAAGAAATCACACAGGGATTTTTTTTATTCCTGGTGTTTCTTCTTTTCCTTATCTCTCTGTGACTCACAGCCTGAAAAAGTTGTAGTTAGAATATCTTTGGGGTTTGGGATTTTTTAATAAAGAGATAGGCGTGGGGGGGGGGGGGGAAACTTTCAAGTGGGGAAAAAAAAAAACCAAAACAAAAAAAAAAAAAAACAAACACCAAAAAAGCCCCAAAAAACAAACAAACAAACAAAAACACACCAAAACCCCCCCAAAACACACACTAAAAACCACCAAAAAAAAGTCAACCAACAAAAAACCAGCCTGGAAAGTGCAGCAAACATTATGCTTTGGTATTTCTTTAGGAAAAAAAAAAAAAAGAAAAAAAAGATTTTTAGGAAGCCACCTTACTCAGTTCAGAAAATCAGGCAGCAGCTCCTGCTTCCCCTTCCACTACAGCATTTCTCATGGCCAAAGCAGCCACCAAGGACGACCCCAAAAGTGTTATTTTTTATTTTTATCCCCCTAAGGATTTCAAGTCTTTGAGTTTCTCCTTGCACCACTTTTGATGCCATCACTGTCACTTCCCTGCTCTGGCAGAAGCGCCCAGCAGCCCCAATCATTTTGGCAGACGTTGTGCAAACACACAGGTCCATTTGCTCCCCCCTGAGCTCTCCTGTTATTGCTGGGATTTATTTGCATTGCTGGTGAGTGTTTCTGTGCTACCTGCCTTTCCAACACCCTTGCCTCAGCCAGATCTCTCAGAGAGCTCCTCCAAGTGCAAGCAAGCCAAGACTTGGTGGAGGAATCTCTCTCTCCAAACTGTCACATTCCCAGAGAGAGTGTTGGGTTGGCTTTGTTTTGTTTTGTTTTGTTTTTTCCCCCTTTTCAAAAGTGGAGGCACCAAGGCAGAGGGATGAGGAGAGCTCAGCTCTTTCTGAGCACTTGCCCATCAGCATGTCTCGTTTATATTCCCCTCACTTTTAGAAACCCTTCTCAGGGCTTTGTTTGCTTTTCAACTGCTGCCAAACATTGTCCAGATGGTCTTAATGTCACATCACTGTGGGCCTTTTATTTTCTAGCCTGTGCCCTGTTTTGTCCTCCCTTCCAAGCCAATGTCTCTAAGACTATTTTGGGCCCCTTACTTCATTTCCCCTCCCTTCTGTCCATCAAGCTGGGTGAGTCACACTCATCTGTCCAGGAAACCTCATCTATTACCCCAATTGTTCTGGGCTGAAAGCAGGAGAGGAACAGTCATCTCCAGATGACATTGTTTATGCCACCCCAAAGCAGCTCACCAAGGGTTTAGGTGCTTAATACCAAGCAGTTGCTCCACACACACACAAAAGGCTGCCCTAGCAGCGCTGAGTGAACCTTCAGGAATGTGCCTTGGAGAGGGAGCATCCTGCCAGGAGCCTGCAGTTATCACATGCCAGTGAGTGTTTCTGAGCAGTACCAGGAGGTCCAGTTCTCACCTACACACAGGAGGATGCCGAAGGAGCCCACCAGTGCCAGCAGAGATGCCCAGGCACAAATTTTGGGCTGAAGTTCAGCTCCAACCCTCAGGGAGGGCTAGAAAGATGCACACAATGCTTGGGTCTTTAATTCAGACAAATGGGTGCATTTCCTCAGTGTTTTCCTCACCAACATGATCATTAGAAATCTTCATTTCTCTCCTGAGCTTTTCTCTTGCACTGTAAGTAACTGTCTGCCCTGAATTTAGCTCCATCACAAGGAACATTTCTGCATTCCTTCAGTCCCATTCTCAGGGAAGAAAGCTTTCCTGATTTCTGCCACTTCCTTCCAAATCCTGAGGACATTTTTCCAAGGCTACTGGTTTCATCATTGCCCTGAGTTTTTGATGCTCTCCTGCCTGCTCAGTCTTAAAATCTAATCCTGGCCAAACATTGTATTCCTCCAGAACAGGCAGCTCCTTCTCTGCAATGTAACCATCAATATCAGCAAACATGAAGGAAAATAAATTATCTAAGCCTCAAGGAACAGCTACTCCTTCCCTTCAGAGGCACAGCAGAGGAGACATTTGGATTTTGGAAACAAGGCTGTTCAGGGCGACACAATGTAAAGCTGTAGAGCCCTTGGCAACCTTTAGTTTAACACCACTCATTCCTGAAAGGAGTGGGAAGTTTTTCTGATTTTAAAAAGAAGGGGTGGGGGGTGGGGGGGGGGGAAGCCTAACCTCACCTGTGTCATAACAAGCTGTAACAATCAAGGGAGCTGAAAATTTTATAAATAAAGGACTTGACTGACAGCATCTTGGGAGCCCCCAGGTTGTGTTCAATCCATCAGACTTTGGGAGACATGCAGCCAAAATCTCACCTTGCTTAACCCCGCAGTGCAGGTAAAATCCCTTCTAGTGCCACAGAAATAACTCTGGAACCACACACTGGCATTTTCTAGCAGGTGAACTTGGTGTTTTCTCTCCCACCCAGTTCCAGGGTGATGAAAGCGCTGCAGAATTTCTCATGGGGGGACTTTGTGTGCTCACCAACCTGTGCAGCAAAAAGTGCTGCAACCAGCAAGTTAACAAGATAGAAAGATGCTGAGGGTCATAAGGTCTGCATGGAAATTAATTTTGGGAAGGAAGGAAGTTTTCTTTTTTTCCATGAGAAAAAAAAAGAAAGAAAAGAGAGGAAAAAAAAAAAAAAAAAAAAAAAAAGGAAGAAATCTAGTTCACAGAAACTTCAGGTTGACCTCATTTTTTTTCCTAAGAGCACACAATTTCAAAAAATCAAAAGCTCCTGCAATCATTCAACACCTCTGCGAAATCAGGGCAAATCTTGGGCTTTTCTTATTTTCCAGAGTAATATAATACAGCAAGTTCAGACCAGAAGATCCTTCCCAGCCTGCCTGGTAATCTCCTGAGAGCCATCCCATACATCCTAACACAATGCTGTCAGTTGGATGATGGGATTAAATAGCATCCAGGTTAAAGCCAATGCAATCCAGAGAACAATGATTTCAAACTCAGCAGTCCCTGGAAGTGGAATGTATGGTGTTCCTCCCTTTTTTTTTTTTTTTTTTTTTTTGTGCCTTCAGGAATATTCTTCCATCCACTGAGAAAATGAGAGTGAAACTCTCAAAAGCCACCCTGGCTGCCCACCAACAAGAAGATCTGGGTGGGATGTAGCAGCAATGGTGTCAGGAGCCATTTAGGACCATATTTAAAGCAGAGGTGTATTTTACAAGATGTTAATTAAAGGGAACATAATTTTTTTTAATAAATCTGTCCAATCTCCATTTCTCAGCAGGTTATAATGATAGAGGCTTGAGACTGCAAAAAGCAAAATACTCAGGCACAAAAATCTGGCTTTGGATTTTTCACTCCCTCAGTCTGTAACTCAGCTTTCATTTTTGGAAGACAGAGTCAATGACCCTGACTATTTTGGTAAAATCCTTAAACTCTGGAAATGGTACTGTGTTCTATTGTTGGGCACCTGCTTCAGGGTCCTGGATCCAACCAGGATCTGAGGCTTTGTGGCAGGGTTGCAGACAGCCTGTCCTGCATCAAGGGTCAATATCAGTGCAACAAAGGAGAGGCATTGTGGACAGGAGAGTGTACAGAAACAACAGAGACATTGGCCAACACAGGCCAGCCAGTGATCCTGGGACAGCAGCAGCAACCTGCAAGGGTTTTATGTGCATGGGTTGGTACAAAAATCTGATTTTTGACGTGTTATGCACGCACTGAATAAGCAAAGCTGAAGCGTGGCCTCAACAGACAAATCTGCTGAGAAACCCAAATCATAAATTCCTACGAGCAGCTTCCCGCCACCTCCACAACCCCATTATTACGGTTGTTACTGTAATTATTGCGGCTGTTGTTATTATTTCACCAGTTCTGATGTTTGCATTTAATCTCCATCTGCCAGGCAGCTGCTGCAGAGCAGGGGATCCTCTGCGAGCGCACGACTGCTTTGGTGACCCCAGTAATTACAGGAGCACTCCACAGCCTCTCCCTTCCCCAGACACCCTGGAGATGACATCCCTGAGGCAGCAGGAGACGGGTTTGCTCTGTGGATCATCACTAAATTGTTTCCTGAGCTCCTGTCACCACCCTGCAAGGATTGATGCGAGCAGAATGAAAAGCAGAGCTTTCCTCTCGGGCCCTTCCACTCCTGCTGCTCACAGAGGAGGGTGAGCACAGCCCCACGGGCTCTCAGCACTTGAGGCAGAGCTCTCAGGAGCCTGGCAGGTGGGGAGGAAGGGGTAGAGTGATGGTTGGGACAGATGGAGATGAGAGATCTCTGAAGCCCGATCGTGGAACTTGAGGTTTATTGCAAAGGGCCTGGGTGCAGGGCCCTGCTGGGAGCTGCCAGCCACAGCAGGCCCGAGAGGAGAAAGGGGTTGAGAGGATGAGAGGGTAAGAGCTTAAGAGAGTAAAAGGGGTAAGAGAGTGTTATAAATGATCAAATTGAGAACCAAACTTATGAGAAAATTTAGCAAAGATTTATTAATTTTTCCGCGAGACGGAAGTTTGGTAGTCAAAAACCACCACAGCCAAGGGCAGCGTCGAGCCCAGGATCAGCACTGGGTGAACACGGATCTGACCCCTGAATGTCAGAGTCTCCCCTGATCACAAATGCTGCTTCACACAGCGAGTGCTAATACAATTTATTCTGCCCAAGGCAGAGATGACCGAATGTTCTTTGTGTCTCTTCACATGCAGAACCGAGGCTTTACATGTGCAGAGGTGGACAAAGATCCAGTCCAGGTGTCCAGATGTTGTCAGAGAACTTCGGGGAAGTCAGCATTCACATGCATCAGGGTGGTAGATATAATCTTCGAGGTGATAATCACTCTTGAGTGGTCCCCTTGTCCGGGGAAACCAGCGATTATCATCCTGGAAGCTTCTATTCTTATATTAAAGAACCCGATTTTATCTCCACCTAGTCTGGGAACTATATGTGTATGAATAAGACACTGCTCCCAGCCAGGCTGGTCAAAAGACATAGTTTGGATCTTACAATATTTTATACATTAACAGCATGAATTATCTCTACCATATACTACAGAGTAAAAGGGGTAAGAGAGTAAAAGACAAGAGCTAAGAGGCAAGAGGGGCAAGAGCTAAGAGAGTATAAGCATAAGAGAGTAGAAGGGATATGAACTAAGATGGCAAAGTTCCCGCTACAATACAATAAATAATCTTCTGTGTTGAATATTCTAATTCTCACTAACCAATGTAGTACAAGATACAAATCCTATAGCATTTCCCTACAGCCCATAAGAATCACTACATTACCATACTGTGCTATATTTAAACAATAAAAACTCCTCTTTGGGCCCTTCTGCCAAGCTGGCAGGGACTGCTCGGACCCTTGGAGCTGTCTGCAAGCAGAGGGTGTTGTTTCATCAAAATGGGATTACCTTCAGCTGGCCACACCATTGCTTTCCAGTTGTTCAGTAACTGAGGAATCTCAAAGTTTGCTTTCATTTCAATCTCACTTATAGTTTCCATAGTCTCAAAATCATATTTATAAGGCTTTCCTGTTTCATCTTCCCCAACAGTAGAGGACGGTACACTGAGGCACGGAGGGTGGGGATGTCACCAGCAAATTGAGCCTGCACCTCTGCAGGCACTTCAAGCCTTGCTTAGAGGCAGCTCTTTGTCAAGAAATACACTTTTATTTTTTCTGAAGGAGGGCACCTTGCTCCTTGTTCCAGGTTGCAATGCAAGATATTTTCTATTACCATCTGTACGGCAGATTACCTTTGTCAAGTGGGCAGTTTGCCTTATCTCTCTCTCTCTGAGTGACCACAATCACTCCTCCCTCGGGAGGGGACATTGCTGATAACAGCTATTGAATGTCACTGCATGGCTGATAAGAACTATAACAGCCCATTGGGAGATGTGAGCCCAGAGGGAGGAGCCAAGCATTCCTACCTGGATATACTCTGGAGATTCTGGAACACCAGTATGGGTTCTCCACTGGATTCCCCAGAGGAACAGCAGCTGTCTCTTCTTCCACTGGATCTTCAGAGGAAGAATGTACCTTTTCTATAGGATCCCTGGTCCAGCAGAACCACCCTTGACGCTGCAGGAGGGCTGAGCCACAATTCCAATGGGACTGCCACCAACACCCTGACCCACAGGATATCAGGTTGGGTTCTGACTCTGTCAGTGTTGTTCTAGTGTACTGCATTGTTTATTTTATCCTTTTATTTTTTTCTTCCTTATAAAGAACTGTTATTTCCTGCTCCCATATTTTTGCCTGAGAGCCCCTTAATTTAAAATTCATAGCAGTTTGGAGGGATGGGGAGGGTTTACATTCTCCATTTCAGGGAAGGATCCTGCCTTCCTTAGCAGACTCCTGTCTTTCCAAACCAAGACACTTGCATTGATCCTGCCTTGTGCTGAGTCCCTTGGGCCAAGCAGGAGGCAGAGCTGGGGCACAGGGGAGCCCATGCTGCTCATCCTGCTCCTCTCATCCCTGCCAGGTGAGGCCACTCAGCTGAACAGCAGCTCCAGTGGTCAGCCATGCTTCTGAAATCATGTATGCACTGAGGTTCCTCAGGTTTTTTTGCTCTCCAGGCAGTAGCAGCAATAACTCCCATAAATCCTCACAAATTTATGAGGCACAGCTCATCGTCACTGCAACCATGGTTAGAAACACTGAGGAGCTGGAACCAGCTACCTATTTATAGAGAGACCTTCCAAATCACTGGAAGTGCTCCAGGCTGGCTTGTTTTTTCACTGGAACCAAAAGATGGGATTTCAAGATGGGATTTCAAAAAACCTAGTTGTGTAAATGTGCACCTCTGAGTACGCGACAGGGCAGCAAAGAGCTGTGGCCAGAGCCTCTGGTCAGATTTTTGGGGGGTACAAAGGGGGGTAAATCCATTAATCAGGGGAGGGGTGGTGATGTGTGCCAGTGGAAGAGCTGCTGCCTTGGGGGAAACCTCACAAACACTTCAGTTCCTGTTCATCAGGAAATTGCTCTTGCAGAGATGCATGTGTGTGCATGTGTGAAGCCAGTGAGATTTCCCTCTTTATTTATTTTTTTTCTCTGCAACTGGGTGGGAACAGCTTCATCCAAGTTCTCTATGGAATTGTGTGGCAACTACCCAAACACTAGATTTTCACACACCTTCTAGTTCCATGGTGTTCCCATCTTTCCACGTTCATGGTCCCCACCAAGTCTGTCCTTGCAGGGCCACCACTTTTCCCACTTCTTTTTGCCCTGTGCATCCCAACAACTTTGTGTCCTGCACCATCTTCCTGCCACAATTCTGTCAGGCAGCACTTGCCCTGGCATTGGAATCAAAATTTAGAGCCACAGCTGCCCCCACAAGGGATCAACACCTTTGCTGTCACTGCCATAGGTTGAGAAATATTCAGGAGCTCATTGTGTTATGTTTTTTTCTTTATGAAAAATATTTTTAATAGTCCTCAGAGTCTTACTGTATTTATTAAATCTTTCTGGGGGTAATGTCACAGAGTTCATAATCTTCTTTTTCTGCAGCAGCATGAAGTGCTGGAGGAAACAAGGGCTGACCAGTGTGGGTGAGGAAGGAGAAACTGACAAAGCTTCTGCGGTTTTGTTTTTGCAGTCCCCTTGACAGAGAGCAACAAGCCACAGATGTGCAGTTGAGCAAAATAGGTGCTTTTGTAAGAAAGGGAGCATTACAGCTCTGGGCATCATGTGAGAATCAACCTTTTCTAAACTGAGGTTCAGGAAAACCTGTAAAAAGACTTTGTGCAACAAGAAAGAATATTGAACCAGTGCAAGTCCACTGACAGTTGAAAACTCTTTTTATTTTTGCTGTGGTAATACCTCTGGAAAGGCTCAGAGAGGGGAAGATACTCCAATTTTCAGGCAGCAGCTGGTGGTAGGATACAACAGAGAAACAAAGCAGCTACTGTGGGATGCTTGCAAGTCTAAAGGCATGATCCAGCTCCCTGGCACAGGGGAATTTTTCACCAGGAGTGTGAGAAGTGCATGCCCTTCTTTAGGATCCTCAGTTAGTGAGTCTCCCTGGGCTTCAGGAGGTGAGAAACCAAGCCTGGTGAGGTCATGGAAAAACACCAGGGCAACGCTGGCTGACATGCTCTGCCTTTCCTCAGCCTGTGCTGTTTCTGTAATCCTGACCTCATCCTTTTCTCTGGTGTCCAGCCTGGATCCAGGGACGGTAACTGGAGCTTCTCCTCTCAGTTCCCTGCCTCTCTACCAAGCTCCAGGGAAGCTGTCACTAAAGGCATTGACTCCCTGGCACTTCTGCTGCCTGGCTGAGATGCTACCACTCTGTAGAGCCCCTTTCCTGTCGGAACTCAGTGCATTCCTCTGGGTGTCAAGAGTTGATGAGGACCCCACCGGGGGGCTCAGAGACCCTGGCACACAGCCCAGAGCACCTGGGGATTTGATTTTTGACCCCTGGAGCAAATTACCAGCTTTGTATGAGGACCTGAAAGTCGCAGAGGTTTGAATGGTGTAATAATAAAATGATCACAGGGTGAAAATGTAGATTTTAGGATTTTTGGTATGGGGACAAGATGGAGGAACTTGGGCGTGTCCAGCCTTTCTTCTTCTTCTTCTTGTTCTCCATTTTCTGCAGTGATGGTGGCACTTCTGGGTTGGTTTAGAGTAGAAGTGCACTGTCTAACATAGGTGATGGGTATTGGGAATTAAGTGTAAATATATTACACATAGTTTGCAGTGTAAAAAGACAACACCGCCTCAGGATTGGTCAGAGTGCCTGTGGCTGCCCTGCTGAGCAGATCTTGGCTGGACAGAGAGAAAATTTCATAGATAAGAATTAATAAACAACCTCAAAACTGAAAAGTGAAGAGTCCAGACTCGTTCTTCACCTGCACGGGCCGAAGCAGAGACATCCTGCACATCTTGGGGCAGCAAATATCAACAGCAACCCGAGACCTTCCCTCTGCATCTGTGCTCCACAGGGATGAGATAACCCAGCTTTAATCCCTCTTTGGTCACCGTGCCCTCATTTGACAGCCCAGCCTACAGCACTAGGTTTAAGAGGAATTGGAGAGCATGGATTCCTGCTTCAGAGTGTGTGTCCAATAAAGTGCCCAGGTGTTGAAGTCCTCTGGGATGGGTTTGTGGGACTTGGGGGAACAGGAATGCTGCAGGTTCCAATCAAAACTAAACCCTTCCCTCTCCTAACAGCACATTGTCCCTAAACAAAGGCAATTGCTTGAGCAAGTGGCACCCACTGGCTTTGATTTTCCAGGAGATTCCAGGCACAGCAAAGCTCCTGCATGGCAGGTTTTGCATCCATGGAATCAGCACCTCCCAGCAGAAAACCTCAGCCTCGCCTGTGGAAAGTTTCCAGCCATCATTGCTTTGGAAACAGCGCTTAGGGCAAATCACACTGCCACATCAACACTGAATCATACCTCAGATGCAGATAGAAGCCTACAGGGTGTCCAGAACAAGCTTTATTTTTTTTTTTTTTTTCACCACACCCTGAATTAAAAAAAAATCCTTTTCCCACTTCCAGTTCTTCCCAGGGCAATGAGCATTGTTAGAAGTGTTTACATTGCTGCTCTCTGCCAAATTAACATTATCACTCTCACCACCACAAGAGCTTCTAGGTGATGCTAGCTACTCACAGGCAGTTTCAGAAGCACCAAGAGCAAACAGGATATGTGACTACTTTAACTATCACTCTGCTTCAACAGGCAAGAATCTTAAATTCTAAGCTCTGTGGAAAAGCCAGAATATCAGATGCCTCCAAGCAACTTGCTTTAAACACATATTTTGTTGGTCTTTGCTCTTTCAGGTGTCTTTCCACAGCCACTGTTGCATCAGAAGGCAGGTAAAAGTGAAATTAAAAATGATCTAAAACACCAGTCCACGTTGTGAACCAGGTACACAGGGAATATTTCACACCCTCTTTGCCCACCTTGAACCTCCTGTGGAATTCACTTTCCCCACATTCCTGCTGCCTGTAGGGGTAGGACAGCACTGCCACAGCTGACTGAGGCAGGAGTCACTCTGTGGAGGAGAAAACTGAGGAGGATTCATCCCAACCTTACCCCCAAGCCTGACCTTTAAGATTGTTTTCCCTTTCCCAGCTGCATGTGCCAAGTCTCAATATATCATCATCAGAGGGGAACACTGCACTGGAGGAGGAAGAAAATAACTGGGAGACATGTGAGCAACTGAGACAACGCAGAGCTGCCGGGTCTCTGACAGCTGCTGAGGCCGGGCATTATGCACATCCAGGTAAATTAACGTTTTGATATGTGTTTTGCTGTGGGCAAGCACAAACACATGAGGGATTTTTCATTATTACCACGTTGTGAAGGGAGTATTGAAAGCTCCATTTTGCCCAGTGGCTGTTTTCTGGAATGGGGGAGAAGGCTGGTGGTGTCTGTCCCAAACACCCTGAAGTGGGTTAAATGAAGGCATTCCTTCAAAAATGCTAAATCTGCAACTCCTTAGCCCACCAGAACATATTTTAAATCAGCTTTTCCAAACTTTTCCGAAAGCTCTCAACAAAAATAACAGCAGCCTAAACACTGTCAGCAAAGTGTCTCTTCCATGCTGAACAATCTTAATAAAGAAGAAAAGTGAGAAAAAAAGACACAAAATCAGATAAGCTGTGGGATATCAAGGCTGTCCCTGTCTCTGTGGGGACAGCTCTGAGTTTCCTTGTAGCTTTTGCAAAACGTCTGGCCCAAGCCTTGAGCTTTGCCAGGCAGGCTCCTGGCTGATCTCAGCCCCTGGTGCTCTGCTGGGTCTCCATCACCCTGCAGGATAAACCACTTTTCCTGCTTTTTGCACTGAGTGAGTCCCTGCAGCTCTCTGTAGCCTCTGGTGAAATGCACAGCGCTGCCTGAGGCACTGAGCTTCCCCAGCCTGCTTGGAAAGCTTTGGCCAAGCTCTGTCAGTGAGATAGGATGAAATATACCATCTTGTGGTGGAAATATTAATTAGTTACTGTTTCTGAAGTGGATTAGATGTTATGGTGCCTCTGTCTCTTCTTATCTGCAATATGGGCTTTCTGGCCCTTCTCTCCACCCCAAACAATATTTTATATAAACCTGGAGTGCAGACTCTGAGCTGACACGTTACAGGATGAGCCAAGTGACTATCATTCAAATATTTATTTCATGAGGAGTAAGAACATTTTGCACTTTTCTCCAGAACTCTTTCAAAATCAGCTCATTTCTTCTTGTTGGAAGAGAGCCCATTGTTCATTTGACACTAAAGATAGAGCTTTGCTGTTTTCTTTTAAGTCAGCATTTGGAGGGTGGACAGCAGAGAGGGAGTTAAGCTTTATTATGCTGCCTTGTCAAAAGGATACAACATTATGCAAAAGGAATGAAGTGGAACAAAAAAAAAAAAAGAATTTTTGCCTTCTTTTCCACACACTCTCTCTCACTGGCATACAGTCTTCAGATTATTTCATTCCTCCTTTGCTTTGTCTGGTAGATTGGATTTCAGATGGCTGTGTCAATTAAGCAGCAACAGCACCTTGCTGCCTCAGGAAGCAGTTTCCTCCTGCCCACAGAATGTCTAAATTAATGGGGCAGAAGGGTGGTGCTGTTTGTCTGGTTTTAAATCTGCCTTAAATAAGCAATTTGAACAGCTCACTGCCAGGAGCCTGAAGCCCGGAATGAGCAATATTCCCAAGGAGTGAAGGCAGGCAGAGGGGCAGGAGGGGCACAGAGGGATCTGCCCGAGGTGACACCAAGCTCAGGAGAAGGGACCAGGGATCACAGCATCCCTGGCTTCATTCTGGAGGCAGACAGAGAAGGGACTGCCTGATCCACCCAGAGAAAAGGGGACAGATGGTTGTTTTCCTCTGTGGCTTTGCAGGATAAACTAGGAAACATGGAGTGATGCCCCTCCTGATTTGTTTTTCTAACAACGCGTCCCTGCATCCCAGCTGCTCTCAGGATGCTGAGCAGTGGAGAGCTGGAGCTCAGAGCTCATCAGGAGCAGCTGAGGGAGCTGGGAAGGGGCTCAGCCTGGAGCAAAGGAGGCTCAGGGGGCCCTTGTGGCTCTGCACAGCTCCTGCCAGGAGGGCACAGCCGGGGGGTGTCACCGTGATATTCCCTGAAAAATCCCCTCACCAGGATTTTTTTTCCTGAGAAGCTGGGAAGCTTCAGCTTCTCCATGTTTTGCTTCTCTGGAATGTGATTTTAAGAATTGTTTACCCAGCATGTGAATTGGTTTTAATTAATGGCCAATCCCAGTCCAACTGTGTCGGACTCTGAATCTGTCACAGGTTTTTATTATTCATTCTTTTCTAGCTTACTGATGTCTCCTTTCTCTTTCTTTAGTATAGTTTTAGTATATAATTTTCTTTTAACATAATATAACATCATTATATAATAAATCAGTCTTCTGAGAACGTGGAGTCAATTCTCATCCCTCACCTCGTCCTGGGGCCCTCACAACAGCACAAAGGGGGGTCGGGCTGTGCTCCAGGGAACAGGGACAGCAGCAGAGTTTGGAACGGCCTCAGGCTGAGGCAGAGGGGGGGTTAATTTGGATATTTGAAAGAATTTTTTCACAGAAATGGTGAAAAGCATTGGAACAGGCTGCCCAGGGAGGTGGTGGAGTCACCATCCTTGGAGGGATTTAAAGGATGTGCAGATGTGGCTCCTGGGGACACGGTTTAGTGCTGGGTGTCATGGTTTGACACTGGCACAATGTCAGTATGTCTGTGAAAATATATTTTTTCTGGTGTCTGCTGTGAGATGTGACCAGGAATAGAGCAAAGCAGGCTCCAACTTAGGAATGAAGAAGAAAAACTTTATTAACTTACAGCTATATATAGAAAGAAACACTCACAGAACTCAGAATGAAAACTTTCTAAAAACATTCCTCCTCCCTCTACTAAATTTCTGATACATCTGCCTCTCAGATCACTAACTCTCAGTCTATCACTACTCTTTAGATAATCAATTTTCAGTTTATCAAGGAGAGAGGAGTCTTTCTTGTACCATAGGCTTCCCTTGGAAACACAGTTGAGACTTGTTGTGTTTCCATGTCACACGTGGCACTGCTCGGAGATCATTTGCTATGGTGACATCTCCTTTCTATGCCCAGTGCTCTCACCACTGCACTACTGCACTTAAAGGTTGGACTCACTGATCTCAAAGGTCTTTTCCAACCTAAATGGGTCTATGATTCCCTGAAATTTCTCATGATTTCACCTAACTCCTGACTCTCGTGACTTTTAGTCACTGAGTCCTTGATACCCCAGTCAAATATAAAGAAGTTAGCAAGACAGGGTTTTCTCCCAGCACTGAAAGATGCAATTTGGAAGATTTGTGTTTCAGTGCACTAACATTATACACCTTGTTTCTCAGTCTGGGCAAGCCTTCAGCATTCCCACCACACCACCACAGAAATTCCATATTCCGAGGAGAAGAAAAGCTTGAGAAAGCTTCTCACCAACAGCCTCAGACTGTGCCAGGGGAGATTTAGTTTGGATATTAGGAAGAATTTCTTCATTTAAAGGGCTATTAGGCATTGGAACAGGCTGTCCAGGGAGGTGATGGAGTCACCATCCTTGGAGGGATTTAAAGGACATGTAGATGTGGCACCTCAGGCTCTGCAGAGCTGGGTTAGTGGTTGGGTTTGATGATATCAAGGGGATTTTTCAGCCCAAACAGCTCTGTGATAGCCAATAAAGTGTTCCCCTGTGTGTTTATCATCCTTGAAAGTGGAATCCCTCATGGCTGGGTGCACAGCAAGGTGCACAGAGAGGAACTTCCCAGTGAAATCCAGAGCTGGGTGTGATTAACTTCCCTGGCCCTCTGAGGAATTGCATCAGGAAATTGCCAGCATTGTAAATTGTCTCCAACATGCACTTACTGAAGCCCTTAAAGAGCAATTACTATATGTTAACTGAACACCCATCAACTGTAAAAACAGCAGTTATGTGGGTTTAATAGGTATATAAAGGAGGAAATCTCACCACCCTGCAATTAGTTCTAAATCACATTTAAAAAAAAATGTAACTTGTACACTTATTGCTTATTAATACATAAAACATGTACAGCATGTTAAAACATTTAATTAGCATGTACATAACAGGCTAAAAGTCAAGTACCAAATTATCACTAAAATATTGTTGAGCTCTTCATTAGCCATGTGAAACCACCCCTCAAGCATGCAGGGCTGGAATTGTCCTGGGAATTGGGTGATTTCAGCTGCTTCTCAGTGATTTTAGACTGGGGACAACAATGCACTGCCCATTTCCCCTGGCTCCAGAATATTCCTGTATATTCCTGAGGAAGCCAGAGGGCACGGGAGGGGCAGTGGGAAGAGATCTTCTGATCAAGTGTCCTGGGTTGACTATATGATGATTTTATCCCCAATAGTCTCGTTCTGTTTATGCTGAATAATAAGTTTTGCACCTTTAAGACTTGTTCCAAGAGTGAAAGGGGGGGGAGAAGAAGTATGGAGTTTCTTTTCAGACACTGCACTCACTCCTCCACATTCCTGCTCCTGGACTGTGATGTCTGCGGATGGACAAATAGCAGGACAGAGTTCTCCTTTGCTTTTAGTTAGTTTTAGCCAACTGAGGCAAAGAAGTTCTCTGGACCGTAGGGTTTTTTTCCCTTTTCTTTGGCCCTGTTCAGACCTGCTCTGGCCTGAACACCAGCAGAGCACCGGCAGCTGCACCTGAGGCCCACCAGGCCGGGCCTGGGCCGCGGCATTTCCAGCACCCCTGGGACTGACAGGAGACTGAGTGAGCTGAGCCACAGCCCACGGAGGGGACTTTGTGAGTTTGTCTCTCTTTTGGAGCAGCAAGGGGTTTTGTTGTTTAATATTGTTTAGGTTTTATTGTTTAAAAAACAGGTTTTTTCCACTTTGCTCCAAGGAGCTGGTTTCTCCCGGCCCAGTTGGGAGGAGGGCCCAATTGAATCTGCTTTCCTACAGGAGCCCCTTTGGGGGGTTCTCTCCCAAATTTGCTCTGAACCAGGACAGCAAGGTCTACAGCCCTCACCTCCATAAGGCTGTACTTTAAAAATATGGCCTTAAAATGAGGTGTGAACAGCAATTTACACTGTGCTGGCCTCCACCAGGACAGGAAAAAGGGTCCTGCACAAGGTCATGGTGGTGGAAGAGGAGATCAGAGGTGGAGAACATCAACAGGAGGGTTTTTGGCAGAGGCCAGGGGAGAGGGCAGCCAAAACTGGCGGGCTGGAGGCCCCCACGTCACCAGGAGGGAAGTGATGTGACTGGATATCACCATGGGAAATAGGAAAAAGCAGGAAAAAAAAGGTGAGGGCTGGCAGAGCAGGGGCCAGGGCCACAACCTGGACCTGCAGCCGGGATGGATTCTTGCTAGGGATGCCAGAGGGAGGAAAATAATACCTGATGTGTATTGCCACTGGGAACGCCACCCAACCACGCAGTGTGTTGACAGAAGGAAACCACAAGGCAGAATTACCCTTTGTTTAGTCTAAGTCAGCTGCCAGCCTGCATACACACACACACCACATGAAAGGCAAAGCCTGAGCATGTTCCCAGAACGTCTTCCTGAAAAAGCCATCTGCTGCTGCCCAAGCTAATGTTGCCCATCCTCCCCATCACAACCAGCTTTGGAAGCATAAAACTCAATTTTCCACGCCAAGTGGGGTTTCTCTGGTTCCACCATGAGGTGGTGAGGATGGGAC
Organism: Melospiza melodia melodia; assembly: GCF_035770615.1. Classification (NCBI taxonomy): domain Eukaryota; kingdom Metazoa; phylum Chordata; class Aves; order Passeriformes; family Passerellidae; genus Melospiza; species Melospiza melodia. Next base: position 77,933,439 of record NC_086226.1, on the reverse strand, counting down.
ACCCAAACAGAGCCCTGATTCCATGGGGTAGGTCTGGAAGTGGTTGGTCCAACAGGAGAGGGTCTTCTCCTGTGCCCCAGACACTCAGGTAGGTGGTTGTTTCTCCCCAAAATGGGTAGAAAACCTTTCTTTCCTCAAAAGTGTTTTTTTTTCTTTCCTCAAAAGTGTTTCCACCCCAAGGAGGTGTGGAAATTTGTTCTCTCTCAGAAAAAGGGTGTGCCCTCACTAAATTTGTTTATTTGACAGTATTTGATTTGATAATATTTGACAATATTTTAGTCATTACCCATCTAAATCCTAATATATGGTACCCCAAGAGATTCAAAGAAAAAAAATTAAAATAACCATTAAAAAATAAAAATCGTAATAAAAAATATGTGCCTTTCATGCAGAAAGGTATAACTTGGAGAAAATATTTAATTAAACATTTAAATAAAATATTTAATTATTTAATTTAAATATTTAGTTTAATATAAAATATTAATTATTAATTACATATTTTAATTAAAAATATTTCCTTTCCATTTCTAAATGTCCTCAGGCTTAGGCCATGGACAAGGACCCAACTCACCAGAATTAATTTTTGGGTTATGATAGAATTCCTCAAAACCACATTCTCTCTTCTACCAGTTCTCCATCTGGCAAAAAGGGATGTTAAACCCCTTTACTGCCCCAACAGCAAGACACAACTTGTTTGTCCTCTACATAGTAAGATTTTTTTGTGAAAGGTTTCTGCTCTCTTCCTACTACAGGAAGCACTACAGAAATATTTGTGTGGCATAATTTCTTTATGCCATTGTCATGCAAAATAGATTATTGTCTTATTCCATTTTTTTCATTGCATCCTCTAATTACTCTCTTTGAAAGCGCATCAGTGGCAGAGGATAAATACCAACAGACTTCTGCTCAAACTCTATCTACTGCTGGTGAAAAGAAACATTAGATTTAAAATAAATGAAATACTTCATGAACAACAAAAGCCTCTCTGGTGCAACTGATCCTCCTTGAAAGGGACCTTGAAATAGTGACAGGAGATATTTATACGTAGTTCTAAGCCCTTATCTCTTACTGGACTGTAAACAGGAATTAAAGTTTGGGGATTTTGAATGCAAGTTTGTACAACTCTTCCTGCTTTGAGAGACTCAAAGTTAAATATTATAGGTTTGGTGAGTGTTATTCCTGACACAGTGAAGTTAGTCAAGACTATCACTACCTTCAAAAGAAAAACATCCCAGCCTGAAATTGGAGGCAACCTCAACTAACCAAAGCTGTGCTGGAAACCTGCTACTGAAGAGGAAAACAAGATTTCCCACTGCGCAGAGTCAGCTGGAGGCAATCTGGAAAACTTGGAGCAGAGCAAAGCAGTCCAGCAATGAAACAGCTGCGCAGGCAGGTTGCTCAGGAACCATCAATTTAGATTTTCTAATTCTCTAGACATGGATCTGAACCACAAAGTTTTGATCAGGATTCAGACAGGCTACAGGTGTCTTCAGTCTGACCTACCATGGGACTGGGGCAGTGCTCACATCCTGATGTCTCCAAAGTCCTTGCAAAATTTGGACCTGAGGGGTTCAATTCACACCCAGCTGAAGTTCCCAAATCTCAGACTCATCCTCTGCTTTGAGGTTTGTGTGGAAAACCACTGTGTCAGCATGGGCAGGACGTACAGAAAACCCCAAAGACAGAAAGAAACCAAAGCAAGCTTACATCACCACTCTCTGCTTTTGTTTTTCCTTTTCCATCCTTAGCTTTCAGATTAGGCATAAAAAAAAAAAAAAAAAAAAAAAAAAAAAAAAAAAAAAAAAAAAGGAAAAAAGGGGAAAAAAAATGTATTGGCAAGTTTTGAGATACTTTAGCTTGATAAAAATGCAAACCACATTTGTGTGCATAATAACCACCCAGGGGATGGAGTTCCTGGTATTTGCAGAAAATATGAATGAACTCAGAATTAGTAATCTCCCACAAAGAAGAAACTCACCTGAGTGCTGGAGAACAGCCCAGCTGCACTGCACCCTTGATATTTCATTTACAGCATTTGCTGGTGCTCATTTCAGGATGGGAGCTCCCTGAAACTTCATCTGGACATTTTTAGCTGAGAAATCTTGGAAACTTGTCTTGCTCAAGGTTCCAGTTTTACATGGAAAATGAAGTGATCACCTCTTCCCTGGGCACTTCAACCACCTGTCAGCACAGCACTTTTCCACTGCTGTGGGAGGAGAGGCACCTGATCATGCCTCTATTTGAATTCAGTGTAAAATCACAAAGTTTGCTCTCAAGGATGACACTGAGGGGAAAGTCTGCCTTTTTTTTTTTTCTACAGGCAAAATCCAGGTGAATTCTCTCCTTTTACTGCTCTCCCAGAATGCAGAATGCTCCCAGAATGCAGAATACCACTGACTCAGTATCCCTTTTGATATAAATTAATGGGAGGGAGATAAACATATCCTTGTCAGCTTTCCCAATTAAATTATATGGAAAGAAATCTAGGTTACAGCAAGAGACCCTGCAGAATGAGGTCCTAATTGCTAAACATGAACATTTAAATGGATTAAATAACAACACACATTTAATCTGGTGTTAAGAATATAATTATACTCTTTTTTTCTGCTGTTCATTGACTCATTTACATGGGATAGGATACCAACACCTGACCACCAGTCCTTCCTGCCTTTGGTTAACAGCACAGAAGCACCACCAGCTCCTCAAGGAGGGGTCAGTCATTTTCAAAACTGTTGACCCCCAAAAATCTTTTTTCTGCCACTGGGATGAAGAAACACAAATCCTGTTGGAAGCACCCCAACCAACAACCGTAATAATGTCTCCTTAAACAGACCAACTCCTGCCAGCCCCATCCTCGCCAGCGTTTCCCACTTGGCCTCCAGAGTAATACCATGAGGTAAAAAGGAAAAGAGGAGCTTAAAGGAGCAGCTGAGGAACAGGGGGAGCAAACAGAATTTTCTAACTTGTTTTCCAGGAGGGTATTCCTGTAGTATTAGCAATAAATACTCTGCAGCAACAGCTCAAAGGCCTGGTGCAGTTCTGCAGGCAGCATGTTTTGAGTGCTGGATATTTATTTGGCTATGACAAACCAAACCCTTTCCACTTCTGAATTACCATTTTTACTCAGATCACGTGTCTTCAACAATCACGTGCCTGAAGTCCTGAGGAGTGTAAGCAGAGGAAAAGATGGGGATTTTTCCTAGAGAAAACACATCAAAGGCCTAGTGCTTTACAGAGCTTGCCTGCTAATTTTCTGTTGGTTCTTACAGACAAAAACTACCTGCAACAGCTTAAAATTCCTTTAACTGCAGCATCTCTGCTAGAAGCCTGCAGTGGCTTTGGTCTAAGTGATTCCACAAGGAATACTTGAAGCAATACTTGGCACAGCAGCTAAATACGGTTTTCTTCAGTGGCAGAGAAAACTTTAAATTTCATTCCAACGTTTTCAGCACGAGCTAAATTAATTTGAGGCATTGCTGGTGAATACCCGCCTCTCCCCAAATGCTGCTGAGAGCACAACAGAACAGCTGCAGGGAGACAGATTTCACTTAGATTTGGAAGTCATGCATGTACAGTTGTCTAGACTGAGCTAAGCTCTTCATTAACAGAAGTGTAAACTCCACAGAGAATTCAAGAATCGAGCTGAGGCGTATTTGCTGCTGCTACACCAAATATTCAAAGAGAGAAATTACTTGAGAAGGAAAGCGTGTCTCTTCTCATTCCAGCACCTGACTTCACCTTTTCCCAAAGCATCCTAGCTGAAATTAATCAATTGCAATTCCTGACTGATTATTTTATGAAAAATGCATTTTATGAACAATGTCAGGGTAATGCAGCTCACACAACAAACTTTTAGGAAACATTTCTTTTTGGGATATTGAAATATCAAAAATTTTTAACACATAAGTATTTTACTTCTCAGTTCTCATCTGAAAAACTAAGTGTACAGTCAAATCTAAAATTGAATTGGTAGCAAAAGTACTGTAACTTATATTATCAGAACACAAAATGAATGTGAAAGAGACAGGACTTCTTCTACTTCCATGGATAAAACTTTTGTCAGAGTGAATGAAGGTGAGACTTTCATTAGGGACAAATTATTCTCTTCTTGCTCACCATAGGATTTTCTTTTTTTCTCCTTCAGGAGTCAAGACATTGAGCCAGAGAGGGATCACACCTGATCTGATCAATTCCCACATTCAGCTGGAAGAGAACAGATCTCAAATGCAGCAGAAGGAAAGTCAATTGTGCTACCTGAGTCTTACTTGTCTGTTGTGGACAATACAGTGGATTGCATGAGAATTTATTATATTTTATTTATTTTTTGGGCCTTTTCCCCCATCTTTTTGTGAGCTGACAGAACTTTGCTCCAGCTATAAACAGGGAGAACATCAGCCCAACCACAAGAGCAAAGCAAACCCAGAATATCCCCACACTGGCACCATTTTGGGTGTTTTGCTAGATTTGCAGCATATTGTGTGGGTGGTGGAGAGAAGGGATTGCAGGACCCAAGCTGGAATGAATTAAATCTGAAATAGAGACCAACATCTCCTCCTCTGTGATGAAAATCTTCTACATGTTAAAGGCTCTTGTGTGCTGTCCCTTGGCAGTGATGCCTACACACCTAAAGAGAAAATCTGATAAAAATCCACTTTGATTCTGCTAAGAAATCACTATTTCTGTTACATGTTGTGCCACTGAGCATGCATTTGGATGCCCATTTTTTTGCTCCTACCTTTAGATGTGCCTTTTGGTCAGAAATAATGAGACACAGGAGAGGCAGAAACGCTGTTCAGAGTCAGTGAGCACGTCCTCAAAGCAGACATGGGCTTGCAAAAAGAGACAAAGCTGGAGAAGCCAAGGGTTTAGAGAAGTCAAGGGTTTAGAGAACACCAGATAAATAGGAATTGGGAAACAGGCTCAGGAGAGAGATCTGGAGATCAAGAGTTTCAGCCTCCTGCCAAAAGGAGGATTATTGCTGACACTAGACCAGGCCAGTGGTGTTTGTGATCTCTTTGCTTTGGGGCCAGACTCTCATGGAGGAAAAGTCCTGTGTGTTCTCAGAAAAACACTGAAGGAAGGCTTCAGGGTGAGGAAGAGAGCAGAAACTCGGGCCAGCCTCCACTGAACTGCCCACCAGCAGTTGTGCTGAGATGTTTCCTCATAGCCTGGAGACTTTTGCTGTGCAGGTTCACATGAAGATAAACGATCCAGGAGCACCAAAATTTCACACCCACTTCCCAAAGAGTGGCTTTTTCCTCTGGAAAATCCCACAGATCCAGCCTTGTAAGCGACTCTGCCAAGCTTCAGTGCTGTCCCTGAGCCACAGGGCAGCCTCAAAGGCTGAACTCTCCTCCAGGGAGGCTGGATGTTTGGAAGGGAGGGAGATATCAGCCTGATATTCCTATTCCCTTAGCAACTCCTGCAAAGCCTTTGCTCCGGAGTGGATACAAAGGCAAGAGCTCTGCATGGGGAGCATTCAGCCACTGCAGCTCCAGGCTGGAGGGAAATGCCAGCAGCCAGGGTAGCAATAATGAGGCAAACATTTACCCAGGCTCCATTAGCAAAGGGAGGACAATGAGCCTGGGAGCACAGTGTGTGCAAAATCCCACTTGTCCCACGGCACAAATGTCCCCAGGGCTCTCAGCCCAGAGAAAGGGACTTGCCCATGGAGGCAGAAGGGCAATAATGTGAGTAAAGGATCATTTTTAGTAGTCATTCCCTTTGCTTCTTCCCTCCCACTCCTGTGATTTTGGCTCAGCACAGGACCCTCAACACAGGTGATCATGAAGGGAGCTCAAGGAAAGACAGGGTGAAATTGTCACTGCAGTGATAGGACACGGTGGAGAGAAAAACTCCAAAGAGAATGGGTTTGGAAGAGATTTTAGGAAATGAGATTTTAGGAAAAAGTTCTTGGCTGTGAGGATGGTGAGGCACAGGTTTCCCAGAGAAAGTTGTGGCTGCCCCATCCCTCAAGGCCAGGTTGGACAGGGCTTGGAGCAACCTGGGATAGTGGAATGTGTCCCTGACCATGGCAGGGGATGGAACAAGAAGATCTTTTAGGGTTCCTTCCAACCAAAACCATTCTGTGATTTTATAATCCAGTCACATCCAGCCTGATACCTAAAGATGGGGATATCAAATTCTTTGTTTCAAACTCACACAATCCTGACACTAAGCTGGGTGGGAAAATGCAGCTGCAGGGATCTAGAACTCACCCCAAGGTCTTCCATTGTTACATCAGTGGTGTTATTATTATTAGTGATATATCACTGGGTAGCCCCCTCCTCTTTTAATTTGGTGAAAGTGCAGGTAGGCTCTGGGCTAGAACATATAATGTGCAAATTACTTGTAGTCCTTTCTGAATAAATGTTTCCAGAGATCCTTGAAAAATGTAGTGTCTATATCATCCCTATCTTTTTCCTGTAAACTCAGGTTAAGGAAATAAGCATCTTAACAGGGAAATATAGTATTTCTCTATTTTTTGACTCCAAGGAAAAAAGGCATGAGCAAGTAAAGCTATCAGGTGATCAAAGGCTTCATGCTTTTTCACAGCATACACATTCCTTTGAGATCCAACTCCAGAACAACCAAAAAGCTGCTTAAACTGAGGACAGGATCTGATTAAAACACAAGATGGTGAAAAAATACTCAAAACAAACCAACAACCTTCTGACATCTTATCAACATGCATTTAAAAATGTGCATTTAGCAAAAGAAGATTCTGTGACAATTCTGTGAGCGTCACTTTGGGTTTTTGGAGGAGAATGAGTAAACACACCCAGCTCCAGACCAAGAACAGCCTCAGTGCTGGATCCAGCAGGTCATCAGAAACTGGGGAATGCAACATTGCAGCAGCTCATGACAGGGCTGTGTTGGTAATCCAAACAACAGCCTGTCTCCATCTATTTTGATCTTTCTCATACAGCATGCAAAATTCCCTCATTTCTCTGTTTGGGTTCAGGAGGAGTCAGCAGAGCTTGGCAGGGTGCCCCTGACCTCTAAAGGATGTTGGGCTGGGGCACACTCGAGGCATTTTTGGGGGATGTTGTAGACCCTAGACCTGTGTGAGCTATGGCAAGCCACTCCCCACAACCTGCAAATCAAAAATTCCCAGTGAAGCACTGGGGGAAAGGCTGCGGGAGGGAAAAAAAGAGGATTTTGCTCTCCCCCCAGAGCTGCAGAACCAGTAACTTGTAGGGACCCACCTCCAGAGTAATATCAATATAAAAACCACGCAAGACGAGCAAGCACTCTTAAAAAGTTTTTATTAATTTTCATTGTTTTTTTTTTTTTAAAAAAAACAAACCCGTCAGTGCAACAGTTCAGTATCCCCTTCCTATCCCCCATCAGTAAGCAGTAATTTTAAAATCAGGAAATACCGAGTGCTGAAGCCAATGGGTTAGCATTTTGCTATTATTTCCTTCTGTCAAACTCTGAAAAAGTCCTCTGTATAAATTAAACAATGAAAAAAATGTTATTTTCAATTCTATGTCATTACAGTCAACAGAATCATAATAATGCACCTAAAATGTGTGTCCACAATATATCAGGTATACATTTTTGGGAAAAGAAAAAAAGGAAAAAAATATGACATTCTAAGCTTGTTAAAAGGATAATGGTCCCATATTTTTTTATTACAGGTTAGCAAAACAAAATCCAATGGATTACAATATTTACATGTTATTTGAAAAATTAAGTAGTGATAAAAGCATGTCACAATCATTGTTTCTTTTTTTTTTTTTTTTTTTTTTTTCTTTTTCCTTTTTGGTAACCATTACAAACACCCAATCCAGGTATGGAACTGTTTAAATATATTTGAAATGATGCCAATTAAAAAACAAATACAGACACAAAATGTGTACTTATACTTGTCCCTCCAATGTGTCTTTTTCTATGATGTTCCCTCCCTATTTAAAAAAAAAAAAAAGAAACCAAAACAAAACAAAAAGAAAGAAAAAACCAAAAACAAAACAACAGAAAAATTGAAAGAATCCCCCTAACACACAATTGATGAATCCCCAAAAGCAAAACACCATGCTTCTCAAGTAGCACTTATTCCACAAATGCAACATTTTTGCCATCGCTTTTAAGTGAAGCTCTCCAGGACACAATTTCCTGGAGAGCTTCCTATTTTCCCCCCCTCCCCCTCCCCCAGATCCCCCCCAAAAAACAAAAAAAACAAACGAAGACACATGCATTTCTAAAACTAGGTTTCAGTCAAGTACTTTCTACTTTTTGGAAAGAAACTTTTTTTTCAGTTTTTTTTTTCTTTTCTCGTTTTTCTTTTTTTTTTTTTTTTGTTGTTTTTTTTTGCTTTTTTTTTTTTCTGAAATAATTTTAATTCTTTTTTTTTTTCTTTTTTTTCTCCTCTTTTTTTTTTTTTTTTGTTCACAATCGGAACATACCGTGGGCACCAGATCCTGTGTTGGCCGCTCAGGCAAAATCCCCAAATTTGAGTTTAAATAGGCTTTCTACCCAGGGGGTAGTTGCAGGATCAGCCACTTAAGGTATGAAGGTTCCTATCCATTCTACACTGCTCCCCTCATGCTAAAAAGCTAAGGAGGAGGGGAAAAAAAACTCAGCAACTCCATCCACTGAATCGAGTTAAAAGTAGTTCTCCAGGCTCAATGTCATGTGTAACCAACTCACCTCCGCTTGCAAAAAAGATGTGTTAACAGACACCCCTCCCTCCCACCACACCAAAAAACAGCAAAAAAAAAAACCAAACCAAAACAAAACAGAAATACAAACAAAAAAAAGGAGAAACAACCAAAAACCCACGCACAAACCACAGACGGAATTTAAAAAAAAAAAAAAAAAGAGAAAAAAAAAAGGCAGCCAATCTCAACGAAAATTTACAGTTGTGAGACTGATAGATGTTAATATGACAAGCAACAGAATGGTTATGAGGACCCATGTGTTTGGCCCATGAGCTGCATAGCTGTGCTGTAAGTTTGGTTCTTTAGTTTTTTTTATTTTTAAAGTTAAAACTTCTTTGTTATCTCCATTATGTTTAAAATTAACGAGGACAACAACGACAACGACAGCGACAACAAAAAAAGGTTCTATTCACAAGATCTAGTCTCCTTTCCCTGTCCCCCACTCAAAAAGAAATACTCATTTTTACATGAGAAACTTAATTGTGCTGTATTTGTAACACCTCAGGCTGATAGAAAACAAAACGTGTGGCAAACAAAACCGCACAATCAGTCACATGAAATCTACCAAATACTAAAATTATAACTGAATACTAACAAACAGCTTACCTGGAATAAAGGATGACAATTCACAAACAGTTATCTAGGAATTAAAGTATCTCTCTCTTTTTTTTGTTTTTTTTTTTTACTAAAATAATTAAAAAAATCACAGTATTTTAAGAAATAAAACCCACACTGGGATTTTAAGCACAATTTGTTTTTCCTTTCTTTAAAACTTTTTTTTTTTCTTCCTCCATTCACCACCTTGCCCAGCAGTCTCTCTACATTTAACCACAACAACAACAGGTAGTACTGACAAATGCAGAGATCTCCCTTGGTTAATTCTGAGGTACTAGGAAACAGGTGACTGTTTTAAGCAAAGCAGTTTCTGTTTTGTTTTTTTTTAAATTTTTTTCTGTTTTCCATTTTTTTTTTGTTTTGTTTTCCCTGTGGTGGTTTTACGATTTTCCTTTTTTTTTCCTTTTTTTTTTTTTTTTTTAATTTTCTTTTCTAAAGCAATTGCTTTCAGTCTGGAAAAGCGTTATGTATTAAAACTAGAAAAACGCACACAAACTTGTGCGTCCAAAAGTTGTCCCCCTACCACTTCTTCCACGCTCACGACGCTTCCACTCATAAAACAATCGAAGTCTCCACTGCAAAGCACGATGTGAAATGTAGGAAAAACACGGGGAGTTTTGCTTCATTAGTCCAAAGATGAGCGTAAACTTCCCATCGTCAGATCCGGGAGGAAAACAAAGATGCAGTGATGTAATGGAGCCACTTATTCCATCACTTAAATAACTTTAATATACACACACTCACACAGGTACCAGTGCTTTGAAAATAGATCATTCAGTCCTAAAAGCAGCTTTATTTCTTCCTTCTGCCCGCCCTGCCCCGCCCCGCCCCGCTCATCACTGTTCAAGTACTGTCGATTAGAACCACACCAAACTCGCTGTTTTTCTTATTCGCTTTTGGCCTCCGGGGTGTCGAGGAGAGGTTGGTCAGCAGCCACCATGCTGACGGCTGTTTCCCCAGTGTGGGAGTAGTCCAGCACCATGGCCTCGATGCTTTCCTTCTCCTCTGGCAGCGTGCTGGCCGCGTCCTCCACGTCCTCCTTGGGCTGGCTGTCCTCGCTGCTCCGGAGCTTGCTCTCGTTCAGCGCCCTGCAGGAAACAGAAACAGTCAGGGCACACAGCAAAGCCAGCCCGTGCCTGTCACAGGAGGGACAGCAGCAGATCGCTCTCCAAAGAGGCAGCCACGCCACTGGCTCCAAAGGGAAGGAGGAGGAGGAGGAGGAGTGGAGTTGCTGGTGGGACATTCTAGCCCTGAAACGGAATCTTTGTTTGTTCTGCGCTGGGACAGGTTTGGGGTCAGAAGGAAGAACTCAAAATGTGACACCTGAAGTTTATTCCCATCTCCCAGGTTCCTTGTAAACAAGACTTAGCAGGCACCTAGCAAAGGCACAGAAAAAGAGTGTTTTTCCCAATGAGTTACTGAAATCCAATAAAACTTTTCACAGGTTGCAGGATTTCCAGTACTTATGCTCAGACTTACATTCTCTTAAGGGTAAGAGAAGTTATTGTTTCTCATTCCAACGCAGTTAACCCACAATGTTGTATTCAGATGCTTCCCACATGTCAGCAGGCTTGAATGAAATCTACTGTTTGAACGAACTCTGGCTAGAAAAGAGGTCTCTGCTACCAGTGAGATCTACATCAAAAGAAGGAAACAGATTGCTCCAGAGATTCCTATCTGCTATGTGTATCATCCCATAGTGTGCAAACTGCCTAGAGAGGAACAATTTTTTTAAAAAATCAACAGCACACTTTGGGGAAGTTAATCCTGGCCAAGAGGCATTCACCTGGGGACAATCTTAAGTTCTAGAATCACAGTTAAACCCTACAGTTTACAGCCACCCTGGGCAGCAGAGTTAAAAAGTACGCAGAGACATTCAATGACTATCCAACAACAAATTTTGGTCTTCACAGAAATATGTTGGCATTTATAGCAGTTTTTTGGGAGGGCAGGGATGGGTTTGGGGGGAACACAGAGAGATGTACTGGCACCTTTGGCTGCTTGGCAAGGGAACAGAACGCAACTCACATGCCATGCCTCAGCACGTGCCGCTCCCACTCGGAGCCCTCGGTGAAGGACCGGCCGCAGAACTCGCACGGGAAGCGTTTCTCTGGAGCGCTGCTGTCAGGAAACATCATGGGATCTGGGAAAAAGACAGCACAGCCCGTGAGCTCAGAACAGCCAGGGCAAGAAGGGAATTGCCACCACAGTGATCCTGCTCTGGTCCTCTCTGCTGCACCTCTCGCTCCAGAGAAGCAAAAGGACTTTCTTGTCAAATAACTGGGAAAATGGAGCTGCTGAAAAGAAAAGTGACACTGCAAGTGACAAATCCCACCCTAGGTCTTGAAGCATCTCTGCAAGTAAGGTTAACAAGTTACTAGACCCTGCTCCTCTATTTCAACAAATGAAGAGACTGTGGAATTTATATTCTGTACCAAAAACTGCAAAGCTTAGGAAAGCAAAATCAAAAATCCCCACTCAAGTCCATCTATAATTCTGGAAGCGGTAGTACAAATTTCAGGAAACACATGGATTTGGTACATTTAATATGTGATTCTTGTAATAGATCATAAAGCTTCATGGATTAGGTGCTGCATCTTAACTGCATAGGTGTTTTCATGCTCATCCTAATCTTTCACACAAAATGCTTGGGGCCTCATTTGCAGAAGTGTCAAGCACCTTGTAATATGAGTGAAGTCACTGGCAGCTCAGGGAATGACATTCCAGAAAGCCAAGCTCCATGAGAACACAGCCTGCTCTGACAAAAGATGAAACATTTTCTCACAAATTAAGAAGATCACCGCACAAGCCATTGAAAATAATTGCATGAACTATCTCACTTGATTCTTTTGCTGGAAATGAGACAGCACCATCTGCTCAGAGCATTAATTCCTTAGCAGGGATTATCTTAAGCAAGAAATCAACAGAATGTCTTTCTGTTGATTCTGTTCCTCCTGAACTACATAATAAAAGAAAAGGGATTTTGCTTAATTTTGGTTCTGATCTCTGCTCACTTGATTTCTTCACTCTCAGACTTATTCTGTTCAGGATCAGCCTGTGAACTCAAAATTGCTCACACATCCCCTATTACCCACACCTAAGTCCTGCAAATGCATTTTTGTGACACACTTCTCACTAGTTAACCTTTACTTCAGTTTTATATGGAATGGCTCTTGACACAATTTTTTGACCTCTTCCCATAAAAGGAAAAAAATCGACTTGCATTTCTTATTGTTGGGGGCTCATTTATTATGTGGTTAAACACCATAAAGCTGCTCTATTGGGGAGCACCAGAATGCAAGCAGCAAATGCCATCAGCTCAGTTTACATCTGGATTTTTAACATCTTGAGCATGGCACAAATGTATAAACACACTGCAACACACAGACTAGTCATGACACTGGGATAAATATTTTTGGTGGGTAACAGTTTTGGAAGCAAATGCTGCTGATGAGCATACATTAGAGCATAGCTATGGATGGGGCTTGGAGCAACCTGGGATGGTGGAAGGAGACCCTGAGCATGGCAGGGGTGGGACTGGATGCTCTTTAAAGGGCTCTTCCAGCCCAAGCAAGCCCATAATTTATACCTGCAAAATCCCCATTAAGTTAAGCAAGTGTTACTGTGGTAAATCCACCACCCCTTCAGACAACACCATCTTGTTCATCCTACTCCCCAGTAACTTTTGCCTATAGGGATGTGAATTTGGGCTGCTTCCCTGGAGGATTATCAGAAGCTGCTCTTCCCTGGGTCCTGCAGAGGGGAAGTAACACATTGCACACATGCCTGACCTCTCTGTGGTTTTGCTGTCACTCATGGACACTTAATTTTTGCCCATTATGGAAAAACACCTCTTGATCTGCTGAGACCAAGACATAAAGGTCAGTAACAGCCTCTCTGAGGCACAGTTCTGCCTAGAAAGCTGTTCTTGGCATGGTCTTTTATTCTCCTTTTATTCTATATCCTTTACCACCCCTTCCTTTCCCATCCAAGAGTGCTGCCCAGCTCTGCCTGCCCACATGGACAATGGCCTTTGCTTGGTCCAGCAGCCCATCTGAAGGAGCCACAAATTCTTATTTGCACCCTCAGTAGTGCACAGAGCAGCTCGAGTCAAAGTGGTGAATCCAGGGAAGAAGAAATCTTGATTCTCCCAAGGTCACAGACCTCAGACAGACACTTGGAGCACTCTCAGCAAATCCCACTTCCCTGCTAACACCACAAACCTGGAATTGCCAGATGCACCCCAGCAGCACCCAGGATTGCCCGGTGTGAAGCCGTTTGGAGGCTGTGACAGCATCAGCCACTGTGGCAGGCTCTGTTTGAAACCACAGGTCTGGCTCTCTGCTCCCAGGGTAAACCATTTCTGGGTCAGAAGGATCTTCTGAAAATGCCCAGGGAGATGCCAGCATGCATCCTTCAGTTCCTGTCTCACTGGGACATTTTTCAAAAATCTTGCACCTTATGAGTGGTAATTCACACAACTTACCTAGAAAAATGCAATCAATACAACTGGATCTTTTCTAATATCCTTGTTGTAGTAGGCATAAGTGGTTTTTGCATTTTCTACCTATTTTACTATAATGTATCACAAATGGTTAAGAGGTTGAAAAGGACAAAAAAAAAAAAAAAACCCTGAAAAAAAGAAGGGTGAAACATCAACCCTACAGGCCAGAGAAAAAAGAAATGCTGCAAAGCAAACCTGAAAACACACCTGATTTTTTTTAGGCTGGTCATCCAAACAAGCATGCAGAAATCATTTTAGCCAGCCACAGATTAAAGAAAACAGAGACAGAGGTGAAAATAAAAAAAAAGTACAGCATCATCAAAATGCTGCCTTGTTTAACTCTGAAACATGAGGACAGCACATCTATTAACCCTTGCACATGTAATACTCCAGCATGGAAGGTGATGGTTTTTATACTTCCAGGGTGTAACCTAAAGCCAATTTAAACAATGAACTTCACCTTGGGCTGCCCCCCCTGCACATGTGGCACACGCACAGGGATTTGTGAGGCTTGGCAGAGAGCACTTTCTTCTCCTTGGTGCCTCCAAGGTGACCTCAGCACCTGTGCCTGTGTGTAATGCTCAGGTAATCCTCGCAAGGACAGCTTGACTCCTCACCCCCTGCTACCCGTGGGTCCACACAGGACATTAATCAGCCTGCTGCATCTGCAGCTGAGGTGAGCTGGTGCTTTAGTCAAATCATGGCACAATCACTGCTCCAGACACACGGGAAGCCCAGAGAGTTGGAGCTGTCCCTGAGGAATGCTGAATTCTGAGATGCACAAGTGGAACTGACATCCCTCCTCTGAGTTTTCTACCTTCCAAGACCTTGTGCAGGGTATTTTTTCTCTAAAACATAAATGGTTTCCTATCCAATTGGCGTGCACTCCCATTCAAGTTAAAAGCCATCACTAACTGCTCCTGAAGCGCTGCTGATGAGCACAAACTGAATTTGTGCTGCAGGGACACAAAGTAAAATCCAAGATGCTGGGGTCTTGCTGTTATAAGGCAAGAAGCATGATCTTAACCCCCTAGTTCTGTAAAATACCTGCGAATCCAGAAATGGGAATTTTTCAATGCCTGAAAGCATGAAAACATGTACAGAGATGCCTTTTTTTTGTCAAAAGCTCTTGAGTGAGTTTGAAAGCTAAAAAATCAGGAGAAAAATGTTTACTGAAAATGGTGGTGTACCTTTAGCTGAAGTACACAGACCTTGGCTAAGTGGAGCTGTCAGCATCAAGAATTGGGTGGCCTGTCCTTCAAACCATGAGGGGACTAAAGATTTTAAAAGGTTATTGCATTATATGATGCATTGTTGCACCAGAACAAAACACAGTTCCACCTGATATTGGAATAACTTGCCTTTCATGGGAGAAGGTTGTTGGAAAGGAAACCCTTCATTTAACTATCAAAGAACTTTCATCCCCCACTTGGGCAATGCCAAGTGAAAGCTGGAAACTGGTTACCAAAACGAGAAAATCTGACAGGCCACTAAAATACACTTACATAGTTTTCCAAGCCCTTATAGATGGTATCTGAACAGGCAGATTAGTCACAGATGCTATCTCATAGTATGTATTCTCTCTGAACAGACAAAAAACTTGTAAGGAGGATTAGAAACACAAGATTCCCACCGGAGCTGTGTCTTCAGGAAATTCAGTAAGATTCTGTTAGTATTTCTGCAGAATATGTGCTGTCCACTCAACAGCTGACCTGGCATGGTTAGATTGGTGAGGGAGGTTGCAGTGCCCAAAAAAATCCAACAAAACCCCCCCAACACATCAAAGAGCTGCACTGACCTCTCTCTTGAGGCTTGGGGCTTAACTCTTCTTCTTTTTCCTCTTCATCACTGCTAGAGCTCTCTGTTTTCCCTTTCATTTGCTCCAACTGGTCCAAGTTAACCCGTCCAACCAGCTCAAAATTACGACTCACCTTTGAAAGAAACACTTCTGTTAGCACTCAGCACAATCACCAACCAGCCAGAAAAGTGGCCACAAATGCAGAATAAAACAAGGTACACCCCAAAGCCTGCTCAGCTCGAGGTGACATGCAGCCCCCATAATCAAATTAACACTCTTTTATTTCCAGGGGCAGTGATTCTTCCATTGCTGTTTATTCTGCATTTCTCATTTCTGTTTTTTTGGCAATTAATGAGATTGGGTAAACCCCCTTCATTTCTTCATCCAAGAGATGTAAAACATCCAGTCATATCCTCATTTTTATGGCATTATTCAACTGCTGTGATCAAACACTGCTACCACACATCCACGCTGAAGGGGAACTCTCTGTGACGGGTTCATTCAGCTTTATTCATGAAAGGATGGTTCTTTTTTTTTTCCACTGAGCACATGGCTGCTGTGTGGCACATACACTCTCACTCATTAATAACAGATTAATTTTCATTACGCCCGGGCTGCGAAGTGCTTTGCAAACTGATACAGCAGCCTATAATGGGAACACTTCACCCAGCAGTCAAATTCAGCTAACCCTGGGGTGAAATGCACCCAGCTACTTAACAGCTCACAGCAGCAGTATGACAGGAGCAGCTCAGGGCACGGGAGTCAGGAACTGCTCCACATCCAAGAGGAGCAGCAGCCCAGATTTACAGCGGAGGCGGAGAGCGTGGAGCGTGACCAGGACACCGAGGCTAATACTTGCTGCATGACAAGCGCCCCCTGAGCTCATTGATCACTGCTGGGAAGGGTTTTGGATTCATCCCTCATGCAGAGAGACAGCCCTCCAGCAGCAGCAGCAGCAGCAGCAGCACAGGCACTGAGCCAGGCGGGCAGAGGGGATGGAGAGGGAGCAGCGAGCATCCTGCAAGGGGCTGAATGAAATGGCAACACCCACTGGCTGCTCTTTGCCCCTCTGTGGGAAAGGAAATGAGAATGAGCCCAAGGAGGATGTGGAGCGGGCTGCAGGACACATCCAAACAGCAAAGGATCCTGAACGTGGAGGTGTGAGGATTCCTGGTTCTGGGTTACAGACAGTTGTGATCAGGTTCTCGAACTTAACACATCACCCACAGAGGTTTAAACAAACAAACAATGCAAGGCACTTGATTCGACTCAGCTCATGTAAAGGAAACTCTTTTTAAGGTGCACTGTACAGCCTGGCTAGTATCTGAGCCCCGAACTTAAGACACAAATTGCAGAGGGATAATTTACCCCCCAAAAAAGGGGAAATGATACCTTAAACTACCAGCACCACTACTGCAGATCCAGATCAGAAGGGAGAGCTAAGTTAAGGGAATAGCAATCCCTTGATGAACTGTGTCAAAAAACCCCAAGCAATAGTTCCTCCTGGACACAGCAGGCACCAGGAGGTGTGGAACTCCTTCTGTACCATTTGAATCACAGAAGATTCTCCAGAAGTAATAAAGGTGGCAGAGGAGCCTAGCATGCCAACATAAATTAACAAAGTTTGGTTTTATAAGATGGCCAAATATTTTTTTTGAGCATGAAAATGGTTGTTTTTTGTTTTTTTTTTTTTTTTTTTTTCCTGGGATTCTGCTGCTAATACCTTCCATATATATTTGTCTTTAAGGAAAAGTCATTCAGTCAATGAAGCTTTTAGTGAGGACCTTTAGTGGTCAGCTAAGCTCCAGGAGGGGAAGGCATATAGCTGCCTCCCCTGGCAACCTGCCAAGGAAGCACTCCAGGAAATATTCCAAAACACATCTCAGTTCTAGAACTTAAACATTTCTCAGCTACAGAAATTCAAAGCTAGCAGTCTGTGGAGAGCCTTTAATGACTTCTCAAAGACTGGACCTGATATGTTCTCAGGTAATCCACAAAAACTCCAAAGCAGCCTTAGCTGAGGACCTGGTTAGACTTGCTGTTTATCTTTCCCTTGTTAAAGGTAAAAGGGGATGTATAGACCTCTTTGTCATTAAAATATGCGTGGCATGTCATGCTGCTGAAGTTACCAGAGCAATCCTGTGTTTGGAATCTCCTGCCTTTCACAGGGGCTGAATCACACTGCCCTGGTATTGTTCCACAACTCTTTCCCCACTCCCCTGTAGATAAAACCAGCACACACAAGGGCCTTCTCCAGATAATCACACGCTGCATGCAGCAGCAATTTGCCAATTCTGATCAATCTGAACAGCTTCAGAAACTATTATTGTTCAGTTTCTGAAGAAACAACAACAACAAAAAAGATAAATAAAGAGAAAAATGAGAAAGGGGGGCACAACATGGGATTAGTTCTCAGACATGGGGAGGGAGAAGAAAAATAACCCAAAGGGAAGCATAACATGGGATTTGCTTTCAGATCTGGGGAGGGATAAAAAAATAACCCCAGTGTCAAGCTGGCTAGTCAGACATGCAAATAAACCAATTCACTATTTGCAAAGACTAGATCGCCACAAATTAAAGCCAACGGGGTCCTACCTTGTGCTCATCTCGAAGGTGAGCGTCCAGCTCCTCTGTGTGTTTGGTCTCATAGTAGCAGAGTTGGCATTTGTAGGGTTTCAGTTCATTGTGCTTCTCTATGTGCTGCTGCAAGCTCTCGTCACTGGAGCAGGTGAAGGTACACTTGTCGCAGCGGAAAACGACTCCCTGCAGGTACTTGGACAGCTTGGAACGGCACACCTCGATGGGAACCACCCTCTCCTCTGTGGGGACAGCACAACACTCACTCAGCAACACCAGGAAAATCATCCTCTTAATCCCCAAGAGCCACAAGTGCAGGTGTCCTCTGTGACGGGGCGGGGGGAGTGAAGAGGATGAGTATGAAAGGTTTTGGGCCAAGCGAGACTCCATCTACGAGTCAGAGGAGCAGAGCCCAGGAACACGAAACCCAGCCATAAATCAGCCCAGACCAAAAGTTTGTTTTTGTTCAGTACTTGATAGCAGCTGGGAGCTGCTTCTATAAAAGCAATAAACAGGGGAGCTGCAGGGTGTGCTTCCCAAAGCATCACACCCTGCTGGCTCTGCACAAATTGGAGCTGGTGTCCTCACCACCACACCCAAACCTGCCCTCAGGGGATTGAGAAGGTGAGCAAGGCAGCAGTTCTCCCTGGAAAAAGGCTGCGCAACTTCAGCCAGCAGCAGAACTTCCTGATTTACCCAAAGCCCAGGCTCTGCATGCATGATGTACTGAAAATGCCCTTGCTGAGTTTTTAAACTCTGCACTCCCTCTAACAAAGCAGTGATGTTTAACAGAGCAGCAATTAATTTCGGTCATTTGACACAGCCAGAATCTGATGTGCCTCAACACTCATCCACTGTGGTTCCCTCCACGCTGTGCACACCAGAGAAACCCCAAATCTCACCCTTCAGCTGAAGGTCACCAGCAGATCCTCATTAAGGCCTTTGTTACCCAAACTGGCATTTTGAACTAGAACACTCAAAACTTAGCACTGCTCCTCCTTTGCACTGCATACTAAAGGAGGGTTTTTTGATCCTCCTCATCCAGGCTCATCCCCAAGGACAGGAGAAAAAAAAAAAAAAAAGAGGCCTGAATCTCTTATGGTAGACATGAAGGCTGAAGGAATGTGAGACGTGGCAGTGCACACATGGATCTGAGCCAAAGGGCCCTTTCTTCTAGTGAGGAGGGTAAAATTACATCCAAAGACAACTACAGAAACACACACTCCCTTTACAGCAAGGCCTTTCTTTTTCTGCAGCTCAACAAAATATTCCATCCTGCCTAGCTTCTCCCTGAGCACCAAACTTATCTATCTCCTGACTTCCTCTTTTTGAAGTTTTCCCCAAGGCTATGCCTTAACCCCCCAAAAAACCCGAAAAAACAAACACCCAGAGACTTAGGATTCTTTTCTACACCAACAGCAGCTTCTCTAACTATAAAGAAACCAAACAGTGGCCATTCAGGGTGGAAACAGGGGAGGGGAGAATAGGGTTTAAGACACAGCAGAATTCAAAGCTGTGCTGCTGAGATCACCAGAGAAACTTTTTACAAGGTTGTTGCAGCTGCGTGCTTTCGGGCTCTCAGAAATTAGTGACACAGCTGGTTTCAGAAGTGAAAAAGCCAAGGGAAGTTTTCAAAGACAGAAATATTGATTAAAATATTTTAACGTTCACCTTTCCTCTAACAGCTGGCACGGATTAAAAAGGCTAAAGCATGCCATGGTATAAAACTTTAAATCTATCAGCCTGAAGTAAAGCAGCATTCTCTTATTCATGTGAACAAAAGCTATTACCTCACAACCACACACAGAGAGCCCCCAAATCAAAGGCAACACAGTAAGATAAGGGCAAAACAGACACAAATATCAACTCTAGATTGAAAGATTTCTATTTCAGGGAATGATTTATAATTTTTACATGATGTGTTCATGTCAGTGAGCTTCCTCCAAGGTACCATTTTGGAACTTGCAGGGCTACCTGGACCTGGAATGCTACATTTCTTAAGGTGATGCTCTCACCTCCAGCTTGCCCCTGCAAAGCTCTGTTTATTTAATCACTCATTTAGAATGCACTCTGTTTATTTAATCACTCATTTAGAATGGTTGTCATGTCTGGACAACCAACAAAATTGCAGCAAACCATAAACCCCACACAAAAATTGAAGAGGTAGCTTCTTTACCCCCCATGAGATTTCTTCAAAGTTCCATCTGTGTCTAATCAAAGGCTACTGCAGAAACCTCACAAAAAGATGTCCCAACTTGTGGAACAATTTTGCAAGAGCGGTAATTAAAAAATTAACAACAAAATAAACACCTAACAAAAGCATCATCTTGGTTCAAGAAATCCAATCCTTCCACTAGGCTGGAATATTCAGGCTAATTGTACCAGGGAGTGAACTGAAAGGACATTAATGACTAACTATTCTCAGTACTGTAACTCAAAGCAGACATACATTTTTTGGCTCAAGGCTAAGGATTCTATTAGTCCTTAGTTGTAAGGAGAGATCTTTGTTCAGCAGCACATCAAAGCATATATAACTCAATTCCTTCCCTCAAAGGTAAACAAAAAAAAATAAAAAGGCAGTCCTACTATCCAGACACAGACCAATTACATGGTCATCCTGGGTTTTGAAAATACACATTTTTGCCTGGAAATCCAAACTGCACCCACAGAACAAGTAATATTTGGATTCTAGTAGTCAAAAGCAAGCACTGCATAAGGATTCTGAGTGTATCTGTGAAGTTGCATGTACAATGGAAAATGCCAGAAAAAAAGCATGCATAAGGAACCAGGATCTGTAGCAAGGAAGCCTTTGGGGAGATGGGTAAATCTGAAAATTTACCTTAAAGGTAATTAAAGGTATTTAAACATATGGGTGGTATTCTCTTATATGGAATAAGAAAATCACGAGGTTCTTTAAAGGAAGGATAAGAAACAAAAATGCCCAAGGATTTAAAAGCATAGCCAACAGTGAACTTGGTACGTGGGATTCAGCCCTGAAAAAACACCAATATACTTCAAAATTAACAAGGGGAATGCTGCTGGAAAGGATAACATCAGGAGAAAAGGTGGTCAGGCATGGGCAGGGGCTGCCCAGGGAGGTTTGGGGTCCCCATCCCTGGAGGTGTCCCAGGAGCACCTGGAGGTGGCACCTGGAGCTTTGGGCTGGGCACAAGGTGGGCACTGCCCACAGGTTGGGCTCGATGGTCTCAGAGCTCTTTTCCAACCTGATTCTGTGACACACTAATTGTGTTGTGCAGCATAAATTAAAGGCTAACGGGCTGCTAGGTCAGGAATCCCCTGTCTCCCCTTGCCTGTAATAAAGACCAGGAAGAACTGGAGAGCCAGACTTCTCCTCAGTGACCTGCAGCACCCTCTGTACCCACAGGAGCGAGGATGAACTGCCCTGGCACTGCTCAGGGGCAGGTGGGGCATGAGAGAAGCTCTTGGAACTTCTCCTTCTTCATGGAAAGCAAATTCCTTGCCTTATATATATATTTCTTTTTCTCACTAGGCATTCAAGCTTCTAGCTGATACTGCTTTCACCCTGTGAAATTCAGCCTCTGTAGCCACTCATCAGGAGGCAAATAAATTCTCCATTTCAAGCACATGCTGCTTCACCAAGGATTAGGGGTGCAGCAACTTGGAAGTAATGTAAGAGTCATGCATCTGTAAACATGCCTTTTGCACAAAAGGAACATTAACTGTGAGTGGATCAAATCCTTCACTCCTGATTTTACATACTGCACCACTCCATCTACCTCAAAACTAATTTTCTTGGGCTGCAGCTCAGGGTTATGCCCTTGCTTTGCCAATGCAATGGCCATAAAACAGGATGGCTATCTCAGACTACATTGACTACCCCTCAGTCTCTTTTCCAGTGCACATTAAATCTTGTCAAAACCATCTGCTTCAGCTGCCACACAATTAAGCACAACAGTAGAAGGCTGTTTTTTAGCTGGATGTGTGCACAAGAAATCACTCTAAGTATGAACCCTGGATACGTGATGTCAAAGAAAACCCTTTTGTGGCCTCTTGAGACTCTTCATCAGCTATAATCCCATTTGCATTAAAACTTCCTTTACTCTGATTTTTCCTCCCCCCAGCACTGTGGTGTGTAGACCATTACGTCCTTTTGGCATAAGGTTTCTTTCAGCAGCAAAAACTATTTGAGGTTGGTTTGTGCAACTGAAGGAAGTCCTACAGAAGAAAAGATTCACAGTTTCACTCACCCAGGAGGTGACAACCTCCTTTCAACTGGTCAGAAACAGCTCTGCACAAGCAGTAGAGCTGCTTGATGAAGTGCTCTTCCACTTCTGCAACTGGACATTCCCCACACCCAACCTATGCATGATGGAAAATACCCTAAACCCATCCAGTTCCCTCTGTTTTAAAGGCCTGGCATTGTCTGCTGGAGCCCTGGCATGGCCACAAAATGGAGAAAACCAGGCAAAATCTGACACAGCAACACGTTCAAGGGCAGGAAGTAAAAGCCAAAGCATTGGCCAAACCCTTGCAACCAAATATGTCAGCTTTGTATTGTGCTTTCAGGTCATTTCCCCAGATGTTCCCTCACAGAAGCCCTGCTACACCTGCCAGATTTCTTTCTAGCCCTGCTAGAAAGAAATCTGAATTCTGCCAAGCTCACTGAGCTGGTACAAGAAGGACTTCAAGCTACCAGCACTGAGAAGTGGTATGCTACATGGAATTACGACAGCACTTGTCACACCAGAATCTCCTCCAGGAAAAAGATGGCATGCAAAACCTGTGTTTGCTCACCAGCAGTACCCCACTGTGAATCTCTGCCCAACCTGCACGCAGGCAGAGTGCCATCCCAACACATGGGTTTGGGTTTCAGCAGCCAACAGACCATCCACAAGCATCAAGTGTGATAGCTGTGGGCAGAAATCCCAGCCCAGAGAGCCCCAACTGCTGTCTCTTCTGAGCCACCAAGCCCACAGTTAATAGAATATAGAAATCCCCTACTCCCACTTGTAGCAGGCTGAAAAAAAAAAAAAAAAGTATTTAAAAATGGAGAGGTGTAGACAGAAAAGGAGCCTTACAGTAAAGCGAAAATTGAGATAATTATTTTGTTCCTAGGAACACGGAGGAGAAAATATTCAAGGAATTTATCAAGGGATATTTTGAGGCCTCTAGGGTTAGCTGATAAACCTTTTGGGTGACTTTATGATAGCAAAGCCTTTAAGATAACAAGGACATGGTCAGGGCACAACTCTGGCCTAGATCGAAGTTGCAAATTAGGGCAACTCTTTCTAAACAGCTGTTTGATAGCTTTTCACCTCCCTAGAGGAAAACCTTAAAAACTATCCCAAATCTGCCCTGTTTCAGCATTGGCAAACTTTGGAATTTACAGGAGATAAATCAGTTGCATCTTATAGAAATGAAACAAAAAGACAATCAAGCGCTAGTGACTCCTTCGACGTATTTGTCCTCATGTACAGAGAGAGGAAAAATTTAATGAAACCAGACTGAAATATTGAATGAAACCAGAACCAGGGCCCTGTCCAGCACTCCCCTCACTGGACACAGACACGGACATGGATGTTTTTACCTCTGTGCAGAACTATGTGGTCGATCATGTTGCGTTTGTATTTGGTGTGGTAGAGACAGAGAGGGCAGCGAAGGTCTTTGGGTCCTTCCTCGGGGACTGCCGAATGCCCGGCCTCCACGTGCATAGTAAAAGCAGATCTGTGGGAGAGGAGGGAGACAATGGCAGCAGTCAGGAGGGCAGCAGCGAGGCGCCACAGCTCTCTAAAAGGGACGTGTGGGGCAAAGAGGTGCAGGTGCCGCTCAGCCCTGTCCGCGCGGCCCCGCAGAGGGGCTGCTCACACGGGAGACACGTGAGCGGAGCAATCTGCAGGCTCCTGCCCTCAAAGCAGGTGCTCCTGGTGACAGGACAGATATTCTGCTGCATGGGCCGCTCCACATAGTCACACTGCTATAGCCAAGATAGCAAAAGAATTCCCATCCTTTCATGCTCACTATCTGTCTTTGGGCTGAAACATCCAGCGCGCTTTCTCCGGTGAAGGTTGAATTTTTAGCAAGTTGAACAAAATCTGTCAGCTGTTCCGGGCTTGCAGAGGGGAGGACAAACTTATTTCAGGCAGAAAACATCCTTAACCATCTTGATCTAACCAGCTACACAGTTTAGACTGTGGGTACCAAAGGGATTTGTGCTCACAGCAAGTTTGGCACCGAGTTGTTTAACTTTCAAAGCATCAGCTGTAATGATCTGAAAACCCAAGACTTAGAATATTGTACTTATTAGTGTGGAAGAATGAATGAATACTTCACAGTACTTCTGAACCAAAAATTTCATGCTGGCATTACACTGGCTGCATGCTTAGAAGTTGCAAGAGATACGCACAACAGAAGAAATTAACTGTACATCCATTTAACCACAAGCCCAACTACTGAAATCAAGAGCTGTCTCTAAACTTGGGGCACTTGGTTATTTTTTCCTAAAATAGTGATAAACTTTGCAAAAGCTAAGGGGCTTGACACATTGAACTAGAGTAAAAAGTGGCTTTGGACCCAATATCACTGAATTCTGCAGGTAAATTTCTGCCAACTTTGGTCACTGCTCTCATGCTTTTAAGTTTTTAGGATAGCTTGAAGAGGGGATTGGCATGTTTTTGGGGGGGTTTTTTGCCTCTTCCCTTTCTTAAGACAGAAAATACGCTGCTATGAACGTGTTTAAATGCTGCCTGATTTATTTCATAATATCAAGGTGAAAGAAAATGGCACGTGAAAGACACAGACAGATTGGACCTGTAAATTTCTGATAGTATTTAAAAGAGCAATCAGGATACTAAACATAAGCAGGAAATTTTAACATGGGGAGAGCAAAGATGAAGCAACAAAGGGAAGACCCAGTGGATTCTCTCAGGTTCGTGCTCAACATTTTCTTCAACAGAACTCCTCCCTTGATCCAGTCCTACTGTTTACTGTCACTCTTAACAAGTTTAAGACCTCAAATGTCAGCTCAGGGTGTTATGCTTAAGGGCTCAGCACATCAGGAGGAAATGATGAACTGCACATGTGCCTTTTTCTCTTTTCTTACAGAACAGCAGCTAAAAACCCACACACAAACAAACACACAAGGCACCGAGCCTTTAAATTTAAATAATTGGATTTTCTGAAATGTCTCTGTATGCTACCAGATGTGCAAGACAATAGCATCTTTCTATCATTTAAGCTAGAAAGACTGGGGAGAAAAATAAAATTACATGAGAAGGGTTTCTTCAGGAAGGTGAAATAAATTCTCCTGTCACCGCTGAACACTTGATTGTCCCACGTCTCATGCTGGCTGCATGTGGAAATTACATTATTTCTGCAGAGAAAATTTTCACACTTAAGGACAAAGGGATTATGATATGATAGTTTTTGATTCTCAGAGAATCTCAGAGAAGTAAGGAGGGGTGCAGCAGACTGCCACACTAGATTTCCAGAGGGCCGACTTTGGCATGGTTAAAGGATTTGCTGAGAAAGTCCCCTGGGAGGGCATCCTGGAGGACAAAGGAATCCAGGAACACTGGATGTTCCCCAAGGAGAAAATCCTAAAGGTGCAAGAGCACACTGACTCCATGTGCCAGAAGATGAGACTGGCATGGCTGGACAGAGGGATGTGTCTGAAACTCAGGGAAAAATGAAGAGTTTATGAGTTTTGCAAGAAGGATTGTGCCAAGTGGACAACGGGGATGTTGTGAACCTGTCGGCCTCAAGTTGCACCAGAGGAGATTTGGATTGGATCTAAGGAAAAATTTCTTCTCAGGAAGGGTTGTCAGGCACGGGAACAGGCAGCCCAAAGAAGAGGCTGAGTCACCACCCCTGAAGGGATTTAGAAGATGTGCAGATGTGTCACTGAGATTTAACACTGGGCTCGGCAGTGCTGGGTTAATGGTTAACTCCATGATCTGAAGGGTCTTTCCCATCCTAAACAATTCCATGATTCTGAAACCCTCTGCAACTGTGCTGCTGTCTGCAGCAGATGGTCCCGGCTGTTGCAGGAGAGGAGAAAACGGATTACATGGATGCTGCTGTGATCTGGCATGGCATTTCCTACGCTCCTCTCCTTGGTCAGCAGTGCCCATGTTCCTGTTGGCCATCAAAGACCTCAGAAGTCTTTTAAAGCGCTGAAAAAAAAACCCCTCACCAGTTCAGTTCACCTGTTCAGCAGAGTACTTACTTAAAGCCTGTGTAAAAGGAACAATCTTTGCACTTGAAGAGCTTCTTCCCTCCGTGCTTGTCGCGGTAGTGGCGCCGGATGCTCTGAATGTACCCCGAGGAGAACTCGCAAAATTCACAGTTAAGGATGGCTTCCGCTTTTTCCACTCCTGCAGCACCCCCAGAAAGTGGGATTGGGCTGATGTTGTTGTTGTTCCTGGCCAAAGCTGCGGACTGGTAGTGGTTCAACTGCTGCTGAACATCGGGAGGCTCCGAGTATGAAGAGTCTGCAGGGAAACAGAGCGGAGTTGTTATTCCAGGTGGATCAACAAATCTAAAAAAGGTTTGATGATGCCTGCTCAACAACCCACTGGCTTTTGGAGGGGGTTGACCAAGCTATTGGTTATGAAACTAATCCTGCTTTCTGAAGGGATTAAGAGGTGCAGCACTTCTTAATCTAATTTAATGGGTATTCTACAATTTATAAGGTGAGAAATAGAAATGACGCTTTTTTAGATCTGATTCGGGGAGAAAATGAATGACACATTTAAATTAAAGTAGTCTAAAAAAGAAGCCTGATTTTAAGACACTTAATTTTTGAAGGTAAAGCCCTTTAATCATACTGCCAAATGTTTTATGTGTTTGGCACATAAAATCAGAGCAGATCCTCTCAAATATCTTATGCCGGTTCACACAAGGTGAAGATCTGGAACAGAGTACATGTAAATAATCTATCTATATGGGGAAAAAAAAAGAAGAAAAAATTGTAATCCACTTTCTATCTTATGCCAGTTCACACAAGGTGAAGAGTACATGTAAATAATCTATCTATATGGAAAAATAAAAGAAGAAAAAAAAAGAAGAAAAAGAAATGGATACTTTTCCCTGCTCATGCTGATGATGTTAGAAATTAAATCATCATTGGAAAATAAAGATGCTTAATCATAAATTCCAGTAAAGCAAACTTTCAAACTGCTGCTTTGCCATACTGAGAAAAGAGATCTCCAAAGACACATCCCTTCTACAAGGCAGCAGAACTCTGCCACACCATTTTTAATGGCATGTGGAGGAAACAGAGATGTCTCAGTAGTGAAACTGAAAGCTGTAATATGTAGGCTGGATACCCCCAAAAAGGAGTGTGGGGGGAGGGAGGGTGGTGTTGAACCTTTCCCAACACACTGCTTGAATGTGGAGGTTAGGAATTCATCTGCTTTGTTCTACATAACCCACAGCTGCCCATGAATGGCACAAATCAAAGCAGATGAATAAAGCACAGATGAATTTCAGCGCAATTTTCCTGAATAGAAGACAAAGGGCTCTTTTCCTAAGCTT
Source organism: Melospiza melodia melodia (assembly GCF_035770615.1). NCBI lineage: Eukaryota > Metazoa > Chordata > Aves > Passeriformes > Passerellidae > Melospiza > Melospiza melodia. The sequence continues at coordinate 77,905,766 of NC_086226.1, read as the reverse complement.
TCCAGAAGGGGGAAGAAAAGCCAGGGGAGGGGGGAAGTGGGAGGGAAGTCAGGACACAAACTGTACCAGCCACCTCCTGCTTTGATGTGCTCTTCATTTTCCAAAGCTGAATTCCCCAAGGCCAGATATATAAGAATTCCATCACAGACACACATTTGTGGGAACTTAACACCATCCAATCCAACCAATTAGTATGGGGAAACAAAAGGCAAACAGGCCTATACAACACTGAGTGTGGGGACTTCCCCACCTGTCTTCAAAAGAGCAAAATGCTTGCTTTCTTTTCCCACTACCACAGGCAGGGGGTTACACATGCCCAAGAAACGAGTAACAAATAATGACAATTAAAAAAACCAAACCAGACCATGAAACAAAACAGACACAGCAGGTAAATGTCTCCAGGCTCCCCTGGCTTCACCACCAGGCGTACACAGCAAAGAGGAAGGCGGAGACATGAAAGATTCTGGTAAAACAAATGAAAATTGGGTTTGTTTTTCTTATCCAAGCCCCATCAGCTGAGTGAGGCTGGATTACAAGGCTGCATTTATCATCTCTTGCTTCCACCACTTCCACAGCACGTTTGTTCACCCAGAGGGCTCACAGTGAGCTCCACCTGTTTAAATGTCAAGGCTTTCCTTCCCCCTGTGTTTGAAGCAGGCTCCCCACATCCTTTACTTTGGCACAGGACAGCCCTGAGGAGCTGCACAGCCACTGCAGAAGCTCTCTTCCCTCAAAGGCAGCAACAGTGTGCTCACCCCTCCTTTGGAACAGGACCTTGAGGGCTCAGATGGGATTTGCTGACTCACTTCTCTGGGCTACCAGGTTCAGCGATTCTAAAAGCTCAAAACACTGTTAAGACAGATCTCCTGGCAAGGGCAAGGCAGCCTAAAAGGAAAGTTCATACCATTTGAAACAGGGTTTGGTAGTTTTGTTTGTTTCTTTTTTCTCTTTTTTTTCCTTTTTTTTTGTTTTAATGTGTTCTAGTCAAACTAATCTTAGTATATTGAAGTCTACTTTGTCGCTCACTTGTTCCCCTCCTCAGGAAGAAAAAGATCAAAAATTTCCACCACATCACCAATGTTCCTGGCCACAGTCCCAGAGATATCCATGGCTAAGAAAGCTACAGGTCTAAAAAAACCATTCTTTCCAGGAGAAGGAAGTTCTGCTGTTGTCTGCAAGATCTACTGTGCTTCAGATGTTTTTACTCCCCCTATCATCTGGTGTCTATTATTCCAGCTTTCGGACTTTCCATCGGTTATTTACACAGCCTGTGCAATCTGGTATGTGAAAACTGCAGAAGTAGACTGTTCCATGTCAATTCCCCACACACAAAACAAAACAAAAAAAATAAATAAATAAAAGGCACATCAAGTAGCATTTTCCCTGTCATCATCAACAGCCAGAAGAGAATTGTACCTTTCACACAGGCCACTCCACAGTTTTTAGTATGTTGCTTCATTACACTTGAAAGAGTCATGACATTTAAAGGAATTTTAAAAAGCCATCTGAAGAGCTTTTCCAGCGAGTTGCACCCTTGAACAATGGCAGCATGCAGGACCTGGTGTACTCCTTGCCTTTCCCCTCGCCAAATTCCCTCACTACACTTGCTGCAGCGCAGGATTTAGCGCTTCCCGAAGGAAAACACTCGGGATTAGCACACGTGCACAGGGCTCCTGATGGTGTCTGAGGACCAGCTTGCCAGACAGCTCCCCGGGCACGAAGGGGCAGCCCAGCTCCAGCAGGAACACCCTGGGCAGAGCCCAAAGCTGGCTGAAGGCACGGGAAGAAGTTTTCCACTGGGTTTCAGCGAGCCCCACCTTCACTGTGCCCACTCCAAAACCAGCAGCAGCTGCTGACCACAGCCTGCCTCCAAAGATGCATTCTGGCACACAGAATGCAAACTGCCAGCAAATGAGAAACAGTGGATGGAGGGCAGCTTTGGGATTTTTTTTTTTTTTATTTATTTTTTTAAAAGCAGTGTCTTAGAGAAGGGCCAGGGGATGCATATCCACAGTCACAGAGCAAAACTGAATTTTTCTTTGCTCTACTCCTGCTGGAAGAGTGGGCTGATGTTCCAGACACTTTTTGGAGGTGCTGCCCCAACAAAGCAGCTTTTCCTCCAGGAGCAGAGCTTTTCCTCCAGAACTGACCCAAAAACTGAGTCATGGATGTACACAATACAAGTTCCACCTCCTCTTTTTCCTGCATCCCAAGCAAAAAGGGCTGGGTGCACTCTGATAAAGTGTTAACAGCCTTGGCCTAGAACAGGAAGGGGGTTTAGGCATCCCTGTCTGAAAAAAGTAAGAAAAAAAAAAAAGCCCTAAAAGCCTACAAAATCAGAAATCAGAAAACATTTAAAATAAGCAAAAGGAAGATTCAAGAAAATTTGTATTAAGTACATGTAAAACTCAACAGCAGTGAATAAACACGAATGGAAGGGAAATTAAGAAAAATTAAACACCAGGAAATACCATTTACATTTTAAGGAAAACAGGCACTTTTTTTTCCACTCAACAGCCTTGAGGCAGCGCAAGAAAATAAAGCACATTCATATATGCAATGAAAGGGAAGAAAATGGAACACTTAGCCCTGACTCATTTGAAACAATCAAACAAACAAAAAAAGCCCACACCCAAAATGCTGAGGCTCCTTTTTAAAGACCAATTTTATTCCAAACAAATGGAAGGACTTCACTGTGCAACTCCAAAAACAAGATAACAGCATAGGACGATCTGAGATAAAATGAAGGACACCTACAGTCGTGTCAAGAGGCAAAAATTAACAGTGATTGCTGCAGTTAAAAATGAAAAAAACAGTGGCAATGCTGCGAATCTCAATTTTGAGATTTTACATATGGACATACCTACAAATTATCTGCACAGGACAAATAACAAGGCCAACAAATAATGTAACCCCTGCCAGCACCTATGCATCTAAAAGGCATTATCTTTCCTTAGCACAGAAGAGCGTTTTTATACCCAAAGTTCCAGAAGTTGAAAGGAAAGCAGAAGAAATGACTGTCCATGGGGTGATTTATCAACACAGCTGTATCTAAATTACTGCTGCATTCTGGTTAAGAACACATAAGCAAGTCTCATTGTGTCCCTCCAGGGGCATTTCCAGAATGCTTAGAACACTAAAATCCGTTGTCTGGAATGCTATCACTCCAAAAACTTCATCCAGAGTACAGTCCCAAATACTGGGACAAATCTGAGTCCGCCAATAAATCCGGAAGTTACTACCTCAGCCAAAAGAGCAAGTCATGAAAATTCAGCTTGATTCCCTGCATACCCCAGGGTCACACACTGGGGAAAATATGTACAAAGAAAATACACAGTGAAAACCGACCACAGAAGCAAAATGAAAACCCAAAGTTTCCTTGGATCCTGTGTGGCATATAACATGTTTGAGATACCTAAACGAAAACAAAACTTTGGGATCCCTTCAAGGAGGGAAAAAAAAAAAAATGCAGTTTCAGATCTCGAACTGAAAACATAAATTTACACAGAAATTCAGTGATATTTCAGCTGTTTGTAGGTATTTTCAGAGGTATCAATGAACACCATATGTAACAGCAAAACACGTCCACAAGATTCCTAAACCCAACAACAAGAGGCCAGAAATTCACCCAGACACGACAAAGTAAGAGCAACAGCTGAGAAACAAGAGGGAAAAGGACTTTTTGGAGGGAGGAAATAAAAGCTCTGCTCCATCCTTTTAGGATGGACAGAACCAGACATATGTAATATAAACACTTTCATGCCTGCAGAGTGATGGATAGGGGTGGAGGGAGGAACCCTGCTCAGGAAAAGCAGCTGTTGGAGTGCACTGGGAAGTGATGCTGTTGACTTTACAGAATTTTAATAATTTAATAGCTCAACGACCAGGAGGAGCCACTGGGAGATAAAAGTGAAGACACCATGCCCTCCTGGTATATTCACACAGAAACATCAACCAGTCAAAAGAGACCAGTATTTGTAAGAACAGAAATTAGGGACAGAGATGTTTGGCTCATGAGATAAGGAAAAAAACCCAGAGGGAATGTATAAATAAAATAAAGTGCTTAGTAACACTTTGGGAGAGAAAAAAAAGGAAATTAAACATTAATATAGGCCCAGGACATTCTGGATCTGCGAGGAAATGTTCTAGAGAGACTAAGAGGAAAATATTTGGAGTGCTATTTAATTTTATTCGCATTCATTCATAAAAATAAAATTTCTGCGAATAACGACAGAAAAAAAATCCAAGGATTTCAGAAAAGCAGCAGTCTCCTCTGGATAAAAAATTTGTAAAACCAAGTAAAGATGCAATGCTGCACCAAAGAACACCAACAGACAACATAAGGCAAATTGCTATTTTGAAATGCTTAAGGAATAAGCGCAAGGGTGGAATTTAGGAGATTTAGGAACACAATCCCTTCCAAAATTCAACGGGGCTCAAAACCACCAGCTGACTGAGTGGCAGGATTGCACATAGCCATGAATGGCAACAGCTTGAAAAGTGGGAAGGTGGCGAAGCAGGGAGCCACACAAAGACTGTGAAGACGGCACACATTTGTTCACTTTATGCCACGCAGCACTGACCTGGAAGGAAGAGTATGTGGGAGGGTGAAATGTTCTGGCAATAAATTAAGCTGAGGGGAGGGGAAGATAGAAGAGACTCAGGCTCAGAGAGATGCAACTAAACATTCATGAGGAAGCTCAGGGAAACAGACAGTGCAAGTTGTGTTCACTGAATGCTCAAAAACAGAGTGTGAGCCTAGTCCTCCACCTAAATTCTGATTTCTGCTTAAGAACTTTTACATTGCCAGAATGTTACGAGTGGGAGATAACAGACAAAAGTTTTGTGTCCCTGCTTGCACACTCCCAAAGAAAAAAGCAAAGAATAATCACAAAGCAAAGAAAATAAAGCCCTGGAATAAAATCGTCATTTAAGCGATTTATACACCACTACTACCCCCCAAAAAAAACCCACAAAAAAAACCAACAAGCCCAAACCAAAACAACAAAAACAACACCCAACCAAAAAAAAAAAAAACAAAACCCAAACAAAACAAAACAAAACCCAAACAAAACAAAACAAAACAAAACCTTGTTGGTGGAATTTATTTCAGCTTTATCCCTAAAGACCACTTCTTGGATCATGACACACCAGCTTTTGTGAGAAGGATATTTCATGTATTTCCGAAGAGAGCAATGCAAAAGGCATATGAAGAATGCAATCTTGTTTATTCAGAAGAGGTGAGAGAAGCTATATCCATACTTCTCTATGACTTTGAATTTCCTCTGAATTTGTGTGCATACCACAGCTCTGATTGGGACTGAGACAGCACAGAGGCTACGCAGCTTCTTGTGCCAATATCCAAGAAACTTCCAAGGGACACAAATTTCACCTCTTAAGACAAAAATAATAAATAATTTTTATCTTCTGAAGCACTTCCACAGAGGGACTCTCACCCTGCTGCCTGTACAAGAATTTTGGCGTTTCATAGTTGAGATCAAGAGTGCCTACAACAGTCTGTAAAAGATGATGCATTTGAAAGCAGCAGGAACTAATTAAGATCTAAGGAGAAGCAATATAATTGATGAAAAAAGTTATACCACAGTATTTCTGTAAGAAGAAAAAGATCAGTCCAGGAAATCTCCAGGCTCCTCTGTTTAAGAGTATTCAACACCACCAGAAATTCCCATTTGCTTGAGCTTTCAAGGCAGGCACCACCCCGTTCTGCTGATGCTGTGATTTGGGAGGGTCAGTTTAGTGCTCAGGAAATGCTTCACCATAACTTCCAGTTATCCCTTGTTTTCATCTCTTCTCCCCACAATAATATTTATTTCCTGCCCTCAAATCAATCAAACTTTCCTGTTCTTTAGGTGACTTGGCTGCTTACTGGTCACATTTAGGCTGCACACAACCCTCTCACTGTCAACAGAATTAAATTCCATTGCCTAAATACAGGATTGCACTTAAAACCAGGATTTCTGCTACATATCAAACACTGGGACCTGTTTCCATAAAACGCATAAAATAAAAAGTTTTTCCTTATTCCTTATTCTGTTGAACCAAACTCAAACTTCATAAATGGAAGTGCATTTGCAGAAGAGGGGGACACAAACAGAACTGGAGATAGTTTTAGCAAGACACTGATGTAACCAATCTGCTAAAAGGACTTACTGGTAACAGGCTCTTTTTGGAATTTACAAAGTTCTACTTCAACTGATTCTTCACTCAAGACAATAATCTACCAATCAACTTTTTGCTTTTTCCTTAGTAGCCATTTGATCCTCATGCTGTTGTGTTCCACGATTTCCTTCTCATTTTTAAGGACAATTCATCAGGTAATTTTCACATTTCCTTCCCTATGTGATGCTCTACATATTCATATTAATACAAACACAGTGCCACAAACACTCATGTTTCTGTCACCTAAATGCTCACTCTCCTCTAAGGCTTGAAATGAAGAGGGGGAGAAAAAAAATCAATTTATCAAGCAATTCTTATTGGCATTCTGCTTTAAAACTGGCCCTAAAAATTAAAGTGGCAGTATGTGGGCACCTAGGATTCATTCTAACCACAGAGCTCAGGAACCTGAACTTGTGTCATTTGTTCTGGAGACCTCCAGCACACACCTTGACATTATTTTTATTGCCAACAGAAAGTCCTCATCTCTATCACCAGCTCCGAGCCCAGAACACTCCGGGCAGTGTTTCCAAGCACTTGTAGCAACAATGCTCCTTAAAGAAGAAATAAAACCAGCTACTTAAATGTCAAATCTCAAATGTTATCATCTCAAATGTGGTGATAACACACATCCACTTCAACAGAGCTAAAATGAGCAAAGAAGTTTTTACCTCTCTGCCAAGCACCAGACCCCTGCAGCATGTTTTAAATCAATGGGATGAAGTGGAGTCCCAGGTGACAGGGAGGATATCAGTGAGGCTGACAGAGAGGGCTGTGATGTGTGGGCACGATGCTCAGCAGAAATGCCCTCTCGCACACCCTGCACCCCTTCCATGCCAGCAGCATCCTTTTCACTCTGTGTTGAGTGATCACAAACTCCCTGGGCACACAAGAGATCAGCATCTACCACTCTGCCCTTTATCCTGAACATAAAAACCAGAGCCAAAAGAAACCAAAAACCTCAGGAAGAAAAAAAAAAAGCCAACAACAAAATCCCAACCCACAACAGGAGTCAGGATTTGCTTCCTTCTTTCTCTGTGGGTGCTATCAGGTAACTTCTTTCTGCATCAGATGTTTCTTCTTTCATTAATTTCTTGACCTGCCCAAACATTTTGTCTTCTCCCAAGTCTAGGCAAGACTTCCAGGGCCACAGCAACTCCACAACAGCAGGATGGCCAACTCCACACAAGGCTGACACCAACCTTCTCCCGCCTCAGCTCTGCCTTTACCCGTTCAGCTCAAGCACAAAAAACAGCACCAGGAAAAAAAAATTAAAAAAAAAAAAAATAAAAAGCACAAAGAACAGCGAGCTGACACTCCCCTCAGCACAGCCAATGACATCTCCCTCTGTTCCACCAGCCACAAAACAGCTCTCAACATGCTGCAGGAAAAGGCCAGAAGCCAAACAACTATACCCCAGTGGAAGAGAGCTTCAGAGAACAAGGTCATCCCCCCAGCGCCTCAGGACCTTGGAACAGTGAGGAGTTTGTTCAGTAAAAGTGGAGGTGAACAAGCCCTGTGCTTGTTCCACCAGTCCCTGCCAATCTGATGGAGGAGGAAAGTCCTATCTGATCCAGCATCTGATGTTTGGCTTAATGCTGACCACAAGGAGTGAGACAAACCAACAATTACCACAGAGCTTTAAAAGCACTGTCAGGCAGCGTGGCCAATGTGGGAAGAAGAGCAAGGGCTGAGGGGAAAAGCAGGAACTTGCTCTAGGTTAGAGAAAGAAGGAGCACAGCTGGGGAAAACAAAAAAAAAGCAGCCTGCAGGTAACACAGGTTAATCTGATAGCTGGGAGTGAGCAGGAGGCATCACTCCTGTGGGGCACAAAAGCAGGGAAACAAGCAGAACAAGCAACTGCTCCTTGCAGCCCAAGTGTAACTACAAAAGCAAAAACATCATCTGCTCTGCAGTATGCAGATCACCACCCTGCATCCTTAGCGTGGATGCAATCCTTCCATCTCACCTGGCAATTAAAGCAATTAGCTGTGGAAGCTCTGCCTGGATCTGCCCTGCAGTCACTACTGGCTCTCTGCCCTTCCAGCCAAACTGCAGCAAAACAAAAAGGGCCTGAAACTTCAAAAGAGGCTTTGTCCAAGCCCTCCTCCCAAAAAAACCCCAAACCCAGAACTAAACCACACTGGGCTCTAACACCAAGTTCTCTGGCTGTGAGGAATGACCACTGTGATTTTCCCCAGACAGCAGCAGCCATAAAACACAAAGACACACAAGCAACAATAACAGAGAAACAGCACCAAAGGGGAAGGGACCATCTTAGGAATTTTCTGACCTGACTGCAAGGTTAGAAAAATATCCCTTATCAAGAGTAACAGTGCACGTGAATAAAAATAAGCAAGTCAGCCACAATCCATTATATGGATTTAAAAGACACAACAACAACAAAAAACAGGAGAACCCAAAAATCAGGGCAGTATGTCTGGCCACATGGGAAGCCTGCCACTCTCATCTGAAAGGTGGAAGGCAGAATCATGACTCACTGGCACCAGATTTGTGGATTTTTCTTGAAATGGTGCCTTGCTGCCCATAGCTCTCCCCTTGTTCTGGTATTACATGAAATTGCTTCAGCCAAACCTGCCAAAGGCCCTCTGCACCCTTCAGGAGCTCAGCTGTGAGGCAGCACAGAAGAAGACATCCAGTCTGATTGTGCACTATCTGCTTTGGAAAAGTGTGCAGAAATGGGAAGGGATTTAGAGCTCTGGAACACCACTCCAAGAAACAAGACTCAGTCAAGCAGTTCTGCGACCAGCCGAGCCCTGGCAAAGCAAGCAGATGTATTTATATTTCAGCCTCTAGATGAGGCAAAGTTATTTTCCACTGGCAAAGGCTAAAGTTCAGGGAAAAAAACCTGGAACAGGGCACTGGATGTTTCACTTAGCAGTTTTCAATGCATTTGCTGCTACAATTAATTAAATTTAATTAAGATGTTGACATGCCATGTACTGGGAGACTCAAGAAATCTAGTCCTGACCTTACTTACACGTGTTTTGTGATGTGTGCTGGTATTAATTATAAGTCCTGTTTGGTTTGCACAGCAGTGAAAAGCACTATTATTGAACTTCATCTGCACACAAATAGTGTGCTACTTTCTATAGATCAAGAACTGGTGGCCAGTAAAAAGAAATGGACTTATACCACAGCAGCATGACTGAGGAGACATTAGAAATCACATCCAGGTCTGTTTAGCCTGGCACGTTGCTGTTTCATTTTGACAGCTCAATATTCTCAAACACTAAAATTTTAAAAAGCTGTAATCTTGAATTACTGCACACAGCCATGGCACAAGGAAATTTATGAGGCTCCAAATCTGCCAGCCATATGAACAAAGAGCAGGGCTTTGCTCTCTACAACATGCCCAGGCCCAAGGGGTTATTTTCAAAAAAATAAAGGGCTACTCCAAAAATTAGTAATAGCAGCCAGGGCAATTTAGGACAGGTATTTCACATGCTCTCAAGAAGCCTCTGCTGTGTTTGAAGGCACAAGATGAAACTGTTCATCAGCCTGTTACATCACTCTGCTTTAAATTATGGCAAAGAGTTGAGCTTGTGTGTCTCTGCAGTTTGTGAGAGGAGGGCAGATCACCATCCCCTGACCACAAGCACACTGATTTTAAATTTGCAGGCAGTGTCTGTGGCCACGTGCTCTGCCCTCAGCTGAAGATCCCTCTGCACACAGCTCCTGCTGCTGCGCCGCGTTTTCTCACGCTCAGACACACAATTTCTGTGCGTCTGCTCTGTGTCTCTGCAGCTCTTTCTTATGGAAAGAGATGGGAGCATTCCAGCATGGTGCCTTGGAAATGCAGATTTATTTATTTATTTTTAATTTAATTTTTTTTTTTTTTGGATTCCATTGTCTTGCCCTCAACAGGAGCAGAGCTGGCAACACTTACCTGTGACACACAGAGCCCCACACGATGACACCACCATCAAAAAAAAAAAACCCAAAACCCCTTTCTGGGCAGAGATTAACATGAATGCAAGCTCTTGTTCTCACAAAGGATGAAAGAACATGGAAGCAGATCCTGTCAGGAGATCCATCCCATCCTCCTAGCAGTTTGCAGTATTTCCATTTACAACTAACTTTTGCTGCTCATGCTCTCAGAACTATTAATGAACATTTTAGTGTGAATTGAAAATAGGTACATTCAAACAAACAAGACAAAACACTCATGCAACTATATAGCAAACACCCACCATTTCCTTCTTGCAAGACAAAAAATACCTGTGAACTATCAGGAGAGCCAAAGAACATTTTACCACAACGGCAAGTTCGTTGTGTACATGAGCTGGACACTACAAACCACTATGTATAGTGCCCCTATACCATGAAAATCAGAAAAATAGCACTCATGACCAGTATTTTCTGGGAATTTTTTGTGTATGTCTGTAAGAAGAACACCCACAAACCAAAATATCATCACTCCACACGCCCCCAAGAAAACCCAAGAGCGCTTTACTTTTGGTTAGAAAAAAGAGACAGTGAAAACAGGTTTTTTTATGTATTAAAATACTGCCCAGCAGCAAAGACGGGTAGGGTAAAAAAGGCAGGATCTTTGAATGATGCATGTGTAAAAAAGCCTTCTCTGCTGACCCATCAAGAGTGGCACCAGCACCTTCTTACACTACTGCCCTGAGAGGAGCACACACGCTCTGAATGATTGTTATTAATTGCACTGAAGATGTTGTTATGCTTTCTGATGACACCAGAATTACAGCTGGCAAGGATGTGTCTGCCCAAAACATTCAGCACCTACTCCAGTTCCACTCCAGTTCTATGAAAAGCCTACCAGGCACCCCAAAAACACCTCTGGGATGTGCAGCTGAGTACTCCAGGCTAGGTCTGAAAGAGATGAGCCAGAGAAATCTGAATTCATTCACCTCTTTCAAGAATGGATGGATCCAGAAGAACAAAAGGAATGTTCTAAGGAAAGCCCATCAGGGAACAATTTTTTGCAGGGAAAAGAAGCATCACAGAGGTTCCACTGGGTTGCTGTTGCAGAGCAGCTCTGTTCATGCACTTTGCTGTTACAATCCAGCACCCTTCTCCCTCTTCCACATTTTCACAGAGCTCAACAATCCACAAGATGAGTCCTGCCAGCTCCCCAAACCACCCTGCTGTATTCCCTACTCCAACCACAGCATCCATTCACGGGCAGGAGCAGCTCCTTTCTGCAACCACTCCAATTACAAAGCCTGCTGCACACCCATCAGCCTACAAAACAAGCTCCCTAACAATGGGATGCAGCTTTTTGTCTGCCTCTCACCCCAGCCCAGGTTCAGTGCTGCCTCCCTGGAGAACTGGCTTTGATCATGGCTCATGCTGCAGGTTATTCACACACTCCAACAGACAAAATCCAGCTACTCCACACCACGTGAGCCCTTCCTAATACTCCAGTGCCTGCATTTCCTATTATTTCCTATTATTCCTATTATCATTGACCAGTTGTTTCATCTGGTCTTGCACACCACCTGCGACTCACAGGCCTGGGCCACGGAGGCAATGATTTATTGCCTTCTAAAAACCCAAAAAACCATGTGATGCCACAAGAGCAGCCACCATTAACCTGATCTGCAGCCAACTGTAGAATGTGAAAAAACTACTCAAAGCAGGTTATTCCTTCCTCAAGCAATGCTGAAAATGCTAACACTATTATTGTAACACCTGTACTTGTCTGATGAGCTCCCCAGTGGGTGGCTTCTATTATTGTCAAAGTGACTTAACCATTAACCCCATTTAAAGATGATCTAGCTAATTGGGACAAATTCGGCCTTGGTCTCAGGCTGTAATACAGGTCTAGGTAACAAAGTCAACCCAGTGAAATGCTGTTGTTAACAGAGACATCGTTTTAACTATTTCTAGGAAGAGTTCTTAAAGGCTGCAAAATTATCCTCTACAGGATGCAGCAGGTTTTCCTGAATTTTAACTCCACTAAACAAGAGTTTGAGCTCCTGGGATAAGGAAAATAATAAAAAAAAAAAAAAAAAGGTAACTGAACCATCCTTCCCAAAACTGAGTATTGTCCACACACCAACAACAAAAGACGGCCAGCACACAGGAAAGGCTTGGAGAGCCACTGAAAATTATTCTCCACTTTTTAAGTCAGCAGTGGAACATTTTATTTTAAAAGCAGAAAAAAAATAAAGCAGCAGAACACATTTCAAGATGTACTCAGCTTGCTGGATTAGCTTAAGCTAGCATTAGCGAAAAAACTCAGTAGTTGCACTGTTCCAGACAGCCCACTGACAAATAGGTTGTCTGGGAGCAGCTGGTCAAAATCTCGTGTTAAGATTCTGACTCTGACCCAAAAAGTGACTTGCTAAATCACAAAAATATTTTGCCTTTTCTTTTTTTCCTTCAATAAGGTATTTTTATGCTGATTTACTTATTTCAATTATTTTTAGCCGTTTTCTGAACTTCTTTTCTTCCACTCTTTCTGATTTCACTTTCGGTTTTTTTGCTGGGTTTTTTTTGGTAAGAAAGAAAGGAAGATAGGAGACCAAAAATGCTACAAAACGATTACACATAACATCTACCTCCCATCCTTAGTTCACCAGCTTCCCAAGAAAAACAGCAAACAACAAAATTCCTGCTGTTTAGCAGCTAGAACCACTCAAGCTTCTGGAAAATAAAAAAGTGTTTTCCCCTCTTCTAACACACCTTCCATACATTCCAGTTCTTTGAACATCTGCAAACATTCTCCTTCCATGTCAATGAACCTCATCCAGGAATTAAGGTTTGTTTCTTCCAAAGAAGAGCTCTCCTCTTAACTGGTAGGAAGTGACACCAGAAGATGCCTCATAGGTTGCCACTCAAAAAGCCTTAAAGCTTAATGTGATACCTCACACCACCTCTTCTATTTTCTCTGTTTAAGCATTGTCCCTCCCTCTGCTGCTTTCCAAGCATCTTCTACACACCCCTCCAGCACAAGGGGATCAACAGTTTTCAAAAGGAAAAGGAAACAGTGCTCAGGTTCTCCTTCCTGCAGCTGAATATCTGAAGGCACTTTTGGTATCCTCTGTACAACAGACAGCAACAGTAATTACTCTTCCTACTATTACTGGTTCACATTTTAAGCTTTATCATGCGGTTTCAAAAAAGTGCTCTACTCATGAAATTAGGAAAAAATTGTTCCCTGTGAGGATGGTGAGGCCCTGGCAGAGGTTTCCCAGAGAAGCTCAGGCTGCCCCATCCCTGGAAGACTCCAAGGTGAGGTTGGATGGGGCTTGAAGCAACCTGGGATAATGGAAAGTGTCCCTGGTCATGGTACAGGAGTGAAAGGAGATGATCATCAAGGTGCCCCTTCCAACCCAAACCACTCTATGATTCTGTGAACATAAAAGAAAATCAGGAGCATGGATGGGATTTGAACACCCCTTTCCTATGACTACAAATGGAAATTATGAGTCTGAAATATTTTCTACAATGTAAATCTCTGCTAGCAAAGCCAGCAGTGACATGTTCCAAAGTCAGCTGGTGCAGTGAGGGGACAAATAACTGTAGTATGAACTGGTGAGGACCTAAAGCAGATCACCTCCTACAACACCACGTTTAACTCTTGGGTTCTGATGCAACTTCTGGTTTCCTCTTAATGACAAAAGGAAGATGCTTTCGGTGCAAAGCTGCCTGCTGCCATTTGGTTTGCAATAAAAATATTAAGCGGCACCTTAGACAATTAAATTCTCGCTCTGAGGCACCTCTTACCATTAGAGTCCTCCACTTCTTCAGCAGGAGTGTGGTTCTTGGAGGTGTGGTGGGCGTGTGAGGCTGCAAGGTTGACAATGCGGGGTCTTGGTAGTGTCAGTGCTTTCCCATGCACTTTCAAGGAGTGCTCTTTCAGCTGGCTGATTGTCATGGTGGAAAATGAGCAGGAGGAACATTTGTAGGCATGTTCACCTGGGTGAGCGAAATACAGGCAAGTCATCAGCTCACAAAAGAAACAAAATGGGGCCCTCACACTTCTCTTACTGAACTTGGCAGTAAAATTCCCATGGACTCTTCAGAGAAAAGACTGATCCCAAAGGACACAAGCTGTGCATGTCTCCTTGTTGGAGCAGTCTGGAGTCTGTGGGTGTAGACACCTGCTTTGGACCAAAGTATCACTTTCTGGCAACTGCAGATCCTTGCACAGCGGCTGATGTCAAGAAAAACAGAGACCAGACTTTCAGCATGCCTGTGTTGCATGGTATGGGAAGAAAACAGACTCTGGGATGAAAATGGAGCAACTTAACCACAGCACTTCCAAACTGGTTTGGGAGCACAGCAACTAGAGATGGCGAGGTCGTTTGTTTCTGCATGCAGCACATCCAGCGTCATAATTAATGAAGCAAGAAGGACACTACAAAACTCTTAACAGAGGGCCCTCCACAAACAAAAAAGAAAGAAAGGGGGAAAAAATTTAAAAATAAAAGCATGTGGTGTAATTGCATTTGGGAAAGGTTACAGTTTTCCTTAAGAAAAACCTGCCATAAGGCAGCATCAATCTTCAAAGAAGCGGCAACCAAGTCAAGGCTGGTGAACACGGCAATGCCAAGTACAAAAGTGTCATCTACCAGGCTGTGTGGAAGTGTGTTATGAGAAACCACTAAAAGAAGAGAAAGAACAGAAGTAATGCGCAGTAGTGGGTTTAATTTTGAATACATTCCAAGCCACAGAGACAGCAAACAAGGGGAAACAAATCCTGATACAAGATTTGTTTTGCACGGAGGCATGGAGGCAACTGGAACACAAAGTGAAACTGTCCCAACACAAACAATGTGATATTATATACAGGTGCCAAGTTATTATTTTGGAAGTGCCACTTCCAGGTACAAGATTAACACTGGCCACATATGAGTTGTACAAAAGGTGCCAAAACTAATACAGAAGCAAAATATTCATGAACAGCAACAGAAGAACGAGAATTTTGGTAATGGATGAAGCAGAAAATGTTTTCCACCTCTTGACAAATCCAGCAAAGAAGGTTCTCAAGCAGCACCTTTTCCCACACCAGAAATAAGTGAACCAAATTAGAACATAAAAACACAGCAGCCATTCAGAGTAAGCACACCTGAAATGATTAGCAACCATCCTTCACAAAACTTCCACCCCTGTCCTCCAGAAAAACCATGCTAACCATCAGGACAAAATACAAACTCTTAGAACGCCCTATTTTGGTGCATCTGAAAAAGAACAGATCACTCAAAGAGTCTGAAGTGGTGAAACAAAAAACTCCCCTTTGTGTTTTTTCAAGTGACATTCCTGACCCGTGCATTGTACAAGTTACACATTTCCTTTTTGCAAACAGAAATACAACATTTCTTGAGTGGCACACACAACGAGTTGCTCAGTGGAACACAATAATTTAAGGACAAAAGATATTGCAAGGTGACAAGATACCAGTGGGATACAGATTTAGACCTCCATGGCTTTGTCAGTGTAAAGAGATTCCTGGATGACAACGTGCACCAAGCATGAACTTAAAAGCACCACAAGACATTAAAGCAAATAAAAGATGATTACATACCAAGCAGCCTGGACACACTAATAAATATGCCCACTATTCATTTCCAATGGACATCAAAGCATGAAAGGATGAGCCTGATTGCAGAGGAAAAGCTACAGTTTGGCCCAACAGAAGTCTTCTGCACTTTTTTTTGACTGCTAGTTTTGCATCTCACCAAGTGATCATATTAATACACATGCAAATAAATAAATGCAAGCATTTATGTAGTGGGTCTCAACACTTGATATGTACTCAAAGCACTGTGTTCCAGAATACACAGAAACTGAACAGGACCAATGCTCTCATCTTACAATCACCCATTTCTGCATTTCCAGAGTAATTGCTGATTAAGAAACTGGTAACAAGGATTCCTCAAAAACACAAGCAAAAACAAAAAAAAAAGGGAAAAAAAAGATAAAAGAACAGGTGAAAAAGTTCAGATGAAAACAACAGAGAGCCCGTTTAGAGCAACTGTAAACTGTTTTGCTCCATGCCAAAGGAGATGGCACACACACTGGATGAAAAACAAATGCCAGAAACACTGGTACCAGCTGTCACACAAGAACGGATTTTGTAGTTCACTGAATTTTGATCCACACCCAGAAAATGAGGCAGAGAGGCAGACTGAGTAAAACACTTCGGGATTCCGGATTTTATGGACTTTTAAAGATCTCCAGGAGAGTTCAGGGAAAATTCAGGAGGACTGAAGTTTTAAATTCTGAATAAATGCATAATGAGACGATTGACAATTGAAAAAAAAAAAAAAAAAGATAACATAAGAGAGGTTAGAGAGGTTCAGAGAACCACAGTGCCATTGAAAAACTGGGGAGTCTGAGGAAGCCAGACATGCTTGTTCAGTAACACATATTTCTGAATGACTGAGTCAAAACACACCAAAGCAAAGTTCTGACTGAAAAACATACAAGCAACTTTTCTGTGACGTGACCATCCACTTGGTAGAAATGGGACTGAGGCAGAAACATCCATAAGCCTTTGGAAACCCTATTACCCAAGTCACTGTGCAAGCACTATCTAGGCAACCATGAAATTGTGTTCTTGTAGAATGCAAAATATGGCCCTTCAAAGGGTGTCTGTCCACTAAACAAAGCTCAGAAGCATGAATTCCTAATAAATAAATCAATGAATTACATGAAGAGAACTGTGAAGATAATATTAGTTGCATGGTAACTTTGGGTCTGGCAGGTTCAAGCAAGGAGCCCAGCTGTGTAATAGCATAAAGAAAACATTACTTAATGGTTGGTGAAAATAAAGAACCATGGCTCCTCCACACAGGACGTGGGATTCTGTGAGCTGGAACTGCTGCATACAGTTGGATTTCCTAGAAGGGACAGAATGCCACGGTCCTCCCATACAAAAGGAAGGTGGTAAAAGTTAAGCTAATCTGTTTTATCCATCCAAGTACAGAGACTGGCACAAGCTCTCTGAAATCCAAAAAAATATACAGGAAACAAAGTACACAAGACCATCCACCCCTCCTGTATTTCTGTAGATGAAAAATGCCTTTGGATCAATGGCAACAATTTTTTATTGCATCAGCAGACAGCTACAAATTTCTTATGCCTTTTCTCCCCATCTGTCCACCTTCCTCCTCCATCACAGAGTAAGCAAATAATAAAAGGAGCATACTTGTGGGTCCTTTTTATCAGAAACCCCTGTTCAAGGAGTTTCTACTCACAACTTTTAAACAGCTGGGCTAGTTCTCACGTTTTCAGAGTGGTCACTATCCTATTATTTGCACCAGAGTGCATGTTTGGACTGCAAACCAAAAGATAACCTGTCAATGCAGGATGTGTGACGGTGCCAAGAGTCTACAGCCAGTCTAAGGAATAAAGATGAGGAAATCCTGAGTCTCACTTTTTAATAATCAAAGGTGCAACAATTTCAGGTGACCTACTCTGGGTGACACATCACCTTCCCAATTCCCTGTTCCTCAGAAGCATGTCTTGCCTGCTTGCTAGTATGGATTCCATACTAAAATACAGAGATTTGCAAGACAAATTTCCATGTTTTGTAACGCAATTTTGACATTCTCAGTCTGTTGCACGCAGGCTTGACTCCCAGGGTTTGCAGGGTTTGGTTTTAACAGAAAAGCCAACATTAGACTCTACCAAAAACCAAGATGCTGTTCACAGTCCCCAGAGTCACCTAAAGCATAAACAAAAATGCAAAGAGCAGAGCAACGCTCCCTGCCAGTTATGTTATGGCATCTCTGGTATAAGCGATGAAATCCACTTGGAGAGAAGCAGAAATAAGGAAAAAAAATATCATTCATGTAAGAGAAAAGAGAAGAAAAAACTTCTTGAAGTACCCATCAACTTCCCACTACCCAAACTCCCACTTAGCCCCACAGATTCCGTCGGCTGTCCAGCCACACATGCGGCCCTCGGAAAAAACCTTACCCAGCTCTGGTGACAAAACACGTGGTTCAACCCAGCACCTGTGACCAGCCACAAGAGCACAGTGGGCCATTTCAGCTGCAGGACTGAGAGGGCAGGACTTACCAGCGTGAGCCTTGAGGATATGGGTTTTCAGGCGGCTGTTGTAGGAGGACTTGAAGGGGCAGAGCTTGCAGCGGAACGGCTTGTGGTGCCCGTGGTGGGTCTGCATGTGGCGGTCCAGGCTTGAGGGGAGACAGAAAAAGGGAGACAGAAAAGGGTCAATTTTGTTTCAGCTGCGCCTTCAGAGGCAGAGCAAAGCGCTCTGCAGCAACAGCAGTGCAAGTAAAGGTCCTTTCTCACACTCTCTCTTCAGCAAATTCAACAGGTCTGCTCGCACAATGAGTCAAATCGAGTGTCAAGGAAAGGAGGAGAGCTGACACCAATTCTGTGTATGCAGAGAGCAAGCCAGCTAAATAAACTTATAGGGCAAGATTAGTATAAATTGAGTTATGCATGATCCAGACTGAGAGGACCAGCTGAAGAAACATGAAACAGGCAAGAAATTATTTTCTTATTAAATTGTCATTAACACAATTTTTCTCCTGCCAAACATTTTTTTTTTTTTTTGTGAAAATATGTATGTCCCCTCTCGTCCTGGTGATCAAGAGTAAAAAAAAAAAAAAAAAAATTTTTTTTGTTGACCAGCTTTACAGAGGAAGCCTTCTTTTGGTTAGAGCAGCAAAAGCAGATTAGAGATCCTGCTCTGGGGAGGGTGCCAGCAGGCTACAGTTGATGAGTTCCAGGATTAAAAGGCAGCAGAGTTTCAGAAGCAGCAGTGTAGGAGATTCTACATGAAGCTCAGCAGGAGAAGAAGGGGTGGCAAAGACCAGCCTCTACTTTCTTCAGGGAAAATGGAACTACCAACAGCCTGAATACTGTGAAGTGATCAAAAACTGCTCTCGACACAATTTGTCCTAGCAGCTCAGTAAAGTTTGGAGGAGAAAAAAGGATGCTTCCCACATCTTCTAACAGAAGATCAAATTCATTCTAACTGAGTGAATCCTGCAGAGCTCTGCAGTTCCTATGCTGCGGCTGACAGACATGAATTCACTGTCTCTGGGTGGCAGGCAGGTAGTCTGAGCCCAAGCTGTAAATATTTCCAGTACAGCCCTCTACTTTGGACACATTTATGCTTTGTGATCTGGTCTCAGCTTGAGTCATCTCATGCACAGTGATGGAACAACAACGGGGCAGAGACACTGCAGGAGCTGGAATTCGCCAAAACTGCCCTCCACCCCCACCTCAGTCCTAGATGTATTTCAGGCGTAGCTCTTTTCATTTGTCCCAAATTGTCCTGCTCTTTCACAGAGTATCAACATGTAGCTCAAATAGCAGTTGTTCCAGCCCTGTCACACTACACAAGATTTCACGTGATCTTCAGTCCCACACTGACAAGAGCCCGAGCCAGAAAATCCCTGTTTACGAGAGCTAACACTGAAGCCTGTGTATTCAAACATCTGATAACAGCAAAAAAATAGAAAATGAACTTGCATCTCCTCTCAGGGTCACTTCATACAAATGCAACCTAGCAGAAATCCAGGATGGAGTTTGGGACAAGACAACATACACAGCTTTTCCAGAGAAATGGGGGAAAACGTCTCCTAAATGAGTAAGGCTTTGAAGACTCGCAGTGAATACTTCATAAAACAAAACTTGTTTTAAACAGCCTCCAGGGCATGAGATTACTTAACAATTAAAGCAGACTGCCAAAGAGGTATGTAATACATATTAAGCTATTATAAATATACATACCTTAAGGTATTCAACATGGCAGTAATTAAAACTGTATTCACAACCACACAGTTTGCCAGCTGCACTCTGGCAGAAGGAGATTTTATAGTTTTGGTCAGATTTAGGAGAATTGTGGGCTGTTTAAACATTTGGCTTGGATTCCTTCACCGACCTAATCTCCCAGGGGAATAATTGCATCAGAAACAAAAATAAAAAGAAGCAAACAACTTCAACAACAGAGACCACACCTATCATCGCGTTAGGTGGTGAGCTCTTCCCAGCCATCCACCACTTTTTGATTCAACCATCCTGCAGCTTCTGGGACGTGACTTATACTCAGCGGGAAACAGAGTGACCAGGCACCAAACTCAACAAAAGTCTGATTGTTGAAGCAAGTTTACCAGGCAAACAGCAAGCCCTGCAGGGGCTCCCCTCACTTGCCAGCCTTGCCAAGGCAGGGTGGGATACACCCAGCACGCACATCCTTCCCCCAGGTCCCTCTCCTAGCCTTGGCTGCTCAACCCTGTGGACCTTCCCAACTGTGGCATCAATTTGCAATGCTGTGACACCAGCAAAAACTTTGCTTTTTAACACAAGGAACTAAAAAATGTCTTTTCTTCCACCTGCATTTGATTGCAAAACGGTGACATCATCACCAAATTCAAGACTGCTGCATCAAATGAGCACCTGGATCTGCCTCCTTTTGTCAAAACAGTGAACAAGCAGCTCTCTCCCCAGAAATTAAGAGGAAACACAGACCTGTCAATCAGATCCAGGGCGCCACTGGAAAAATGTATCACAAAACTCATTTTTTGGGGGGGACATATATATTTTTATTATTAAAATAATTTTTATAACTATCAAACTTTAAGCTAAGTCAAATCTCAGGGAAACAAATGATAAGAAATGTGACTGTTATTATGACCATATATCAGACAAGGAAGCAGGATGAGGAAGTCACTCATTCCACACACTGTTATGAATTTGAATTATTTGACTGAAATTGCATGCCATAATTTAGAAAAAAAGCCTGATTTAAGGTAAATTTATGACACTGTTTCAACACTAGAAAATGAAAACAGCCCACAAAAAAAGGAGCAATTACAAACAAGGTAGCAGAAGTTTCTTAAATGTGCAAGATTAACTTTTCTCTTTTTGGCTTGTTAATTCTCATGCATTTTGACAAAGGTTGCATAAGTGGTGGGGCTGCACTGTTTGCATACTGAAATAATCCTTATTCTTTGGCTTGCATGCAAAAAGAAGGCTGACACAAATTCAGGAGCATATAAAGCTTCAATCTTTTACAAACAGCCAATCATAACGGCCAAATACTTTGCAGCGTGGAAAATAACGTAAACACCACGAGAAAAGTGTGGCTCAACATCAATTCAAGTGAGCCCTCCTTCAGCGTCAGCCCACAAACCAGCACCGCTAACTGGCGATTCTTTAGGAAACCAAAAAATAATTTAAAAATTTAAAAAAAGAAAAAAAAAAAAAAAAAAGAAAAAGGAAAAAAAAAAAAAGAGCAAAAGCCACAACTTACTTGTGCCTGAAAGCAGAGACAAAGGAGCAATACTGGCAGCTGTACTTGTCTTCCCGGGCAAACATGGCCAGAGCCAAGTGACTCCTCTCGTGGGACCGCAGACCCTGCATAGACATCAAAACCCGGTCACACTGGCTGCAGTAGTAGCCCCCAGGCCTGGCTTCATCTTCCAGGGATGCTCCATATTCAGCTTCTGTAAATTCCACCATGCCAGGGTCTTTGGCTCCCTCAAAACCCTCCATCAAAGTTGTGTTTGAAGGATCTTCAGCTTCCTGCTAAAAAAGACATATCCCCCCAGAGCCATCAATTCTCTCTCTCCCTTCTGCCCCTCAGTCTTTCCCCTGTGTTCACCAGAACGTCCAGGCTTCCCACTGCTTTATTTCTCTAAACATATCCCTACACAAGCTCCACATCAGTGGCTTTCTGGAAAAAAATGACCTATTCTTTGGAGAGAAAAACATAATTACATCTATTATGTACATGCATGCATATGTAAAAAAAAAAAATCTCATTCCTCGAGCAAGTTTGTGTCAGATCATGCAAAAAGCCAAGAAACCTATGTTTCCATAGTCTTGGTGTGAATCTTCTAAACTTGATCAGATAATAATTAGTAAGTTACAGAGAAGTTAATTTTAGTTTATTTTGCTCTAGCTGACTGTAGCTACCCTGCAGACTAACACAGCTGTCTACTCTTTAGCAGACTCTGTTCATCAAACTCTCAAGAAACAAGCTGGTAGACTAAGACTCTAGAACCCTCTAAAAATATAGAGCAAACAGAAAGAGTCCTTTTTTTAATTCTCTTTCATAACCTTCCTTTCCCATTTCTAACCAGAGCATGCATTTGTGCAGCTACTTAAATACCCTGTAAGAGGCATTTCCAGCACATTCTTTAGGCCATGGCTTTCAGCTTTTGTTCCCTGATGCAAGATTTTATTTACTCAAAGGAAAGCAGTGACCCTACACAAGCATCACTTGAGAACTGAGAAGAGGGAAAGGACTCTTAGGAGAGAAGCATCTGAATCTGTCAGGAGCACCAGGTGAGAAGGCAAGGAAAGGTCAGTGGTAGGGCAATGAAAGCTCTCTTAGGTGGGGAGAGTTAGGCTGTGGAGGACAGGGCTTCATCACAAAAAGCAGATTATGTCACCAAAAAAAGGCCTTTCACTCATGCAGCAGGAGCCTCTGACAAGAGCTAATTCCCGCAGCCCTGCTTCACTTTCACTTCCCCTGCCAATAAACATCCTGGAAATCGGACTTTGGAACACCACCTGTCCTTGGAGATGTCGCAGGAGGCACCCCCTTTCCATGGGGAGAAAGGAACAACACGTTTTCACCTAATCACCTGGAGGGGATCACTGGCTCAGCTGGCCATTGAATGCTTTGTCTGGAGCCAGCGTGCAAATTCCATGTGGAAAAGTGCACCACAAGCAGCTTCACACATTTGTATGTGCACACTTCCTCTTCCTAAAATAAAAATCATACACATACAGAAAAAAAAAAAAAAAAAAAGGAAACAAACTACTCTTTTTGAGCTTAACTAAGTAGAAATGTAGCCCATAAAGCAACTGAGAGAAAGATTCCCACTCATAAACCATCTTTAGGTCATCAAGGACACCAACTCCTTTGTGGCTGGGAAGAAATGAGAATTAAAGAGTCTTCGTGCCCCTGGATCGAGAGTGAAAAGAAGTTAAAAAACATCTTGAAACGAACCAAACGCACTTCAGAAACTCAGTGTTAGATTAAACCATCATGCTGAACTGGAATGCCCAGTTCAAAACCCATCCAGCTTCACAAGAGCCCTCCACAGGTTATCAACGAGGCCTTTATTTTAAACAATACAAGTAGTTTCAGTGCCTTTCAGTCACCTTTCAGGAATTCTTACCTTTACAGTGGCCGACACAGAGGAGACATTCCCGTACTGGACGTGCTTGCGGAGGTGATTACAGATGGCTCTGAGTGTTGGATGGACTTCCACGCAAAACTTGCACTTGTAGCCAACCACCTTCCTCTCCTTGAGCTTTGAAACATCCTCCAAGTGTCCAAAAGCCTGTTTGAGCACACAAGCACAAGCCACTGAAGCAGGTTTTGCCACCTCATTTTTCAGGAGCACAGACCAGACTTTGGACCTGATGTTACACTTGATGTCCAGTCTTGCAGAACTGCAATGTTAATTTCTGCTGAGATCATTAATTTCTACAAAGTACGTGGACAAGACATCCATGCAGAAGAAACATTCATTTTATGGCTAACAGTGGTCCTCTAGACCATTCTGGTTTGGCCTGAAACTGTGCCTCCTCCTCCTCCTCCACGACACCAGAACTTCCCCAACTTCTGTGCAAAGCTTTTCCTGCGCAAGTGCATTTTTTCAAACTGAAGCAGAAGGAAGGGGGTAAGTGGGCAAGAAATGGAGAAACAATTTGGTCCTCTCCTTATGAGGCACCTGCCCAAAGCTCCTGTCACCAGACAGATCCGTGTCAGGCTAACCCCGAGTGCTCAATGAGACAAAGGACTGAGAGAGAGAAGGCTGAGAAGAAAACTGGTGCGTTATTCAGAGGGACATGGAAGAAGGGGATGGGACATTTTATAGAGAATCTGAAAGTACATGGCAGCCTTGCCACAAAAGAACAAGCGAGTGTCAGACACAGATGGCCCTCCAGAAGCGTGGGAGGGAGGAAAGAAGATAAAGAAAATACTGAAGGAAGCGGTAGGAAGGAACAAGGTTTCCTACAGAACCTAGGGAGGATGGATGAGGAAATTAAAGCAGGATGTGTAATTGACTTATGGAGCTCACTGGCACTCTGAGTCATTCATTAGCCTGTGGTCATTTGGCTGTCAAAGAGAACATGCAAGTGGGCATTGGTGGGCTCCCTGGTGGGGAGCAGGGGGCAGAGAAAGAGACCAGACACACAAATCCTTACCCTCTCTTGTTTGAAATCTGCAAAAGCACCATCTGCATATTTCTGCTTGCTCAAAAGCTGCTTCCTCCTCTCCTGACGTTTGGCACGCTTCTGGAATTCCTCATTGTGACCATTCAAGTGTGCAGTCAGCTCTGCCGTGCTATGCAATTTTGTATCACAGTGCTTGCACTGGTAGACGGGGCTCTGAGAGCGGGTGCCGCTTCCAAGTATGGAAAAGTCCCTCTTCAAATCCTTGCTGTGGTGGTCAGTGTAATGCATGCACAGCAGCTCCGCCGTGCTGAAGGACAGCTTGAAACATTTAATGCACCTGAAGGGAAGCCACTCGATCTCCTGAGCCTCAGCCTCCACCTCAGGCTTTTCAAAGTCGTTCCTCTCCTCGGCTGGGGCCGGTTTCTCGTGCTCATCAGCGTACACGGCAGTGAAATATCCCCCCAGCTTGCTGGCGTGCTGCTTCTTGGGGAAAACACCGGGGTGACGCTTCATGTAGTGGGACACGATGCCCTTCTTGCTGAAGGACTGGAAGGAACAGAGCGAGCACTTCTTCTTCTCCACAGCCCTCCTCAGCTCCTCGCTGAGCTGAGGAGTGTCGTCCTTGGGAGGAGATGGAATGATCACTTTATTGGGTTTGTCGCTTACTGTCCTGGAGGCTGCCAGGCAGTGGGTGTAGTAAGCATCAATGTCATGTCTTTTCTGGTAGTGTGCCGCGAGCCCTTTGCGGATGGGGTTGGTGTAGGAGCACAGGGCGCACTTGAAGAGGTTGTTCTTGCCCTCCGGCTGCGCCCGGACGTTGTTGTGTTTGATGCGGTAGTGTCTTGCTATCCCCTTCCGGGTGGAGCAGAAATATTTACAGAGCTGACACCGGAAAACTGTGTGAGACACTAGGTGAGAACTGGAGAAATGAGGCGCCGGCATGGAGACCTCCCCAACGTCCTCAGCAGCAATTTCTGGGGAGGCCTTGATTTCGGTCACCATGTCTGGCTCCACTGAGGCAGACACCTTTGGCGGTGACTGGGCAAAAACGTCGAACTCGGGCTGGTTGTGGTACTTCTCATAGTGGATTTTCAGCTTCTCGAGGGTTCCGTGCGTGTAGGGGCAGAGTTTGCAGCGGTAAGCACCATAGCCCTGCTTGAAAATCCTGCTCGTCTCTTCCACGTCGTTCTGAGCTATGTCAGTCGACTGCTCCACGTCGTGCACAAAGTCCTCAGCAGTGACTTTCACTGATGGGTGACGCTTCTGGTAGTGTGTGAGGACACCATGAATGCGTGTGTTAATGTAGGGGCAGTGCCTGCACTTGTACACAGCCCCTGGGTTAATGTCTATATCCTGAGCAAAGTCTGCTGCCTTCACTTTCATGCCAGGATGCTTTTTGCCGTAATGTGTCAGGAGGCCGTGCAGGTTGTTGTACTCAGACTGGCACACTGTACACTGGTATGGAGTGGAGGAGATGGCAGGATTTGCAGAAGCCAGCTGGACAGTTTTCTCATGGGAAAGGCTGGGATCCTCTGCACACTCTGCATCCTGATCCATCTGTGGTGTTGCTAGCTGGTCTTCAGATTCCATCCTGACCCCACCTTCATCGGGCTGTGGCATGGTTTTCTCAACAGTATCTTTCTCCTTGATGATATCTAACAACACAGATTCATCTCCATTCATGGCCCAAGGGTGAAATGCTTGGTAGTGATTGGTAATATCCCAAATAGAAGATGCTTCAAAAATGCAGTCTCTGCATTTGTAGGTCTTCATTTCTGTTGGCATCACTAGGGCAGGAGGGGAAGGATCGGGACCCGCCCAGAGTTTGGTGGCCATGTAGGTATAATCAACATAATGCTCGGGATGCCTCCTTTGGTAATGCACAAGCAAGCCACTCGGCTCTGTGTGTGAATAAATGCACCATTCACAGTGATAACCAGCTTCTATCAAGCCATCCAGAAACGCCCACCTCAGGATGGATGTCACCGTGGCCTTCAGACTTGGGTGGTCCTTCTTGATATGCTTCCTCAATGCATAGAAGTAAGGGGAGGTGTAGCTGCACTGCCTGCACTTGAGGGCTCTCAGCTTGGACTTGTCCCGCTCGGCGCCGGCGGCGTGGGCGGGCAGGCTGCCAGCCGATTTCTTCTGCCCGCGGTCACAGAGGCTCCTGATGGTGGCCGTGTGCTGCCTGATCACGTCGGCGTTGGCCTTGAAGTCGCGGTGCTTCTTCTGGTAGTGGATGAGCACGCCCTTCACCGTCCTGTTCCCGTAGTCGCAGTGCTGGCAGAAGAACATCTCGTTCTCCGGAGGGTTCACGGAGCCCTCGCGGCCCAGCTGCTGCATGGACACCGGCGGCCTCTGCATGCCCGGGGGCAGCTCCCCTGCCCTCATCATGGCTGCGGTCGGCGGCGCCTGCCTGATGTACTTGGCCGTGACCTTGATCTCGGGGTGCCTCTTCTGGTAGTGGACGAGCACCCCCACGACGGAGCGGTTGCTGTAGGAGCAGTGCTTGCAGTAGTAGAGCTCCGTAGAGAGGTCCGGCGGTGGTGGAGGGGGTGGTGGAGGCTGAGAGCCCAAGCTGGAGAGTTTCGGGGAGATGGGAGCCCCCAGCTCAAAGGACATTTGGGCCAGGGCAGAGCCCCTGTCAACAGAGACTACGCGCATGGTCTTCTGGATCCTGAAATACGAGGCCTTTTCTTCGGGGTGCTTTTTCTGGTAGTGCACCAGAACTGAATGCATGTTAGGGCTTGCAAATGAGCACACGTCACAGTCATAAACAACCACAGTGTTGACTGAAGGTTCCTTCTGATTTTCACATTCAGGACTGAAACTCTTGGTGGCACTTTTGTTAAAACCAGCTGGCACACCAGTCCCGCGAGCCACGGGGGTGGAGGTTGCCATAGTTTTTGGAGCAGAATTCAAGATCTCTCTCAGTGTCTGAGACTCTGTGTTCAGCCCTTCTTGCTGCTCGACAACATAGCTCGAAAATATCATTGCATTGTTAATTTTCACTGTGGGATGCATTCTTTGGTAATGTGGCATCAGGCTTCTAACATTTGGGCTTGTGTAAGAGCAGAAGCGGCAGCGGTAAATCAGATCAGAATGATCAAAGTTCAGTACATTCATAGCTTCAGGATGATGCTCCCCATAATGCTGCTGCAGGTCTTCAAAATTTGTGTAGTCGATGTAGCACTCGAGACACCGGTACACTGCGCTGTGATCATTGGGATCCAGGATGTACCTAAAGCTGAATTTGATGTAGGGGTGCATGCGCTGGTAGTGGGTGCTAACACTCCTGGCAGATTTGTTGCTGAAATCACAGTGTTTGCAATAGTAAAGCCTGCCAGAGTCGCTGAACTCAGAGTTCTCGTTGTTCTGGTCGGTACCGTACATGTTGGACTGGCTGCCCAGAACAGAGGCATTAGGGCTCTGATGGTCCTTCATGCTGACAGCAGAGTAGTAGTCCTCCTCATCCTCAGACAAAGTGAGCTCAATCTCCGCCCCATTGGTGGAATTGTAGTCGTGCTGCATGCTCCTGAAGCTCGCCTCCTTCTGGGAATCATTAGCCTCCCTGCCCCACATTTGCTGGGGTGCGTAAGAACTGGAAACCTCCATCATTGGTTCTGTTTGTTCTTCTTCTCTGTCCAACTCCACCTCTATCTCCACCTCATTGTCCTCCTCCTCCTCCTCATCATCCTCCACGTTAATCACAGCATCCTCCTGCTGTTTGTTTTGGCTGATCTTGCTCTGCAGGTTGCTCGCTATTTCGTCAATCCTAGTTCTCTTTTTCACGGGAGAGAGATCCAAAGGGAAGTCATTTGAGACCTTCCTGGGGGCTTTTGCAACAAAGTTATTTTTAGATGAGAGCCCAAGGATGGAGGTCTGGCTCTTCTTCACCGTGCTGGCAGAGGGGTGAGCATCTGCCTCGCTCTCCTGCGGTGCGTTTGACGGCGGCCCATCGTATTTTGGCAAGTTGTCACAGAAGGAATGCTTGTGCTGCTGATGAACTCGGAGGCCCTTCAAAGTGGTGGTGGAATAGTTGCACAACGTGCACTTGTATGGATGCTGTGAATGGGGCTGGGGCGACTGCTGCTGCTGCTGCTGCTGCTGCTGCGGTTGCGGCTGCGGCGGCTGCGGCTGCACGGGTTCCATCATCCCGGCCGACTTCCTGCCGTTGATGTTCCCGCCCTCGTAGGACACCGTGCTGTCGTTCAGGGACGAGGCAATGCTCTCAGCCTGGGAGTTCATGGTGTCCCAGTCGGATGTTGCTCCCGTGTGGCACTGCTTGTGGGCACCGAGCTTCAGGGAGCTCTTGCAGGTGAAGGGGCACTCGTCACACTTGTAGACAGCCGTCTTCCCAGACAGGTGGATGTTCTCGATGTGACGGGAAATACTTCGGCGGTGCATCGTCAGGAAAGGGCAGAAAGGACACTGGAACCTGTTCATGTATCTCCTGAAAGGAATCCCCTTTGTTTCCAAGAGTTTGTTGCCATCAGATCCCATCAGCTGCTCTGCAGACATTCCTGAGGTCTGGTGATCCATGGAGTTTAAGCCATTCTCGCTGTCCATTTCATTTAGCTCTTCATCTGAGCTGGAGTCATTTAGCATACTGCTTGTTTCCAGGTCAGCAGAAGAATTCGTCATATCAGCAATTCCATAGCGGGATCTGTCAGACAAATTAACCATGCCCGAGTTGTGAGGTGACTTAGGCTTCATTTGAGGGTAAGACACAGAAGAAAACTTCGAAGATGTAGAAGAGTTGGGCCTGATGAGTGAATTGCCCATAGATCCCCTGAAGTTTGAGACATTAGCACTCGACATCTCACGTCCTGTAGTGTTCATGGACATGTAATTCGAGTTTGGAGAGGCACTCTGGGCACTCTTACTCTGCACCTCGGGTGCGCTGGTTCCATCCTGCTGCTGCCTCAGGCTCGACAGGATTTTCACCATGCTGCGGTGCTTCTTCATCATGTGGTCACACCAGCGCTCCCTCCGAGGTGTCTGGTAGCTGCACCACTCACAGCAAAAGTTGCCCCTAGACTTGGTCAGGGGCTTGACCATCGACTCCAAAATGCTCCGCTCCACCACCTCTGCCGGCAGCTCCTTGCAGGGTTCCTGCACTGGCACAGAAGCAGACGTTGATTCAGACACAGCAGCAGCAGCAGCAGCAGCAGCAGCAGGAGCTGAACTCTCTTTCAGGTTGTTTTTGTGATACATTTTCTGGTGCTTAATAATCCTCGCACGCCTGGGTGACTTGTAGGTGCAGAACTGGCAACTGAAAACTTTACCAAACCCTTCATGCATCATGATGTTGTAATTTAGGGAACTAGAAGCTGGTGGCCCCACTGAGCTCCCCCCAGCCTGTGCTCCATGAACCTTCCGTGTGTGCTCTATGAGGAGGTTTTTGGAACGGAAGTAACGCACACAGAACTTGCACTGGAAAAACTTGCTGGTTGGTTTAGGGTTTGGAGCCATATGCTGGCCATAGAAAGTCTGGCTCTGGCTATAGTAACTTCCAGTCCCCATCTGACTTGTTGCATTTTGCCCTAAAATGAAAATTAAGGTGTATATGTAAATTTGTAAATAAAATATAATTTAAAAAAGGCTTTTCCTTCACCCACCCTGTATGCTTAAGAATGTAACCACACCCTGAACTGACAACAACCATTACAGTATTCCCTCAGTTGCTTATGGTAATATCTACAGACCTGGCAATGGTCAGAAAAGTGACCATTATGCATAATTTCTACATATACATGACTGTGGTGTATAGTTTTGGGTGGATAGTTTCCAAAATGACCTTCTTGGGGGGGAAAAAATAAAACTAGTTTCAGTTTGAAAACTAACTAAAGTTGTAATTTTGAGGTGGTTCATGGTAGTGAAGAACAACCATGAAAAGCTGAAAATGAAAAATCTGTATGAAGAACCCCATGAAAAGAAGCTGGGAAATAAAACCATCCTCCATGCTTGCATTTGCAGGGAAAAAAAAAAAAAGCCATGGTCAGAGCCAGTATGGCTGATGCCAGATATCTGCTTTGCTGACACAGCCATAAAGATAATGCAGATTTTTAAGCCACAATTAAGGCAGAAATCAAAACACACTGAAATAAGACACATGTAAAATAGGGGGGTAAGAGCTGAGATCTTAAGAGCTGAGATCAGTCTTGGAGTTGAGATTTACCTGCTATGTCATCTGCAATTGCGAATTCATCCTTTACAGAAGAAAATTCAACCTCGGTCTGGTTGCTGGCGTTGATGGAACCAGACCTTGGCTGGGTAGGGCTCTCCTCAGAGACATCAGTTGGCTGCAGGAAAGCAGTATGAACATCCTGAATGTGAGCTTTTAGGTCTTCGTAGGATGGAGCTCGAAAATCGCAGCCATCACACTGCAGGACCTCCATGGTTCAGGATGATCTTTTACATTAGAAAAATCTGCAGGAGAAACACGAGAAGGAGAAGAACGATATGAGTTTACAGCAGCTTTTGGAACAAATCCTGGGAACACCAAGGTAACACCAAGCTTTTGATGACTCAGTCACTTGCAGAGATTCCACAAACACAGCGGCGTGGAACTCAACCTTTCCTTGCCCTATTAAGAAGCGTCTGCTCAGATTCACAAGAAGTCCTATCTAGGTAGCTCACAAGCTGCTGACTCAACTCTCTGACAAGTGACTACTCATCCACTGGACTTTGTCCTCTTGGCTTTTCCATCGGGCTGTTTTTTCAGAATTTGGTCTTGTTCAAAGACCACAGCCCATGTGCAGAGAAATGCACTGGAATTTACAATCAGAAGACACCAGCTTCTGCCTTCAGGAGACACACTCTAAGCTTCCTGGAAGTTGCCAATTCCTGCTGCACTCAGTACCATGCATCAAAAACTTCCATAGGGAGAAATTGGTCTTTCTTCACAGCATACTACTATCTGTCCTGATATTGAAAACCTAGAGCTAACAGCAAGGTTAGATACACTTACACGTACCCAAGGCACAATATTTTGCTCTGCCCTACTTCCACCAAGCTTCTAAGGACACCTCCACTCTTTGTTAAAATGTTTATAGTTCCATCAGTCTATTCTAGGGACAAGACCTTTGTGCCTTAGCAGTCTGGGGGATGGAGACAGCCCGAGGAAGAAAAGGACAGCAACGGGAATAACCACGCTGAAAAAGTACAATGGAAACATGAGTTACAAAGACTCAAGAGCCATTATGACTTCCCTGATTTATCAAAAAACCCTGCATACCTGCAAGTAGAAAGCAACACAAGACACAGTGAAGAACAGTGGTTCAGTTGTGACAATTAATCCTGCGACAGAGGGCTGCACTGCCATGAAGGACAGGAGACACAAAGCACAAGCCAAACAAAAGACTTAGACCCTCCTACCCTGTGCAGTGCTCAGACACAAGATCCACCTTCCTATGCTAATGCAGCAATTCCCTCTTTAAACTTCCTTGCATCTGCTGGAAAAGGATGAGCATTTCAGAGGTCCAAGACACAACAGCAGCCCACAGCAATTTAAATCCCATGTGTTTGTTGTGTGTGGAGTATGAAGGAAGCAACCTAACAAAGTGAGGAGAAAGCTCCAAAACATTAAGGCACAGAAACAAGAGAGGGTACTGCACCAGGATTTTAGATGAAAGAATGCTTCTCCTGATAGCCTGCTAAAATAAACTTCTAGCTGGTCAAATTCCGGACAGTCTGAGCACAGAGGCTCTCCTCACATTCACCTACACTACTCTGCAGGCTGCACGGTGTCCTTTCTCTCCCCCCACTCCCTCTCACCACCAATAAAGAAAATGAACGCTGCACCAGCTTCTTTTCAGCTAACAAAGTTACAATAATCGAGATACTCAAGCTTTTATGTGCAAGCACCAGACCAAATTGTGTGGAAGAGGTTGCTATCTGCTCTGGATCAAATTACAGCAGTGAGTGAAGCCCCACCCCACGTCTCCTTTAGCACAGTCCATTAGACCTGAAAACAAATTTTTCCATGGAGCAGACGACTCCTGCATTTAGAGCACTTCACAGAAAAGCAGATCATCCAGTTTTCACTACCCATCCCCCAAGCTTAGTCCTTTCATCTCAGCCAAACAAGCCACAGCTCCACTGAATGTGTTTATCACACTTTCAAGAGATATGAGCCCCTGCGTCACTGAAGCTTTAAGACTCACTAAGCTGCCCTAGTCCTCTGAGCTTTGGGAGCAGCCATTTTAGCTCAGACAACTCCTGCACTCAGAGCCTCGGAGCTCCTTGCCTGTGCACAACATGGCCTCACTTATCTCAGCTTCAGCTCAAGCACACCAGCCTTTATTTCTTTTCTTTTTTTTTTCCTCTTTTTTTCCCCCTTCCTTCTTTGAACTCCTCCTCCTCAAGGTGATGCTTTAAAAACCACCACCCCTCAGAATCACATCTCCCTCACATTTCTCCTGCATGGCTTGCCCTCCAAAATAGTGTCCCTGCTGTCCTCCCCCTGCGCCTTTCCCTCAGAGCTGCACCTTCTCTCCTTCAGCAGAAGGTTTCCCCAAAACATCTCCTCAGGCAGGGTTGGGTTCCCCTGTCCCATGGATGACAAAACGTGGCTCCACAAAACGCTGCAATCACAGCGTCAACACACTGGTCCAAGCTGTCCTACAGGCAGAGGCGACATGCAGCTGAGCCTCCCAGGAGCAGCAGCAGCAGGAGGAGGAGGAGGAGGAGGCGCGGGGGAGTGAGGGGGGACAGCAGGCGGGAAGGCTCCAGCCGGGCCTGTCCCTGGGGAGCTCTCCTGCTTGGCGCAGAAGACACACCACCCCACTGCCCTGCCAGATTCCAAAGTCTAATGACCTTTGTTAATCACCACCCAGCCTGTCTGCATCAGCAAACCCTGCCAGCAGACACACCCTTCACACAAAGGCTGTAGCTGTGCCTTTTAAGAGAGGTTCTCTGAAAGCTCCATTGTGTGGAAGAGATGAAAAACAACGGCGCGCACACACAAAAATCTCACTCTTCCCCCCGCCCTCCCCTCAGCCTTCGCCCCCCTCAGCCCCCCGAAAACTTCAGACCCTTGAGAAACATCACCACAAAACGCTCTGAGCTCTGTCTCTTTTGGAAAACCTCAGGCCAGCTTATGAAATAGAAAACCAGAAGGGAGACCAACGTTTTTATGGAAAAAAAAAGGACAATCCTGGTAGCTCCAAGAGCTGAAAACCACCACCATTTTCATTCATCTCCAGCAAGCATTGCTGCTTGGAGAATGTATCCTTGAGGATGCTGGTTGCTCTCTACACAAGCTTGAACCAACCATTGTGTTGAGAGATATCATTAATAGCTGCTGATTACACAACTGATGGAGACTCTCCAATGGGTTCCAGCTCCAATCTCAGCAGGGTCTGCACCACAAAGGCAGCACCAAGCCCAAGAAAGGTAAATCTTGCTGTTCTTCCCGTGAGGAACAAACTCTACCTCAGCTCATGTAGAGCTGAGTGGACTTCAGTGTGGTGTTTCCACCACCCATCACCTGCTGAGAGCAGGATGGAGCCTTCCATAAGGGATTCTGCTCCACCATTTCCATGTTCTTTAAAATCCCTCCATTGCACAAGGGCTAAAAACACATACTGCCAGTTTGAGCTCATATATCAGAAGAAAATGTAACACAAGTGCATCTTTCTTCTTTTTTGTCCACATGGGAGATGACACCAGGAGAGACTCACCCAGTGAAAAGAGCAAAGAGCATTTTCAAGGGCAGATGTTAAAATTCTGTCAAACCACATCCTAAGCCATGTAGACAAAGCAAGGTTCACATGTCTCCATCATGGTCAGCTAAGCTAACTCATTCCATAACCCTTTAGATTTTCAGTAAAAAAAACTTAGAGGGGGAATGGAGGTGGAGTGAGACAGGAGTTACCAAATCTAGTAACTCAGCAGCAGAAGTGTGGGAAGAAAAACCTGAAACAACCAAACAAAACCACCATTAAATGAATCCATAAATCCCAGAAGCCCTTGAACATATTCACAGGCAATCTCTTGAGACCAAATTGTGTATAAATAATATGCGACTTCTAAAATATCCTTACTAATGCAATGCTAACCTCACAAAACATTATTAAAATGCCATTGTCTGGCTAATTTGCATTTACAACATCTTCTTAAATATGGAGGTATTCTCCTTTTTCTTATGAGCAAAAAGCTTTCAAAACATTGAGCAGCAGAGATTCTCAAAGCCACAGTTTTAAAGATATGAGGTGGTCTCAAATTGTCTACAGCATCCTCCTCTACACTCAGAAATGCTTGAGAACATCTGAGACACAGTTGCATTAGATTTTGAGGTTTTTAAAAATCCAAAACAAAAGATAATTGTGCTTGTTGAACAACAGTAATTACAGAATTTGGCAGCAGCCAAAGTAGTACAAATCATTATGTTTAAGTTTGGTTTTAAAGCTTCAAAATACAAAATTAATTGTGAAGCCCAAGGCACTGACCTCAAAATTGAGCTTCTGTGGTTTGACTACCCATCCGTTATATTTTGAGATGGAGTCAGCAGAGCTTCTCCAAGTTAAGAATATGCACATGCACAACCACAACTAAAAAGGTCAATCAGACCACACAACACTCCACCAGCTTCCAGCTCAGCATTAGTAACACTGCATGTGAAACAAAGGCATTTCCAGCTCCTCCAGCCGTTCCTCTGGTCAGATAATCAGAGCCCTCTCCATCCCTACAACTGCAGGTTGCACTCAGAGCACTCATTTTACTCAGAAAAAGGTGGAGCTGAAGTGAAAAATCTCTTCCCCCCTGGACCTTGGAGCGGGGAAGTGGTTGAGTCACCCTCCTCGGAGGTATTTAAAGATGCGTGGATGTGTACCTTGGGGGCACGGTTTAGTGGGTGAACATGAGGACTCCATGGTCCTCGAGGTTTTTCCAGTCTTCTCCACCCATCCAGAAATTAACTATCAAACACCACAACAAAATTTGCTGGCGTATAATTACAGATAAGACAAGTTTTCAGAATTCCCATGAGTAGCACCTCAGGCATTTTTCCTTGCTAGAGAAGCCTGGGTTTTATACCAGTGCCTACAGCTGGGCTCCCGGCCAGGTTCAGCCCATGTACAGTGGAGCTGCAGCTCTCATCTTTGGATTTGGGGTTTTGGGCTTTTTTTTTGCCCCCATTTTTTTCTTCTTAAACACTTTTTATAGTGCAACAACAGTGAAAATGAGGACTAAACAAAGAAAATAATAGGAGTAATGCAAAATCTGACACATTTGAGAAGCTGGAAACCTGATGTCTATTCCAACTGGAGGAAGCCAGCCTCTGCTTTCATTTATGAAAGGAAACCCCATAATTAATTAAGAATTCAGAGAATCAATTCAACTATCAACTACAGTCAGGTAAACCTACTCAACTCGTGGGTCTTTTTCAATGACTGAATTCCAGTCAAGCTGTTGGAATTTTTGGTCCTCCGAGGTCTTTGGAGTTACTTCTCTGAGCTGGTAACAATATAAACTAAACTGAAACACCATTTCTTTTTTTCACTATTTTTTTTTCTTTTTTATTTGATACAACCAGATTTTGATAGAACTCCCTGAGTTGGGTTGCAACTCCATAATATACACATACTTTGTGGATCATATTTTCTTGTGAAGGAATTAATAATAAAACTGTATCACTGGTTACAGCTTAAATTCTCTATATATCCAGTTTTGGGTTGTTTATTCCATTCTGAAACTCAACAGTTAAGGACATAAGAGAGCTGATGCTTGTGATTCCAATCTTCCAGTAAAAATTTCCCTTGATTTACATGGAAAGGTATATCAAAATGTAAGGTATTTTCAGGAAGAACTTTACTATTGAAGATTCAGTACAAATCAATAATAAAAACAGTGTAAACTGAGAAGACACAAACTCATTTTCTTCCCAAAATGTCCTTATCCAGCTACCTGAAAGACTGTTTGAACCTGAAGTGGGTTTCAGATCTGACTTCACAAAAGGAAGACTTCTACACATGCTTTGCACATTATTTTTCAAACTTTTCAGAAATCTCCCTGTCTTGGAAAATAGGATGGCTAACCCATACAATAAATATTTATTTATGTCCCTGAATCCAGACACCAATACCACACTAAATCTATCACAGCTTGCAAAATCTTCTGCATTAAAAAAAATTATATAAATCACATTATTCTTAAAGCTCATGGAAGAGATGATTCTCGTTGCTACCAGCAGCACGGTTCGGTTTTCTTTTTCTTTTTTTTTTTTTTTTCAGTTCAAGAAAGCAAGGATTCATAGAACCTTTCACATAAATGAGATTAAAAGGGTCCAAATGATTGATATACTGGTTTCAACTCAACTGGCTCCCCACGACTATGACTTCTCAAAAATGGGGGTGGAAAAAAGGCAAAACAAATAAACAGAAAATCCAAAACCCCAGAAAAATGTAGTTATTGAATATTAATACCTATTAACCATCTCACTGAAAGACCATGGATTTTAGAAGATGAAAGGAGAATCACAGATAGTGGCACCTATCTGTCTGCTTCTGCCAGAGCTTTACTGATTCAAGCTACCTAAGTGCTGATGACTCCTTCTTTTCTCACAAATAATGTTTCTTCTCTTTCTTTCTCACCTGGGGTCTACATATACACCTGATCTGTTAAAAAAAAATACATTAAGAGGCCACCTGAATGCCTGAAGGGTACTTTCAAACTTCAAACTTCTGAAATAAAAGCAGATTGCAAATAAAATGCCACAGTCTTATTAAATGACAAACTTGGACTGTCATACAAATTACAATTCTGGCCTTTTTTGTCCCTTTCCTTTGGGTTAGCTGTGAGGCAGTACATGATACAGAGCACAGGCAACAGAGTCTGAGGATAAAGAACTTCCCTGATGAGAAAGCCTCTCAAACATTAAATGCTCTTGCTCCAAGCAAGGCTAGAGGATGGGTTCTTCTGATCTTCTGAATTACTTTCATGGCAAGTTATTAATCCCTACAGAATTCTGAAAGACACTAAATATATATATGAGAATCTGAACAACTGGGTGGTCAGAGTAGGACCTTTTCCCTTATTAAGCATGACACTTAATTTGCTGCACAAAAGTAGTTTAAAAGGGAGGTGAAGCAGGATGGGGCAAAAATTCAGAGCAGAAGTGTGGTTTTGCCACTTGGTTCCTGTACTAACAGGACACAAGCCAAGTCATTCACCTCCCCAACACAACCCACAGCCCCTCAGTGCCCTTCTCCGCAGACACAAGGGGCAAGAGGGCTGGCCCAGGCGAGGAAAACAGACACCAGAGCCAAGCAGCTTGGCTTTTGTACCCTGCTCATTAGTGCTCCCCATATGGCACAATGGAATTGAATGCACTGGGGTCCGGGGTTTCTAATTTCCAGCCAAGGGTGTATTGTTAATTACCTCGTGTAAGAAAGAGGTGCGAACCCCCGGTGTGTGCGCTGAGTTTGAGAGGGAGAGGAAGAAGATGTCAGTAGGTGGTGCTGAAGAACACGGCAGCACCGGTGCCCGGGTACTCCAGAAAACAACCTAATTCCTTCTCATGCATTTGCAAATACCTTCCAGGAGCTTTCACACAAAGGATGCATTACCAGCCTCACCCTGGAAGGAGCAGGGGAGGAGCAGGCTCCTCAGCTTGGCACAGCCCCAGCAAAGACCTCGTCCTTGCCAGGAAAAGCTGTTTAAAAGGGGGTCCTGCCAGTGGCAAAGCAGGTATGACAAACTCCATGTGGGACCGTGGAGTGAAAGAACAGCCACAAAGTCTGAGGAGAGAAGAGATTATCTCCTGATAGCCATCTGCCCTTAAAACACCCTGCAGTGCCTTCAGAGGTAATCTTGCCATTCACCCTGAACTCCCATGCTCCGTTCCATGGTCACTGGCAGTGCTGCGAGCTTTAAAGGGGACCAAATCTCAGTTTGCAAGAAGCACAGTATTTTTACAGAGGCTAAATACAGCTTTATGAACTGGTGACAGGGCTAAACCATGGGAACACAGAAACTGCTGGATTATTTTAGGGGCCACAGAATTTTAATCTTAAGAGATCTGAGATTAGACCAGCCAACACAGCTGGTTCAAAACACATGCAGGCACTCTGAGTGTAGTCACAGAGGTGAAAACCAAGTCACTAGCACTCAGAAACCACAAATACAAAAGGGCAAAGCTCTGCTTTGGCCCTCCAACTAAAAAAATGTGATGCCAAATAAAGCCAGAATAACACTAACTTGAAAGATGTATGTCAAAAGTTGTTTCTCTGGACTCATGTTCCTCCTTCAGGTGCAGAAACTGAACTGGACCTCTTGTAGCCGTGGTGACAAAGACTGAACTTGGCTGGTGAGAGGAGTAATCTTCCAGCCAGAGATCACTTCCCTAATTTGGCACCCTGTTACCCTGTTTGGTCACTCAAGACTCGCTAAGAGAAGTTCACAGGGCAGCTGGGAACCAAAGGAACATTGCCTGGATCAGATCCAAGTGAGCCATAGCCCTCTGCCTGTCTGTCACACCCATCAGAGCTCAGCTTCCTAAGGACCCTGGGGAGTAAGAAGCCCTCTCCCTCAGTCCATCCAGAGATCTTATGTGCTCCAGAAGTACTTTAAAAGTACAAGAGAGCTTGGGGAGAGGGTGGAAAAGGACTTTCAGTGGAATGTTTTTAACCCCACAAAACCAAAGCACCAGAACTGGTGTTCTGTACCAGCCAGCAAAGCTGAGTGCAGCCGCACAACACCTCATGCAAGCCCACTTCATGCATGACTCCAATTATAAAGCAAAATCCACTGCAGAAACCCTGCTGGAGGGTGAGAAAATGCTGATTAACAAAGTCTAAAGATTGTTCAGCTCTCTCAGCTCACCCTTCAGAAGCACATGTTTGTTTGAGGAGCTCCTCTGACACCCTGGCTATTTTAACACTGCCTTTGTCTCCAGCTATCCCTCCCCTTCCCCCAAGCTTTCTGCTATATTTGACATTTGCAGGGCAGCAAGCAGAAGCTTCTCTGTCCGCCAGTTCATTTCCTCAGGTAATACAAATCCATCACTGACCCATTTATAATACCAGACAGAATACACAGTTTTATTTGCCCACTGACTCGCACGCAGCATGGCAGCCAGCATCTCTGCCCCAGGTAAAAGAACATATACTTTTCCAGCACTTGACAGATCTCAGACCAGTGATTACCATTAGGCTGACACCTTTTCTCCCTGACAACCCCTCCCAAGAGTTCTTTTCCACCTGGGCAAGTGAAGGTCCCCTGTTTGTTTGGTGGTGGTGGCAGCAAGATGCTGGTCCTGCCTGCTGAGGAGGGATGCTGCAGAAAAGGAGGAGCAAGTTGCTGGTAACACATTGCCCAAAATAACCACTTGTTTGTCCCAAACACCCTCAGATATAGATATAATCCTTTGGATTGCATGCTGAGGTGCGATATCCTGGGTCCAAATGAGAACCTTGCTCCTTTTACTCCCCATTTTCACTCCCTTACTCCTTCCAGGAATCAGATTTTTGCAGTTGGCGTAATAATACAAAGCTCAAGTCTTAAAATAGCACTCTGGCTCATAATCATAATCATTAATGTGATACATAGATGGCAGACAGGCTCTAGAAGAAACCAAGTGGAACATCTACAGTGCACTTCAGGGTTGGAGGAAAGGGAATTCCGAGTGATCCTGCAATTATGGATCACAACATTTGCGAATCGACCAGGGTTAATGACAGTTCTCCAGCCAGAAAGTGGTTAAATCAAACAGGGATTTGAAACTATGACATTAAAACAAGGAAAAAGCTGTTAGTCCCTGTCTGTAAAAAACAATATACTTCATTATGCAGGTAATAATTAAGAACAATCTCCCACACAAAAAAAAAAAAAAAAAGAAAAAAAAAAAAAAAGAAACCACAACCAACCTCTTGTTAACCTTATTTCATGTCTTTCCAGTAATAAACATCTTGTGTCCCTGACTACTATGAATGCATTCAAATTAAGGAGAAATCTAGTACTATGGCTCAGTTGTATCAAAAATGGTAAGAAGTTGAAGCTCCTAATGGAGTTCTTCTGTCCTAGTTTAATTTTCTTTGCTTTAAATAAGCTGTTTGAGGGTCAACCACTGACACCTAATTTCTTTTTCTTTCTCCTAAGAAATACTCAAATAGGAAATGGATCATAAAGAGTAAAGAAACCCTGATTTTCTTTGTAATAAGGGCTTAGATTATAAGCAACTGCATCCTTCAAAAGCTACAATCCTTGCAAATAGTGGACATTACAGAACTCTTGAGAGTTTTTTTCTCTTCTGCAAGTCCATTACACAACACCTTATTTTTTTCAGCTGTTGCAAATGCTCTGCACTTAATGATTTAAAACTCAGCAATCTTCGAGCATTTAAATTTATATAGGAAGGTAACAAAATCTAATTTTAGAACAAAATAATCAGTCTCCATTGTCATAAGACAACTCTCATTTCTGAAGAACCATTCTCACGTGGCCTCAAAGATACAGGATGACACCTCATAAAAGAAAAAGTGAAGCAAAAACTTCACTCCAGAATATGTAAACAATTGCCAAACCACATATTTAACCCCCAGTGTCTTATTGCCACAAGGAAAGTTCTGTTCAAGACTAGGTTGTCAAGATAAAAAGTATCTCTTGAGGTAAAAAAAAACCAAACTAAACTAAATCATCATTACAACAACTGAGTAACCTGGAATCTGCACCCAAATCTTTATTTTTGTAACAGAGGAGAGTGGAAGAAATTTTTAGTTTTCCTGGTCTAAAAGAAGAGAATTCTTGAGGAAATTCATTTTAAAAAAAAACAATTATGTGTGCTTATTAAAAATTTGAACAGTCTCCAGTTAGGAGAAGACAAAATGCACTTAAAACCCCACCAAGATTCTTAGACAAATATAAGGAAATGCAGCCCAGTGGCAACTCAGGCTTTGTCAGGATTTTGGTTTTGTGTATAATAAGAAGCAATAAAGACAAGCCTCAGGAGAACTGTTAAATAAATGGCCAATAAATGGTCTTCTAATAAGACCTGGCCTCAGAAAAACCCTTATTTTGTTGCATTATTGAAAATTGGTGAGACAGTGGCTCTTCAGGACAGGTATTCTGCTTTTGGCTACGTGCTTTGGGACCCAAAAAGGCTGTTTGGAACTGCAGAGCCTCTGTCTAAATAACTCCATGTCTAGGCAAACCTTGACATTTACTCTGCATGCAAAAGTGGACAGGAATGGGTAAGATGTTTTTAAGATGAGAAAGATTGAAAAAAAAATTCAAAATATGCAAAAGAAACACAGAAGACTGAAGCCCTGTGGTGGTTTAAAATCCATCTGGAAACCAAAGAGAACCTTCAGCCTGATGAGATACAAACAGAATTATGGATTTTAGCTTGCCTTTTAATCTGGGGAAGTTCAGAAGTAATGTTCTGAAAGCAAAGGAAGGGTTTTCTGGCTCTGGTAAATTCACCTGTGATAATGACAAAGGCACATGTGCTGCATTCCACAGTTCGAAAGCAAATGGGTACATAATTCCTATCATCTTTACTGATTATTGTAGAATCATTAAAAAGGGACTAAATTTGACTTAAAGGGAAGGCACTTAGAACCTTCCCAACTTGCTGCTTTTCCAAATACATCTAAGTACTTTCAGTAGATCAAGTGTCTTTGAATCCTCCAGCTCAAGCAAATTTTAAAATAAAGCAGGATTGAGTTCAAAGCAGAACCACGTAAAGAATTTTATCTTGTTCCTACTAAAGGAATAAAGATGGAAACAAGCAAAAGGAAAAAAAGGAAACAAACAAGCAAAGAAAACCAGAAAGCAACACCTGAAGCGCAAAGGCCTATGTTAGACTCAACTGTTGAAAAAATAAAAAGATGTATGGTGGTTGAAAGGAACAGGGTGCATCTTTTCATTTACAAATGGAAGGGATACAAGGACAATCACATATATAAACAACATATTCTCCTTGCACTAAGAGTCCAGCTAAGTGAACAGCTCTTCAGACACAGCATTCAGCAGCACCACTTGCCAGCCAGGTGGATGTCCTCCCTGTTTCTTTCATCCCAAAAGAGGCATACATGACACCAGAATTCATACAAAGAGTGTTCTGAGACATTTGATTTGTTTTTAGCCAACGTCCTTGAACGGTATGGAAGGGAAAAAAAAAACAAAAAAACCATAATGTGGTTTGCAGTCCACACTAGACTTTTTTCCCTTTTAAAAGTCATTTGAATAAGAGGTATTTGCGCTTTTTTTTAAATTCACTTCAAGCAACAAGCATTCATTCAGGCGTGGGTTCTTGTTTGCAGGAATGCAGGCAGAGTCAAAGTTCCACATTAATTTATGACCTCATTGACAAAGTGTCTATGGGAGAAGTGTACAATCAGTTCTGCGCAAATTTCATTTTCCCTTCTGCTGTTTATGGAACACTGGAGCATGACAAAAGACAGGATCATATGTTTCAGGTTTCCATTCATTTATCACAGACAAGTCATTAAGGCCAGCAGAAGTGACTTGTGCTCTCAAAGACAGCAAAGGCTGAAGTATCTCCCTGGCTTTCAAATGGCTGGCTTTCAAAATTCAAAATGAAATCTGAAGGCTCATGGTTTCAAATTGCAAATAAGAAACAAAAAGTCAGATATCTGTAAACATTTCAGGCAGCAATACCGACAGTCTGCTCCATCCAATCACAACCTGTTTATTTGACTCACTAAGTTCAGGCCACACTTGTTGGTGGGCTCTGTCTGTGTGAAAAGCAAGTTGGGTGAGTCTGCACCACAAAAAAAGCCTTGCTCCCTTCCCTGGCAGTGGAGAGCCACAAAGAAGTGAAGCTCCTGGCTCCAGGTCACACAGCTGCTCTGTGGCACAGCCAGCAGCACAAAGTGCCTTTCCAGACCCCAGCCCTTCCCTCTCGTGCCTTCCTGTGCCCCTGGAATCCCAGCACTAACTCTCCACAAGAAATTAAAAAAGCTCTCCAGCACGGCAGAAGTTGTAATTCCAGCAGGAAGGGTAAATCAAAACACCACACACAAGGATACAAGTGATGCTCTTTATTTATCTCTGTGTTTATTTTCTAGCTGGAGTTGCCATTTCCACCCTTCTGCACAGAATCCAGGCCTTTTGCTGAAGAATTTAGGTCAACTTGGCAAAATGTCTGCACGGCTGCAGAGAAGAATGCCAGTGAGATGGGGTTTGGGGTTGGTGAGCAAGGTCTAACCCTCATATTACTTGACACTGCAGTGGAGGATGCACATGGTAAAAAATCCTGGTTTTTTAGGGAAGCTTTTTATGAGAGTGAGGAAGAATATTTGTTTTGCAGGGCTGGCAGCTAGAAAAACTGAAATTCTTGGATGATCTAAAGAGGTCTTTGCCCAAACTTCTGACTTTTTCTTCTCAAACTCTTCTAAATAATCAGAAACATAATAATAATAATAATTCTGTTCTATCAAAGAATTGACCGAACCCCATCAATACTCACTAGCAGTCATCAAAGAGAGTCTCCTTTAGAGCACCTTCATAAAGATACCTGCAAGAGGAACTCTCTGGGTCTTCCTTAGTGTCTTTTTTTTTAAGCAGGAGATATTCAAGGCCATAGAAGAGGAAGTTTGATTTAATCAGACTTCTCTTTCACACATGCTAGCTGGAGCCACAAAAGCATGTGCACACTTCCACTCCACCCTGGCTGACAAAAATTTATGACAGCAGCAAACCAAGCAATTAATTTTCACATGCTGACAGTTGCACCTATCCTTCATTGTTTGTGTATCACCACAAGCAAGACAAAGGTATTTTATAGATTTTTTTAAAAAATGCTTAGATTGTATGAGAATCACGTCCTGCAGAACCTTTAGGCTACACATCACCTTCAGCCTATGTTCAACCAGTACGTGAAGCTACTATGGTTTTTCTGAAAATAAGGTTTTTCAATAAAATAAGTGTTCCCTACTGAGAGTCTGGATGCCTGAGAAAACACATCTTT
Organism: Melospiza melodia melodia; assembly: GCF_035770615.1. Classification (NCBI taxonomy): domain Eukaryota; kingdom Metazoa; phylum Chordata; class Aves; order Passeriformes; family Passerellidae; genus Melospiza; species Melospiza melodia. The sequence goes on along the minus strand of NC_086226.1, from coordinate 77,861,533 downwards.
CCAAAAGGCTCTGTGCTCAGAGCCATGCACAGCCTACCAAGGACTCCTGATCCCATTTCATGTGAACCCAAACTCTGCAAAAGGAGCTTACAGACACAGAGCAGCCTCTGTAGTAATCCAAGGTACTGCTGGCATTCCTGCTGAAAGGAAGCACACTGAGCATGCTTCATCCTGTGTCTGCAGAGCAGAACCAGCCTGAGCCCTGCTGAAAGCCAACTGTGTCATGGGCAGCTCTGACTGCTACTTTGCCTGGGCAGAGATGAGGAAAAACACCTCTCCTTTGGGTGTTTTGGTTTGTTTGTTTTGGGGTTTTTTTTTTTGTTTTTTTTTTTTTTTCTGCCTGTAGCTGTCAACTGAGATACACAAACATTCTTGGTGCAGTTGGAAGACACCTGGCTGAAAACTCAGCTGGCATTTACCACGAGGTGCATCTGGGCAGTCAAAAGCATGGGCTCCAATCTTTCAGCACACCTGAGGTGGCACACAGGCTACAGGTGAGGCTGCACACGGCTGCCTCCTGCACACAGTTTCTGCCAGGGTCACCTGGGAGAGGAACAATCCCAGCTGCTCCACACCCAGACCCCAGAGGAATCCTGGCTTCCCACCCTGGCCAGGAGTTGGTGTGAGATCACATCAGCACTTTGAAGCAGCCAAAAAGGGTTAAATCTTTCGCCTTCCTCATCCCTCTCCACATTCATAATTAATGAAGAATTGTATCTTCCTAGGTTCCTAGACTTGTTTGCCTGAGTAGAGTCACCTTTTCTTTCAGAAGACTGTTCCTATCTAATGTAACTTGCCTCGCTTTCCAAGCTGTATTCCTGGCACTAAGCCATACCTTTCTGCTTTCCTGCCACAAATTATTCTTCCTGGTCTATTCCCTATCTCCTCTGTATGCCTCCAGATCTTCTAGAAAGATGATCTGGTCATCTGCTATTTCTGCAGTCCAACAGATAAACACGTGAGCAGCACGTCTCTGAAGCCAAAATAGTTGGTCCTTCCTTTCTTCTGAAGGTGTTTGCCATCCTGATCACTCAGCACTCAGCATGACATAAAAGCCACTGCTTTTCTGTCTCAAGAAAGGAGCACAATCTCAAAAAAGAACTGCTCAGCTCAGACCCCCCTACTCAGTAGGGCAGAGAAAATGTGGGAGAGAGAAGGCAGGGAAGGACCTACAGCAAACATCACCAGGAGTGACTTGGCACTTGTCTGTCCCTCCACCTTCTGCTGCTGAGGGGCCCCCTGTGCACACCAGAAACTGGCATCTGAGGCTACAAAAAGCCTTGTATTTCTTCCTCTTTCTTTTTGAGGAACAAGGCTCCCCCTTTTTGGTTCTCATTGTCTGCTGCCCTGGGCTCTGTAACTGATACAACCGTGGCCAGCCGGGGTCCTGCGTATGTGTGTGCGTGTGTGTTTGCTATGTCTGGATCCTCAGGAAGGCAGCCTGGTATTTTATTTTTAAACCCTGGCTCCTGTTGCACAGCCCCACATATAATGGCTCCACTCCTGAAGGTTGGATAATCTTCTGCTATCAGTTTTCAAAGAAAAACAAAGCCACCCAAGCCAGTGCCACCAAGAGAACAGGAGCAAAGTTCTCGCCTTAGGATTTTCGCTCTCACAAAAAAAAAAAAAGAAAAAAGAAAAACACCCCAGGAGATCACAAAAAAATATTAAGCCATCAGTGTCATCCCAGCTTCATGCTGCTGTGTTGTTGCAGGCTGTAGAATATTGTGCAAGCCCCAGCAGCAACTGCTGTGGTTTTAGAGACTTCTCTAGGTTTTTTATTTCTAGAAATTTGCTGGAGCTCTGCCAGTTTTCCCCAGCTTAGGACCAGACCTTTGTGTGGATCAGTGCTCACCTTTATCAACAAGTGGAGGGTTGAAGCAGGAGTGAGTTTCTCCTCACCTGAAAGCAGAACCTGCACTGGATCTCCCAGGTCTCAGAAGCTGAAGGAGGCAGAACCCAGACATGCTAATCAGGGGCTGGTGCTATTGTTCACCCTTCCTGGAGAGCCTTCAGATGTGTTGCAAAAGCTGACAAAATAACTGATATCATGTACCTCTAAGCCACCTGCACTACAAGATCATTTCAGCAGTGAAGGTTCACTGTGAAAAAAGGAAAAAAAATAATTGTTTCCTATTCAGCTGAGCACACAGGGCCCATATCTGTAGGCTTCATTAATAGAAGAAAGGAAATGTTCAAAGCTGAAGACAAAAGGACTTGGAACCCATGCCTGGGAGAAAAGATCTGACACAGAACATGGGAGAGAAATGGAGAAAAAGTGGTTTGTCAAGAGGAAGCAATCTTTTTATATCTTATCTTATCTTATCTTGCATTTCATGATGGGACACCACTAATCAAGAGTGTTATTTACAAGTTAAAAGAGTCACTCATTCCAAAAACAAGGGGAATATACCTTCAACATCTTTCTCCTTCTTCAGTCCTGATCTCCTTCCTTCTCCCATTGGCTTCTAGCTCTTTTAGTCAGACTGCTGCCATACAGAGTTCTGAATTTTGAAAGAACCCTTCCAAAACTGAAACTGTAAATTAAGAATTGAAAGCAACCTGCCAATTAGGGAATCAAAATTCTCCTTCATCCTGCTGTAGTAATTGGTTTAGAAAAAAAAAAAAAGGCATTTACAGTGAGGCCTCTACTGCTGACCTTCAAAACCAAGCTAATGAAGTATTTTTCCCCTGAAACTGACTTGTTTTTGCATCAGTTATCAAAAAAAGAGGATCTAATGACAGTGCTAACTGTTGAAGTGTTTTATAAGCACAGAAGACAAAATGGCCTAATCTCTAGGTTTCCTAGAGTTATCGCCCTTGACAGACCAAAGCCTAAGATTTTGAGAGATGACTAACAAAGAAATGAAACCAAATTACTACTGAAATTGCTGAGACCCTCAAATTTACTGAACAGCATTTACAACAATAATTCTGCTGCTAATAATAATTTCAGGTAGCTTGGTTGGGCTATCTATAGTAGAATGTTAGGTTACCCCAGGAAACTGACATGTTGACAAATTATGATTGGGGTTTTTGTGCAACAACCTCCTCTATGGTAACTACAGGACAAAAGCCTCTGGTTGCCATCTGTACAACCAGGACTGTAGTTTGGGGTGACTGAAGTGCTGCTAAATTCCACAGGAAACCAGAGATGCTCCTTCTGGGGATTTATTTATCCTTTAGAAATTACTGTGTGAAAATCTGCAGTAGCTCTGTCAAATTAAAAAAATTGTATTTCCTTTTTTTTCCTCTGTGGTAGAGAAAACAGAGAAATGCATCAGGCTTTGAAGAGGAAAGCAGCTTCCACCAACTTTCTGCACAGATTCCACTTGGAGAACCCTAATGCATATCACTTGTCCGTAGTTTTAAGCCTAAAATGGAGATATGGAGGAATGCCCAGTACAGATAATCAAGCCTTAACTGATAACTACAAACCCACAGTCAGCCTTATCATCTCACCTAATTTGGTTTGTTTGCTTCCTGTTCCTTTGCCAGGTGAGGGAGAATCTTCTTGTACATTCTGGTAGAACCCAGCCACCTCCCTGGACTCCCTGCAGCTGCAGGATTCTCATCAGAGGGGCTTTAATCCCTAAATTGAGATAGCAGCATTGGGAGTCCTCCTGCTGAAGGTTCAGCTTTTACAGCTACACAGTTTGTCCACAAACAACTCAATCAAGCCTTTTTCCCACCACAGCATCTGAGGAGAAGCTACACTTGACAACTGTTGACAGTCCATCAGAAATTCCAATAGCTCCTATTTTTTTTTCCTGCAATTCAGTCAGAAATTAGGAATTGTTTACATAACGAGCATCTTTCTAGTCTCAGGTTCCAGCCACTGCATCTTTTTACAGCTTTATCCAGATTCCTGTGGTACTGTACACAGACAGGCAAATTGGCTGCTTTTAGTCCTCCAAATGCCACTCCTGAAAACCTCTGAAAGGAAGGAATGGACTGCCTGAGAGCTCTCATTTTCCAGGCTTCAAACCTTTACCAGCACAAGCATTTCCAGCCTAGTCCACTTAGCTATTCTAACAATTTTAAATATCTACTACTTTGCAGGATAACTTTTTTTTTTTTTTCTTAATTAAAAGGAAGACAGGAGTCTTCCTTCAAGTCCACACAGGCTGCAAAGCCAACACAGTGACTTGAGTGAGTCACAGATTATTTTCTGTTCCACATTTTCTGTCTTTTACATATAGAAACTCAATGACGAGCTTTTAGGTCTGACACATAAAAAATTATAAATTATTGGCACAGAAAACAGACAGAATAAAAGGAAAAGTATCTTTAAATCCTGTCAGATACCCTTCTTGTTTGACCTGTGGGATGCTTTTGTTTTGAATGGAATGGGTTCAAGATACAAAGGAAAACTCTTGCTTATCTCTTTGGGATCAGGGCTCTCAAAGGCACAACACTCGTGTTATTTGTTTGATACATCAAAGCAAGGTCATTACTTACTTCAGTCTTGGAAAGATCCAAAAGTCTTCTGATACACCAGAAAAGCCAATGGCCAAGGAGATCTATGGCCCTCCTGCACTTTCTGCATGGTCCCTTTCTCCTAGAGCTGCAAATGACAGGTTCCTCCATCTGGATGATCCCTGAGCCACTGACCCATGCCCAATCCCTTTTAGACCAAAAACCAACCAAAACCAAACGACAAAATGTGGCAGATGTAGATCTGAAGATGGTACAAATACATGTTTTTGTCATTTATCTCCTTCAGCTCAGCTCCACTGAGAACATTCGATGGCAGCCCAAAACTCTGTTGTAGTTTTTTAAATGTAATTGATAAATTCCAAAATTCAAATTTTGTCCACAGGAACTTCAGGCATCCACTTTGCTTGACCTAATAGATGCCAAGCACATTGCTGTCATTCAGAGTTTCATGCAAGACAATCCTCCATGCTTCCCATGCTTCCTCTTTGATTTAGGCCACAATATAGCCTTTTTTCCTTTTTTTTTTTGGGCAAAAAAAACGATCAACTTTATGACTGGCACGGTGCTCTTAATTTTCAGAAAGCAAAGATTGGTCCAGCTGTCTTAATATCTCTAGGAGTCATATTACTAAGAAAATAATAAAAATATCCCACAAAGATAAGATCTGCCCAATATAAATTTGGGAATGTAACAGCTTCAAAGGATACTTTTCTCAAGATCTCCAAACCTAGCCAAGATCCTCTGCTCTCCCTCCTGTTTCCTGAAGAGGTGAGTAAGTAGAAGATTGTAAGAAATCATTTTTCACCCTTCACTGATACACAGTTCACCTTTTAATCTCTGCTTAGTGCCAGGCTGATACTGTTCTTTTGCTTTTAGACCCAAAACTTTATAACTGGAGAGAACACTCTTTTTTTTTTTTTTTTTTTTTTTTTTTTTTTTTGAGAGAGAGAGAGATTTATGTACAACCATGAGAGTTTTCTCCTTGTCCTCACACTCAAGCATGGATTGAGAGCTCAGTGAACTCCTTCCACTGGACATTTTTGCAATATAAACATTTTTGATCACTCTGTCCAAATAACACTGGCTTAGTTTAGACACAGTTTGCAACCACGGTTGAATAAAGGAGCAACACTAGTGGTATTATTTCCCATCCCCAATATTATTCCCCTTAGGTCAAAGAAGCTGGAAGCACATGCTGGTGGTTTTTGGGTCAAATCCAGCATGGCACATCCTCTGGGATGGCTTTTTAGCCTCTGCTGAGAATAAACAGAGGGAGCAGTGAGGTGGGCTGAGAACTGGCTGATGGGCAGGTCTCAGAGGATGTCACCACTGGCACAGAGTCCTCAAATCAGTGGTGTCCCCAAGGTTTGGCACTGGGTCCAGTATTGTTTAATGGCTTGGGAGAGAGTGTCCTCTCAGCAAGCTCACTGATTATACAAAACTGGGAGTGCTCTGCTGCCCTTCTCAAGAGTATGGGAACAGCAGAAACTTTTGAAATGCAAAAATGCAGGGTCCTGCAGCTGGGCAGGAATAACCCCAAGCACCAGCACAAACAGCTCTGCAGAGAAGGACCTGCAGCTCCTGGGGGACAAAGAGCTGTCCCTGAGCCAGCAGAGTGCCCTGGGGACAAGGAGGCCAAGGGGATCCTGGAGTGCCCTTGGGAGGGCATTGCCAGCAGGTCAGGGAGGGATCCTGCCCCTCTGCCCAGCCCTGGAGGCACCTCTGGAGGGCCTTGTCCAGCTCTGGATCCTCAGGGCAGGAGGGACACAGAGCTCCTGGAGAGGGCCAGCCAGGGCTGTGGGGGTGAGGAAGGGCCTGGGGCATCTCCCTCACCAGGAAAGGCTGGGGGAGCTGGGGCTGCCTCTTGAAAAGAGACAAGAGGAGCTCGGACCAAAAAACCTCCAATGGTCACTTCCCAACCTCACCCTTGCTGTGATTCTGTGAATTTTCACAATTGCTTTGGGACACTGAACATGCCAATCGTGGCAGCCCGGCCATCACACATTTAAAATTTTCAACAGAGGCTTCCAATCAGGAGAGTCTGATGGGTTTCTGATGTGCTTTTTTAAAGTGGGATTCTAAAGCAGCAAGCTTTGTTCCCAGTGCATGCTGATGATGGACTGTCAGCATCCTGTGGAATTAATTTATGTCTCTTTTGGATTGACAGCATGGTCTAGGCTGTACGTGGGAAAACAAAGGGCAGAAGGGATCTCATGGACGACCAAGACTGGTTCTGTTATCACAGACACAAATCTAATCTCCATTAACTTAAAGAAAAATAGCGTGTTTGCTAAAAAAAATACAGCTGTTGATCCCTGAGCCAAGGAATGCTCGATTTTAAAGAAAACTGGTTCCATATGAAAGCTTTCTGATCATGGTGCACCTATAACTGCCAGCATTTTCTAGTCCCAGTGACCATGCAAAAAGGTAATATACAGAAATCTAACCAGCCAGATCACTGATATAAATTCTACACCCCACCCTCCAAAGGGTTCATTTCTCAGATTAAATACCCCTTGAGGCTGGAAGTCATATATTGTAGTTCTGAAATGTGAAGAAACCCACAATTCTACCCAGCTTATCAAAAATCCCTGTCCTGCTCTCTCCCTTCTCACATTTCCTTGCCTTCATCATGCTTTTAAAAAGATTGCTACTAAAATCCCAGTTGGGTTAATTTGACAGCTGGAACACGAAAAACCACAAGAATCTCCCAAGTAGAAGGTCCTGGCTGTCCCAGTAATTTGATCAGTCCAGCCCTTCCTATGCAAAAATCCCATCAGGAACACAACTGAGAGGTATCCCAGAACACACAGGCTATTCAGGGGACACGGGAAAAAAAAAAAAAAAGAAAAAAGAAGTATAGAAGAAGTCTCAAGCAGGAGGTCAGAGTTCACTGGATTTAAAGACCCACTGACCTTCCTTCAGGATAGGCTTGGTCCCATACTCCAGGCCTGGAACATTTCACCAGTTTCCTAATTACAGATCAGATTTTCTAGGCAGGCTGCAGAAGGGAAGGTGCTCCTCCAACACCAGTAGTCCACTGCCACATTTTCCCATTGCGAGCTTGTCATGCTGCCAATGCAGAGAACTTCTAGAACTCCTCCTTGCTCTCTTCCCACAGAACACAAAGCAGCATATTCCTTCAGAAGCCCTATTCAAACTCCCTTTCTTCTCCATGAGCCTGCATCTTTGAGACAATGGATAAGAGGAGGCGGACCACTTCCGCCATTCATTTGCCCAGCCTGCTGAAACGTCAGATCTGTCTGATCTTGCAGCAGAAGCATTATCCTTTGTTCTGATCAGGTTGCACAAATAGCTGTGCTTGTGTGCTTGTGTCAGTCGCAGAGATTTTTCTTTTTTTTTTTTTTTCTTTTCTTTTTTTTCATGACCAATATGATTTACGGCTCACACAACGCGCCGTGTCCTGCTAAAAATGTTGCAGTTTTATTTTCCACCAGGCAGCCCTCCTACAAAAAGCTCAGTTCAGCCTTAAATGCTAAGGAAGAAGTGGAAACTGCACAACGCTGCTGCTGCATGTGTCCCACACCAATGAGCCAAAATACTCCCAAGCCTCACACAAAAGATCACAGAGCCACCAGCAGCACCAGAACAGGCTCGAAGGTGTTGGAGAGGCACAAGATTATTGTGACTCCCAGGACTTCCCACCTCTTCTCTGAAGGTTGGGCACTCCTCGTGCTCATCAGCAGCAGCTGCCTCTGCGTGTCCTGACAGCTTTCTGCTTCCCACACAGACAAATGGGGCTGGCCCCAGCCACCCCCACCACTGTGGTGACATACCTCTGCCCAGAATTCACACCTGGGCTGCTTGCGAGCCATCTGCAGCCCCAGAGACAGAGGCTGGCCACTCACTGCCAGCTTGTGTGAACACACAGCCGCGGTGCTGTCTGCTGAGCAGATCCGTTTCCCACACTTGCCAGAAGAAAAATAAATCGCCAGCCTCTACTGATAGGGAGTCCCGAGCTCTCGAGAGGTTACAAAACGTGGCTTTAATTTTCCCCCTCCCGTTGTTCTGCCATAATGCACACTTGCTTATGAAAACAGTTGTTATCATACATCCTTCCTCTTCCTGGGGCACAAAACCAAATCAACCAGAAAGCACAGACGGTCAAGTTCTTCAGAACTTCAGCACATCCAGGCTGGAGGTTGAGCTTTACCCACCACCTCCAAATTTCTTATATTTCTGCCTAAATATGTATATAAATATGCAGTCTCTGTTATCAGGTAAAAAGCTCTAATACCAATTTCTGGCTTCTAGCCAGCATTTAAAAAGGGAAAAAAAAATTGCTAATCCATGGTTGCAATGGAAAAAACACCTACCACAGGGAAAAAATCCTCCTGCCTTTAGCCAAATCTAATCTTTTCTCACAGCTGTAATATCACTCTGAATGCTTCACTACCTAACTTTAGCTTCACACACGGAGCACGGGGGAATTACTGATACAAACCTTTTGTACAAGGCCAGCCTGAAAAAAAAACCCCAACATGGGTGGCTGTGTTTAACATTCCTGAGCTTGCCATCAGAATCAGCACAGTTCCATGAAGATATTGCCATTTTTAGTAACTACGATCACCCTCCAGAACGCAACAGCATTATATGATTTCTGTTCCACAGAGGCTCTGATGTTCCATCTATTATCCCAGTCTTGCTTTAGCACATATTTTATATTAGAATGCGTTCCAGGAGGCATATGGCAGTAGAACTAGGTCAACCATTAACCAAATAACAGGAAGCTGCTCTGCAGAGCACACCCTTCAAAGCTCGCTTAATGAGCTGGCTCTTCAGAGTGTGTCCTTCAGTAAGGTTGGAGCTAGCAGTTCCACAGGATTTTCCTTAAAGACACAAGGTCGTCCAAGGCAGGTGATTTATGGAGGTGACAGACCCTGAAGAGCCATCCCAGAGTGCAAAAGCATCTGGGTCAGTTGTTGAGATGAAGAGCAATCCACAGACGCTGAATACCAGGAACCTGCTCCAAGAATTTCCTCATCTTAGACGTGAGCAGAGCCCATTCCACCGTGAATCTGCTCCCACAACTTCACAGGAAAAGAGCAGGGCCTTTGTGGAATTTCTAGGGAAGGATACCATCACTAGATAAAGATTTGGCATCTCTCTGTCTGGATGAGTCAATTCCATGCTTTTGCAATGTTTGGGGGATAAAAAAGGGCTGTTGTTAAGACTTGCAAGTCAGTGTCTGCCTAAATTCTTCCTGCCTCCTGCTTTCTTATTGATCTCGTTGAGATACATGGATTTAACATCATCTGCCAAAACCAGTAGAAGAAAAAGTCCATCATCATTGCTGGTATCTTCATTTGTTCCACCTCAATCCCACCAATTCCTTCCACGAAATAGCACGCTCCACACTTCAAGGCAACCACAGATGCCCAGGCTTTAAAGAGAAGGTTTTAGGACTGAGAAGCATCAAGCACCACACAACAAAATCCATGAGTAACATGGAAGTTAAGAAAAAGTTCTGATTCATATTATACTGTCAACAAAGCAGTAGAGATGGCCTGATCAAGTTGTTTTCAAACAAATAAAAGGCAAACATTTGCCAGCACTCTAATTGAAAGGAAGTTTGCCACTGATATCCATCACATAACTGTTGCAATAACATGATAACTCAACAGTCATGTACCACAAAGCAGTGTAAACTTTTCAAATTCAAAAAAAGTTACCATCCAGCTATATGACTACAGTCAAATCTTGACACTAGGTGTATACAGATACTAATATTCATTTTATCATACTCTCATAAAAAGAGGATATCGTCTCGTATCTCCTTATCATTATCTTTCTTATGGACAGCATCCCTACAAAACTAAATATTCAGAGATCCTGAAGTCATTATTTACATAAACAAAGCTCACAATAAAAAAAATACCCTCTCTACACCACTGCCAAGAGTAGGCTTGCATTTCTCCATAATTTCTAATAGGAATGACTGCTGTAAACATACATACATACATACATACATATAAATATATCAAGAGTTTCCCCAGTAGTTCACATCCATCCTAGTGACAAAAATAATAGGCAAAAAGCCCATGTCTAACAGACATTCACCTGCTAGAGCCTCCACAACTGAGAGCTTCTCTGCAACCAAAATGTTTGTGAGGTGGGAAAACTCAGGTCCATCTTTCTGGAGGTGGATCCTGCTGGTTCACCAGATAATAATTCCAGTTCCTAATTACAGGCACAGGAAACGATAAGGCATCCATGATAACTGAGAAAACAGTCAGTGTGTGTGATCATATGTCCCTGCAGATTGCTTTGTATCTTAAGCGACAGCTCCTTGCTGAAACAGGCTAACTCAGTGGAAGACTGCCAAGCATGCTGTGGTGAGATTATCATCTTAGTAGTTATTTATAATAAACTATCTTCAGCAAGTAGCACCTTTTTCAGTAGGAAAAAAGTCAAGGACAATGCATTTCCTTCGCAGTGCAGAGATGGTTCTATGAGAAAACGTGCAGACAATCTCTGGTGGCATTGTTCATTTGTTCACTTCTGATGAACATTCCTCCAGCATGCTCCGAAAACTGTTCCAACACCACCAGGAAAAGCACAAAATTACCAGCCACTACCAAGTACAACCTGCAGTGGAAATTACATGGGTAGACACAATGGAGTGCCCATACTTTATCTAAAAAAAAATAAAAAAAATTTTGATTTGCCTGCATCCTTAATACTTTTGATGATGAAATAGCCATATCATGGCCTATCTATGGAACCAAGAAGGAGTTGTGCCCTGAGAGATGATGTTCAAGCCCCATGTAACTCCTCAGTGCCTTTTATTTGCAAGTGCCCTATGCAGAAGTGCCAGAGTGCCACAGCTCCAACCAAAAAATCCGAACGGGGCCAGTGGAGCAGTTTTAGGGATGGAGTTACCGCGGAACAGAACAAACAGCCTTCACACACAAGCCATGTTTTATGTGCACCCCCTCCTCCCATCACCAAACTGCGACTGGGAAAACATACCTGTGGGTTGACTACTCCCACTCCAGCTCTCAGGAACACATGGAGGAGGCCGTGCTTTGGCAGGGCTGCCACAGAACGGCCTCCAAGACAAGGATTCATTCAAGGGGATCTGTGGCACGTTATCTGGAGGTCCTGCTGAACGAGCAGTGGGAACCATGAGAGCTCTGATGATGAAGTTCAGCTCTGCTGTGCCCATCAAGGAGCAAGTTTTGGTATCCCAAAGTTTCCCTGAAGCTACAGGAAGATATCTCCTAATGTTATGAGTGGGGGAAAAAAACCCCAAACCACTTGGCCAAGCGTGTGACTGAGCTGACAGAAGCCATGCCACCAGATTTTTTAAGTCCATTGAATGCTTAGTAGATTTAATAATCTATATATAATAATAATTAATCTATATATGATCTTTCTGCTTCAGATTTAGATAGACTAGCAACAATTTTTTGGCTCTTCAAAAAAAAAAAAAAATAAAAAAAAAAACCAACCAACCCAGAAGGGTGTTATGCATTAGCCAAATAGGACAAAGGCGTTCTAAAAGTGCATTTCTGGTAAAAAGAAAGCAGGAGCAGTTACAGTAGCTTTCTACAGCTTCCTAGTAATTTCAGAGTTTCAAGGTCTACAGAGTATCCCAGCATTTCATACCTTCTGCATTTCCCAGCTGCAGTTGGATGTTCTCAAATGGTTACAGCTTTTGAACAAACTGTGTCTGCAGCAAAGCCAACAGGATCTACAGTGGAGCTTCATCTGAAGCTCAGGACTTGCACATGACTGAGCTCTTCTCTTTCTCCAGATCTGCTCTTCTGCCCTTCAACCTCCCCCCAGGCCCTTTTATAACCCATCAGACATGCTTTTGGAGCACACTTCATTGCTATTTGTTTTTTAAAAAGGAAACATACAAAACAAACAAACAAAATCCCCAAAACAAAACAAAAACAAGAAAAAAAAAATCCCACAGGTTCAGGAAGAGAGGAAGAAATGAAACCCTGTTGGGCTGAAGTTTCCAGATGACAGAGCAGAGAAGGTAAATTGTTTAATACGAAGCATGAAAGCAGCACAAAAGGACAAGATGCAGAGGGGGGGAAGGAAAACAAAAAATCTATCTGGGCTTCCTGCACTGGCATGAAATGGCTGCTTTCCTTCTTGCTGCCAGCTCCCATGCTTCATGTTGACATTACACATCCTGTGCTGTAGATCCACCCCCATGCTGATGCTTGCCCAACAGAATTATCTCCTGCGTCACAGCAGTGGTAACAGAACTGCTGGCTCTGCAGATCCCAGAGCACCATTTCAGCCTCACACACACAGCCACTGGACACGCTACCAGAAATTCTGGGTTGGTTTGTGGCACTCTCAGTGCCTCACTGCTTTGCCTAGCCTTCTGTTAACCAGATGGCCTGTTCTCTCCCCTTGGGACCAAACCATTAAGTTTTATTTTATTAATCTCTACCAAAATGCAGGGACGGTCTGGAGCCCTCGGATCTGGTTTATCTCCAACAGGGTTGATGAAATGAAAATGACCTAAAAATAACTGGAAATGCTGCTTCACACCAACAGAGAACAAGCTCTTTTGGAGTAAATATTTAAATGATCTGCCAGATGAAGCACCACAGCAGCGTGAACCACATGGATAGGAACTTGTATTATGTACACACACACAAAGGTACTCACTTCTGCCATTGTAAAAGGACCTAGGTTGCATTTTTCCTGATCCAAAACATTTGTCTTCAACAAGCCATTACCGTACGAGTATCTATGCAAGCCAATCCCTTAATTAAGAGGAAATTTGAGGGGGAGAAACAGCTTCCAAAACCACCACAGTTAGTGATGGGGCTCCAGAACACGTGAGCATCATCCACAGACAACACAGCAGCAGGGATGTTCTCACCAGAACATCTGCAAAGTCACATGAAACAGTACTTCAGGGACATGCCAGCACTAATTGAAGTCAAAGCTGAGTATTTATAACATACATGCTCCTGCTGTCAAAATACAAAGAGTGAGAACGAAAGAAGGAGCACACGAACGAAAGTGAAAGAATTATCTAATGCATATGCTTCCGCTGAATCCTGCAAATCTGCTACAGCCATGCCCTCACATGCAACCACAAATGAGCATCTCATGTATGTAGGTGGAAGCTGTTGAAAGTTAAGGGCATCCTCAATTCAAGATGTAATTTTCAGAACGCCTCCCTGAGAAGCTCCGCGAGAATTACTCCATGCAGCCAAGGATCTGATCTTCAAATGTTTACTCACACAAGTAGCTGCAGTGAAAATTCGGAATCAGGGCACAGAGACCGTTCACATGAATGAGCTCTCGGAGCATAAAGGGCTTTACCTCCCCACCATCTATTATCAACCAAATGCACTGTGGTAACTATGAAAATGCAACAGTGGTGAGGTCTGACCTATTAAAAAGCCTTTGTTAACATTCCTAGCAGTGGCAGTGAGCAAAGTAAATAAATAAAGTGCACATGCCTGCACACTAAACAAAATCCCAGGAATGTAAGAGGAATCCTGTAAGAAGTTGCAGTTTTGCTGTCTTCCAAAGGAAATAGGAAGCAAATCCACGTAGAATCTAACTACAATAAACCATTAAAATCTGTTCTCCGTGGCTGCCACCACAGTGCAGTGCTTCAAAAGCTCAACTGGGTTCACTGCTCAGATTGCTGCTCACATGCATTTGTCTGAGGCTGGATCCTTTCAACCTAAAGCTCCAAACCTCTGCAGGCTGGGGTGTCAAACACTCTCAAAGAGGATGGCACTATCCATCTACTACTGCTACTATCCAACTTCCTACATGTGACTGACTTCTGATGTGGAAGGAGATCACAGGCCATCTTCTTCACACCACCTGGGCAGCTAAAATGTTCTTGTGGTCATCCATTACTAAAAGTCTTACTGAGACATGAATAACCCTCCAATCTGGATGTCAACAGATCAGCAGGTATTGCCTTCAGCTCATAAGCAGACTGCTTAATTCACCTGTAAAGAGGATTAGATGTCTTCAGCACATCAAGGAAAAAAGCATGAGAACAGGCGGTGTGACATTTTAGCTCCATCTATCTTTAAAATTTCCCCAAAGAGTAGGATTTTTTTTTTTAATGTCCCATTTAAGTTACTAACTCATCATCATATGACTGGCCTCCACTGCCATGACATACAAAACTTCAGTATATGGTGACAGGCCCCCTAGAAAGTCATTCCACAACCTGAAACATCATCTACCCTTCAAACACACTAAAAATAGATTCCTCACCCCCTTGAGGTCTCAGCAGCCCATCTGATATTACAGTACAGTATTAACAAACCTATGTAGACATGAATTCTTAAAATAAATATCTTCAGAGATAAGACCAGAATACCAGCAAGCAAACTATATTCCTGTACACCAGCTGGAGAACCTGTGGAAGCACTGGAGAACCATGGAGGGCAGCGACCATTCCATGTTCACTTTGCAGGAGCACAACCCATGCAACCTCTGGTCAACCTGCCTGACATCTTGCCAAGCAACTTCTGACTGGCTTTAAGACATTTTATGACTACACTACAGCCTCAGCATGGTTTTTTTTTAATGTGGTTCCTTGGGAGAACAGCACACTGAAAATCTGTGTCTTCCCCCCTGACCCACGGTGGAAGGAGAGCCGAACACCGGTAGAGGACATGGAACGGAAAGTTCATTGCAGGTTCTTTATCACCTCTGCAATCTGATCATTTTTAAAATAATTCAGGTTTACTCATTTTTTTTCATGCAGAGACCCAAACACACTGACTCACTCTCTCAGCAGCCCCAGTGAGTAATACAGTGAAGCCCTTGGAGCCAGAGATTTCAGGTCTCACACAAGCACGGGTGCTCTGGCAGGAGAAGCCCGCGCGCGCTTGAGCGACAACATCTCCTTCCCAACCCACCAGAATGGAAACCACTGAAGGGTTAAACACACCCATCCTGCATGGCAGGACATGGCCCTGGGTCACATTTACCTACAGAAGGGCTGCTGGAGTGCTCCTGTGCCCCGGTGCTCTTGCACACTGGGCTGTTTCACACCATATGCTTGATCACAGACAAGAGAACTTGGCCTCTGCATGACCTGACACAGCTGAAAGCCGATATGCTTTCTCCCCACTGCCCGCCCCCAGCAAAGATAAAAGGTCATTTAGACCAAAAGGAACCTGTCCACACTGACTTCGAGTTACATTAATTCAACTTTTGGGATGCACGCTCCTGGCCAGGAAGCCAAACCCTTTCTCGCAGGGCTGCAAGCCACAGCCATATGACAGAGCAGGAACAATTCAGCAGTCAAGGAGCTAATTAACCAGGCTGAGAGCTGTCTGGCTGCTCTCGATTTTCCATCAGCCATTTGTTACATTTTTTTTTACACTTGTCAAGCTATTTAGCCGAGCACGGTGGAAGCAAGGCTTCGGAGGTCCCACATCCTGCAGCCCGAGCCACCCAGCTGCAGACAAAACTGGAATGCAAAATCAGAGCTTCCAATCAAATACAGAGAGAAATAATTCCAAATTCGTTCACATTCACTTTTTATTTGTTTATTTATTTGTCTTCAGGGCTCCACATGTCTCACAAGACAGAGGAAAACAAGAAGATGACTCCGTTGGCCACTGCCTTCCAAACTTTGCTGCATCACCAACTAAGTAGGTTCTGTGTATACATAAATATATTCATCCATACTCACCACAAGCAACAACACACTTGAGGAGACAGGCTCAGTCAGAACGACAGCAGGGACACAAAAACAAGCTGGCAGGTAACCACAGCTCATCTCTCAAGCGCTCCCCAAAGGAAAAGCAGCTCTGCTCCAGTCTCACACACCAGAACTACTCACAAAAGGAGGCTCTTTCTTTCCTTATCTTGGCTTGTTTTAACACACACAGCAGCAGAATCCAGCACCAGGGTGGTGATTTCCAACATCCACTTTAAATCCTAATTATGCCTGTTTTACTGAGTAGAGGGATAGATGAACAAATAAAAGAAGGAGCAAGACTTCAAGGGATGTACAGCGATTATTTGGTCTCCTTTCTTTTTGGTCAGAGAAACCCAAATACCCTCAACAAAGAGCTCACAAATCTAGCAGAGTCTGACTATGACTGAAGAATCCAAGCCTGAGTTAAAATAAATAAATATCCATGGGCCTCTTAAGTTCTCTTCAGAAGCAGTTTGCTCAACTAGAGATGAGTACTCATCCTTGACTCACTGCATCCCCCTCAAGACCAGCACTCCTCAAGCTATTCCAAGTTTAGCCCAGACTGCAGTTTTCACTTTGTTTAATAAAACCGTGAAAATTAAAAATTAAAACAGGAAAAAAAGGAAATTACAAAGAAGTTGTTAAACAATCACCACTGACACAAAGCACCTTCACCAATCATTCTGAATTTCTGACCTAGGATCTATTTCAGCTGTCCATTTAATAGCAGCGAGAGGGGCAGAAATGAAAGAAACAAAACCAAACCCCCAAGCAAAAAAAAAAAAAAAAAACCACCAAACAAAAACAACCCTACCAAAAAAACCCCAAAAACCAAAAATCACAAAAAAATAAAAAGCCCCACCAAGAAATAAACAAGAAAAAACCCCAAAAACACCAAAAAAACAAAAAAAAAACAAAAAAAAAACAAAAAAAAAAACCAAAAAAAAAAAAAAAAAACCAAAAACCAAAAAAAGACCCAAAAAACAAAAAAAAAAAAAAAAGCCCCAACCATTTTCAGCATCATCATCCAGCTGAATAGCTGAATTCTGACTTTTGGATCACAGCAAGGCCTTTATTAATGATCCCTCTCCCAGCTACACACTCAATCAAATTCTCCAGCAACTCAGTCATTGGAAGGTAAATGAACCACCCTCCACATCAGCATCACGCTGGACCAAAATCTTCCAACACAAGTAGTCTCTCCCTTAACTTTGCTGTTTATTTGACAAAGTGGGGGAGAAAATTTAGGAAATTTAGGAGAAATTCAAGGAAGTGTTGTTGAAGCACAGGTTCCAAGCGTTACATCCCCCCCATCCTGCCCTTTTCTTTGGAGAGCTCTGGGAGGAATGTGCCTGCCTGGCCCCTGTGATAAGTGGCCATTGTGCTGTGAAGCATTTGCATGACAACGGTGCAGCCCAGGATGACCCATCTTCTCCCCAAAAGGAGCATCCTGTGATGCCTTCTTTCCACAGCCACCATCCCAGGCCTCTGCTGGAACCCAGGGGCTGCAGGCGGGAAGGGAAGGAAGGGCTTGCTCATCCCAGCCATGCAAAGAGAAGCCCCCATTGTCCTGCCAGGCCACGGAAACACTGACCACATGTGCATCAGAAGATTCCATTTTTAGCATCTCTCAAAACAAAGTCTTCTCTTTCACATTATCACGAGCACACTGAATCCTCAGTCTTCCTACATCGTTCTCTGCAATGTCTGCATTGTTTTGTCCTGAAAAATCGTTCTCCTGCCTCTCTACCCCATGCCACTGCTCCATTACCAGCAAGTTTCCACTGCACATAATTATGGCATGCCTTAGCCTACTTTTTTTTCTGTTTGCTGAGCAGCTCTGCCTATTTTCTACTTGTGCTGATGCTACCGTTTACTTTTCCTGCCGCTCTAATCCTTGCATCCTTTGAAGGCCTGACTTCCTCCACACCATGACAGCAGCTGGGGTTCTCAGGCCCCTTTCCAGGCCTTTTTTAATAGCAACTGTAATGCCACTCTGATGAACATCCCACTTCCTAATCTTCAGGTCAGCACAAAGCCTGCATCTGTAACAAGTGCTGCAAATACAACATCCAGGGCTGCTGAGCACCCATTATCTAAATGACTTCAAGTTATTAATTGCATATTCCTGGAACTGGAAGGAGAAGGAAAAACACTGTCACATAATGCAAGCACTTAGCTTCTTCACACATAATCCCAATTAGAAGGTCTTATTTTCCACCAGGAAGTAACAAGTGACACACGTCAAGAACTGAATTCTTAATTTAACAGGTTCAAAACTAACAGAAGTAACCCAGTGATACAAGTGCTTTCCCAGAATTATTTGTCCTCAACACACACTGGCCTTGCAATGATTGCTGCCCTAATAAGCTCTAAATAAGTCCTTCCTAATCACTCCTGACATTGATGCTGCGCCTACAGCTCTCTATGCTGACACTATTAAACAAGTATTCTTTAAGAGACTGCCTTTGACTCCACTCAAGAACAACTCCTGAACATCCTGAGGTCTCCTATTTCCATCTTCTTTCAATTACCAGCTAAACTCAACTTAATTAATTGCCTCTCCTGATGGATCTTAACATCTTCTACCTAAGAAGCTGCTTTCAGCCCAAGCCAAAACCCCACTGCATTCCCCCTGGACAGCAGCTGTGGAGGTCCATAATTATAATTATGGACCACAAAAACCAGCCGAAAACGATGAGACTTGATCAAGGTAAAATACAATGTATAGCACTGCTGCTAGGTCTGGGAGGTATCTTCTGACAGCAAGTGTATCTCAAAAATTACTACAAAGTAGTCAGAACCAATGATGAGGGAAAGCCCTTTGCCAAACATTGCTTAAAGTTCCTTCAAGGAGTGATTAGGCCAGGAGATTTTGAGTTACTGCAGTAACATTTGTTGCCTCAAGCTGGCCAAAGGAACTGCACCAAGATCTTCAACTCCCAGACAGGTGAAAAGAGCCCAGAGAAAAACAAATTACACTGTATTTAAGATTGTGTTCAACCGTAAGACACCAAACACAATGTTTTCCCCCTTTCCCTATCTCAAACTCTCTCCTCTTCCTCAAATCCCTTCAGAGATGTATTTGTGCTGCAACCTCTGGCACAGCTTAATAAAGCTCAAGAGATGAGGAGCAGACTTTTTAGATCTTTGGCATTGTTTTTAATGTTGAAAGAACAAAACTGAACAGAACCCAAAAACCCAAAAGAGAACTCACACAACTTTGTGTTTACCTATGTGCTGAACTTCCGAAACACAAGCTGAAAGCAGAAGAACACTTCCAAAACTCAGGATATGCCAATAAAGACCACTTCTATTAAACCTGGTCCCTTAAGTTTGGAAACTCCTAGTAAAGACTTTTTTTTTTTTCTTTTTCCTTTCATTTTTGCTACAACCAACAAGATAATTATCATAAGTCTTTCTATCTCCCTTCCTCCCCCCTTTTCTTCTTTCAGCACTGGCATACAAACCATGCTATTTTAACTTCTTTCCTGTTCTCCCAGTTCTTCTGGAACATTTTATTTTCAACAGTCAACTCGTTTGGAGAAGTGCCATGCTGAAGTTCAACCGTGTACAATGTTAACTGTGTCTCTGCCAGCAGCTGAGGACTTGCACCACACCACCTTCTCCAGCACCTCTTGATCAAGCAATTTTGGAGTTCCTCTCTCTGAGAACTCAGCAGATGTTTAAGCAACCTTCACTCTCACCACGCTCCTTTTATTAATCATTTTTGCCCCCTCTCAAAAATTATTCTCACTCTCTGAAGAGTGAGATGGAATTTCTCATTCTCTCCTCAGTCAGCACTCAGCAGATCTCCTGCTCACCTCCTGCGAGATTTCCTGATTGTTTAGAACCCAACTGCTGCAAAAGCAAGCAGGCGTTTGGGCTGATGAAGTTCAACATCTCTGCTGAAGCCAGCAATTGGAAGCTCATACTTGAACACATCTTGGATGAAGCATGCAAGTCAAGCCAGTCATACAGTTCTGGCACTGGTTAATCCATGTTCATCCAGAACAAGTTCATAAAATATATAATCTTCTACTTCAAGGTAGAAAAGTATCTGTTAAAGAGTCAAAATAAGATAAATACACGATGCTAAAGGAGTATTTCCATTATTTTTCTTCCACAGTAGGTTGGAAGTGTAGCGAAATATAAGGAAACAAAATAACACAGACATCTTGCCCTTTGTAGACCTTTCCTGATCAGTGGAAAACAGGAACCTCATTCCTCCATCAGCAGCTTCTTCCAATCCCTATTTCACTGAGGGCTTTTGCATTTGTTTTTAAGTTTTCCTGGTGAAGCTTCAACACTGGACAATATTAGTTAATGAGTAGCACACAGCTATTCACCAGTTTCACACTTTCAAGTCCTTTTTATGGAGTTTCTTACTTCAAAGCGGTGTTGTTCTGCCCATTTAAGGAAATTATCCACAACACCACACAGAGAAAGAGTTTCAGTAAACTGAGGTAATCTCAATTTATATCGTAACTCCACACATGTTGTTTGGAATAATGGGAAAAACCAATAGGAAATGCTAATTCACACTGGGTTTCTGGGAGTTCCAGATTTCAAGAGACATCTTTTGAGCTCTTCTGAAGTAATCTTCCTCAAACTGCAAGTTGTACTATTATAAGACTTAAGTTCTTCCCATTTCCTTTTTAAGGCTAAAATTAAACTTGCCCATTCCTTGGGGCCCAGAGGAACATCTGCCAGATGTCCAGACATCTATGTTGAACAATAGTCATCTACTTGTCAACTCTCTTTTTAATCATCCTTTTTATCGGTCTTCATAAAAGTCAATTCCCCTTTTAAGTCAAAGTGCACAATGCTAATGAATTTTCTTATAAAGGTCACTGGATGATCACATTTTTTTCCATTTCCACTTGCAGTTGCCCTGCTTTCCCTTTCCAGCACCCCATTGCGTACTCATATTCTTCACACTCCAAGCATACATATTATTGTATTTTTTAGTTTTCTTGCAAAAAAATAATATTTTTAATTATGGAAGGAAATTGTAAACATGACATCCTAAGTTTCTCAACAACATAACCTGGTGTGAAGCTAGTGAAAATGTAAAAGGAAATCAAATAATCCTTTAAATATTTTTAAAGCAGTGGTTCACAGGCTATGTCTAGTAGGTGTGAGAAAAGTGATGAAGAAAAGCATATTTAAATAGTGGAGAATAAGCTACCAATGCTTACTCTTTCTATTAGAGATTGGACCAATAAAAGATTCTGTGTGCCCCAAACCAAAAGCAATTGAAAGCCATTGTCTGAATGAAGAAATTTATGCCTGATTAGGAGAAACATTCATGTCACCACCATGGCATGAATTAAGATCATCTTTCTGGAGCTTCTTTAAAAACCAATGGGTTTTGGGGATTTTGTTTGTTTGGTTTGTTTTTTTTTTTTTTTTTTTTTTTCTGTGGGTAGAACTGTTTTGGGATTTATTTTTTTTTTAATCAAAGTTCTTCAGCTAGAATTTTAACAGCAAAGAGAACTTCACTCTGCCTGGGCAGAACCACAGCAAGAAGCACCATTGGCAAGAGCACAACTCTCTGAAGAGGTTTCAGTCTCATAGTGAGGAAACCCAGGAAAAAACCCAAAAAAAACCAACCAAAAAAAAATTAAAATTAAATATACTGCAACGCTGTTTGGTTTTCTAGGGCGTTAAGAGGCCCTCCCAAAAAGATCCCGATCTTAAATCTCAGAGCTGTCCTTGGATTGCACATGCCACGCTCAAGGGCAGTGTGTCTGCAGGGCACTGCCAGCACTGGGCTGGCCTCCCCAGGAGTCGGAGGAGAATTCACAGCTCTGAACCACAAGCACTCTGCATACGGCCCGTGTAGGGGATGGATATTTGGGATCTGACCCAAATAAGCAAAGGTCAGTGGGCAATTTTTCAGGTTTTCTTCAATGGCTGACTTAGACCTGTGCGGAGGTCTGAAAAATCCATCCAAAAAAATACCACCTCGGGGAAAGGGGAAAAAAACCAACCAAAACACCACAACAGCAGCAAAGACAAACAAACAAACAAACAAAACCCCAAAACCAAAAGCAGTTAGCCTCTATTTTTTGTCAAAACACAAGATTAAACATACCTGAAATGGTATGTTCCATGGCCTTCTTCTGAAAGATGGAGGCTACCAGAGAACCTCAACAATTTGGGTGACACATCAGCAACAAGGACTTAAGAAATGCACAGTTGATAAAGCAATATCCTCCCGAGGTGTATTAGATTACACATTAAAACATTTCTTCCACAGCAAAAAATAAAACAAGGGCATTGATTTTTAACCTCTAAGACGGATCTGGAGTTCATCACCCCGTCACTGCAATCCCCAAATCCCTTCTGGTTTTTTTGCACATCTGGGAGGGTGTTCTGATTCAGATTCACCGGTCCCCCATCCTGCCACTTAACATCTTCCCACATTTGTCCTTAAACACCTCAGAATAATCAATGTGTGGACATCACCGACACCTTCCCATGGAGCTGTGCCTTCAAGCTCAGCAGCACCGCACCCCGGTGTCCCCCTCCTGCATTTCAGGGTGCATTTTGAACTTTTTGAGGAATTGCATCTACTGTGCATATTTCAGTGGGTGGGAAAAGATCCGAGGCCTGCTCTGGATCTACTCAAAATTGCTTCAGATTAAAGGGTGGGTTAAAAACAAAGCACACGGATTCCTGCTCAACTGCTATCTCGCTTTAAAGATCTCAGGTTTCCATAATGACATTAAAATCACAGTAAGAATGCTGCTGTAAGTTTTCAGGAAAAAGCAGTATTTTATGACACCAAAAAGACAGCTGTGAAAACTGTTTTGCTTTTTCCAAGAGAAATTATGTATGTTATGATGCTCTGAGGAACCTACTAAAAGCTTGCCAGTATCACTTTAATGAAGCCTAGTGAGTGGGGAGAAATATTCCATCTTAATTTAAAACGCATCCAAAAGAAGGAATGCTCTTGAAAATGAGATGTTAAAAATCCCAAAAATTAGGCATCATCACCTAGGAAAAAAAGAGACATTTCATGATACACTCTGGAAGAACCTGAGCAGCCTCAAGCTGCATGCACTTACCTCCAAATGCTTTCAGAAATCTAAAAATATATGCTTATATACACTATTTGCTTGGCCAACTGATCAACCTCCAAAATCCTGTGGTCTTTAACCAAGGAAAAATATCTAGAAAGGTGACCTCCGCATGAAAGCATCAGAGAAAAAAAGCCTGAGGATGTGTTTCTCTGTGTGAAGGAGAATCTGAGCAATTTCCTCCAATCCTCATTTCCTGATAGCATGAAGACAGCGAGAGAAGACCCATCACAATGTTGTGCATTGAAAAAAAAATCTGAAGGGGGGAAACCTTTAGAGGGGTAAAAAAATCATGATTAAGCCATCTCCTCTGCCCAGCAAAGCCTCGAAACATGGAGAGACATCCACAATGTCAGGAGCACTTCCCATCTCAGCTTTGTCTACTCTCTCTCTCTCCCTCTCTCTCTCTCTCTCTCTCTCTCTCCTCCATTTTCTGGTGGAGCTAGAGAACATGACATGGCTTACCTGACTCAGATCACAGCTCTCTGCCAAACTAGTCACTTCCTCTTAGACATGCGAGCAGCCTTCATGAGACAAACAGACCCCCACAGACGCACACACAAAAGCAGGAGCAAGGAGGCACTCAAAAAAACTTGGGAGGTCTCTCCCCTTCCAAACACCAGAGAAACAAATGAAACTTTTTTTGCCTTTTTCTCTCTCCCCCCACCAAAAAAAAAAAAAAAAAAAAAAAAAAAAAAAAAAATTAAAAAAAAAAAAAAAAAAAAAGAGAGGGAGGTGAAGGGGAAAGGGAAGGGAGGAATCCTATCAGATCACAACCACATGAAGCTCCAGGAGGATTCTCTGTGTGAGGAGAATAGAAGCCACAGTGCTGAGGGGAGCCGGGGGGCACGGAGAGGGGGGAGAAGGAAGGAGAAGGTTACTCCAGAAGACATAAAGAAGCCTGTGGACTGTGTGTGTGCATGTGTGCGAGAGCGAGGAGAAGCTTTGTGTGGTGGAGCCTGGACTGGAACCAAAGCAGACAGCTTGCAAATGGAGGACAAGGGAGATAAAGAAAGGGAAAGAGGGGGAGAGATAGGGAGAAACCTGCTCCGGGTGGGCTGGGAGAGGGGCAAAGGGGAGAAAGCGCCTTCTCCCTTGCCTGGTTTAAAGGTAGGGACATCGGGGAACTGAGCGAGTAGAAGTGGGCTCCTTCCCCTTCCTTTCTTCCCTTCTCGCTCTCCTTTCTCTCAAAGGAGAGCCACAAGCGTGTGTAATGGCTCCTGCTCTCCAGCCGAACGCTGTCCTCTCCTCCAAGGCACCTCCTGCGGGCACCAGCAGCCCCCCAGCCCCGGCTCCAGGCGCCGGGGACCCCCGCATCCCAACTCCAGAGAGCCGCCGAGGGGGCACCACAGCCGGGGCGAGCAGGGCAGCGACCAGAGGGGACCAGGAGCAGAGAGGAGGAGGAGGAGGAGGGGGAAAGAGTGGCTGGGAGAAAGGAAGAAAGAAAGAAAGAAAGAAAGAAAGAAAGCAAGAAGGAAAGAGAGAGAGAGAGAGAGAGGAAGGAAGGAAGGAAGGAAGGAAGGAAAGAAGGAAGGAAGAAAGAGGTCACCCGATTGCCTGGGTCGTGCCAGCACGGAGCTTTTCTCTCCTCCGTGTGTCTCCCGTCTCTGATCCAAGTCCACACGCACAGCACCATCCAGACCTCGCACACACACACATATCCTCTCGGGCACCCCCCACCCCGAAAGCTCGGCTGGTATCTCACTTATCTCCCCATATTTCCCCCCACCTCTCCCCCACCACCACCACCACCGCCCCCCCCGTAATGCAACAACAAAAAATTAATTAACCGCCTTCCTCCTCCTCCCACCACCACCACCACCACCAGCAGCACCTCCTCCTCTTCTCCTCCTCCATGCAAGAGACTTCTCTCTCAAACAAAACACCCCGCTCTCGCTCCCCTCTCTTCTCTCTCTCTCTCTCTCTCTCTCTTTTTTTTTTTTTTTTTTCTCCTTTCCTTTCTTTCTTCCTCCTTCCTCCGTTGACCGAATGAATGGATTTCAGAGGAAGGTGGTGGAAAGAAAGACAGACATAAAAGACCAAACAAAATAACACACGCACACACAACAGAAAGAGACACACACACCACACGCACCACACACACACACACACAACACAAACGAGAGATGATCTCTCCAATGCCAAACCAGAGATGGGTTTTAATTGCGAGAACTTACAGGAGCGTCCCGGCACTGCTGCTCTTGCTGCTGCCTCCTCTCCTCTCCTCTTCCTCTCTGCCTAGCTCTTCTTGTTATTGTTGTGGAAGTTGTTTTGTGAGTCTCATGTGCTCCTTGCCAGGTCTCAGCAATGGAGGATCGCCATCTTTCCCTGCTTTTCCCCCCCTCTCTCCCTCTCCCTCTCCCTCTCTCTCTCTCTCCTTCACTGGTTTGCTGCAGCTGCAGATGACCTGAGATATCCGTCTCTCTCTCTCTCTCTCTCTCTCTCACCCTCTGTGTCTCTCTCTGAATAATGAGCAACCAGAGGGAGAGAGAGAAAGAAGACAATCTCCTCTCCTACCACACAAAACGCAAGAGCACCAGGGGGTGCAAGAATCCTTTCTAACAACAACAACAACGTGTAGGGGAAGAGGAGGAAAAAGAGAAAGAAAAGAGAAGAAAAGAGAGGAGGAAAAGGCAAGAAGAAAGAGGAGGGACGTGGAAGAGGAGGGGGGAAAGCAAGCAAGCGAGAGAGATCCAGCAGGCAGACAGATGGAGGAGAAGATGGTAGTGATAGAGGAGGAGGTGTTGAAGATGAAGGAGATTAAGAGGAGGAAGGTGGTAACAAAAAGTTAAGGTTTGGGACACTGAATCACTCACAGGCCAGGGAGGAGGAGAAGAAGGGGGAAAGATCTGAAGATCTTCCCCTTGCCAAGCTGTTGCCTTCACCAAGCTCTCGGTGCAGGAGCGCTCAGCAGCCCCTGCGATGCTGGGGGAGCCGCTGGCATGGAGCGCTCTGCTGGGTCATAGCTCTCCTCCAGCCATGACAAAAACCGGTTTCTGCATGCAGATCTGCCCCCGAGGTGATCCCTCAGACACATCCATCTAGAGGCTAATCTTCCCTGAGCAGGGTAAAGAACATAAATGGAGCTGGAGGTTGCAAAGTATAAAACCAGATCTACCACGTGGTTGGTTTTTAATCCCCCTTCCAGCTCGCATTTGATGTGGAGAAAGGACACTCGAATTGTCCATTTCTGGCACGTATTTTGAAGTCTACTCCTGGAAATAAAAGGCAGTCATCTCCAGGTTTTTTGTTTCTCACAAGCGTTTGGGAGAAAAGAGAGCTTGCACCACTATCACCAAAATCACTTCTACGTTGGTGAAACGTTGTTTTTTTTTGGTTGCTTTTTTTTTTGGCCGCAAAATAAAATAAATAATTCCACTTAAAACAACTTTTACGCCTCCCAACACCTAGTTGTCTGCCTCTTTTGTGACTGATTATTTAAAAACCGTGGAAACTAACGATCAAGGCTCACAAAGAAAGGTATCTGGGTGATGAAGGCAAGCAGACAAAGACAAAGCGGCTGTAGCCTGCATTTTTATTTAGTCTCGTTTCTATTAAGCATTGTCCTGAGCTACTTCTTTTTTCTTTTTTTTTTCTTTTTTTTTTTTTTTTTTTTTTTTGCCCGACGCCCCCACCTCAGCCCAAATCCAACCCCCCTTCCCCTTCCCACAGCACCAGGTCAGATTCTTTCTGGGGTTACGTCCAGCCAGGGAAAGGGGGATGGGGGTGGCAGGGGCGGGAGGAATTAGGGTTTTACGTGCAGACTCGGTGAATCAATACGCGGGGAGTGAGGCAAAATCAATTTGAGCGCAAGGGCATGGCTGGGTGTTGGAACATCAGCGGGGCTTCTCCAGCTCCGCATGGCTGGGAGAGGGACTAGAACCACGGAGCTGCGGTTCGGATGGAGCGGGGAGGATGCTCCCCGTGCTCCCGAGGAAAGTTGGCGTGTTGGGAGTGAGTGGTGAACCTGAGGTGATCTCCTGGAATAATTTTTTTTCTTTTTTTTGGGGGGGTTTTTGCTGGCTCTGGGAGAAGTCAGGCGTGTTAGAACTTCATTGTGTGTGTGTCTCTCTCTCTGAGCTCAGCTGAAGACCAAGCGCAGGAGCGCTGAGCGCAGCGGTGAAATGAAATGAAAATGAACGGAAAATCGGTCGCCCAGGTGGTGGTCAAATATTAAACCCATGCATGCTCCGATCTTCCCATCCGCAAGAATGCCGTGAGGACAAAGCAGGATCTCTCCCATTAAATCTTCCTTTTCTTTGAGCCGTGCAAGTTAATGACTAAACAGGAGAAAGATCTTCTCCCTCCTCCTCCTCCTCCTCCTGCTCTCCCCTCTTTCCGCTCCCCCCCCTCCACCCCAAACAAGTGCTGTGAGGAATGGGAGGAAGGATAATTCCTGGGCAGAAGGAGCACTGTTGGATTTGGAGAATTCTTCTTAAGGAAAAGGGGAATAAAGCACCACCAAAACTGAGGATTCCTGCTAGGACTCCTGGTTTCATGCAGACAAACGGAGCGGACACCTCCTAAGAAGCTGATAAAAGAACATTAAGGAAAAGGGAGGGACTGTCTTTACGGCTGCCAGAATGTGCATGTGTTCTGCCTGCAATTTTCTATAAATCATCCCCATCGCAGGAGCAGAGCGCCTGGGCTTTGCAATCCTTGACGTGTACCATCAACGCCGAGACAGATAATTCACCTCTTTGTCTCCCGGCGCTTTAAATTCAAAACCCGGGCAAACAAACAAACAAAAACAAACGGGAAAAAGAGAAAAAAAAAAAAAAAAAAAAAAGAAAAAAAATTAAAATTAAAATAAAATAAATTAAAAGCGAGCGACAAAGACCAACCCACAACCACAAAACACGTTGCTTCTGAGCAGAAAGAAAGAAACTGGATCTTCATGGAGACACTCTGGAAGTGTTTTCCCGCCCTGTCCCCCCGGCCTTTGGGAGGGGGAGGAGGGGGAATCCTCGCTCGCCGGTCCCGGAGGAGCCCCCGAGCCCCGCGGGGACCCCCGCAGGATGCGCGGGGGGCTCGGGATGCTCCGCAGGGCTCCCGTGGTCCATGCTGTCCATAACTTCCTCCCGCGGGCTTGCTGCCATCCCAGGGGGGAAAAGCAAGAGGGAGCCACCCCGGAGACCCCCACCCCACCCCCCCGAGCTTTCGGAGCGCTCAGGAATGGGCATTTGTGGCTAAGGAGAGGAGAGGGGAGAGCCCGGGGGGTGCAGGACCCTGTGAGGGTGGTGGAGAGCAGGGGGGACCCTCCTGGAGAGCCCCGGCAATGAAGGGGTTAAACTGGCTGGCAGCCGCCTGGTGTTGAGGAGCCGGGCGGGTTCAGTGTCCTGTTGAGGGAGGTGGGCATGGTTGGCTCCTCTCGGGGTGCCGGGGGTGTCCGGGGGCTCCGGAGCCTCGGGAGCCCCGCTCCGGGATTTCAGGGCGATTTCAGGGCGATTTCAGGGCGATTTCATGTTCTTTCTGTCTTCCCAGCAAAGGTGGTGTCCCACTGCCGTGGTGGTTGGAAGCCACAGTAGAAGGGATGCTTTTTGGGTTTATAAAACAAATTAAGCCTTCGCTCATTTATCTGGTTGATGTTCCATCATTTATCTGGTTGATGTTCCACCATGTAGCCACGGGAAGAAAAAGCCAAGAGTGAGGGTAAAAAAAACACCAAAAAAAAAAACCCCAAACCAACCTAACAACTGTTGGTTTTTCAACAAGGAACCCAACACAAACATCTTTCCAGCTGCTGGGATTGACTGCATCTTTCCTCACCCAGAGAATCCAACCAGCCTGAGCTTGATCCCAAGCATTTCATCCCTCGATTTGCAAATGGAAAATCCCTCAAAATCCCTCAATTTGGGCTTGGCTGTTGTGCAGTGAGTGGGGTTTGCATGGCCATGGCTGTGTCCTCTTCCTGTGAGCCCCAGGGTATCATGACCACAGGCAGAGGGGAGAGAAGATGCTGTGGAAAGATCAAGATGATGCTGCCCTGAATTTATTTTCCTCCTAGCTCATTCCCCTCACCCAAACCTGTTTTTCCATGGGGTTTAATTATCTTTTCAGGATGGCAAACTGGTACATTTGGCATGGACAGTAAAGGTGGTGTCTCACCACCATGTTGGTTGGAAGCCACAGTAGAAGGGATGATCTTTGGTTTTAAGTAAAAGAAATTAAGCCTTTGCTCATTTATCTGGTTGATGTTCCACCATGTATCCACGGGAAGGAAAAGCCATGGGTGAAGGGGAAAAAAAACACAAAAAAAAACCCCCAAACCAACCAAGCAACTGTTGGGTTTTCAACCAACAAGAACCAAACACAAACATCTTTCCAGCCTCCGGGATGGACTGCATCTCTCCTCACCCAGAGAATCCAACCAGCCTGAGCTTGATCCCAAGCATTTCATCCCTCGATTTGCAAATGGAAAACCCCTCAAAATCCCTCAATTTGGGCTTGGCTGTTGTGCAGTGAGTGGGGTTTGCATGGCCATGGCTGTGTCCTGTTCCTGTGAGCCCCAGGGCAGGAAGACCACAGGCAGAGGGGAGAGAAGATGGTGTGGAAAGATCAAGATGATGCTGTCCTGTATTTCCGTTCTTCCTAGCTCATTCCCCTCACCCAAACCTGTTTTTTCCATGGGTTATAATTATCTTCTCTGGATGGCAAACTGGTACATTTGGCATGGACAGTAAAGGTGGTGGGTTTGTTGGAAGCCACGGTAGAAGGGATGATCTTTGGGTTTAAGTAAAAAAAATTAAGCCTTTGCTCATTTATCTGGTTGATGTTCCATCATGTATCCACGGGAAGAAAAAGCCAAGAGTGAGGCAAAAAAAAACACCAAAAAAACCCCAAACCAACCAAGCAACTGTTGGTTTTTCAACAAGGAACCAAACACAAACATTTTTCCAGCCGCTGGGATTGACTGCATCTTTCCTCACCCGGCGAATCCAACCAGCCTGAGCTTGATCCCAAGCATTTCATCCCTCGATTTGCAAATGGAAAATCCCTCAAAATCCCTCAATTTGGGCTTGGCTGTTGTGCAGTGAGTCAGGTTTGCATGGCCATGGCTGTGTCCTGTTCCTGTGAGCCCCAGGGCAGCATGACCACAGGCAGAGGGGAGAGAGGATGATGTGGAAACATCAAGATGCTGCTGTCCTGAATTTCCTTTCCTCCTAGCTCATTCCCGCACCCAAATCTGTTTTTCCATGGGATCTAATTATCTTCTCAGGGTGGCAAATTTGTGCATTTAGCATGGACAGTAAAGGAGGTGTCCCACCACTGTGTTGTTTGGAAGCCACAGTAGAAGGGATGATCTTTGGGTTTAAGTAAAAGAAATTAAGCCTTTGCTCATTTATCTGGTTGATATTCCACCATGTATGCACAGGAAGAAAAAGCCAGGAGTGAGGTGGAAAAAACCACAAAAAACCCCCAAACCAACCAAGCAACTGTTGGTTTTTCAACAAGGAACCCAACACAAACATCTTTCCAGCCTCTGGGATTGACTGCATCTTTCCTCACCCGGCGAATCCAACCAGCCTGAGCTTGATCCCAAGCATTTCATTCCTCGATTTGCAATTGGAAAATCCCTCAAAATCCCTCAATTTGGGCTTGGCTGTTGTGCAGTGAGTCGGGTTTGCATGGCCATGGCTGTGTCCTGTTCCTGTGAGCCCCAGGGTATCAGGACCAAAGGCAGAGAGGAGAGCAGATGGTGTGGAAAGACCACAATGATGCTATTCCAAATTTCCTTTCCTGGGCAGCAATTCCCACATTCCCATTCCCCCCAGCCAAACCTCTTTTTCCACAGGGTCTAATTATCTTCTCAGGGTGGCAAACTGGTGCATTTAGCATGGACAGTGAACACAGCCACAGTGAGCAAGAGACATCAGGAAAGCAATGTGGAAAATAAAGACACTGAAAGCAAAATCTATGTACATTGTCAGCAGTGAAGTACTGTTGTTAATGTCCTCTCACAGAACTGGAAGTGGCTTCTCTTTTTTCCCCTCCAGATTTGGAAGAAATTCCTCATTTTCCTACAACAACTTTGCATGAACTTGTGTTTATTCTCCTCTTCTTCACAGACGTTTTATCCTACCAGAACTAGGCTTCAGAATCCTTATGCAAGGGGCAAGTATTTTGTCAGCTCCCTGAACAACAAAATACCACTCTGTCTGTAGAATATTATGTTCTCCAGCTCTTGAGAGAATTTCACTTTCCTTTCTAAAAAAGATTAGTAATGTGCTGATCTGACTTTTACCCTGGTAACTCTCATATTTTCCTAACCTCTAATAGTTTCCCTATTGAGAGAGGACTTTGAGGAGAAACTGATTGTCTGGAAGTGCTGAAGTCTTGCTCTGATCTATGAAAGACTAGAGACAGAGATGAGGCATCATCTCATCAAGAAAATTTTCTTTAAGCAAGTACTCTTATAGACGGCCATGTATTCAAAAAGGTTTACCTGTAAATAGTGCAAATCCAGGCTCTTAAGAACTCTTCAGAAAATTCTCCTATTAAAAACACAAAACTTTTAGCCTGCTAACAAAATTGGCAGTGCTTTTCTTTCAGCCTGGCAGAGCTCAGGCTGGGATCTCCAAGAGCAAGCTCTTCACAAGTGAGATCACTTTGTCTGCAAGCACGCCCTAGAATGTTGAAATCCCACGGAAATATGTATTTTCATGTTGCTGAGAATGCTTAAGAGAACTGCACTGGTGAGGACCATGCTGGGTGTTGGAAGTCACTTCCTTCTCTGATAGATGCACAAGAGGCAATTATTAGAAATAGAGGTTTTGCTACCTTGAGGAAGCTGAATCTTCAGCTTGAGTAAACTCCCACTTGGGTTTTTACACCTGCCCCCAGCGCTCCTCAGAAACTCTTCACCAGGATCAGGACTCGGTAAGAAATCACTTTGCAAAGGGAACCAGAGAACCATTCCTCCTCCAAAACCTTTCCATCGAGGCGTGGGACAGGAATAATGGATGTGTGTGGTGCTGGCAGGCTGTGGTAGACCGCAAGGTGGGTTTGGTGGCCACCACAGGTCACCCTTCCCCAGCCTCAGAACACGCCTGGAAGTGCAGGCAGCAGGAAAAAAAAAATAAATAAAAATTGTGTTTGGAGGCCAGTGAAACTTGCAGTGGAGTTAATGAAAAAGAATTCCTCCAGTGTTAAAATTAACTGGGTTGGAACCAAACTAAACACTTCCGTTGGTCACTAGAACGTGAACCACAAATGGCCCTAGATCTTCATTAAGTAATTTGTCGGCGTGCATCCACTCTGCAGTGATAAGTTTGATTTAATAAAATAACAGAATGCAGCCTAGTCAAAGGGAAGTTTTATCCACCACTAGAACACAAGCAACAAACTGACTTTGCAAAAAAATCTGCAATTACCATAAGAAGGATTTCTAAGCAGCTAAAGGCACAACCTGACTTCACTTACTGCTAAAAAGCAGTGACCATGAAGCTTAATCAAATTCACTTTTTTTTTTTCACTTCTGAAATCTTTAGAAGCAAAATATTCTTTGCTGTAGGTGCAAATTAAGTTTTATGAAATTCAGTCCCTCAAAAGACACAGCTGGATTTCATTTACCTTCAGCATGGCTTTAGATGGAGTCAGTGAGATTGAAACTGCAGTCATTTTACATCACCTGACCTCTGGACAATGACAACAGTTTGCTGGTTGGGATAAGGTATCCCAATATTGCATTATGCTCACTGCTAAGAAGACTTCAGGAGAGAAACGTTTTGATTTTGTCTTCAGAGGCGAGAGGTACTGAGTGATTTGTGAAATGATTTTGAATTTATGGGTTAGATACAAACGGTTTCTGGCTATATTTACTGGTCATTTTTCAGAGTGTGCCCCCCTCCTCGTGTATTTTACTAGATGTATGCAACTCAATACAAATCTATTTTTGCTTGCACACCTTTGAGAAAAGCATTTCCTTTTTTTTTTTTTCCCCAAGACCTAAATAAAACCCTTGCATCTCTTGATTTGTCTCTCTAACACCTCAGTATTTTTAAAACTTAAGCCCTCAAATACCAGCCAATAATTTTTATTCTGTGTGTCCTAACCAACCTGTATAATATACAGCCTCCAAAAAAGCTTGAGCTCCCCTTTCTAGCTGGTTTTTCTGATACCTAATTTTTCTAGACACACCATAAAATTGATCAAGGCCATCTCTGGCTTTGAAGGGAAGTACCTGCTACCAGAGAATAATCTGCCTGGTAGATGCAGTTTGATGACATTTTTATTGATACATTACAAAGTTAGCCCAAGTTTCTCCTTTTGAAGCAACTCCAGCAGGTATTTTCCTTGCCTGTGGAAGGATTTCAGGCGCAGTTGATTTCCCATCTTGCGTGCCTTTGAAGATGTAAAAAGGAAACAATGCATTTTATCTTCTCCTTTTTTGAAATGCTCCAGTTTATGGTTTATTTCCTAATGAAGCCGTTTCTTCGTCAGCTTTTGCTGATAGTCCCCGTGGTGCCCGTGGGTCAATTCCAGTTCATTTTCCCTGGGAGCAGAGGGATGCGCGCTGCAGAAAGTGGAGCACTGCTCAAGTGCCTGCCAAAGCTCTGTTCTTCTAATAATGTCATTTGTTTTGGGCACACCTTTCCTCTCCCTGGGCTTGTCACTGCTGCTGCTGCTCTGGAGAGGTTTTCACAAAATCCCTCTGCGGGTTTTGCTCAGGGTTTTAAATCCATGGCCAGCAGAAAACCAAGTTCTTCCTCATCCATTTGCTGGCCATTCATCTCTGTTAAAACATTGAATTTTCTCTAATCCCATGTATTTATGGCACTTTTAATTTTTTTTTTCCCCTTATTCCACATCTCCAAATGATCAGCCAAATCCTCAGCTGATGCAATTTGGCTGGCTTCATTGACTCCAATGGATAAACTGCTAATTTAAAACTTCTGCTTGGCTCATTCTTGCATCTAATCGGGTTAATAATCTTTACCAATTCCTTTCAGTAATTTAGAGATTTCTCTTTTTTCTTGTAGATGTTACGTGTTGAAATTATGTGCTTCTCTCCATTGGTGCTTTATCTATGATTCAGTGATACCTCCTAAAGTCTTAGTCTGTTTTAAGAATTACATTTCTTTTCTGCTCCCCTTTCTGATCTCTGCAGAGTTATTGTCTCCTAATGCCCACCCTGACCTCCTTTATTTTAAACCACACTTTTTGCTGAGTTTCCCTCTGCATTAATTCAATTTAATATGCTGTATTTCAAAGGAGCCCTTCTTCTGCAACATCTCACCTATACTTGTGCTGTGACAATTATGTAGAAGGAATTTTTTTCCCCAGTTTTTATCTTCACAGCTGTTGTGTTCTCTAGAATAATTGAAGATGCACCATTTGTGATGTGAGTTCATATTTCCAGTGATTGCGTTGCAGACTGATCTAGTCAGGGATAGCCAATCCTGTTGCCATGAAATGTAACTTCATCTTTAAGGAGATTGGTGCTACATTGCATATTAAAAAAACGCCAAAAAACAAAACAAAACAAAAAAAAAACCACCCAAAACAAAAAAACCCAAAACAAGTAAAAAAACCCAAAAATTCAAGTATATTTTATAATTTATGGACATCCTTACCTGTCTTGTGACTGCACATAGTAATGTTTTTTACACTAACATGTGGAAACAGCTGGGCACATTTTGTTTCCTTTTTTCCAGCACAAAAGAGATGAGGATTTTCCAGCTCTTTTATGGAAAACCAGGCTTTTGAGGTGACTGGGTGGATCCCATTAACAGGGAGGAGGTAGGACAAAAGAAAGATGCAGAAAAGAACACAAAAGAAAGTCCATAAATAGTACCAGCACACTTGGAAAAAAATCCTCACCTACAACTGCGAAAATATTTCAGCATCCCATTCTGTCATCAGAAAGGTAACAATTATTTATACATATCAGTCTCTATGTAAATGCCACCTGTCCAATCAATATATTAATATTTGAATTAATTTCAAAAGAAGATGGCAGAAAAAAAAAAGCCATCATTTCCTCAGTAATGAACTAATTTATCTGAAAATCTGACAACTGCAAGTGGGTGGTACTCCTTTTGGTGTAGTCTTTCAAAAGATATAGCTGCAATCAAGCTGGTACTTATTATTCTAATAGTAAAACACGCCGAGCATCAAAACTTGACATGGAATGTAATGAGAAGTGATATAATTGAGCAGAGATTTAGCAGATATGTTATTAGTTATGTTATTGTGAGAGTGATTTCTGCTCTGGGGAAGGGAAGGGAAGGGAAGGGAAGGGAAGGGAAGGGAAGGGAAGGGAAGGGAAGGGAAGGGAAGGGAAGGGAAGGGAAGGGAAGGGAAGGGAAGGGAAGGGAAGGGAAGGGAAGGGAAGGGAAGGGAAGGGAAGGGAAGGGAAGGGAAGGGAAGGGAAGAATGGGGAAGAGAAGAACAGGGAATGGTCAAAAAAGGGAAAAGAAAAAGAAAGGTTCAAATGTGACTTGATTGCAGTAGTAACCAGAGAAGGGGATTCAGGTGAAGGCTGAGGTGTAGAATCATGTGAATAAATATCATCACATGGAATATTGGTGGTATCTGGGAGAGATTGGAAGGGTCATAGTGGGTATTTGAAAATGCACCAGCAAAGGCAAAGTTTTTTCAGAACAGCCACAAAGAAATTAGTAGTTTCATGGAAAACACTAAGGGTTCATGTTTTGGATAGAAAAGGTGAGAGCAATATCAAGTTTGCAACTCTTCAGAAGGAAAACTAGGTCAATTACATGTGCTGGGGATATATTCTGCAGCCAGTTAGCTTCAGTTCCATTGAGTCTGCACTGAAAATTGCTCCCTGTCTCTAGACTGGATTATCAGACCTGTTGCTGCTTGCCTGTTCTGTTCTCAGTGTTTTTTGGTTTGTTTTCCTTTTTTTTTTTGCTACAGGTGCTGTTGCCTGTGGAAGCTTCTCCCTGGTGCCTGGTCATTCTCCAAGGTCCGAGTGTGCATAACGTGTTCCTGGTCATTGTGAGTGCAAATTAAATTCTGGTAAATGTGCCTCAGACACAGCTGATGCAGGTACTTCTGAGTCTGCAGAGAGCCTGGAGTAACAGCTCCAAGAGGTTTGGACCTTCTCATTCATCTCAGTATGTTCTTAAATTGTCATTCTTCACATTCTTCTAACTTAAACATCAGCTTTAGAGCCGGGCTCACATGTTTAACTGTTTCCCTTTTGATCATTTCATAGAAGCCCTCTGAGGTTTTTTTATTCCCTAATTTCAAAGTGTTTCTTGTGCCTTCCAGGTGAGAAAGTCCAGAGCTACGGTGATATCTGTTTTCCCTCTTGACAACTTTCAAGCTGCAAATGGGAATTTCCAGTGCAAGAACCCATGGCACACTAAGAAAAAAAAAACATAGGGACTGCAACAAATTAATTGGTTTGCCTACCTACTTAATTGTCCCTGGGATTAATGTGCTGAGTGATTAATTGCCTTCATTGCCAGTTACTCGCGGGTTTCAATGTCCTCAGTGTAAAATCAAGCTGCCCATGTGATTTCACAGCAACAAGAACCCTTTGGCACACCAGCTCAGGTGGGGTTTGCTGGTGAGGAGCTCAAAATGTCTATCCACTCTTCATCTGGCACTGCTGGGGTTGGAGGGCTGGTGTTCACCAGTTTTGTTCCACCAAACCTGATGGTGCTGATCAATTCACAGCAGTTTGGTGCTCCACGAGTTTATTCAAACATCCATTCTCCTCTACTGCTAAGTTAAACAATTGCTCTTTGTTCCTTGGGATGGGGACACAGCAGAGGAGGTGTGAATCACAGGAGGTGAACACTTGGCATTCCTGGCCATTCCTGGGCATTCCAGGTAAGTGTGCAGCTCCTTTCCCAGTGTTCAGGTCCAGAAGGAGCCCAGTTTCCCATCTGACCTCTTCATCTGCCATGAGCTGTTTCACCTTGGTCTTCCCCAGCAATCAGGACTGAAACCCATGCTCAGACTAAGCTCTGAGATAGATAGCCCAGTTTTTAGGCTGATGGGTGAGCCCAGCCAGATTTGTGCTTTCCTTCTCTCCCAAGGTTTTCTTCGCCTTGCCTTGCCTTGCTTCTGTCGCACACATCTTTTAATGAAAAATCCTTTCCTTGGGATTTTTCCTCCTGAGAATCTGAGAGGCCTCAGGAACAAAATGTAAACAATGGTTGTCTGCTGCTGTGGAATGCAACAGGTGCATCTGTGCTTGGGCTCATGTGGTTGTTTCTAATTAATGGCCAGTCACAGTCAGCTGGCTCGGACACAGAGCCAGAGCCACAAACCTTTGTTATCATTTTTTTCTATTCTATTCTTAGCCAGCCTTCTGATGAAACCTTTTCTTATTTTATTTAAGTATAGTTTTAATGTAATATATATAATAAAATAATAAATCAAGCCTTCTGAAACACGGAGCCAGATCCTCATCTCTTCCCTGGTCTAAGAACCCCTATGAACACCGTCACACTCATCTGCCTCAGGAAATGGACCAGCCAAGCTCTTGCAGTACCATAATTTCAGTGTAACCAGCCCATTTCCCGTGTACACAAGCCCTTAGGACTAATCTCCTTGCCTGACACACAACCCCAGTTGCAGAAGCCTTGGAACACGTTCTGGGAGCTCTCATTTCACTCCTGGATCGTGAAGCCTGCCAAACCTTTCCATTTTGTTCGAGGATTCCTGCCATTTCAGCTCTGGAGCCCATCTGACTCCAGATCTTTTGCCCACCAGCCAAGGGGTTCCAGCCAAGGCACACTCATCCTGCCGCCGGGACGCTCCCACCGTGCCAAGCTCAGAATCCTCCTCAGTTCTCCTGTCCGTGGGTGTCCAACCCTGTTCAGACACTAGCGGCTTGAGGAGTGGGCGTTTTGAGGCCAGAATGAAGGTTTGGAGGTCTGTGATTTTTGCTCATTGTTAATTTTCACAAATGGACAGAGAGGCACCTGCTCCCGGAGAGTTCTGTGATCTAAAGGCACCAATACCCTCCACTGTCTCTAATGTTGCCTTGCAAAATCAAGAAATTCAATTTTTCCTATTCAATCCTTTTAGTAGTTTAACCACCAAACGATGATTTTTTTTTTTCATCAGCTTACCTCTGTGAAAATAGCAGGCAAAGATGACATTTTTCTTCCTTGTTTCATGGTTTTCTACATCCCATTATTCTTGCTTTAAGTTATTTTAACATATTATTAGATTATATGAAAAATCCCCAAAACACCTAAGAGATTTTGCATTGATGCAGATGGATGTATCTTATGAAGACACTTAAGTGTAAGTACACACCACAGGCTGAATAGGTTTATTTGCATTTTGTAGTTTTCAGTTTTAATAAGTTTCACACACTATTCCTAATTTTCTTTTTTTTTTTCTTTTTAGTTAGATTCCAAGCCAGACCAGCAAAAACAAGTTTATATGGAGTTTCTAGCATTGGGGGAAAGCACCATAAAAAGAAGATTGCAGCAGACACAAAAGTTTCACTTTATAGCAGGAATTTTTCTTCTCGCTGTGTAAAATTCAGCAGTACAAAAGAATCTCACTGCTTGAATGCTCTCAGCTAGGAAGTGCAGTAACTCCTGCTCATCCCTTTACTGGAGGGCAAAAAAAAAAAAAATAAAGATCACAGTCCTGGCTGTTTTCCTCACAATTTCGACCTCGCTTCTGGCAAGTTTTGTCGGGGCCTTCTGCTCACCTAAAATCCTCTAAAATCTGAAATATCTCCAGTAGCTGTCAGCCAGGTGTGTCCTCCCTCATTTTCCCCATCCCTTGGGGACCAGGCTGAGGAGCAGCATTCCCGTGTCCTTCCCAAGGATCTCCAGCCAGGCTGGCTGTCCCAGGGCACCGGAGAGTCACCACATTTCTCTTCACAGGGAAAAGCAAAGCACAAATTCCTGAGAAATCTCTAAAATTCATATTCTCTAAACCTCAAAAGGAACCAAAAACTCTCAAATTCTCATGTACTACACTTATATTTATTCACAAATAAAATTTGTGGATATTTAATTACATTCATATATTATATATTAATTATATATAATATGCATTATAATATAATATATATAATATAATATAATATATATAATATAATATAATATAATATAATATAATATAATATAATATAATATAATATAATATAATATAATATAATATAATATAATATATATAAAATATATAATATAATATAATATAATATAATATAATATAATATAATATAATATAATATAA
The DNA here is from genome assembly GCF_035770615.1 of Melospiza melodia melodia. Taxonomy (NCBI): domain Eukaryota; kingdom Metazoa; phylum Chordata; class Aves; order Passeriformes; family Passerellidae; genus Melospiza; species Melospiza melodia. The sequence goes on along the minus strand of NC_086226.1, from coordinate 77,822,134 downwards.
TATAATATAATATAATATAATATAATATAATATAATATAATATAATATAATATAATATAATATAATATAATATAATATAATATAATATAATATAATATAATATAATATAATATAATATAATATAATATAATATAATATATAATGTAATATAATGTATATAATATATAGTATATATTATAATATTATATAATAATTTACCTTCTAATAAAATAAAATAAAATCCTCCTCATCATTCCTCTGCATAATAAAAAAAAAAATCTACAATATTTGAAATAAATTATATTCAAAACTAAAAATATGTACAATGCCAGAGGGACACATTTATCTCCCCTGGGATGGCTCCCTACATCCAGCCATGCCTCTCATCCTGCTCCACCAGCTCATTTCTCTCCACTGGGCACTTGAGGTTGAAATCAGGGCTGGGAAGGGCCTTGGAGACCAAAGATGTGACCTGGAACAAAGTGTGGACCCAAATGCTGTACAGGTGAGGAAATGTGTGTCTGGAGGGCCATCCAACTTTTTCCTGTCTCAAAAAAATAAGTTGTTTGTGAAAGATAAAAAAAAGCACTTGTATTTTGAAATGTGAAGTCTGTTGATCTTGTTCTTTGGTTTATTAAGAAGTGCTCTTGCAAGTGAGGACAAAAATCAAATTAATCCCATACCTTGCCACTAGTGACTGTTTTCCCTGAGGTCTTGGGAGCATAAATCATTTCCTGCTCTCTCATTTTCTCTGGAACACAAGAGAAGAAGATGCAATGGCTTTCCATTGATCTTCCTGAGGATCATGGGTGTATTGGGTCACCTCAGCCATGCAATGGAACACAATTAAACTTACTCTAAAGTATTAAAAACACACTGCAAAAGGCCACCAATTAATCTAGGTGCTTCTTGTTTCAGGTTTCTTTTCATTAATCAGTGTGTTATTTTTAATGGCCACTAAGTAGAGTTGTCAAGAAAACAAACTTTTAAATTCAAGAGAGGTTCGATATTTTGAATTTTCTTTTTGTTCTGTTCAGAAGAGGAAGAAAAAAACTCTCATGACTATTTCACTGTGTTTTAATTTAATGACTCATTTTCTGATTAAAAATTACCAAAGACATAAGAGTAGCATTTTGGTAAAACTGTATAACTCCAGTTGTAAAAGTATAACTTTCTATATAACTGTGTACAGAAAATTAGTATCTCAAGAGTAATTTTTATAATTATTTTGTCCTTCCATGCATTTTTCTAGCAGTATTTGCTAAACAAATTGTGCCAATTTTAAAAATAATTAGTTGGTAATATATAAATGGTATCCCAATAACTTATTGATAGCTGGAGAGGTTTAAAAATGGCTTGAATGAAAGAGTAGTTGTACTGAAATATATTAATGTTTTATAATTTTTTTTTGTGAATACAGTGAAAGTAATTTGAAGACTTTTAAAACAGGAATTTAATATTTTCATGACACTTTTATCACCAAACTTTAGAAGTTATTGGCATCCTAGATTGAGCAGATCAATTCTGTAGTCTAGGAATTTGGGAAAATTATAACCACAGTCATTGAGATTTGCAGAAAAATTTAAGTGGAAGTTGTAACCCATTTATCTTGGCAAATTTTGTAAAATTTATATTTGCATTCCAATCATATAAACAATGTTCAACATAAAGGTGAAGCAAGCATCTTTAAAAATGTTGGGTAGGAATGGCAGACACTAAAGAATAATACTGAACTAAAGTTTTTCAGGCAAGTGTTATCAAAACAGCACCAATATATTTACCAGAGCATTCAAAACATTGAGAAGAGGGTGAACAAACCAATTTTTGAAAGATTTGGTAGATCTGTAGCAAAGATGGAGCAACACAAAGGCTTTCAACGCCAGTGTTGCCTGCAGAAAATATCCAGTTTACAGGGAAAAAAAACAGTGCCCATGCTCAGTTTAAGGCACAGGTGAGTTTGGCTGGGCAAAGAAAGGAAGGAAATAACCAGGAATTATTCCAACTCTGGCGTGCACAGGCACCTCCTGTGGCAAAGAGGGGCACAAACCACACTGCGCTGATTTCTGCACAAACGCCTCACACCCAGCCCCTGCCCTTCAGCAACTGCTGGGGCTGGGCTGGAAATTGGATTGCCAAATACCAGGAAACAATTTGTGGGAAAATTTGTGCCAGTCAGGTCTGATCAGCCTGGAAACCACGTTTCATGAATGGCCAAGTGTCCTGAGCTGCGGCCTGGTCCTGTTTCCACTCAGAGTTTATTCAGCCCTGTCACTTTCTCACCCCTGTTGGATTGGAGAGGTGAAACAACAGCAAATATTGCTCGAGGAGGTCATTTCTGCCTCCCTGTGTGTGTATTCCTCCTTGCTGAAGGCAAAGTGAGGTTTTCCTTGAAGATCAAAGACTTCCTGTAGCGTGATCGGTATCTAAAGGTGATTTGATATGCATGATGAGCCTGCACCTTTCTGATTCACTCCTGCAGCTGGGGAGCTGCACTGCTCACTGCCATAATTAATGCCACCTCTCATTAGTGTGCTACACTCAAATTAGTCCAAACCTCCCCACCAACCACAACAGGGCTTGACTCAAACCTTGAGGGCATCTCATCTTCCTTGCTCCGAGTCGTGCTTCCCTCTGGATGTATTCCCACCATCCTCATCCTCCTGCCACCTCTTCCTCAGCCCAGGCACTGTTTTTTCTTCTCTCTGCAAGCACAGGAGCAGAGTGGAGAAGGAGGAGCACCTGCTCATCCTTGGTTTTCAGTCTGGCTTCACTTTACAGGCAGGGGAAGGATGCTTCCCTTGCTCCTTCTCCAAAATTCTGCTTCTGGTCTCACCCAGCAAGGCCATGCTGTAGCACAGAAATCAGCCTGTTGCACTCATTTGTTAGGCTTGTTTTTTTTTTCCTCATTTTCAGATGGTCCTTTCCAAGAGATTAGCCCCTCCCTGCCACACATCTAAAGAAATAGAGAAAAAATAAAGTTTTTCCGTCTAGGTGTGCTTGCGCTTTGCTCTTTTATGGAAGGATCGGTCAATCCTTCAGCTCAGAAAGGATTTTAAGGAGGGGAACAATATCCCATGGGGCCTCAATCAGCTTTGCCTTTGTTTCCCAAGGTAACAAGTGCCCTTCATGGGCGCTGCAGAGCCCAGTGGATCTCCCAACCCTGCACACTGTGTGAAGAGAACAGAGCATCTTGTCAGGGCTTGGGGCCACGCTAAAAAATGGCAAAGAATTGCAAATACAGGCAATTGCAAATACAGACAATTGCAAACACAGACAATTGCGGACTGCACCACTGTTTGAAAAGGAAAATGGACTCCTTTGAAATTGCCCTGGCTCATGCAAACACACAAGCAATATGTGTATGTGAAGGCTGAATGCATGGAACACACAGAACTGCGTGAGGAGGATACCTGTGAGCCCAAAACTGCTGGAAAAGGGGCAAAGAGAGCCACAGGAGCACCACAGAGCTCAGCTGGCTTGCTCAGCCCCTCTGGAAACGCTCAGAGGCCCAGGTGATGCTCGCAGCACCAACCCCAAGCAGAAAGGACCAGAAAGCTTCTTCAGCCACTGCAGAGCGAGTTGATTTTGGCTGAGCTGCTGCAGAACATTTGATAAAGCCAAAGTTTTGGCAAAAGCTTCAGGCCTCTCAATCCAAGTGAGGATTGTCCCACAGAAATGAAGGGATTGCCTGTTCTATTTTGGCCAAGTAGTTTGCAGGGTTGAGCATTAGTAATAGTTTGCATTAGTGACTGTCATCCCCATGGTGTTAACTCAGATTCCTCTGTGTTTTTAGAGCTTCCACTGCTCGGGCAGCAGCCTGGTGGATTTCCCTCCCGTTATTTAGGTGTGCGCTCCGTTTCATTCCCAATTAAACCCGTTTGGGAGGAGCGTTTGTGCAGGTGGTGCCGTCCACACCTGGCCAGAGCTGAAAATCTGAGCTGAAGTAAAGATGGAAGGCTTGGCCAAGACACCACTTTCAAAATTTGAAAAAAAAAAACTTGAAGATTTTGAAAATTCAAAAAAATTATCTCTCTTCAAAAGACACCACTTTCAAAATTTGAAAAAAAAAATTGAAAATGTAGAAAACTCAAAAAATTTTCTCTCTTTGAAAGACACCACTTTCAAAATTTGAAAAGCAAATTGAAAGTTTTGAAAAGTCAAAAAAATTTTCTCTGTTTGAAAGACACAGCTTTCAAAATTTGCCATTTCAAAGCTCTGTTGTGGAGTGCAGCTCATTGGCGTTTTTTTGATGGAGGTGCTGGCCCTGTGAGCCAGCCGCTGTTCAAGGTATGAGATTGGATTGGAATCCACTTCTGGACATGCACGATACAAAGCACAGGGGCAATTACACAACCAAATTCTCACAGCATGCAGTAATACATTCAGTTTTGTAGAGGCTTACCTTAATTTATTTTAGTTTTTCCTTTTCTTCAGAATGTGGAGGGGTATTACCAGGAAAGGATCTCTCTTGTGGCTGTTCTGACCTTGTATTCCTTCCTCAAGCATCTGCTCTTGGCCATTGTCAGAGATGGGATCAATCTGACCTAACATGACAAACTCTGCATACCTCAGGTAATTGCATATTTTCTTTTTTCTTCTGCTTGACAATGCTGGTGAATTGTCGAGTAGGATGAAGCCTTGATTTTGTCTGATGCTGTTAAATAAATAATATTAGTGAAGGAGAAGGGAATGGATTAAATTCAAGAGTCTTGGCACTACAACACCTCTACAGCATCATTTTCTGCATTAGGAGCACAACAGACATGCAAAAAATGATGTTGATGTTAAGGTAAGCCAGAATAGGCCTCAATTTTCTACAGAAGTTATACAGGCTCTCTGTTGCCTTGCTTTTTATTTAATCAGGAGTGCTTATTTTATTTTATTTTTATTTTATTTTATTTTATTTTATTTTATTTTATTTTATTTTATTTTATTTTATTTTATTTTATTTTATTTTATTTTATTTTATTTTATTTTTTTATTTTATTTTTTTTTATTTTTTTTATTTTTTTATTATTTTAATATATACATTATTTTATTTTTAAATTGTATTTTATTATTTTATTTTATTCTATTTTATGCTATTTTATTATCTTAATATATATTATTTTATTTTATTTTATTCTATTTTATTTTATTATATTCTATTCTATTTCATTTTATTCTATTTTATTTTATTATTTTTAAAATTTTATTTTATTTTATTTTATTCTATTTCATTTTATTCTATTTTATTTTATTTTAATTTTAATCTTACCAGCTCAGCTAACAAGCCTTTCAGAGGAGGAAGCTGAAGGAAACAAAGACCACCTGAGCTGGCTGTGGGCACACTGGCAGTGCTGTGAGGAGCACAAATCTCCATTTTTGTCCCCAAAATTCTTGCAGGAGGTAACAGAGGTTTCAGTGGAGCTGGGTTGACTTTCCCCTGCAAGATTCCAGATGTGTGCAGGCACTTATGCCAGAAATACACAATAATTTGTAATTCCAGGAAATTCCATATGATGAAGGCTGTATTTGCATGTCTTCCCTATAGATCAGGTGTGGAACTCTGCATGTAAAGGCTTAGCTGCTTTGCTTTTCACACCAAAGTCTTGTAATGGAAATTTTTTAGGTCCTTCTTCAGTTTTTGACGAATTTATAGCATCAGATATTAACTACTAGACTGTAATTTTCATTAATGACTTTTTAATAAAAAATGGAAAATCTGCAACATAAAGTTATTCACATGAAGTGACCACTGAAGTCTAAACTTTTTTGTTTGCTATATTACAAATTTTCTCTATTTATCATTAAAAAGTTACCCTTTACTGAAAGAAAAGTGGAATATATTGTCTATATGAAATATATCTTAATATTGAAAATATATGAAATATCTTTTCATATTGAAAATATATGAAATATTGAAAATATATGAAATATATTTTCAATATATTGAAAAATATATTTTTTCAATATATTGAAAACAACAATATATTTCTTCATTAGTTAAAATAAAAATATATTAATATTATAAACACATTTAATATTAATACCATAAACACATTTAAGACTTGAAATGTAAATATTCAGGAAAAAAAAAGGAGGTTTCAGCTTTTCATTCATGAATACCAGAGAGCTAAACAAGACTATCCACACGCTGTATTTAATCTCATATTACCCAATTTGACAGCGGGGCATGAAAATATGAAGCATATATTCTGCAAATCTCATGTTAACAGAGGCATCTCATGTATCATGGAGAAGTTCTGTATGTCTTTAAAGGAACAAATCCTGGGTGAGAGGTGTAGTAGAAAAACAAAACAAAAAAAAAAAAAAATTGAAGTGCCAAGGCTGTAAGTGGAGAAATGCTTGGATGGAGTGGTAAAAGTGTGTGAGAACAGAAGCCTGAACCAGAGAAAAAGGATTTAAAGCTCCCTTATGCCCTCAAGATAACTCTCTTAATGAAGAAAAAGTCCTCCATGAGTGGCAGAAATAATGAATTTTGGTTTTCAGCATCTCTTTCTCATGTGCTTTTTCCCATCTCTAATAAAGGGTGAGGTTATTAGCCACTCTCAGGGAAAGAAAAAGGAAACATCATAAGCTCAATTATTCGAGTGGTTTCTCACTGGGAAAAAGCAAAAATAAATGGCTGAAGCTGCTGCCCAAGGAAAGCAGAGCCAAAGCTAAGGGCACCCAGGAACCAAATAAAACATCCCAGGTAAAATTCTGCCCTTAGCTTCACATTTCTGGCCTTTCACCCCCTGTTTTTGCCTGCTCAAACAGGTATTTTTCTCCTCTCTCGGGGTAAGATGTGAAATTTTTACTAACTCTTTGTTTCTCCATTAGCCAAGGTTTCCTGGCTTGCTGGGGATGATAAAATAAACCTAAATTTACAAAGTGCCCCAGCTATGAGGACACCAGCTGTATCTGAGGGTGAAATATCAGAAGACTGCAGTGCTGGAGGAGAGGCTTAGCACATCGACTTTTCTGTTAAAAAAAAATAAAAAAAGAAAAAAAATAGCACTTCTGATGATGCAGTGATAAAGCTAACATGGTTATGAAGGCAAGTGACTGCAGACTTTCCAAGCTTAAGGATTAAGGTTTTAGGTTAAGCAGCCCTTCTGGACAGAAAAGGGGAAGGATTAAAAATCAGAAGGAAGATCAGCTGTCCCTGCTCATAATATGGGCGATAGGTAAATTGGAAAAAAGCTACGTTGGAATGTTTTGCCTTTGGAAATTGAGGGTGAAATGGACATGCCAGGCCACAGAGCAATGGAGTGAGCCCTCACAGGTTAAACCCCAGCTGTGTGATAAGGAGTTTCCACATGGCATGGGGCTAATCTGTTCACTGCAGTGATGCAGATGAGCCCGTGGCCTGTTTGTTTTCTCTTCTGTTTTATTTTTTTTTTTTAATTTTTTTTCCACCTTTGGGATAGTAGACTAGCATAATCCACAGATACGAATCTGCAGAACAAAAATTAAATATTTGCTTCTCAACCAGTCAGGCGCATTCAGGGTTCCTCTCTGAGCTTCCAGCAAGGAGGGAAAGTTCCTTCAGGAGAGAAAGTGGAGGAAATCTGCCTGATGATTTGTGCCACCACCTTGTTCAGCGGCCAGAAGAGGACAAGTCAGGAATCTCTGTGGTGTGGGATGATTAACCATTCTTCTTTCTTCTGCTGCTCACACAAATATAACACCCCCCCGTTTTCTCCTAAACTTGGTTTGCAGAAACTTGAAATTTTTACAGAAACTGATTTTATTTCCTTCCTAGAACTTTAAAAGGTATATTTATGTTTCACATGCCTTGTTGGTGTACAGGTGTTATAGAAAGGGTTGTGGGGAAGCTGGGGAGTGTGGGACATCTTTCCTATCATCTCAAATATTTGCAGGAATAGAAAAATCGATGTCATTTGCACAGTGTTATAGAGAAAAAGAAAAAACAAAGAACAAAAAACCTAAAACCAGGACCATTTAAATTTCTGTTATAAGATACAGTGAGCAAACTATGACTTTTGGGGAAAAAATATAGAATGCTACAAAAGGCTGAGTTATAATCAGCTCAGCAGAGGTCACAGCAGGCTGATCCAAGAGCCGTCCTCACTGAGGTCCCAGCTCCACACAGCATTTAAATGCATGCCTAATTTTAATCACAATGAAGTCCTGCACGACCTTAATGCTGAGCAGTGCTGGAGGGAATTGCTGAAGCTCAGGTGGAGACGTGGTTTGGTGAGGGCTGGGAGCAGGAAGAAGAGAGAGCCCCTTGCTGTAGGTTCTCATTTGTGGGACTCAGGCAGGACCAAAGGCTGCAGTGTCAGTTCTGGAGCAGGAAATGTCCCCACAGAGCTGTGAGGCAGGAAACAGGGATAAGCAATTTGTAAGGAAGGTGTGGTGGGAGCTGGACAACGTGTCCCACAGGTCAACTGTGCACCCTCCTTCTCTCCGGGCTGGAGCCCTTTGTGTTCCACAAGGACTTTAGGAATTTATTGTGGTCAATGTCTGATGGCTTCAGTGGGGGAAATTCAATTCCTGCTCTGCTTGTTTTGCAGAATGTGAGTCCAGACACACACTGCTATTTGATACAAGGTTGAATTTTACAGCCTGGTCCCTTTGCTGTCGTTCTTTTGATTTTAAGAATGTTGTTCTCCTGATGCAAATAGAAAAGTCCACCTTCCAATTAACGATAAAAGGGGGAGAGGATTTTTCTTTTGAGAACATCAGACCAGTGTCACAGACATTTTTTATAGAAATCTTTTTTTTGAGATTTGTTCATCTTCTGAGAAGCTGAGGGCTCAGAAGAAGAATGTAAACAATTGTTATCGGTTGTTGTGAAATGTAGCAAGTGCCTTGTGATTAGCTCATGTTCTGTGTTTACAATTAAGGGCTAATCACAAGAGCAAGCTCAGAGACAGATTCTCTAGACACAGAACGTTGTTATTCATTCTTTTCTATGCTATTCTTAGCTTAGCATCTTCTACAACTTTTCTCTTTATTTTTTTAGTATAGTTATAATGTATTATATATCATATATCAATAAATCCAGTCTTCTGATCATGAAACAAAATTCTCGTCCTTCTCTCACCCTAGAGACCTTCATCAAATCACTGTAATAGATCAGTACCCTAACAGTTTGGTTCCTCAGTCATATTCACTTTGATAGTACTAAACTATCAAAAGTGTCCTGATATCTATGTCTGGATTTTGCAGCTCTGCTGCTGCAAGAAAAACATTGGAATGATCAGTTTTTTACTTTTGTAGTTATGTCAAATAAACTGAACTCAGGACAGATGAGGAAGCATCTTAGATGGGCTCCTAACATCAGTATTGTACTCACTGAGCCAAATTGTTTTAAACTTTTTCATTGCTTTGTCAGGAGCACTCTGGTAGATGCAGTGATTTAAATGAGCCAACAAATACATCCAAAAGCCCAAGAAATCAGTGTATGAGAGCAACCATAATCAGAAATGTGCATTCTCCTAGTGCAGTGCCCAGACTGGCAAGTTTGGCCTCTCTGGACTCCTGGATGACTCTCCTGGCCAAACAACTCTGCTCCTCCACCCACGCCTGGGGGGAAAAAAGGCTCTCTGTGCCTCATTTGTGAAAGCCAGCACGGTAAGGGCTATGGTGAGCCCCATAAAACAAATATTTTAGCTTGAGGATGAAGGAGGATCAGCATGGCTCACAGTTCACCACTGTTTTTGCTGTGATTCTGGCCGATGTGGCTGGCAGCACAGGGACTCCTTTATCAGTCCTGCTGCTTGGCCTCAGACAGAAAGTGTGTTCATGGCTCGAGCAGATGTTTCTGCTTTTAGGAATCAGCCGTTTCCTCTTTTCCAGAAGCACATGCCAGCACAGTCAATATCTGGAAACCTGCTGCTTCACAGTAGGTCCAGAGTCTAAACTGGTACTTTACTAGAAAATGGTAATAAAGCAGTTTGAATTGCTTTTCATCCTTCATGCTCTTAATGGCTTTCAGGTTCATATGAGACCAATCAATTAATCCTGGTTCAGGCCTAGAGGAATGGGATGTTTCCTACGCTCTGAACAGGAAAGAAACCCATAACAGAGATTACCAATCCACTTATTAAGACTTATGTTAGCAGTGTAGTCTAACAGAGCCTCCAGCTGGGGTTGGGACTACAGATTTGCAATCTTGTAAATGCCTAATGTTCACTAGTCATATGCTAATTAATTGCTAAATCACAAAAGGCAAATCATAATTATTGTTTCAGGTTAGCAATTCTCCCTGACCTGATTGCATGCTTGCTGTTTGGAAGAATTAATGAACGAGGCTCATTTAGGAACACTCACCTGTATAATCCACAGTTTTGGCTCTGTTAGTTTTTGTTTCCAGGTGACGAAAAACACTTTTTGACCTGAATCTTGATCTGAACTGCTCTTGGATGGACTCTGCTACACTTCATCATTCTGCAAGGCCAGTCAAGTAGTGAGAGCTCACAGAGCTGAAGTGATAATTGCTCTGGTCTTGCAAACATTTTCAGGGGACTGAATGTGTCACACTGTGGCCAACAACACTTGGCTAGGTTTGTGCAGTCTGGGGCACTTGAAGTTTCCCATTTCAGGACTTCTTTCTGGAGGCAACTGGGCCACTTGTATATCAAGCCCAAGGTTTTCTAGCTTCTTTCCTTATTTGTCCCATGTAGTGCCAGCACTTGGTAAAAACTTTCTTGCTGAAGTTGCTGGTGAACAGAGGCACAGGAATTGCTAAGTGCCCTTCCAAAAATCCCATGAAGATGAGAAGCAAAACTCCTGTTGATCTCAGGCACACAGAGTCAAACTTGTATTTACAAAAAAAGAAAAATAATGTTAATGGCATATTTGAAGACTGATCAAAGAAAGCTTCTCCTGTTCTTTTGTCACGTGGTCCCAAAAACTGCCCGTGAAGGGAGTCAAGGGGTTATCAGGAAGATTTCTGGCTGACAGTCAGGCACATTCACATGTGAGGGCTGGCTGACGTGGCTGGAGTCATGAGGATGCAGAGGATACTGCCTTGGCTCTGAAAGCTCTTACTCAGCTTGCTATCTAAAACTGTCCCAACCCATCGAGCCTGATGTGTTTAGATCCCTTCCAATCGTTATCTGTTACTGGTGTGGTGAGAAGGTTGACCTGGCAGCTCTGAAATGACAGTCTAGAAATTGGAGTCATTTCCTCGCTGGGATAAGGTGGCTCTGGCAGCCCTGAGAGTAACTGTGCAGGAGGGATCAGGCTGTTGCATAAATCCCTACTCTGAGGTGATCTCACCAACAACCAGATGCTGATCTGCTCACTGTTACTGCTCATATCTGAAGGATTTTGATGGTAGCCCTGAGCCAGCCAAACCCCAGGGCTGCTGCTCCCTGCTGCCCTGTGTTCTCTGGTTCAAACTGGGGCTGCAGAGGAGCAACCCTGGGCAAGAGCAGCTGCACGGGTTCCTGGTGGACAAAAAAAAAAAAAAAAAGGCAAGAGGAAAAGAGGGCAGGAGATGACACAGGAACATTGGGAGAATTTTTAGCAAGCAAGAAGCTGCTGCAGATGGAGAGGCATTCCCTCCACCGTGCTGTAACTCTAGCCAGCCAGCCAAGCAGCACAGCAGACACTCAGCAGCACTGGCCCCAGCCCAAGTCCCTGTGCCAGGCTCCAGGCACACCTGTTGGGCAGATTCCTTTCACCCAGCTTTCAGATAGTGTTTCAAAGGTGGCTGGTGAGATGTGCCTTAGCCTGCTGAAGTGCTGCAGTCCTCACTCATCACACCTCGATGCACACTCATCACGCACCCCAGGCTGGGGTGTCCCAGACTGGCAGAGAGAGCTGCCACCTGTGGAGTGATCCACCTGCCTGGGGGAACAGGAAGAGCTCAGGGAGCCTGGAGTAGCCTTGGCTTTTGCCAGCACCGAAGAAGGGAGATGTGGAGATGCACAGCAAGCTGGAATACTACTTCTTTATATGTCCTCACTAGTGCCTTTGGTGCTCCGAACATCCATCCATCATCCATGCCTCCATTCATGCCTCCATCCATGCCTCCATCCATCCATGCCTCCATCCATGCCTCCATCCATGCCTCCATGCCTCCATCCATCCATCCATCCATCCATCCATCCATCCATCCATCCATCCATCCATCCATCCATCCATCCATCCATCCATCATGGGGATGACGAGGGATTATGGATGGATGGATGATGGATGGATGGATGATGGATGATGGATGGATGATGGATGGATGGATGGATGATGGATGGATGATGGATGGATGGATGGATGGATGGATGGATGGATGGATGGATGGATGGATGGATGCATAGATGGATGGTTGGATGGATGGGGGATGGATGGATGGATGGATGGATGGATGGATGGATGGATGGATGGATGGATGGACGTATAGATGGATGATGGATGGATGATGGATGGATGGATGATGGATGGATGGATGGATGGATGGATGGATGGATGGATGGATGGATGGATGATGGATGGATGGATGGATGGATGGATGGGTGGATGGATGGATGGATGATAGATGGATGTATGGATGGATGGATGGATGGATGCATGGATGGATGGGTAGATGGATTGATGGATGGATGGATGGATGGATGCATGGATGGATGGATGGATGCATGGATGGTTGGGGGATGGATGGATGGATGGATGGATGGATGGATGGATGGATGGATGGATGGAGGGATGGATGATGGATGGATGGATGGATGGATGGATGGATGGATGGAGGCATGGATGGATGGATGGATAGATGGATGGATGATGTATGTGCCCTGCAGGAACACAGTGAATTATGCTCTCCTAAAGGGCTTCCAGGACCTTTTGGAGGTGCAGCCCTCTGGGATGTGAGGTTGGGGAAGTGCATGAGGGCAAGGCCTCCCTGTGAAATGCAGCTTGCCTGCCCTCCCTGCTGTTCCTCCCTTGAACTTAGACTTCCTTAAAATTCAAGTCTGGAAATAGGAGTTGTGTTAAACTTGTGATGAATTTCTTGATTAAGGGAGGACAAGTATCTGCAGGTAGAATAGGAAAAACTGCAGCAGATATTTGCAAGAACACAGGCTACACTGCCTTTTAGGCTAGGTGTGACATCTCTACAGACCCATTTTCTTGTCACATGATGCAAGATTAAGAAAATTATATGCTTCTCTTCCTCCTGTTCTTTTGGTTTGTCTGTTTTTCATGTTTAGAAAGAAATATGGATGGTGTGTGCCTTAGTTTTTCATCAGTAATTTCCAGGTTTGCCCTAGTACTTTTATTCCAATGCAGACAATTAAATTGCTTTCTCAAGTAATCGTAATCTCTGAATAATCTCTGCACTGCTGGGAAATCCACTGGGCAGTTTTAGTAGAAAGTGCTCACAGCAACTAACATTTTCATGTCAACTTCTGGTTGAGGATCATGTCTTTTGAAAAACCTCAAGAAAAAGTGTAGACAGGGAGGACTCCACATACAAAAGTTGGTTTATTCCACCCCAATATACAGATAAAACTGCTCCAAGTGCCGTTCCTGCAGCCAAGTTGGAGTTGTTTTCTGCAAACCCAGAGATAAAGCCACAATTCTTGCAATATGAGGCAACTCACACATAGTGATGGGTGAGGCTCAGAGCTGCTTCATTTCAGGCATCCCCATCTGACAGCACACCAAGAACAGGGAGAGTTTTGGAGCTTCAACCTCTCCCCAGGAAACTTTAGAGTAGTTAAGAAACAGCCTTAAACTTCTCTCCTGATTGTGATCCAGCTGAGTCCTTGATTCTAACCCAAATTAACAGGGGTGGAACTGGCTCTAAAGCATTTGGGTTGAATGTTGTTATGTTGCACCAGCACCCTTTGTCTCCCTGTGTTTTTTTCAGAGCAGTGGCTGTTCTTTCATGCAGAGAACACAATGTCTGTGTGGGCCTGGCTGTGGTGGAGCAGCACAGGTCTCACTCTTTCCCTCAGCAAAGTCATGTGTGAGATGTTTACTCTGAGCAGCGCTCAAGGGCAGCGCTAATTTATTTTTGTAACAGTCCTGTTTAGGCAGAGAGGTTGGTGACAGCCATAATTTATTCGTGGTGCTCTGCAGCTCTGCATAGCCCGTCACACCACAGGCCTGCAGCAACTGGAAGTAGTTATTTTCCCAGGAAAGTGCAGAGACCAAAACTGATAGCACACAGCCACACACAGCAATCTGCTTGTGCTTAAAGGAAGATAATGCACATCAGCAAGAGGGAGCTGGAGATGGAGGAGACTTCTTGTTTTCCTTGTGGCTTGTCCTCTCTCTCAGCTCTCCTCACGTGGGTGTGTGTGCTCAGCTTCATGAGACGATGTTTACAGAGAGCAGAGATTATTTTCATCCATCCCTGCTGGTGTTCACAGCTAATGCACTCACAGAGTGAGCGTTTAAGTCTCCACGACTCCTAAGAAAAGACATGGAGATAAAACCAGGTCTGCTCCTCAGGCAGCTGAGCTCCACGTCACATCTGCTCTCATTAGGTTCAAATTTGGCTATGCTGAGCACATGCCACCATCACTGCCATTGCCATGGCAACCTGTGGCAGCATCAGACTATCCCAGCCATGTGGCAGGAGGTCAGGCTGAAAGGAAACCTGGGCTGGAATCAGCCAACAAAACAGCCACCAGCAAAGTAAATTTGCTTTTTGTGCAGATATTCCCTTCCTCAAGCCTGCCTGAATGGAAAAGCTGCTCTCCAGGGATTTGTCTGCTGCTTTGGGCTTCAGGCTGCCCATTCTCCTACCCAAGGCTGGAGTGCTGGTTCCCACAGGGTTTTTTTGGGGGAGGATGTGGTGTCATTCTGCATGGCTTCCACCAAATTAAAAAAAAAAAAAAGGGAATCTTTGGGAACCAGGCACCCAGCTTCATGTGATTTGTGGGAGTCATCCTCTCTGTTCTGGTGATGGAATGCCATAAATTGTGTACTTTTTTTTTATAAAGTTGCCTGTTCTTCTATTCAAAGAGAGGGGGGAGGAAAAAAAGCTTTGAGATTGAAAGGATTTATGGATAGTTTGAGACCATGTTAACTTTTAAGAACATCTGGACTAAACAGAGGCTAAACAACAGTATAAGAAATTCAAAATTAGGGTTGTTATTCCTGTTCACGGAGTCCTGAAGTCAGTAAATGTTCTTCCTCTGACTCCAGTGTATTTTATCAAGACCTCCAACAATCACAGTGTCCTGATTCTTCTCCATTAGAGACAAGAAAAGCAACAAGAGTATCACCATTTGTTACATCCAAACAATTTCTCAGAGCATGCAAGCCAGGGATTTATTATGCCACAATCTACAACAAGTTTTGGAAAACTTACCTAGCAACATTTTCTTATTAGCTACTCCATGAATGTCCAAATATATGAGTTAATGTTCTGTCATCGTAAATATGGGGATAATCACTTTTGAAGAGAATGCTGGGTCAGTTTCCATTTAAAGAATTAAAGCAGAAGTTAATTAATTAGCATATTTCACATGTTTGTAGTATAGGTTACACTAAAATGAACCAGAGAGAGCAAAGTCTTCAATGACATAAATGAGGAGTTAAGATGGCAAACACATGTTTGGGGTCCTTAAAATCCTGTCATTCCCTGGGCAGCCCTTCACTTCTGCTACCATGTCCCACTGAAATGAGAGTGCATGGAAAATTATGGAAGAAACAGTAATTACTGTGGCCATACCCACTCTGTATATTCATTTTTTTAAAGAGCCAAGCAGAAAACCACAAAGATGCCCAACAGTCATTGAGAAAAAACACCCAACATTATTTGATTTGCAAACCACAGATACCAACAGAATGTGTTCCCTTTGATTCTTTCTGCATTTGTAACTGGAAAGGAGAAAAAAAAAGGAAAATAAACTGCTGCATAAGATCTTTCTGACATACATTTCTCCAAAAGCCACACTTACTCTTTATCAGCCTGCATTTTGTGTAAAATAGAATTAGTGTTGTTCAGCATTAGATAAAATTTTATTAACGCCAAGATGGGAGGAAAGTATGTTTATTTATTCATTAGTGCAGTCTGTTGTCAAAATTTTAATGTCGCTCTGTTCTCTAAAACCCCAGTAGCCTAAATATGTAAGATAATAAGTAGATAGAGATTAACAAAATAATTTGGCTCTGGAGGCCATCTGACGGTTCAACATCTTACTCAGTTAGGTCAGTTTGCTCCAAGTCTTGACAAGTTGAATTTTAAAACCAAGAGGAAAGGTCCCATGAGAACACAGGGCCTCTGTTCCAGTGTTTAGCTGCCCACCCTGTGGGTTTTTTCTTTTCCTCCAGGTGTAGGCAAAACTCATCTTGCTGCATTGCCTTTCACCCTGCTGCTGTGCAGCTCTAAGGGGAGCCTGGCTCCATCCTCCCTCTGCTTCCTAAAGGGCTGAAATCTGCAATTTCAGATGGCAGATTGCAGATTTCGTTAGTCAGATTTCTCATACCAAGACTCAAAAATTAAGATAAAACTGAGCCACAGGAGGGTTCTGGCAGAAAAAAATTTTATGGAAAAGTCACTTGATGAGACTATTTGCATGTGGGGAGATCCTGGAAACTCCACTTGGAACTGGCCTCTGTGCTGGGCTCTGAGGAGGAACTTCAGCTGTGAGCACAGAAATGTTTTTCAGGGATGGACAGACAATAAATAGAGCAGAGGGGAGATGAGGAGCTGGAGCTGTGACCCCATTACTCACAGAGGAGCAAGAGGGTCCAGGTGATCGTGCAAGCCATTTGAGTTTTCCTCCTGGAATGCTGCATTGAGCTGCCAGGGTTATAAATTCCACGTTCGAGGAAAAGGTAGATGGGCCCCGCACACCCACAAATGTCAGATGACCCTTCCCTCCCATCTTTATGACAAAGGTACTACTCAAAATGTTTATTGGCTTTATTAATATGTCAAATAATATTAATGGCATCAGTAATATGTCTTGGCCCAAGTGTGATTGAACAACTCTGGGCAGCTCTCTGCTCTCAGAGCACCTGTAAGCAAGTCTAGAAGATTCCTATTGGAGTTGGCTCTCTGCAGCAAGGAATCTTGTAATAAGCTGCCAGTGCCATTAGAATACTAGAATTCCTCTGTTGGATTTTTTTTTGTTGGTTTTTTTGGGTTTTTTGGTGGGTTTTTTTGGGTCTTTTGTTGGGTTTTTTTGGTTTTTTTGTTTTGTTTTGTTTTTTGTTGTTGTTTTTTTTAAAGTTTTTAGGGATTTTTTAATTCTCTCACCTGAGGAAGAGTCAAAGAGGATGTTTGTCCTGCATCCACTATCAGACCCATCAGACATGGGAGGTGGAGGGCAGTGCCTTGAGCTGAGAGCAGGAGGGGACGGCGAGCAGGACCAAGGTCTGACAACCCCAATCTGTGTCACACCTTGGGTCCTGCTGGCTGCATCTGCCTTTGCTTGGGTGTAAAAAACATCTCCTGCAGCACTCAGGAGATTCATTCTTCAGGAGATATGTGCCTCACTCTGAGCTGCAGAGAGGAATCTCTTTGTTGCTGCCAAATCAGAGACCTCTGCCTGAATGTTGCAGTTTCTCCCTGCAAATTTTTTTTTTTTTTTTTTTTTTTTTTGAGAGAAGAGTCCAAATAGTCCAGTAGCTCAAATTTATGCATCTAAATAGCAAAATCCTGTTAGCTGAAGGGCAGCCAGTGGGTGAGGAGATGTTCTGTTTCCTCTGGATATGTTTGCACATATTTTTGCGGCATTAAATGCTAATAGAAGTGCTTATTATTATTCTAATAATCTCTTGCAGGGGTTGTTTTAGTTATTATATTTATCATCTTCATGGAATTAGGCAAAAAAAAAATAAAAACAGACCTTGCTCTCCTGCCTTCCTTCACCCCCATCCAAAAACATTTTCCTTTTAGCTCAACTTTTTCTGTAGATCCTATTTGCTATTTATACTTACCTCCACATTTTGGAGGAGTTTTTTAGGGCATATTTGCTGGACTGGAGACATAATTTCTCTATGCATTGAGCTTGCTTCTGCCTACTACAAAGAAAAGAAGTTTCCAAATATTCCGAAAGTAGATTATTTCATGTTTGGTCCTGTTTCTAAACACTACAAGTGCAAGAAAACCAATTTGATGGTAGAGCCAGGGACAGAGTCTATTGAGGTAAAGGATTTTAGAATGAGTGAGTGACTTTAAATGGATGGAGGAACAAAGAGTGTCAGACACTGTATGAGTCTATAAGTTCAATATGATGATGCTAAATGATGCAGAGGGAGTATTTAGTTGGTCAGATGCAGGTGAGTTTATTTCATTATGAAAGATAAAATTCACTTTCTGGTCCTTGAAGACCACACTGAACCATGAAACCCAGTTGCAGCTCCCAGGGCTGGACACTTCATTCACCTGCTTGCTTAGGACTTGGATATATAATTGGTGGAGTTTTGCTTTTGCAAAATTACAGTGGCCCAAGTCACACCATCCTCCTTTGCTTGGCAGGACGCTTCAAGATCTCCATAAAAATGTGAATTTGACGCAGGCCGCGGAGAGCCCCGGAGCAATGCTGCCCATGCCGGCTTCCCAGCGTGGGGCATCGCTCAGAACCAGGGATAACAGGGGGCAGGAGGCGCAGATCCTCGCTGGAAGCTCCCTGCCGCCCTCCCAGCCCTCAAACAGCTTCACACCAAACCAAGCCCTGCTCCTTCTCCCTGCTCGCCTCACCCTCATTGTTCCTCTGTGCCCTGAGGCATCACTAAGGAGCTCAGGGTGTTCCTTTCTGCCCACAAATCCTCTGAATCCCTCAGCAGCCTCTCTGCGGCCCAGCCTGGCTTCCTCCTGGCCTGGCTGATCCTGCGAGCAAACAAAAGCCACCTGCCAAGCAAGCACATCCTGCTCAGGGGTCCTCCTCATCCTGGAGCTTTGTCTCCTCAATCCCATCCCCTGTGCTTCTTTAGATGCCTGCATTGATACCTGGCTCCCTTTTGTTCTGGCTCCGGGAAAATTCCACAGCCTGGAGCCTGCCCTCAGCGCGGGCTTAGCGGGGCCTCATCCTTCCCGTCGGAATTACCGATGCTCCCGCACAAATGGAAGATGTTTAAGTTAATGATCTCCCATTGTTAACCATGTGTCACCACCCCCCAATGTGCAATCTCGGTTTAAAACTGTGGTGAAAACACGGCCGAGAGGGATAATTGGCGACTTTCGGGGCTGGGCTTCCAGTCTGTCAAAGAAAGTCCTGCATTTTCAAGCAGAATTAATAAAAACCTCGAGCCATTTCCAGATACGCAGCTATGCCAGTAGACTCCGGTTTACATTTGACTTCAGAGGTTTTCTGATTTGACTAAAGGTCACACAGTTAAGTTAATAGCTAATAATCCATATATGTAGTTTAAAAGAGGCTTTTAACAAATACCTAGATGAAGATGATAAAGCATCTTCAAGAAAGTTAATTAGGTCTCTGTCTTCAAAGCTGATTTTCTAGTATTTTGGTGTATCATCGCTGGAAAGTGTCTTGGAAACCCCTTCGTATCTTCCATAGCTAAATAAATATTATGGCTTTCAAAAGCTATTTGAGGCTGAGATAACCAAGATGAATTTGGAGTGCACCTTGGAATTTACTTATTAAATCTCATCAAGTTCCCTTCTCTCTACTGAGCTCAGTTCATTCCTTCATGTCTTTTAAATGTTTTCCCTTTTTTTTTTTTCTTTCTTCCTAAATTAATCTTTTGGACAAACTTTTGGAGCGCGAATGATTCAAAATCCCCACCGTGAGTTTTTCAAAATTGCACAGCGTTGCTCAAATGATGCTTTCATTGAAGTAAGTGGTAAAAAAAACGCCAAGCAGTTTCAAGAGAAGCCAGCACAAGAGTCCTTATGAAAATGCCACCTTTATTACTTTAAAAAGGAGGGGAAGTTTGAAAGGACTAACTGAGGAAATTCAATGCCCAAATCCCATTGTAATTCAATAGGAATGGGGCGCCAAATTCCCTTAGGCTGCTTTGCAAATTCTCTCCCAACAATGGGTGGCAATCCACTGCCATTATGAGCCTCCCTTTCTGCGGTGTCACAGGGTCAAGGTGATCGCTGGGTGGTGTTACCTGGCCCACGGCTGAAACAATGCCGTGGAAATGTGGTGTTTTCACCCAGAAACAAATTCATCTGGGCGAGCCCAGACCCAGCTGGAGGCTGCGGATGGGTGGTTGCGTTTTGGAGGGTCATTGGGTATCTCCAGCATGATTCAACCTCTGAGCCCTGGAGAGAGAAACGGGACAAGGAACATGCAGGCAAGATCACAAAGACTTGGAGCATTTGTTTAAGGAGTCACCCCAAAGATCAAGTACTGTTTTTTGAGGTTGTTTTCCAGATGGAGTAAAGGCAGTACTGCAGCTCCTTCCTCTGCCACCCCTCCCTGGGGTACCCGGGCCAAGAGGTGCCAAACCCTCCTCTCTGCTTGCCACGGGATGGAAAAGCATTCCTGCTTTTTGCAGAGGTTTGGGAAGCAGCATCCAGGAGTGGCAGAGCCTCCACCCTATGCTCAGAGCTCCCACAGCACCAAGAGCCCAGCTCTTGGCCCCAAGGTGCCTGCAGTGAACTCTTCATTTCCAGCCTGGTGCTCCAGCTCCCTCTAATGCTCTGCCTGCGTGTGAGAATGTTCACCCACAAGAGCAGAGGGGTGCAAACAAGTCCTTTGGGGCCAACAATGTCACCCAGGTTTATGAATTCGAACATGAAGTTTTAATTTCTCCAATGGAAAAAAGGGCAACAATGGTTCCCACACAAGAAATCCATTTTTACCCAGGCAATTTTTACCCAGGTTTGTTAATTCTTCTTTCCTCTTCAAAAGGAGAGCCCTGCCCCAAAAATTAAAATAAAACCATGTTCAGCACTTTCAGCCATTGCTAATATTGGTCATGGGTTGGACCAAGAGGTTATAGGGTTGCTTTCACTGTGTGGATTTATTCCATATACCTTTAGCCTCCTAGAAGTTTGGGGTTTTGTTTCATATACAAGACAGAAGAAGTGTTTTGTTTTGATAACTCAACTTTTTAACCAGTTACATAATTTTTTATATTTAGATGAACTCCCTTCTTTTCAGCTCAAAGCCACCTACCAGAGAGCAGGGAAAACAACCCAAGAGCACTGTGAGAGAACATTTATTTCAAGTGGACTCATCCAGTTCCCTTCAGAGCCGTGTTCCTCATGCCTAAATTATATCTTGTGGTGCTGTTTTTAGCAGGCAGGTTCTTAGATTGTGTAGGATTTGGGTTTATTGACGGAGCCAGCCAGTCTGCAGGCACTGTTTCTTAAACAGTTTTCAGAGGGGAAAAAAAGAGATTTCCAGTCTGTTGGTATTATCTACAGCAAGGCAGGCTGCTGTCACATGTAAGGAGGAGTGCGCACTGTGCATCACAGGGGCATGGTTTCCCTTTGGCAGTGAGAGTTCAGGGGAGGTCCCAGAGAGCACCCAGGAAAACCCACAGAGTTGACAACGTCTTGATTGAGGGCAGGTTTGTTGCTTGTGTTTCAATTATTTATAGTTCAGGTTTCCTGAAAGTAAATATGCAAGCTCTTATGATACCACAATAATCTCCTCTATGTATACATATATATATATATATATATATATATACACACACACACACACACACATATATATATACATTTTATATATATAAAATATAGGTTATAATAATATAGGTTATAATAATATTATTATCTAGAAATAATTATATATATATATTTATATATAATAATACCACAATAATCTCCTCTATGTGTGTATATATATATATACACATATATATGTATTCAGATATATGTATACATATATATATAAAAATATAATGAATATATATATACACACATATATATGCATATATAGATATACATATATATATTTATATATATAAAATATAGATTATAATAATATCATTATCTAGAAATAAATAAATAAATAAATAAATAAATAAATAAATAAATAAATAAATGTAGATATATATTTAAAAAATCAAATTACTCATGCTGTACTTGCTGTGGTAACTCTGATGAGGAGCCACTTCTGAAGTCTAAGTCAAGATAACTGAAGTCACACTGAAGTGGTGTGTGGAAGATGTTATCAGGGCTTGCTTCTGAGGACAGGCTATAATTCTGAGTACTGCAGGTTTTTTAGGTGGGCACATCACAGCTCAGAGAGGATCCCATATCTGAGCTAATTTAATGTCACACAAAACGAGAACCAAGGACAGCCGTACGTGTTTTTCTCTGTAACAGCTGCTTGCAAACAAATATTTGAGGCTCATTCTTCCTCCTAGCACTTAGGAGGTGGGCAGAAGTCTTAATTCCTCTCTTTGGTTTTGTTTCTGAAAGAATATTTTTCTAGAGTGAGTAAGACCACCTCCCAGTAGTTGCTTTCCTTTTTGTCCTCGGGCTATTAAGAGCTTCTGTGCGTGCAGCTATTCCAAATGAACTCCATGCAGGAATGTTTTTCTTAAGAATAAGCACTCATTTTCGTAGGTTGCTCTAGCCCAGTTTGAGACCAGCAAGGCATTCCCGACAGTGAAATCCAGGAAATCAGTGCCTGAGAGGCCAATCCCTCACCCTCTGCTTTCCAAACACAGGGAGCAAGGAGTGGCTGCCACAGAGATGCTCATCTTCCAGAGAGTCCCCCTGCCCACAGCACAGAAGGCTCCAGGTGGTCAAAAAAACAAATAAATGCCCAAAAGAAAAAAGAAAAACCCAAACCCCAAAAAACAAACAAGCAAAAAACCCCCCAAAACAACAACAAAAAAGAACCCAAAACCAATCCAAACCAAACCTACCAACCAACCAACAAAAAAAACCGAACCAAAAAATGCCCAAAAAAACAATCAAAAAACCCAACAAAAATCCCTAACAAAACCCCCAAAAAACTCCCCCAAACCAACCAAAAAGCCCCAAACCCCCAAAACTAAAAACTAAACAAAACAAAAAATAAAACAAGCAAACCCCACAACACTCCCCCTCAAAACAAAACAAAAACCAAAACACAAACAAAGAAACAAACAAAACCTAAAAACCCAACACCACAAGAACCAAACTGGACCAAACCAAAAAAAAAAAAAAAAAAACCAAAAAAAAACCCTAAAAAACCCCACCACCACCAACAAAAAAAACCCCTAAACCACTCAAAATTCCCAGTCTGGCAATCATTGAGCATCAGGACCTTGGCAAATTACACCAAGCAACTTTTTCCCCTATAGGCAGCTGCTAAAGGGTGCATTCTTCCCCAAAGGTGGAGCCACAAGGAGACACAAAGGAAAGAGGTCTGCCAGTGGGTGAGTGTGGCTTCTCCCACATTTTTATTGGTAAGCTTTCCTGGAAAATCTGTGATCATGCCCCAAGAGTCGATCAAGCAGGTGTTTAATCAAAATAACCCACATGAATTGGGCTGTCCTTCTACCTGTGCTTTCTACCAGCTCCCACAGAGATGCTAAGGGCATCTTTTATTAACTCCTTCAGTGCTTTGCAGTCAGTGAGCCACAGAGACTTGCTGAAATGAACATGTCAGTGATTAATTAGTGGTAATCACATACCATCCTTTCAGACATTTTTGATTTTGCATAGACTGACAGCTGTATACATATATTGTTATATTGTGCTTTGTATTTATGTTATTCACCAGTGATGCCAAAGAGAATATGAAAAAATGCTTCAAGTAATTCAAAACTGAATCTAAGGCTCTCAATTGATCCGTTTATGCCATTTGAGGACAAGCAAGCAAAATCCTGATGAGAGTGAAGTGTACATTTATTAATTTTTTATTTTTTTTGGGTGGGGGGGATACAGTTCTTCATAAATGAATCCCTGCTGGTGGTGCATAGTCAGTTTCTTTCCTTTGTTTTTCCTTTTTGACGCCACATAGATTCTAAAATACCATTATCCTAGTAAGGCTGCATTCTGGACAAGGACCACTGCAATTTCCAATCAGCGGCGTCACGAGACACTTCCTATCAGCAGAATCACCAGGCTTATTGAAAGTGTCATATGTTTTAAAATATTGCTCGCCCACACTGGCCTTGACTTGTTCTGTTTTTTCTGCTATCAGTAATCTCTGAAGGTCTTTTCACAGTGCTGCAGTCTGTTGGAGTAGATACACCAAGCATTTCTCCTCTGAACAGACTGGGTAATTAACCTTTCATAAGTGTCCTCCCAGAAGGCTTCCTTGTCCTTCTCCATGGCCACTCAAACACCCAGACAAAACAGAAATTCCCTGTTTTCCGAGGGCTCAGCAATATGGTTTTCTGCAGGGAGGCTGAGAGAAGGAGCTGAAGTGCATATGGAAACCAGGATGTCCAAATATCCTGGGCGTAAGCTGGGAGTTTCCACTGCTACTATCAAGCAGAAAACCTCTGTGATCAGAGCTTTCAGTGAGAGCACTGGCAAGGCTGGAAGGTTCTCTTAATCATCCTTTGTCCTTGGCAATTTGTTTATTTGTGCTTTGCACATGGGTATTGCAGCACACAAGGGCAAGCACAGTCACTTGTTTCACTTCTTTCACCTCAGGGGATTCAGGGAGTCTATCCCAACAGGTTCTCCTTTAAATCCACAACCTGAATTGCACATTACCTGTTCAGACAGAAGAAACTAGCAAATTCCCTAACCAGTCATTTCCCTGATATCCTCCCCCATATTTCTCCTCTAATTTTGTCATGCTTCACATCCCTCTCACTCAGTTTTGCTTTTTGCCTGCTCTGCCATGTAGAAGAAAGTATCAGGAACTGGTGGAAGGTGACAGACTTGCAGGCTTGCCTACCTGCTCTTGGCTGAAATTGTCATGATGCTGCTTTCCTCCCGTGTGTCTGTGCCTCCTGCTTCCCTTAATATATTTATTTTGCTGCTCATGGCAAATTTCCACCTTGTTTGGGCACAGGGAAGAGGGGAAGGAATCCCAGAGGTTATTCCCTTCCTTCCTCAGAAACAGGAGACTTCGTTCAAGGGCTGCTTTGCTGCTTTGCCAAGTAAAGCCTTAAATGCACCTCTTTTCTTCTCCTGCCCACCAGCTTGCAAAAAGTCCTTCCCTCTCTTTTTTTTTTTTTGTCCCCATATGCCAGGAGCTACTTGCAAAAAACTGAACAGCTCCAACAGGGAAAAAAAAAAAAAATAAATCAAGGCTGTGATTTGATGTACACTGGCTTCTTCCAAAAAGGACAATTTGTTCATAGTTCGTCCTTTACCTCTCACTCCTGCCCACTCAGTCAAGTTTGTTACAGCTGAACTGAAAGAGGAAAATTATCTTGTTTTAAAACGCCCTTGTTTTGGTTTGGTTTTCGAGGGTGCTTTTGTGTGTTTTGTTTTGTTTGTTTTACCCTTAAGCCTGCAAGCAGTTGTAATAACACAACTGGGCAAGCAGCGAGAAGAGAAGAGCAGAAAGATGGGTGAGAGTCATGCCAGAGCTGCAAATGGACAAAAAGTTCACTGAGCTGTGGCTCTAGGCAGCCCCACCTCAAACACCCCATGGTTCTGGGGAGAGACAATTGTCCAAAAGGTTTACAGAAGAAAGTAAAATCATTAATTAATCCATTAGTTCCTCCTGAGTCTAAGCCCCCCCGCTTAAAAAACCCAAAATATCTCAAATGGAAAACAAACTAACAATCCTTTCTTAGGTTGGGAGAAATATGACAGACACTCTGAAATTTCAGATAGCATGTTTTGGATTGAATAAAAAGTTCTGTGCAATCTGGAGAAGTCTGTATTTTTTTTTTTCATCCTCTCTGGAGTTTTTGAAAGGCAGCTATGTTATCAAACAGATATGCTACTCTGTGCTCAGCAAGCCTGCATGCCCTGAACTGCTCCAGGTCCCCTCAAATGGAGTGCAGAAGCAGAGTGGAAATTATTGGCTCAATGAACATCACTCGGGTCAGATCTGACATCCACCTGTGTCAGAGAAGTCTAACGTTACAAAGCTGGAGCAGAATCCTGGCAGTCTGAGGCTTTGAATTAACCAAAATGCATCCAGAACGACCAGCCCACAGTGCTAACACACAAACATAACGAAAAATTTTTTTTTGCCTTCCAAAGGAGCACAGCTGTGATTAGAAGGAAATGGCATTTCATGAGCTATTCACCTGAATCCATGGGCATTCCCTGCACTGCTTCCCAAAGCAGGAACATCCCCCCAGCAGGATCAATGCTTTGTAGTTTTATCCCAAATTCTGACAGCCAGTAAGGAAACTGACTTTTCACTAGATGTAGGAAAAGGTGGTTTTGGTCGTGTTGGGTCATTCCTTACTTCTTGTAAAGTTGTTTAGCTCAGAGGTGTTTTGTTGTGTTTTTTATATTTGTTTTGTGTTCCGTTTGGTTTTGCCTTGAGATTTTTTTTTTTGTTATTTTGGTTGTTTGGGTTTGATTTGTATTTGTTTTAATTTTTTTTAATCACCAAAGAGATGAGCCTTAGTAATCAGGAAGCCTCCCTGCTTTTCTCTACAAAAACCCTAAATCACATACCCTGAACACCACTCTGTTCCAGGCTTTCCAAGGACTTTGCAAACACCTTATCTGCAGAAGCCTCTGGAGCCGTGCCCGAATGGGAGGCAAAGTGTAGTTTTTTAACACAGTTCTGGCTGCTCAGTGAAAACAGGATACTGCCTCTCTCCATCAGTGTTTTCCATGTCTTTCCTGGTGCTGCTGGCAGTGTGAAGTGCAGGTCATTCCCTTTCTCCCTTCCCGGTGGATTCCAGGGACAAAGAGCCCTGCTGCCCTTTACCAAGTGGGCTGCAAACGCCTTTATTTGGTTGAATAAATAGGTCTGTAGGGGCTACATTCAGGCACTGGGCAACTTCTTTTTTCTTTCCGTTTTTTTTCCTTTTTGATGGTTCAGAAATGTGTTCCTGGCTGTCTTTCTACCGTGAATTAAGAAACAGTTTAAGTTACTTTGCTCTGTGACACGGGGCACTTGGCAGTGATGATGCCTAGGAAAGAGAAATGATGGTATATATCAACATATCAACAGATATAGGAATATCTGCTATTACACATTTAAAATCCCAAGTGATTTGTTGCCTGCTTTCTCTGTGCCATCATCAGTGCTGGAGCACGATCATTAATTGTTGCAGAATTGGTGAAATCAAGATGCAAATCCAGGTGAGAACAGAATTTGCCAAGGAGCATTTTCCCTGATGTGAACTGCTCAGATATTTTTAGGTAGGGGCATCCCAAGCCCAACCATTTGTCTCTCGGCAGATGCTTCCCACATCAAAAGGATCCAGCTCGTGTTGGAGGCAGCGAAACCTCCCACCAGCACCCCTCCAAGCTGGCTCCGAGCCCATCATGAGACATTCCTCCTCTTCCACTTGGTTCTTTAATTCAGAATTGACAACCTAGGATGCAGATTTAAATCCAGCTACAGGAAAACTATTAATAAGCCCTTCAAATGCTGAGGATGAGAATTCTCAGCGAATTTAAAGCTGAGGGATGATTGCCAAGAAAACTTGGCTTTCACTCCCCTGTTGCTTTGATGCCCCTCGCTTTCAATTCTCACAGCCTAAGAAAACACTTTTTCCTTCCTCCCTGCTTTATCCCTAATCTCCCCAGGTATAAGCAGCGCAAGAGATGAAGCCCTCTTTCAACAGCTGCCCAAGAC
Organism: Melospiza melodia melodia; assembly: GCF_035770615.1. Taxonomy (NCBI): domain Eukaryota; kingdom Metazoa; phylum Chordata; class Aves; order Passeriformes; family Passerellidae; genus Melospiza; species Melospiza melodia. The sequence goes on along the minus strand of NC_086226.1, from coordinate 77,794,637 downwards.
TGCCTCTCCTCACTTGTCAGCCAATTCTTCCTGCCTTTTAATGATTTTGGCAGCGTCTTGCTCTCCACAGCTTGCTTCCCACCGCTCCTGCCAGCCTGGAGAGCGGGCTGGACCCGGGCTGGGGACAGGGCTGGCAGGGCAGAGCTGGTCCCAGGGCTGGCAGCCCCAGGTCATTTGGCAGAGGAGCTGCTGGTGGCTAGCAAGGCAGGGCGGCCCCCTTCCAAAAGCCACCTCTGCTTGGCTGTCCACCCTCCCCATAAAACCCACACAATCAGGCACGAGAAAAGAGATAGAGGGAAGTGCAGCGTGTAGGGGAAAGCTCTGATCCAGTTGTGCATTTGGCCTAGGGAATTTCAGGTGGCCAAAAATATTTACATCTAGGGTCACAGGAACATAAATTCAATTAATAATTTTGGCCCAATTAATAATTTTGACTTTTTGGGTGTGTTTTGTGTTGCAATATTGTGTTCCAGCAATTTGATTACATTTTGTGTGTGTGTATGTAGGTGTGGTTGTGTGTGTATGTGGGTTTTTTTTTAATTTGTTTTTGTTTTGGTGTCCCCTCCCCAAAACAAAAGGCTGAAATAATTTGTTTTGACAGTTTAGGAAGGAGAAGATGGTGGGTATTTTTTTTTGACTATCATTGAAAACATTTATCATCGACAACAGGGAGAAGGTAACCAGCCTAAAGATTTCTGAAATCAAAAAAGTTAAGCTAAAGCTTTTCTTCAAATCAAATATTCCGGACAGAAGCAGACTGAAATTTGTTTTTACAATTACTGTCTAGTACAAAAAAAAAAACCAACCTCTCAGAAAAAGCTACTGGATTTGAACCAGAGATTTCCCCCTCCAGTTTTTCACCCATTATATGAGAAGCTTTAGTAGCCAATGGGGTTCCCCAGTTTGGAGATCTTGCTGTGACCTCCAGACTTTCCAGGTTCCAGTGTCTGTACAACCAAGGGTTCAGGGGATGGCAGCCACTCTTCTTTTACAGCAGCCAGCCACCACGCAAGCACCAGCCTCGGGAGAGTCTGCACCCGGAGGACTCTCCCACAAAACCAAGCTATGGCCATGTCTTTTCCTAGGAAGAGATCATTATCTTCCTCCCCGTGCCTATGGCAAAACTTTCTTCATTCTCGATGGGAACAGGATTGCCCTGCCAACATTTCAGCAATCAACAGGGCCAGCTTGAAGTCGATTTTCTGGCACTGGTGGGGGAAGTTTCATAACCATGGGTTGCTGTAAGCTGCACTGAGGAGCGTCTTCCTCCCTGCCTTCCTCTTTGTCAGTTTTCTGAAGCAGCAGAGCTGCTGACGGGCACACCAGGGACAGGGCTGGCAATCGGTGGGAGATGCTGTTTCACTGGCAATTAGTGCCCAGGCGAGTGTGCATTTGTTTCTGCCTGCTTCCCATGAAATATCATGGATCCGAGTGTGCCATCAGGGCTGGAACCGTCAGCTGTGAAATCAGAAAACATACTGCAGGAATTCCAAGGCCACTGGGAGGATTCTCCTTTTTCTGTCCCTGTGAAATGGGACACGGGGCCAGTTGTGCAGCAGGACGGATCCGTCCTCCCTGGCTCCCAGGGAGGCTGGCTCCTTGGCAGGAGTTCTGCTGCTGGCACTGCTGAAAGCTTCAGTTTGACTGGGGCAAGCTGCTGAGCCTTCCCCTTCTGCTGCTCTCCTGCAGCTGATCTCTGATCCTGCTGAATCTCCCTCTGCTTCCTTCAGACACCTCCCATGGCACGGACCAGACTGCTTTCGAGCTGGGGAAATAATAAATACCTAGCTCACATGGAGAAGTTCAGGGCTAACCTATTCCTGCACTAAAAACACATCCTACCATCTTCTGGATCCAGCTATCCTGTTCTGTGCAAAGACTGAGCTCCAGCAAAGCACTTTAGCTCCTGAGTATTTGCCTCTCCCATGCTTTCAGTCATTTTCAGTGTCTTAAGAGTGCTTCTGGATCAGGGCCTGCTTTTCCTTAGCTAGCCCCTATCTCAGAACCTTTACTTATTTATTAGATACTAGATGAGTTTTCTTTGTAGCATCTTTTTTTTTTTTCCCTGCCTTGACTTCTTCATGATTTAATTCCAACTGGTTCTTCGGGTCTTAATTGCGATGATTTCAAGGGGTGACTGTGCACATCCATTTCACCAGGTGCTGCATCTGCTGCTGCTGCTGAAGGACAGACTGGAGCCAATCCCTGTAGTGCCCCTTTTTCTGAGTGATCTGAAATTATTTCTGAAAGGTCATTTGACACCTCATGCCAGGTGCTTGTGCATAGAAAGAGAATGTGTGTGCTCCCTGGGATGCTTCTTGGCCTTACCCTTCTCTTCCTCCCTGTCTTTTCTCTTCTGACCTCTCACAGAATCATTTCTTGGTTCAGGTTACCCACCAACTACTTTTCTATTCCTTTTTCACTCCTCTTCTTCTTTGGGTTTCACAACCATGGCCAAGCATAGCAAGGCCACAAATCCCATGATGTGGGGCACAGGGAAATGAGGGGGTTTCATTCAACACCACTCATGACAGTCAAATGCTGCTGTTGATCTGCTCCAGAGAGTGTTTATGGCCAATGAGAGGTCCTGGATGACAATTTGAGGGATCTAAAACACACAGAGGAAAAAAGAGGGGGAAAAAAATAAAGAAAGGTGAAGTTTTTGTCTGGTTTTTGTCCCAAGTCAATCTTTCTTTTGATTGCTCAGCTTTACAGCAGAACCCTGGAACTTGTAATTGTGGAGCTTGTATTTGTTGATCAAAATGTCACTAATATATTATATATATATATAATTCACTATAAATAAATCTGCATCTTTTTGCAAACCTATAAAGGAAAATATACCAAAACATTAAAAAAAAGGTTAAATATCCGTATCTCTTTATATTTGCAAGCCCTGAAAACATCCTACTATTGTACAGCTCTATGAATTATCACACAGACCTTATCATCTCACAGAGGAAATATATTCAGCTTTATGACTTTCCTTGCACCATATCTATGTTTATACTAACAATTTGAAAGCAGATTCAAATTGTCATTTCTTTCCTATATTTTTTTTCCTCTAAGTTTGGAAAGTTCTTTGAAAGTAGCTCTCAATCAATTTGAATATTTCTCAGGATGCAACACAAGGCCAGTAATGCTTTAAATGTGAGAGCATGCACAATACAGTTCTACATATATTTAAAATCTAAAATTATGCTTTTCCTTTTTCATGACATGGTGTTTTTTTGCATATATAGAAACTGACAGTTGTGAATGTTAAAAACCCGTTATTCATTCACAGAGTGAGCAATTGTGATCCCCAAATAGGCTTATAATTTTCTGAAAATAATATTTCTGAAAATATTCTTAGAGTTTCTTTCCAAATTCTTAAAGACTTCCACTTTTTCTCTCTAAACCATGATGACAACATTTTTGAAAAATATATTAATTTTTAATTTATTTTTCATATTTATGGAAGCACCATAATTTGAATCTTAGGCATTAAAAACTTCTCTAAAAATGTGGTGTTTGGAATTCTTTTTAAAGAAAAGAATTTATTCGCTAAGAATTATCTTTAAAATTATATATGACACCATTCCAACCACTTGCTTAAAAACTCAAAGAAATAATACATCTCTGCAAATTTTATTTTTTGCTGATTATTTCCTGATCTGCTTTGGCTTTTATGTGATGTAGGCATTTCATAATTAGGAGTTAGGACTTTTCTGCTGTGCATGGATGGTGCAGGAAAGTTCCCAGGATCACATTCCAGCTGTTTTGGAAGGAACCTCGAAACTGGTGTTACCTTCTAATAGAATTAATTATTACCCTTTATTTTGGCCTGATATCATTAACAGTAGAGCAGCACACAACGCTACAGTAGATGCCAATTTTCACCACAAGGGAGATCATTTATGTAACAAAATGCTTCGCCCATTACACTTCTGTTTAGGAGCAATACTTCCAATTTTAGTAACAAAATTTCCAATATTTGCTTTCACCTGTGGTCCCCATTCCCACTGAGGCAATCCAAATGCCTGATTAGATACAAAGGAACAAGTAAAAAGTGGGGTTGTCCTTTTCACATCCTTTCCCTGGTGGAAAATAAAGCCGACTGAAAAGGATGCTAAGGGATCATTCAAGATTTTTTTCCAACATGATACTGTATCAGTAATGTATTCGGGGCTCTTTTTGTTATTTTATATGTTCATCTTGAGGGTTGAGATGATCTTTTAAAAACATGAAAGTGTAGCAAATATAATATTCTACCATGCTTGCATTCCTTCCTAGCCTTAGGTCCTCCACGAAAATGAGCTGTGACATTTCATGATACATGTCTTAATTTTAACTTGGGAAAGGAAAAAAATGTTACTCAACAAATAAGAAAATAAATACAAAATCATCTCATAAATATTTTTTTCGAGGCCTGATGGAAAGGCATATCCTTTTGCTGGAGTAATGTTGCCTTTTCAGAGGTTTTTACTGGGAACTGTTTGAAGTATTAGAGTGTTCAGAGGGAAATATTTAGAGGGAAAATAAAAAAAGAGAACTAGTAAGCTGCAACTCCAGATGCTGTCTTTACAATGGTCAGATCATTGGCTGACAGAGATTTCATCAATCAGTGGCCCTTGCTGAGGATTTCTGGGGTTAAAATTTTTATATGCATTACTGTGGGTTTCTCCATATGAAGGGAAGGACCTGGGAAAACCATTCCAATTTATCTCTGCTCCAGCAAAAGGGGCCAATTATCAGCTGCAATACTTTGGAGAATTTCCTGTCTGGTAGTTCAGAAACTGCCAAAAGCAGGGCACAGAAGCCAGAAAGTACGCTCCTGTCATTGGCCCAAACAAACAAACAAAGATCCCCAACAGAAAATAACTCTCCCCGAAATAAAAATAGTTCTAAAAGATCAACAAAAACAAAAAATGGACCAGATTTTAAATGAGAGCCTGTGTTTTACATATCATGTGGCTAGACATAGTTTTTGGAAGCTGTCCAGCTCAACCCACTTTTCCCCACCATCTGTCAGCAGTGGGTTTGCTGACTGCAGGAGCTTGGAGGCAACAGCGCGAGAGGCGAGTGTTAGACAATCGAGTTTAAACATGACAAGAGCAGGGAAATTCAAAGGCCTGATGATGTAATGTGCTAGCACTTGGCTGTTGTGAGAAAAAGAGGAGGAGCAGCATGGCACAGGGAAATAAGTTTGGTCACCTTTAGCCCGGATTCTCTGGCTCTCATCAGCATGCGCCGAGACCCCGGCGTGATTGAACTTGCAGTGGGGAAGTGTTTAATTCACGTGGGCCAAGGAGATGTGGGATGGTGATTTAGTTGTCGGATTGTGGTGCCAGCTTTGGGCCTGCTGACAAAACCAGTCACGTTCTAGAGAAGCTGTAGATTTCTGGGCTCGTGAGGTGAGCCACAAAAGCGAGGAGATGATGACCAGAAGATGAGCTGGCTGTGAGTTTTATGCCCTTTGTCCATTGCAAGAAGAGCTGAGACTTCCAGCACCCTTCCACTGGTCCCATTTGTAGACAAGCATCTCTACCAAATGCCTTTTCCTCCCACATTTGCTGTGGGTCAACAGCAAAGACCAAAACAGTAATAGTCTGCTCTAGATTCCCTTAAGTGTGTGTGCCAGCTCACCAGAATGAAGCTGGGTAAGGAAGGGACACTCTGGCCCACAGAAGGCTGTTCTCAGAGATTTAATTGGAAGCCAAGACTCTGAGCAGTGCTTAGAAGGTTCTGCTGTACTCCAAACAGGAGTTTTCCTTGAGGAAACAGATCCATTCTCCAGGTGAAACAAGATTATGGTGCAATAAAATGACCCTTGCAAAGTGGGAAAATACGTGTATCTCAAAGTCCAGCCTTGACTGAAATGATATTTATTTCCCAAAAATTCCCTCCTGAAAGGAATGTGATCAGAACCAAAAGTTAAATCTGCTGTATGCATGATAAAGGAGCATATTCAGATACTGGAGACTGTGAGGTGGGGAAAATGCGTGCTACCAACAGAAGGATACACATAGTGCTTGAGGTGGTAATTGCAGCATTGGGTCTCATTTTTGTCACTGTAAAAGCTTCCTTGAGAAATGTGCTTCTCATCTGGCCTTGGGCAGGCAAAGGGATTTCTCCAGCTTTCTTTGAACAGGGCTGTGTTGGAAAAAGCTCAGTCCAGCCTAGTTAAACTGCCTGCTAAAATTACAGCCAGTTGGGGAGCTGGCTATTAAAAAATCTTGAATGAGCTGCGTTTCCTCCTGATGCTCATTGCCTTGTCTGCTGGGAGAGCCTGTGCTTGGTCCAGCAGGCAGCTCTCCATTTGTTTTCCCCTCTCTCACCCAGGCTGCTCTGGCTTCATCCCAAACTTGCCAGTGCCTCACACGCATCTGATGCTCAGCTCTGGATCCATCACATCTGCCAGCTTCACTTTTGGCATTCAGTGGGCGAAGCCCTGCTTTTAAGGGTTTTTTTCCTGTGTTTTACAGGGAAGAGATGCCGCACATGGGGGTCTCTGTGTCCCACTGTGCCACCAGAGCCCATTCCTCTGAGGGAAAGCAGGGATGACGACTTTGGGTGGTTTTTTTCTTGGCAGAAGAAACCATCTGTAGGTTTTAATTGAACTGCCTGTGGATTTGCACCATTTGGGCACGACAGCAGAGTCCAGCCCTGGAAGCCACAGACTACCAGTAGTCTTCTGAGTGAAGTATGAGTAAGGGAATGGATCAGCACCTGTGGACTGATTATAGATTTTGATGTGGTGCCATGGCCAGGATCCATGCCAGTAAGAATCCTTATAAAATGTGTGGACAAAATTTACTGCATACCCGCCGTAATCAGTTTTAAAATCACAATGTTTTTCTCGGTTTTCATTGATCTTTTTTTTTCCTTTCTGTTTTTGTCTTAAGAAAATGGTAGGAGTGCAATTTCATTTTTAGATCAAAGTTATAAACCCTCAAGAATCCATCTGAAACTTATAAATGCTCAGTTTTGTTTTACATTGAGATAATTAAAAAATACCAAACTATATATGTATTTTAATTGGGATTTGAAGAATGACTCCCAGCCACATACCTTGTAAACTAAGTTTCATTGAGCAATAAAGCTTGGTTAAAGCAACTTTTGAAAAAGGTTTTTTTTTTTTTAATTAAATGAAATACTTACAAACTGGTGAATATTGTAATCAGGTAGAAATTGCTGCCTGAGGAGGGAAAAAACACTCTATTTGAAAAAAAAGAGTGAAAGTTCTTTGTTTCCATTAATACATGTTCCTATTTTGTCATAACCTACAAAAGTCACCATGACAAGTGACTAAAACAGAGAAAAGTGGTTTCACTGTTGAATTCTAACAGTTCTAAATCCCAAAATAACTGCGCTGGGTTGCCTCTGGGCATGTTCATACAGCAGGTAGGATGGCTCTTCTGAGGAAACCTTGTTCTGGAAGCCTCCCTCAGCATTTTGAGGGAGGTGTAATCACTGTGCCTCTGCTGTCACCCAGCAGCAAACCACTTGCCAGGGTCTTAAAGGGGTTCTGAAATGATGAGGAAAGGACGCTTGCCCTGGCGTCAGACCAATTTCCCTGTGAATGTAACCCAAAATATGGGCGGTGCCAGCACTCTGGTGAGGCTGGACAACGAGCAGCAGTGAGTCTGGATCAGGTTGGAGCGAGTGGAAATGAAGTGGATGGATCTGCCTGCCCTAAGCTGGGCTACAGCCACACCTGAGCATCACCTGAGCCTCCCCTCGCACAGCTGGACCTGCACAGAACTGACCCTGGACACAGCTCCTGCTGCCCAGTGCAGATCCCCCGGGGCTCTCAGCCTTTTTTTGTGGTGCAGTTCCTCTGTCTGGAGCCCAGTGAACAATTCCCTCTGACAAAGAACCCCATGAACACAGTCAGCTGGCTGAGACCAAGTTGTGCAACTTCACCGCGGCGTTGTGCACATCTGCGCTGTGCTTTACAACTCAAGAGAGGCTCAAACAACTGTTGTCTCCTCTCCCATCGAGCTTCCAGCCCCCACCAAATTATCCTTAACGTGACATATCCTGCACAAAACTGCTGAGCTCCCTGAGACCTGGAATATGTCCAAGTATCATTTCATTGTAAAGCCACAGACAGAGACGTGGAAGATTCATGCACAGATTTCTAAACCATGCCCTGCTTAGGGGGCAGAAGAAAAACCTTGTTGCTTGCTGGAAGTCAAGCCAGAACACTCATCGTTTTTGCTATTTATTTCCAGGATTTTCAACCTTTTGAATTTTAATCCCTTCCATTTATTTTTTAAAAGCATAATCACAGCTTGCGTATATGATCATAAAACCCAATAAATCTGGGGAAATGCCCAAGAAGCCAACAGAGGAATATCAGCTTGTATCTCTCAGGAATCCTTAATTGCAACTCTTATGAGGTTTGCAAGGCCTGCTGTTTCATTGCAATCATTATGAAGCCAGCTGAGGCTTGCTTAAAACTACCTTGAGTGGTGGATTAATCTAGACTAATAAAGAGTTTTCACACAATCATTAATGTCTGTTGTGGAAAAAAAAAAAAATCCTTTTTTCCCTGGTTGTGAAAAACTAAGTGAATAAAAATACTTATATTTTGTTCCTAGAGAGTGGGCAAAAGGGGAGTAAGGTACAAAGGTTAGCAAACATTAAAAAATAAAGAAAAAATTGCTCAAAAATTAATGCAAAGTACTGTTATAATGTGCAAAAATGTGAAGAACAAAAGCAAGTTGGCCGTTCTAGAACCTTCAGATGTTCTGTGGGTAGAGTGGTGAGCCAGTGACAAAGAAAGAGAAACTTAACTAGCCATCACCATAAGGCCAAACAAATGTTTCTGATGGATGCTGTATGTGTAATTTAGAAATGCTGCTCACTGGACACTCTGTGCCTTCGCCCAGCTGGCTCTTTGGAGCTCTAAGCCCAACTCTGACCACAGGGATTTGATTCACTGAGAATTCCTCCAGGCTGCAGACCCTGTGCTGTTGTCACTTGTGAGCACAGACAGCAAGAGGAAGAGTTATTCTGTTTCTCTGGTTACACCACACCTTCAAAGGATGAGGGGTAAACCAAAACAACCTGCTCGGTGTCAGCATGCCTGTGTCCATTTGGGAGCTTTTCTGGGGCAATGATAGGAATGAAAGGGAGTAACTTTATCTGCTGAAGCACTGTGGAGGAGATGAGGTGTTTGTAGGAGAGTGGTAAAAGAGAATAAGGCAGGTTAGGTAGCAAGTTTCAGATGAAAGCGGTTAAATGAGAATTGTTGGGTGGCTTTTGCACAGCTTGCACCAGAAGTTTGGAATCCTGACCAGTGTTCCAGTCTCTCTCTACATCAAGAAAATTTACAGCAATCTGCACATCTCTTACTTTTTTCACAAGTAGCACCCTCAGTAAAATGTTGACCTCATCTGAGCCACTGCACTTCTTCCAGTGCATCTTCTGCAGTGCAAAGCATAACCAGAACTCAGTCATGCTCTCTGGATCTGGCTGGGGAAAGACCAAATGAACAGCCTGCAAACCAACCACTGAACTGTGTCATCTTCCCTTTCAGGTTATTGCATCCCAAGGGTTTTTTATTTTTGCTGCTGGTAGATGCAGAAGGCCCTGCTCCAGTTGCTCTGCAGTGCTTTAATCCCAGCACTGCTGTGCTTTGGGGAAGTGCTCCTGTGGCTGCATTAATTAGTGACTTAAAAGTCTTCTCAGAAGGCTCAGAGAGACTGAGAGGAAGTGAGACAACTGCTCCAGCACAAAAAAAAAAACAAAAAACAAAACAAAAAAACAAACAAAAAAAAAAATTACAGAAATTAAAGGTCCAAAGAAAACACTTAGAAATTGAAAGCTCTGTCGCCTCGGTGCTCAGGAGGAGGTCAGTGCTCTGTGGCCAGCATTAAATGCAGAGCCAGGCAATCTCAGCATCTTTCCTATCTCTGTCCTTAGATGAAGATCTTGGTGCTGGATTCTCTCATGATAAATCCAGGGATGAACTCAGTGGGAATCAGCTGTGGTTAGGGTTTGATGGTGATGCTGGTATAAATAACATCAAAAGCATGCATTGGCACAGCATTTGTCAAGAGATCTAGGCAATTGTGAGTATGTCTTTAAAAACACCAGAGGTTGAAATTTTCAAAGATCCCTCCTTTGCTGGCTGCATAAACACATACAAATGCCACAGTGGCACGCTGGTGTTTAGTCCATGAGCAGACATGACAAATGCTGGGGGAAAAAGTTGCAAATAATTTAGGGCCACTCCAAAAATACAGATTCGTGTTGTTGACCAACCTGTTCTTCCAGGTGTGGCAGTTTTGTGTGTTTTCCTGGTTGCCTTGATGAGCAGTGCAAACTCAAATGCAGCTGCATGAAAACCTCCTGGATGTCCTGCTGAGGACAGGGAGCCCTGGAGACTGCTCAGGCTGATTTGCCACAGCAGCAGTGAGGTGGATTTGGTTTTCAGGTGGTTGTTACAGTCCGAATGGGATGACAGTGCTGTCTCATATGGATTTATGCTGTTACTGTAAATAAACCTGGGGGGTGAGGCACATTTTTGACCTGCTCTGACTGGTGCTTTCTGATGGCTGCTAAACTCTGCTAATCAAAGGCGACATCAGCACTGTGCTAACTGGGGCCAGAACATTCCAGAAAAAAAAACAAACAAAAAAAACCCCAAACAAAGACAAGACATATAAAATACATTCTAACACATCATACCAAATATATCCAATATACACTGTGTCACATTAATTCACTACCACGCATATTCACTGCAAGACTAATGATCTTGAAAGAGATTAAGATCTTATTTCTTTCTTCTCATTTGAGTTTATCAATAAATCCTCTTCTGGTCAGTGAAAGCAGCTGTGCAGTGGTGGCATTGGAGAGCAGCAGGGGAGGCCAGGTGGAAAAGCCACAGCAGGAACATGGCCTTGTGTGGGCTGCAAGGTGTGGCTGGGGTGTGTATTCTATCACCATCTGTTGGAGGTGTGGCTGTATTATCTTCTGTTAATTGGGCAGTTTTCTTCATTTCTTCCACAACCCACCGTCCCTCCAGGAGGTGTTTTCTGTTCATGGGCCATTAATTATTAATTATCTTCTGTTAATGTGCCATTGAGTGCCACAGCATGACTGATAAAATTACATCATCCCACATTGTGAGAAGCTCTGCCCAGAGGGAGAAGCCAAACATTCCTAACTGGATAGAAGCTGAGATTTTGGGACACCAGGACAGCCTTTTCCCCTGGATTCCCAGAGAAGCAGCTGCCTTTTCCACTGGATTCCCAGAAGAAGACCAGGCCATCATCACCACCACTGGATCTTCAGAGGAAGACCACACCCTTCTACAGGATCACTGCTTCAACAGAACCACATCTGCCTCTCCAGGAGGATGGCAGCCACCATTTCAATTGGATTGCTACCAGTCCCCTGATCAACAGGGTGTCTGTTGGAATGTTGGAGGACATCAGACAGATGATGGACTTTGGACCTGGTTAACATCAGAGATTTGATAACGGGATGCCTTGGCAAAAGCAAATGGAACTTTGAAAATTAGACCTAGATTGCCAGAAGATGAAATCAAACGGATTTACTGGAAAAAGAAAATCCCATTAAACTCTGCAAGCAAGAGATGTTGATATATGCATAACTTTGTGTATGTGATTTTAACCCAATCATTGTAGTGCACATTACTTGTCTCCCTGAAATAGTATATAAGCACTTGTATCCCACAATAAAGTTCTGATTCTGATCACCGAAGCAGTCTTTCCCATGTCTCTCCATCCCTCACAGGTGTCAGGTGGTATTCTGACTCTGTCAGTGTTGTTTTGTATTACTGCATTGTTTATTTTACTTTGACTTTCTTCCCCAATAAAGAACTGTTATTCCTGCTCCTGAGAGTCCCTTAATTTCAAAATTATAATAATTTGGAGGAAGTGGGTTTACATTTTTCCATTTCAAGGGAAATGGAAAATGCCTTCCTGCCTTCCTTAGCAGACACCTGTCTTTTCAAACCAGGACAGGCCTTCATCACTCACAGGACATGCACCAGCCATGATCCTCTGGCCTTGCCTTCCAGCCACATCTCTTCTTCTCAGAGCCCTTCTTGGTCTGTGTCGGTGTGATTGGTGCCCTCTTGGCTATCTCAACAACTTCGAGGTTTCCACCACCTTAAATGACAGCATGAGAGGAATTTTGAAGTCTGAGGGGGAAGTTTGTGCTGTGGTGCTCAGTGGGAGATGTATGGCTATCAAATCTATGTGCTTTTGTGTTCCTTGCCTGGAAAAAGGCTTCACTTTGGCCATATCCACTAAGAGCACTGTAAACAGCCACAGGCTTGCACGGGGCCGAGCTTTATGAAGCCTGTGAGACATCAAGAAAGTATGTACACAGCACTGTGCCTGAGATAATAACGCAGTGCAGGGCACAAATGACCATGGGGGTAACTGATTTCCAGTTGAGGCAGGGGGAGCTGAGATCTGGTCAGCCATGCACTGTGCATATGGTTTCATCTTCTGTGCTTTGGGGCAGCCTAAACAAACCATCAGGGGCTGAAAAGGCAGAAGGGAGAGAGCTACAGCCCTGTGCAGGGCCTTGATGAGATATTTTGCCCTGTTTACCTCTATTTTTTGCCCTGCTCCTGTTTCTATCAGCATAAAGGAGAGGAGGATCATGACTTTCCTTTCAGAGTTTTTAAAGCCTGAGGAAAGACAAGCAGAAGAGTGGAAAGAAGGAAGATTTTGGATAAAGAAGGGGGTGGGAGAGAAGCTAAAAGCATCTGGGTTGCTGTGTATGCAGAGGAACCAGATGAGGAGTGGTGGGGCACAGTCAGAGTGAAAGCTGGCAGCAGCACAGCTCCTGTTGAAGAGGAGGAGAGGGCAGCCCAGCAGCACTCCCTGCTCCATTTAAATGTCAGCAAGGTAGCTTCCACCAAAAGAATGCCTCCTGAGGGGGGAGAAAACAAGCAGAGTGTCAGGACCAGCTGGCAGCTTGAGAAAAAACAACCGTGCAGCTGAACAGCACCACTGGGAGCACTGGGCGGCTGCCCCGGCCTCCTCATCCTCACTATTCAAGGCCTGTCAAAAGAATAATAAAAGGTGCTATAAAGAGAAGACAAATCTCAGGCAGGCAGAGCAGCAGTGGGACTAGGCAGGAGGAGCAGGCAGGGCTGGACTCCTGCAGCTGTGTGAGCATTTTAGGGCCTTGAAGAGGTGGCTGGCTTTGGGGACATGCTTTCTGTCTCCAGAGGTGACAGGGCCTGCCCATGACCTCGCACCACGCGGGGGTCAGGCCCTTCTGCTGATCAAAAATGCATGAGGCTTGGTCTGTCCCTTTGTTTTCCTGGTGGTTTTCATCTGCCAGAGTGCTAAAGAAATGCTGGAGGATGGGGCTGTGCCTGTCAAGGGCCTGGTCTGGAAACCTTCATGTGGCAGCCTCGGCCTGGTCCCAATCTCCATCCGCCTCCATGCCTTCCTGCTAGTGCTGCTGCAGCCCCACGGTCCTGGACAGCCTGAAAGTGCCACCACGAGAGGCACCTCAGCAGTGTCACTCACCACAGCCCTTCATTTTTGAATGACCTGATCCACAAAAGTTACCTGCTCAGTCCTGAGGAGGAGCCGGAGATGAAATTTCACCAAGGCAGGGAGATAATTTTCCCTGTCTCCAAAACAGGAATGCTGGAGAAGGACAGATTCCTCCAGGCAATAAAGGCTAGGAAGGAAATTGTTTTTGAAGGCCAAAAGCCTATTCTTTCCAGATTTAGGCACAGTGATAAACATCAAAAGGAAACAATGGATACCCACTTCTGCAGGTGTTTCCTTCATACTTAACTGCTCCCCTCCAGCCTGTTGGGAATACTACTCTTGCCTATTGTTTGGTAAATTCCAAGAATCATATTTATATCCATCATGTGAAGGACTCCTTTGCTGGGTATGTATTCCCCCGTGTGTGACTACAGTGCTGTGCCAGCTGGGACACTGGGGAAGCCAAAACCCAGGCAGCTTCCCCAGACCAAAGCCCAAGGACTCAAAGTCCCTGCACACTTCAAGATATTCTCATCTTCCTCTGCTCAGAATGTGGAAAACAGCATTTCATTCTGTGGACATTCTGTTCCCCAGCATTGGAAAACATTTCTTCAGCCTCATCTCCACCACACCAGCAGCAGGACCTGCTCTAGATTGCTGCAGCTGACCTGGAGTAACACGCCAGGAACAAAAGCCAAACATTTGAGAAGGCTACCCAAGGAGAGGGAGTTGGCCTTCTCAAGCACAACTCAGAGAGTTGGCCTCTCGGAAATTTTCCTAACCAAAAAGAAACATTGGATAAACACCTTGGGAAGATGAGCTCATCCTCATGATGAGCCCTCCTCCTGGAATTTTCTGTCTGCTCCTTGGTGTGGTGGACTGAGACAAGTAACAGAAGACAATTTCTGGAAACAAAAGTCAGAGGAGGGAAAAGTTTTAGGGATATCCAACTCAGCATGTCGATGTGTGCATGTCAGTAGATTAGGCAATGCCTTTAGGAGGTGTCATTAATTTTTTTTTTCTTTATATATGATATATAAATAATTTTTCCATGCACCACTTTAAACTTCCTACAGCAGGAGATTGATATAAACATAGAAATCTTCAGGTAGGGAAGCTGAGTCTCAGTTTACTAAGTAACATGGCAAAACAGCAGCACAACTGGAGGAATAGTCTTCAAGCCTCTCAGTGAAATGTTCTCTTCCCACCTGTGCCCCAAGAGGTGTATGGAAGCTAGTGTGCTTCCCTGGACACTCTGCAGCCATAAAAAAATGAATTGACTGCCCAGTGCAGTTGGAGTTTGTTAAGACACCACAGAATCCAAACGAAGCCTTGAGATTCCCAGTTTCCACCTTCTGAGATCTGCAACACACAGCTCAGGTCAGCCATTGTGTTTTAAAATGGCAATAGGACCATCCACCAGGAGGAAATGAAATTATAACAACAGAATTCCAAATAATTCACTCTCCCAATATATCCTCCTATTAAAAAAGAACAAAACAAGCCAACAAACTTTTATTTTTTTTTTTTTTGACTGTGTGGGAAATGAAGGCATTCAGCTCTATTCAGACAGAAGGTCTGTCTGGCAGAGGAGTTGCTCTCCATGATACAATCTCTGATGGCCCATCTGTGACAGACATCAGTAAATATTTCATAGATACCCCTCCAGAAGAAAGTGAAATGAAAACTCACCATCCCCACTACTTGCCACTTGTTCTGGGAACCATTCTCATCAGAAAAACAAACAAAACCACAATTTTGCCTTAAAATTAAGCTCCAACTGAAGGCAAAATAAAGCCTTTCGTGAAGAAAAGCAGCTAGCTGTGTAAAAGATGGTTTCGTTGCAAGCAATGATGAAGCAGAAATGGGTTTCCATCTCAGAAAAACTCCTCAGTTCACAGGTCCCTTTTTTTCTCAGCTCTCTGTTTACAACATATCATTTTCCAAATCCATGTGGAATCCAAATTTTTACCTCAGTGTTTTTGTGTAGTGGTTAAACTGTGCATTTGTAAAAGATAGAAGACAACACATATTAGTCAGCAGAGGGAAACTTTTAAAATTTATTATTTATAGCCTTTTCATTTATTTATTTTAATAGTGCTCCTCAGCCTTTGTTTCTGACCACTTTCCAGAGGTCAGTCACTAGCAGTGTGTCCTCACTGCTGAGACAGTGAGCAGAGGCCACAGGGCTAAACCTCAGATGGAAATGGGAACTGATCCCCAGACCTCTGGAACTCCTCTCCTTTGTACCATGCAGATGACTGGTCTCCTTTACCCTCCCACCCCCACCCTTGGCTCCTCCAAGAGTTTCACATGTCAATCCCACAAAAAACTGACAACAGTCTTTAATTTTAACAAGCATGTGCCACCAAAGCACAATGAGATCATTCACAGCGCTCGGAGTGAAGCAGGTGGGGTGAGCCCTTTTCCGGGTTGGCTATGTCATTTTGGCATGAGCTCTCTGTTGCTTCATGGAGCTGAAACAAGATGTGTGAGGAAGGGTGACTTGTTTACAGCATCTCAATAATTAATAACCATTGCTGGAAAATGTTTCTAGACGTACATGCACCGAGTCCCGAAGCATGACACGCGCTTTGATTCATGTGCGACACGCGCTCCCTGATACATAAAATTCTCAGTGGCCTGGAGTTTGTCAGCCTGTTGATTCTGCTGAAACATATGTTGGTCTATTGAGGGAGCTGCGTGATGAGCAATTTCAAAAATGTCCCAATTTGGAAATGTAGCTGCAGACAGTGTTTTAGAGGAAGTGCTGTGTGATTGAAAGCTGAAGCTGCACCATGCAGTTCAAATTAGATTTGGACGTTGTGTGTGCACTGTCAGTTTGGAGAACTCTTCACATGCTTGCCAGAGGTTTATATGACATATGGGTATGAGCCACAGACAACATGTAGTCCTCCAGTTTCTATTTAGTTTTAATCAGACACAAAGATCCTTCCCTTTAAACACAAGGAGAAGGGACCTTATTTTTCAACAGGGAACACAGAAAAGAGCAGGGGTGGAAGGAGTGAGAGAACAGCTTATTCCTGCATAATCTTTGCTCTTCACATGATCCTCAGCCTGCTGATCTCAGTTAGTTCTGAGGAGAGCAGAAACCAGAGCTAGCAGCCTGCAGGTTGTTTGGAGAAGAGAAATAAAACAATCGGTTTGGAACCAGCTCCTTTCTCATAACCTCATTTGTTTCATTCACCAGCTGTTTTTCTGAAAGGTGGTGAAGCAATAAAACACACCCTTGATTACCCTTTCCTTCTCAAATCTTTTCAGTCTTTTTTTTTTTTTTTTTTTTTTTTTTTGAAGTTGCAGGAGTGTGAGAAAACCCAGTTGCATTCAGGGTCTGGTCCGGCACCCATTGCCCTCAGCAGGCTTTGAACACCATCCACAGGCCTGGGTTTGCAGAAATCTGGATTGCAAAAAAAGCGCTTAATCACATTAGCCAAAATCCTGCTGATTTCACTGCAAACTTTTTCCACCGCACTCGTTAAAGATGAGGGTGCTGTGAGCAATTTTCCCTTCACTGCCTACGTTTAAGTTCAGCACAGCAAAGAAAGCTCAAGCTGAGCTGGGGCCCAGTTGATTCCAATGGGATTAAGCATTTATTTACAGGCAGGCATGTGTGTAAGCACCTTCCTGGATTACAGCCTCACACTGACTCAGGTTGAAATGAGTGTGCCTGTGCTGAAACAGGGCTTTATTGTCCTTTGAACTGAAGGCTGTATGTCTTGGTGTCTTGCTCCCTCTGCTTTGATGGTTGCACTGAAGGACGTTGTGGGTTCTTACAGTAAATCTGGCTCCATGCAAGTCACAAGGAACTTTTTTTTCCATGGAGTTAACGTTCACTTTCTCCTGCACGAGACAGTGGAAGAATTTAAGGTTGACTGGCATGCTTATGGCAAATTATATATATATATATTTTAAATAGCCCCAAACCACAAATAATTGAGATCCTAATCTACATTTGATATAAAGGAGGCCAGATTCTTTAATATTTGTTTTTTTTCCTCTGAGCAGCTATTATTTGATAAAGGAGTTTTAATCAAAAAGTACATATCAACTGTGCTTTCATGACTACACTGGCCTTCTACCAACTATATGTAAATTAGAAAATGATATGTAAATCGTGGAATATAATAGCATGGACCATCTCCCATCATGCAAACCTGCTCCACAGCCTACTCTTCTGGTGGAACATAGTGATGCAAAAGTAAGTCAGAAAAAGACAAAAGAAAGAAAAAAACTTTAAAGATGGCCACAATAATAATCTTAATAATAATAGTAATAATAATATAAATATATATTTAGTATAATATAAATAATAAAATAATATAAAATAATATAAAGAATATCAACAATAATATTGACAACAACAACAACAACAACAATAATAATAATAATAATATAAAAATAGTATACATGTAACAATGTAACACCAGAATAGGAAGCATTTATTTGTAGCCTGACACAATGCAGAGTTCCCATCTGCTGATTTCAGGGAGAAAAGGATTAGGTTGTTCTTTCCTATGCATGGAAACCAGATAGCCGAGGCTGCCTGCCTTTGTTGTTCTGAGCAATGTAATCTAATATACCAAAATCAAAATCAAAACTGTACCTTTTTTTTGTAGGTCTCTGACCATCAGACACCAAAGAGGTTTAGTCATTCCTCAACCCCTAGGCCTCAATTTAGCAGTACCAAACACAAACAGCTGGGATGAAGCAGAAAACTGCATCCCAGAGGAAAAGCCAAGCAAAATAATTACATGTGTTTGTGAACACATCCTCCTGAGTGGGGAATACCTACATCCAAAAAAACAACATCCACTGAGGAAATCTGGGGGAAGCCAAGACCCTTTGATTGCCTGAGAGTGGGAAGACCCTTGAGAGGCACAGTCTTAACCAGACACATCTCCTCCAGCATTCCCAGTGCAGCCAAAGGAACAGCTGTCCCATTTCTTCCTCAGGGCTCCCTGACCATGGTGAGACCTTTGGGACAGGGATGGGGTCGGCTGACAGCAGCACTGCCTTCTGCAGCAATGTGATATCCCAACCAAGATGAGATGAGCACTGCACCACAGCCTGGACAGAGAGAGCCAGGAGGAAACAGGCCCACTGCTCAGTGTTTGAGGGAAAATTAAAGGACAAGTGCAAGGCAGGTGGGACTGGGAGCACTTGGATTTAGGGCTCTGACTCATGCCTGCAGATGGATTTAACTGGGGCAGCCGCCGCCTCAGCTGTTTGCCCCAGCCCTCTGCCAAAGGTTATTCTGGGCCATCTGGAGGGACTGGGGACCCGCTTGTGTCACATATGGGCTGAAGACGTACTGCAGAGCATGGGGCAGCTCGGGGCAGGTAGATCTCCTGCTCAGCCTCTTGGTCACCCCACTACCAGTCGTGAGTCAGAACGCCAAGCAGCACCACAGGAGGGCTGGTGTCCAGAGCTGCATTTGCAAAATTGGTGTAAACCGTTGCAAATGCTCTGTGAGGGTCGCCACATGTGAAAGATGGTGTTGGGGAAACACCATTCCCTTTTTGACAGGTGGGTAGCAAAGTTTCTCTGAGGATTTTTGAAAGCAACGCCTTCAAGAGATCATTGGTTTTGGTATCCATCTCACAACACCAAGAGTGCTTTCATAAAATAGGAGAGATGCTCAGCATCTTATGAAAATAAGGCATTTCAAACTCAAAAAAGAGTATCAATATTTCCCCCAGCAGTAAATGATGCTGCTGAACTGTCGGGATCCTTAACTGGTCAGAGTGACCCCAAGATGTGTTAGAAAGTCTTTTTTTCCCAGCCTGGCACTTGAAGGAGGAGTCAGGGCTCTTAATTTCTTGGTCTCAAGGCTGTTTATTGTTTCTTATCTATAAAATTCTTTCTCCTGTCTTGCTGAGGTCCACTCAGCAAGACAGTCAGAGGCACTGTGCCTGTCCCCATGGCAGTGTTATGCCCTTATACTAAAACTACATGTACAATATTTACAATTGTTTTCCAATACTTATCACCTATGTTAGACAGTGAGCTTCTACTCTAAACCAATCCAAAAGTGCCAGCACCACAGCAGAAGATGGAGGCCAAGAAGAAGAAGAAGAAAGGCTGGAAATGCCCAGATTCCTCCATCTTGCTCCTGAACCCCCATTCCAGAAACTCCAAAATCTACTTTTCCACCCCGTGATAACTTCATTATTATTCTACCTAAACTGTTGTGGCTTGCTGATCTTCATATAAGGTTGGTAATTTGCTCTATGGGTCATAATCAAACCCACAGGGGTTTTGGGCTCTGTGCCAGGGCTCCTGACAGGGGTCTTGGTCATCCTGGACAGGCAGAGGGATGTTCTGTGTTCCCACACTGAATCTATAGACTGAAAACTCCACATAATAACTGAGAGGTCTGCAGAAGAGTGACACCAAAACGTGGCTCTGCCTGCACACAGGTGGCAGCAATTTTCACCCTGACTGTACCTAAAGAGGCAAAAGCAATGGATACCTCTGCCCTAGCCCCTAGGAACTTTGGGGTGATGCAGGGAGGTGCCCTCTGGAGACACAGGTGGGGAGAGGTGTGGAGCAGTCCCAGTGGTACCCAGATGTCCCTGAAGAAGAGAAGGGACAGTGCAAAAAGCATCAGCTGCTGTGACTGTGGCCTCCCATGGTGGCCAAGGCTTCATGTCCAGGCTCCCATGTTCCAGCACACCCCAGCAGACCCTGGGGCAGGTTTGGGGTGTGCAGATGTGACAGCAGATAGCTTTGGGCACATCTGCACCAGCCTGGGGACAGAGCGGTGGGGGACAGCAGGGCGGGCATACCTTGCAGCCAGCCAATTCAAACGCTTCATTATCTGAGCCTTTGGCAAGACTTTTTAGGGCCTCCACTGCATTTTTGCTACCTAATCAAGCTGAAGGCAAGACACAGACCTCCCTGCCAAGGCAGAGTACCCGGTGTCCCGGACAATGGCTCCTTCTGGGCAGCCCAGCCAGCATTGCTAACAGGGACAGTCCCTTTTGGAGTGATGAATGCCACGTTATTGGCTGAGACTTGCTAGGCACACTGAATTCTCTCAACATGATCTCCTGACAGAGGAGAACAGAATACAAGAAGGCTTGTATTTTCCTGCTAAAGCATTTAGGAAGAGACACAAAGCCCTAAGAAAGTTCGCCTGCTGGTTCCTCGCCTGTGCAACCCACATTGAGCTCTGTGCTGACAGAATTTGCTGAGATGTTGGGAAATAATGTGTTTTTTGGAACACTAAAACTATCATTGCCTCTGATTAAAACAATCCAGCTCCCAGTTTGGTATAGCCATGATCACATACTGCTCAAAACATATATTCCAGCCTCTCTACTTACCTTCCCAGTTTCATATCCGAAACCCGTGATTTCACAGAGGTCACTCGTGCACCTTGAGTGAAGCAATATAAAATTACCTCCAACGTGGGTCTGGAAATAGCCTTCCCCCCTACTCCTTCTCTTCGCATCTTTCGTGCAAGTGTGTGTTCACACGTGTGTGTGTGTGTGTTCTTGGGCTGACATCTATTAAAGACTGATCTCATTTGTGTCAAACATGCCACCTACAGGGAGCATTTTGGAGCAGTCAAGTTACAGGAGATAGATAAAAAAGAAGAAGAAGGTAATGAATATGGAGTGTAAATGCCTTAGCAAAGTAATGGAGACATGTACTAAGAGCAAGTGAAATTTGACCTTCTGGCTGAAAACCTGATAGCGAACCAATTGGAGAACTTTAGAAAATTGGATCAGCCTCAATGGGCACAGAGTAAACATTGGGAGTGCAATACAGTCTTATTAAACATAATGCACATTTAATGCATAATTTTATTGCAACCAATTTCATGGTACTGCCTTAAATGAGTCCGGGTCTACTTCGACTGTAGCAGTCCACTACCATTAGTGCCTCTTAAAAGAATTGCAAGGCCAGTAAACTATCACCAGTCTGATCTCTCCCTTAGCCCATACTTTCTGCTTCATAAACTCTCCCAGCTCCCACAGCTTGTAGTGAGATCTTGTCTTCCTTCAGTACGCAGCTTTTGAAACACTAAACTGTTTTGGCAAGTCTTCACAGATGGGAATGTTACAACATTTCCATTTTATGCTGGTGCAGTAAAGCAGTGAAGCTTTGCAGCTATAGATCAGTCAGTTGAATCCCAGCCTTACAACAGGGGTTCCTGGAGCCTGTGCAATCAGACTGGTGCTGAAGATTTCTCAAGCACAGCAGGCAAAATCCTATTTTTCTAAGTGACAGCAGTAGTGTTTGCCCTCTGATAGGAACAAGGAATAGGGAAAACAAATGATGCTGAGCTCTGAGAGAGCAGCCCCCCTCACAGACTGATAGGGGATGGCTGGATTAACACATAAGGAACTGCAAAGAAACAACCAGAACTGTTTAATTTATACCCTCAGAGTACAAAACCCCACACTCTGAGTTTCCAGTCTCTTCTTACTGAGCATTTCACAGCCTGTAGCACTGTTATCTGCACCTTGTAGAAACACCAGCAAGGGAGGAGAGAGATGTTTCAACATCATCCTGGGATTTTCCAGGTGTAAAGGACATCCTGTGCCTAGCTGAGCTTGGATTTTCACCACCCTGGAGCTGTGTTTGAGTCCAGAAACGTGATCTGAGCCCATCCCTAGATGCTCAGACCAGCCCTGTGCGTTTTGTCACAGGGAGCTGCTAATAACATCTGCAGAGCAGGGCTGCTGGAGCTCCCTGCAGGAGTCCTGTTTGCCAGGCACCACACACATGTGTACACAAGAGATATCTCCTGCCCCGACAAGCTTTAGGATTCCAGCTAGTAGCAAAAGGCAGCGTGGGGGTGACACACACAGAGGAGAGGAAAGAGGCCACCACCGTTGTCATCAAGTGGTGCAGTGTCATGAATCAAGCCCCCAGTGATAGTGAAAGAACACACTGGCTGCTTTTGGTTCACATCCTGAGTTTTCAAGCCCTTCCTCCTGCAAGCACAACCAGCAAGGGCTCGCTCACTTCAGCGTCTTTTGCCACACAGCAGCGGACCTGGAGGTTTTCTGAGAAAAAAATTTTAAAAAAGCCTGAACATGGTGAAATTCCTCATTCATATTCTGAGTACAGTCACTGAGGAAAAGCTAGAAAAAATGCTGTAGTCCCTGATCTTCTGGAGTACACAGGAGAGCATGAGGTCAGCCCCAAAATGCGGCATTCTTCTGTTGATAGACCACAGAAATGTAACCTCTGCTGTCCTTCATTGGGACGGTGAAAGGGTCTGCAAGACAGGCCAGAACTGGACCTGAAGCTTTGCATTCCCACAGACTAGTCAGTCAGTGATTTTGTGAACTTCATGGCATTTGGTAGACAGAGAAAACATTTTTAAAAACCCCATCCATGCATGGACCCTGAACTTCTCCAAGTGGCACAGCAAACCTATGCAGGCAGGCTTAACAGTGGGTACACATACATATGATTCCAATAAAAGGACAAAAACATAATATCCCTAAACATAGGTGATGGCTCCACACATTTATGGGATGATGAATTATTGAAAACTACTCTCTAGGTAAGTTTTTTGTAGCCATGTACTCTGAAACAAATCATGAAGATATGTTTCTGATGGTGAACGTACTGGAAAAATGTTGGTTTTAAAAAGAGGATTATACAAAAGTCTCATTAATCTTTAACTCTAAATAGCATTTAATTAGCAATCCAGCAGCATTTACAATGGTAACACATGAATAATTGTGGAGAGAGAAAAAAAAAGAAAATAAAATACTTCAGCATCACCAGGACTTGTAGAATGGATAGAAAAATAAGTAAAAACAACAGAAAACCCTTTTGATGCTGTCATATCAGGTTGTGGGGTGGGAGTAGCCTGTAACCTCATGTCACACATTCATGCACACATTATTTTCAGGAGAGGGATAGGCATGAGGTGGAAAGAGTAACTCTGGAGCACCACTGAAGGATATGCAAAAGGGAAATCCACCAAGAACAGGAGCAAAAAGGGTTCCTGTTCCTGCTTGAAGTCAGGCTAAATTTCAGTATGAAATTGCCCAGCTAGTCAATAGCTGTCCTATTCATAGGCTGCACATGGAAATTCATGTTCCTTCCCACCTTTACATGCATTTTCCCAGAGAGAGACAGGCAGAGACAAGGCTCTGCCTCTTGCAATATTGGCAATAAGGATGCTCCAAAAGCTCTCCAAGGCTTCTCACAGGAAGAGAGGGTTCTCTGAAACACAAAGAGTGCTTCAGGCAAGTACCTCTGCCTTGGAGCTGTGGCTACTCACCCACCAATGAGGCTTGCTCAGGCACCTGCCAAGCCAGAAATGCCTACAACTGTTTAAGGGTGCCAGGGCAAACACAGTGCCCACGTCTGAATAAACTTGTCTGTCTGTGTAGAAGGCCTGGTGGAAAACTGGGACTTCACATCTGCTAAGAAATGCTGGCAGGTTTGACATCACCCATCTCCAGCTGAAATGGAATCTGGAAATTGCTTGGGAAAGGCAGTCCAGTTGAATAAAGGGTTCCAGAAGTATCAAACTGACCTCGCTGCAGACAACGTTTGCCAGTTGTAGTCATCTGTTTAAATAGACAAGCCAGGTGCAGTTGGAAAAAAGCAGAAAATATTTCCACTGTTAGAACTTTCCTTTATGTTTGAAATACTTCAAAGCTAAGAACATATTCTCTGAGCCAAATCAGATATGCATTTGTTAGGCCATCTCTGACAGAAGAGTTAATTGGAAACTATAAACTTTCTTTTGCTTGTGTCGTGAGACTAGCAAAGCCTCAACAAAGCTCACCCTCCTTATGGAAATGCATCCTTTTGGTCTTACATGTTTGACCAACACAGAACTAGCTATTATTTTTCAAAAAAAATCAATTACACCTTTCAACCTGGTCACAGCAACATCTTCCAAATTGAAAACAATATTAGTGCAAAGCCATCAACAGAGATTGAAAGTGCTTTTTAAAATAAAGGTTTAAATTATTACATCAGCATTTTATTGATAGGCAGGGATGTTAATAATCCATTGCTTTTAGCTATGGGTGGTTATATCAGCCTCTACTGGTGTGTTTCATACTCGTAATTTACTGCATTTTTTGTTATTCCTGCTACAGCTGCACCTGAGACATAAATGTCTCCATTGGTCTAAAAAGCAAGCAAACAAACAAACAAACAAACAAACAAACACACTAACTAACTAACTAAACTAACTAACTAACTAACTAACTAACTAACTAACTAACTAACTAACTAACTAACTAACTAACTAACTAGCAAGTGTAAAATACTTTAAAAAATAAAAAGAAGAAAAATATTTAAAAGGTTTTTGTAGTTTTACATCCTGTAACAAGGATTCACCACAGCTTGCTTCATCCCAAAAACACAAATCAAGAGAAATGAGTGTGGGGAAACGCTAGCACAGCAAACAGTGAAATGGCTAAATTCTGTGTGAAGCTTGTGAAGCTTGCTGCCATGGGATGCTGCAGAGGGAGGTGTCTTTCCAAGGAGGAGCTGTTTTCCATCTTTTCTCAGGACAGAAGAGCGTGGTGAGGGTGACTGCACCCCAGGCTCTCAGCCAGGGCCCAGGTCTCTTTTCTTTCCACGTTGTGGTTTCCCATGTGCAGGCAGTGATAATTCAGCATCATGACAAAACATAAATTGTCAGATAGGAAATGCTGAGATGAAAGGAACATTATCTTTTACAGCTGGCCAAGACTCTGAACTTTTATGGCTTTCTACAAGAAGTAACCAGAAATGACAGAACTGTTCTTGCACTTTTCTAATTTCTATTCCAATTTACTATAAGCCTGATGTGATAAGACCAAAAATGTGTTTTAGCTGTGGGCAGGTTTTAAGACCACATTGTTCTAAACCCCTGAAAATCTGGATTCTTGATAGAAACTGTGATAAACGCCAAAGTCTGACTGTATTAGTAGGACAAGCTATCATATAGAAAGTTTAATAAAGATTTAAAATATTCCTTCTGTGTCCTAAAGCCATTATTCACTGCTAAAGGACTGTAAATCTTGAAAAGTCTTGGAAGGCTTTAATTTGAAATATATATATAAAAATATATATATATAAAATATATAGTTCCAAACCAATCAAGAAATTTAATACCAGAAAATAAATTCTCTGTCTTTAGCCTGTCCTGTGCTTTAAAATATGAAACTCACTTAAATAAGAAAGGTGGATATTTAAACGCATCTGCCATACTGCAACAGTACATCAAAGTCCTCCATGTGAAGCTAACTAGAGGGGCTGTCCATTAGAGAAGATATGGTCCAGCAACTCAATAAATAGATGCAGGAGGAGGAAGGTCTGCTCCTAGTCTCACAGCTAACTCATGTACTGTGCGAGCAAATTAATTTTCCTCTTTTAAAGTCAGTTTTGTCCTTTCACTCTGCTGTGTTCTCCTTTGGGCAAGGCAATGTCTCTGGGCTGAGGTGTGGAGGGAGAGATTTCCCAGCTCCCTGAAACTGCTGGAGCAGAAATGGATGTCTCTGCACTCATCTGCATCAGCCACTTTGACGCTGCTCTGGCTTTGTACATTTCCTTCTCCTGCTCTCCTTGAGAGCACTGCAGCAAGCTGGTGATGGCTTGGATTCCAGGTATGTTCACATCTGGCTTGGAGAAATTCCTTATAGAAAGAAAAAAAAATTAAAATCCTGGTGATGGTGATTTCTAGCTTCATAGCTAATTTCAGAGATCTCAAGTGTAGGGATTGCCCCTGCTTGGGAATGAGCCCCACAGTGAGTTTTTTGAGTCCTGTGGTGTTTGCCAAGCACAAGAAAGGGGAGAATTTCAACCTGGGGGAAAACTGCGCTGATGGATTGCCACGAACACGTGTAAAAATAGCCCAGGCACAAAGAAAACCAGGACATATTGGCAGCCACTGCTGGGGAGAAGAAGCGTCCAAGTCCTCAGACTGTTTTCCTCCCTCGGCACAGGGGCTGTGGTGACAGCCTGGCCTGGTGCTCCTCACACTGGAATGCACAAGCAGCGTGTGGGAAGGGAAAACGACCTCCAGCAAGGATGACACCCCTCTGCCTCCAACGAGACAGCTATGATTCCCACCCCAAGAGGATTTGGCCCACCCCACCCAGCTCAGAGCAGGGAAACCAAAACACACATCCCTTGGATGGCTGGAGCTCAAGCCACCATTTGCCTGTCTGGAGCAGGATAATTTGTCAGACACCAGCTGCTGCACGCTCTGTCCTCTTGGGCACACTTGTTATTGTGTTACAGCCTGCCTGAAGAATGTGGGATGTCGTGGAAAGGAAAACGACTGCAACCTTGCTGGCTGAAATAATCTGAGGGTTTGTTTGGTTTGTTTTTTTCTCCCCTTGTGAGAGCCTCTGCCATGCTCAGTGTGTCCGTAAAGAGCCAGCCCGCCTTAAGGAAGGGAAAAGGGGGGTGGGGGAAAGAAAAAGGAGAGGGAGAAGAAGGAGAAGAAGAGGGAAAAGCCAGGCTGGCAATGCTGGGGAAGTGCTTTTGTGACCACACAAAGAGATTTAAGACCGGATGGAAGTGGTCCCCCCCGCTCGCTCGCTCCCTTGCCGCGTCTCCTCTGTCTCTGAAAGAGTTACTCAGGAGGATTTCAAGGGTAGGTTTCTAGAGCGACACCATGTCTAATTATGTACGAGACGGAATGAAAAGGTGTAGGCCTGTCTTTCCAGCTCAGAAAAAAAAAAATGTGGTGTCCTGCGAATAAGAAATGAACAGACTGACCTTTTCAGAGCTGCTGAAAGAGAAAACCAGATGTATTCCTCAAGAGTCACTATGACTGAAGGGTGATAAAGGCTTGCATTGTGCACTTGAATAAAAGGAAAGCTAACCAGAAAACAGCAGCTGATAATAGTCAGGCCAGGCTGTGCTATTGTCCAAGGCACAAATGTTCAGCATTGGCCTAGACCACACTGCTGGTATATACAGCACAGACTTGGGGGAGAAATTAAAAAGAGACGGGGGAGGCAACTTTTTTTTCATTTTTGCTACCTACCAGAGATTGTGTGAAACTGTTAGCAGTTATAAGGCCACAGAGGAAGAAAATTATCTGGGATCCTTTCCCCACCACACACAAGCACAAACATACACACACTCCATTTCTAGCATTATGTTCCTGTAAGATCTGAATCTAACCATCTGCCAAATGAATAGACAAAACCCAGCTTGTCTTCCAGGGTTCAGATGTAAGGGGGTGGATAAAGAGGAAGCATCAGGCTGGTGGAAGAGGCTGGAGCTTTCTGCAAAACAGGGGTCTCCAGAGCTCAGGTCAACCAGCCAGAAAGAACAACAACTTTAATTAAGGACCTGAGGCTGAATGGGGAGCACTGGGTAGGTCTGATCATCCCCCACACCAGGCAGGTCTCTGGCACCACCATAAAATCCAGAGAAAAGGCAATGGTTGGGGGGTAGAAGTGGGGGTGGAAAGGAGTGATCTGTGAGGGACAAAAAAACCTAAAAAGAACAGAGAAAGAGAAAAACAGAGAGCAAACCCCAAGCTCCATCCCTCCACTTCTCTCAGACTTGGGTAAAAAAAACTACCTTGACCATGGGCAGGAGTCACTTGCTTCAAGCCCTGCTGCCATGACCTCTCTGGATTATTCAGTGTCACACACCTGCCAAAGGCTCTCTCAGACACTTTTGAATGTCATGCCACTCTTTGAGAACCAAGGCTGGGTCTGAGTGAGCAGATCTTGCCCATTGGAGATTGTTATTTTTAGAGTGGGCACGATAAGCTTCTGCCAGGCACCATCCACAGCCAACTATGTCCATGCAGAGGTGTAAATCAACCCCAGGGCTCGCTGGAAGATCTTGTCTTTTCTTATTTAAGTATGCTCTCTGAAACAACACATTTGGGGGCTGTAATCTGAGAATTTGGTGGGAGAGGGCTGCCCTCCTAGAAACAACAGACATGCAAAGGGTCTTTTGCAGTTTTCTTTTTCTTTTTCTTTTTATTTTTTTTGGACAGTGTTGGTTTTGTCCTTTACAAAATTAGTTCAAGGAGATTTATTGCTGGCAACAGGCACCGAGGAGGACTGGCCTGGTGCTTTTCTACAGAAGATGAGACAGGGTGTTCCCCAGCTCAAAGTGCCGCAGCTTGGCCATCAGGAGATGAGGTGGAGTTTGCTTCCTGGCTTCTGCAGAGTGACCTTGGGATGCATCCCTTCACCTCTCCCTGCCTGTCCCCCCCGGGTTTCAGGACAGAGCTCCTATAGAGAAGTCCTCCTGAGCTGGAGCTGGCTGTCACAGAGCACAGCACAGCTCCTAGCACAGCAAAAACGTATTATTTCAACAGGATGGAGCAGCTGTTTGTATAAGGAATTAATTATACCCATTGCTACCAGATACGAGTCCTCCACACATCAGTGAGGCAAAGAAACGTGGTCTTAAAGGAAAAGCATCTGGGAGAGGACACAGGTATGTGCCAGCTGCAAAGCCAGACAGGAGTGGGGCTCTGTTTCCTTACACTCTGCCTTCCTGATGCGTTTCAGCCAAAACTTGGGAAAATAACCCCAGGGAGCAGGCTATTTTGAGGCTTCTGGGCCGTGACTTTTCTGCTGTGATTACCCTGGAGGCATCTAATTAGTAGCAGTAGGGCTGCCTTTTCTTTCTGATCTCTGCAAGGAACCGTACTGAGAAGCTACCAACTCATCTCACGCTGTACCCACAAGACCTGTACAAGCTCCCTAGACAGTTAGCTTTATTTCTCCCGTGTCAACAAAAGTAGGAGAGATCTGGGGGGTGGAGTAGATGGACAGGAGGAGAGAGAAAGTGATTCACAGGGAAATAATGTATTCCTGCCATACATTCAGAGAATTAAATAGCACATGCACACGCACACACGCACACACTCATGAGGCTGAGGAAGCAGTCTGAATAACTTTCAAAAGGCTTGCTGCATCTTGCTCCATGAGTGGGTAATGCTTGGCTATTTCTAAGAGACAGACATTAAAATCTGCAGCACAGTCATTTAGAATTTCAAAGGATTCTTCATCAGGGGGTGGAATACAAAAGACACCAGAGTTATTCACATAATACAAGCAAGGTTGGGGAAACAGCAGCATGCCATTAGGTAAGACTGAGCAGAAAACCTTTCTGGAGAAGCCTAAGATCTATTCATTCAAAGTAAAGAAGTGACCCTAAAAATTCCTCATATCATTTATCCGTGTAGATATATGTAAAATATATGTGTGTACATATTTAGAAATATCTTTGTGCAGCTATGTTTTATACACCACTTGGAGAAGAGCTTGAGAGAGGATCTGAAATGTGTACTGTGGTGCAGACAAGAAAAGGAGGGGAAAAAATATATATTCAAAATACATCACACATCATCCACGCATCTACACAAACATGCTCACATTTCTTTCACCGTGAGCTTTGGGTGTCAATCAGCAGAGAACAAACAGCAAAATGAAAACCAGGAGCTCCTTCTGTTGAGGTTTTATGATAGCGTCCTCCAACATTTCTCTGCTTTTGTTTTCAATGTGCTAAACTAACTGCATGGCTGGAGCGGGGAGGAATGCAGAGCTCACACATGTAAAGCATTGTGTCCTCTGACATACTATTACACAGAAGGCTCACAGTTCCCCCCTCTCCCTCCCCTTCCTGGTGTTGATGAATTACATGAGATGAATATCACAGATCTAGGGTTTTTTAAAACCGTGAGCTTAGGCAGCAACAACGACTGCAAAGCAGACACCGTTGTCTGAACCTCTATTGTTTCTATTTCGGGAGCACATTGAGTGATTAGTTTGGGTAACAGTAACATCACATTACCTTCTACAGGCTGGAAATGTCTTTTAAAACTGAGGCAACGCTGAAGCCATGTGATACAATACTGTAGACAGAGCCAAGTGGAATACATCAAAGAGTGCCTTGATGCAGATGTTTCATGCAGAAGAAAATTAGGTCAGAGACCACTTCAATTTCAGCTTCTGCCAGGCTTGTTTGAGAGCTTCCAGTGAATTCCTAATGAATAGCTTCTAGGGCACTTTTCTCTCATTCAGTCACAAACTGCCACAGCCAGATGAGCTTTCCATGTGGAATTTTTTCTCATTATTTAAAATACTAATACTTTGTGTTCACGGATTCCAGAATCTTCCTTGCAACAATAGCAACAACTCCCCCTCCTTCATCACCCCCCTGCTCACAATAAAATATGAGGGAAAAGAAAAAGGTGAGAAGAATAACCAATTGATACACAATGCCTGCTACAGGGAGAGGGTAGGGGGGTGGGCAAAAAAAAAAAAAAAAAAAGGCAATCAAAAAAAGCAGCGTTTTACCAATTTTACATTGTAAATAAATACTTGGTGAGGATCCTTCACAAATGGATGATTTTTTTTGCATCTTGAATTTTTTTTTTTTTTTTTTTTTTTTTGGCAATGGCAAGGAGCGAGATGCTTTGAAGATGTTTTTGCAGCCTGTGCACATCTCAGCTGGCACTGCCTGCTGCAGCCACTGGCCCACTGCACCTCTGAAGGGGGAGCAGGGGCTGCCTTGAAGCTGCTCCCAGCGAGCCTGCACAAAGCCTTCAAGCCTTCTCAACTTCTGCTGAGCCCCAGAGCCCACCCACCTCTCTGCTGAGCTCATCCCCCTCTCCTGAGCAGCTCTGAGGGCCTCTTGTGAATGTCTCAACCCAAAAAAAAAAAAAAAAAAAAAAAAAAAAAAAAAAAAAAAAAAAAAAGCAAATGTGTTCACTAAGCAGCTGAGATCCCACTCTTCTTTAAAGCTGACCATAAGCTGAGCAGAGCATTTTGTGGTCCCATATGTGTGCTGTCCCACCAGGGACAGCAAGGTTTGGGCACTTGGAAATATAAACAATGACATAGAACCTTCCTCAGTGGGAAGAGCTCTCCAAAACTTGTTATTTGGGTTTTTTTCAGGATGATTCACCTTCACAGTGGAATACAAAAGTAGTTCAGTAAGCTGTGAGCTGGAGTCCAAGAGTCCAGTCCAGGACCAAGCCCTGCCAAATGGGACTTTTTGGGTCTGACATGTCATTCAATCCATGCTTTGACTGACATTATTTTTGCCTTCCTATGGTGGTCAGGGGGCCAAATGCGAAGCTGGATTGAAACCTGTAAGCATAGGGTTTATCTAAGGGCCATATTGATAGGGTAAGCGCATAAATCAGATTGCTGAGGTAAGAAAAACCTTCTCACTCTTTGCCACCCAGGCACGCAGGGATCAAGGGCTTCTCAAAACAGAGAGGTCCCCTCTGACACAGGACCAGGACCATCCACGAACAGTTTTACCTTGCAGTCCTGAGTGTCCTGTGCTCCACCCAGAGGGTGCACAGGATCATTTTGAGAGCAGTGACTCAGGCTGCCAAAGGAGACGATCCAGAAGCTGACATCAGCCCCAACACGTCCAGCTGTTGTTGTTCACTGGGTCGCAGGCTCCTGACAGAACAGTGTAAACTCCCTTGTGCTCCCAGGGGCTTAGGTGGAAAGAATGCATAATGTGAATTTGCAGCAGAGTTCTGTTCTTCATCTCTGTTTTCCTGTGCAGAACTCAGAGTCCTACAGAAGTTCACAAATGTTCTTTTGTCTGAGCAGAACAACGGAGGTCTTTACCCACCAAAGCCATCATTTCAGAGATGACTTGATGTTGAGGATGCTTCCAAATTCACACCACCATATTAGAGCTCTGGGACCTGGGTTTTTTTCAGCTGAATGACTCATGGCACAAACAGGACATTCTTGCTCATGTGCACATCCACCAGTGTGGACAGAGCTTGTCAGTTTTGTGTTCCAGCAGTCACACCCCAGCCCACTCCAGAAATCTCTTGATGAACCACTTACCAAGGTCATAGCTAATCACACCTCTCCAGAGGAACCACCTGTCCACAAAATGCTCCACCTGGATGCTCCCCTGCTCTATTTGCTGGCTCTAGAGCTGCTCTTCCAAGATTTCCATCTCTTCTGCTCCTGATGCTGAGATTTTTTTGGGGGACCCTTCTACAGTCAAATCCACTCAAGGGATTCTCAGACCGAGCAAGTAGGAGAATGAGCATCTTCCCCTGGCTCCATAATTTGAATTCCTAGTCCCTCCTACAGCTACATGATCTCTGTATATCTGGAATGTTTGCTCCCTTCTCCATTCTCCTCCCCTTTCAATTCTTAGGGCCCACTGTGAAGACACAGTGGTTCATCTAAAAGCACTGAAATGCATTTCTCCTCTATCTCAGTTCTTTGCCCTTTTAGTTCAACACTTCTCCAAGGCCTAACAGATCTCATTTCTTTTTCTTAACCTCCAACTTTTCTTAAATCCCCCCCATCCATTTAAACACCACCACACACAATTCTTGCAGGAGGGAAATTTTTGTAAAATATACTGGAATTCAATTAATCATACACACAGTTGAGACACTTTTACTCATTTGTCAGTGGCTGCTTATGCTCTTGGGATTTTGGGGTGGGAGATTATTTACAAAATTTAAACACACCAAAATAACCCCCTCAGAGGAATTTAGTTTCTCACCGTAAACAATAAAAGCTACCATATCCACCACCTGTTCCACACAGGGGACCAGAGAAGGTGATCTTTCTGGCAAAAGCAATGAAGCTTTTTTTTGTTTTGTTTTGTTTTTTTTTTTTTTCCCTGATCACTAGGCATAGAGATGAAAGCCTCCTTTCACAGCAGAGCAGATGCAGCTTGGCAGCAACCATGAGCACTTCTCTTCACCCTGCAGCTCAAGATATGGCTCTCCTTACCCATACAGACACTCTGGGGATGCTGCTGCAAAGTGGGACTCTGCTGTGTTCTCTATTTGATCCATATCTGGCCATCAAATTTATATTTTGCGCAGTTAACTGGACAGCCTTATGCAGGAACAAAAAGTCCTGCTGTCCCATCAGCAGCTGCTTTTCTGTTCCTGGAGGAACTCGGTCTCTTCTCTGTACAAAGCCTCTGTTGTTTTGGGTTTTCCTGGCCACTGACCAGGATCCTGGGAACATCCCTTTAATACAAAATAAATGGTCAGACAATCTCTCACTACAGGTCTGGATGGGTTAGGAGTAAGGGAAAGGGAGAAAATTTTTTTTCCTGTAGTGTTTTGTGCGCAGCAAGAGAATTAGAGCAGAAGTTACTGACAAAGCTGTGGTCCTACAGGCATCACTCAATGCCCTGGGGCTTGTACCTCCATCACTCTGGGTGAAGCCCAGATATTTTTTTAACATCCACTGTTCAACAGGTTTTATTTTGATCCATCTAATTCCCAAACAATCCCCTCTTTGTCTGGAAGTTTACCTATTCCTGATTCTCAACACTAAAGCTCAGTTGATAAAGAACAATGCCTAAAACACCAGTTATTCCTAGAAAGAAAGGGAGAATCTCAAAGGCAGGAGACACAACACCTGTCCCACCACCAGCATAAATGGCAAAAGTTGTGTTGAATGAACTAATTCATCTGCACAACCCATCAAATTAGGAGTGTTTTTAAATAGCCTCTTGACTGAGAATTGACGTCTCGTTATTCTAAAGCATATCACAGTGAGAGCCCTAGCAATACCAAATAGAATAACCCTCCAAGTTGCAGAGGCTGCAGCAAGAGATTTCACAATGAAGCACTTTGCATTTCACTTTTCAACAACTTCTGCTGTGAGAGTCTGAGGGGCTGGTGAATACAGCAGCTCACCAGGTTTACAAAGGCACGGCATGCTGTGCAGGACTGGAATGTCCTGCCTCAAGTGGCTGCCACAAGGGCCCTGCAGCCAAATTCTTTCAGCCTCAGCGATGAAATGTGGCCAGCAGTGAGAGAGGAAAACGATGCCTCAGCGACCTGGCTCCTTATCTGATTGTGGCTCTCCCGTGGTGTGAAACTGGGCTTTTCTGCCCCGTTTTCAGCAATGAGATGAGCAGAGATAACGCCAGGTCCCCTCCAAATGAAAACGCATGGAAAATTCAGAAGCTCTACTCAGAAGGTCCTAGGTAAAACCTGCTCAAAAAAGCAAGGCAGCCATGACCAGAGGTACACCTAGAGCTTGGCAATAACTAGTATTCTTTTTCTTATCTTTCCTTTTAATAATCATGCTTAGGTGCTTTGCTTTTTCTAAAAACTTACTTCCTCTGCTTTTCTGCACACACACACTAACCTTGGTTGCCTGCAGAATTTCATTCAGGATCAGATGTTTTAAGTTAGGGATAAGGTGGAATTTCTGCTTCAGAAAACTCAGATTTAATTACATACTAAAGCAGAACATTATCCCAAAATGCTTGATTATAAAAAAAAAGTTGAATGAAAATATTTGGACTTCTCAGTTCTCAATTCTTTTTCTTTTTTTTCCCTTTTTTGTCTTTGGAATGGCAGTGGGCTGGAGACAGGAGTCTGCTAACAATTTGAAACTGCAATTTGACAAATAAATGAACTTGCAAATGTTCCTGTAAATGTCTGAGTGGAGCTGATTTCAAGGCCTGGTCATTAAATATTTGGAGATTTAAGGCACCACAAGGACTGACAGGGCTAGCTGTAACGCTGAGGAGAGAAGAAATAGTAACAGCATGACCTCAAGACACACAGTAGACCCCAAAAAAACCTCTTTGCCACCCAAGGAAGCTGCTGAAATGTCCCAGTGGCTGTGGAGGTGCTTGCTGACCATCATATGGGCTGTTCTGGACCAGCAGGCTTCTCCCTGCCTCCTCCTGCCACATTTCCCACCACCTGGCAGATGCTGGCAGCTCTTTCAAGCAGCTTTCATGGCTCTTTTTCCAAATCATCAGGAGGGGCCTCAGGTTTCACATCCAGAAGGTTTCCCCCCCGCCCCTCATTTTGGAAAGGCCCTTTGGGCATCAATCATGTTGTCCCAGGAGCCTCAGTGGCTTGTGAAAGTCATGGAAGAACTTACTCAGAGCAGGGCTGTGGTGAGCACTTATCAAACCTAGAGACTAATTGTTTTTATGTCCCTGGTGGAGCATGGTAAAGGAACTCCCAGTGCTGTGTGATACCAACCCTAAGGAGCACTAATACAGCCCCAATTAAGGTCTGAACAAGGCTTTTGCCTGGCTTTACCTGTAATCTTTTCTTCACCTTAGTGTTTGGGGTTTGAATCTAGACAGAGGCCGCTCTTCTATGTCTTTTTGTCCAATGTCCAATAGGTTCTGTTTTCATTATTTTCTCCAATATTTCTGAGAAATATTATTTTTATTTTCTCCTTTATTTTTTAAAAATAAAATATTTAGAATTTTTAAAAAATCTTCTCCATTATTTTCTCCAATATTTCACTATTTTCTCCAAGGGCTGTGGCCCTTGGGGTGCTTGGATAAGCCCAGGCCCAGACATAGTTCATGCAGGCACAGCTGAAAGGCCATTCAGAATTTTGGCAGTGAGTAAACTCCCACTGCCAGAAAACTCTGAGTAAAAGGCATATTCATTATTGGGTGGGAAACTGTGATCAAGAAAAATAGTAATGTGTGCTTTACCTGGATATATAGACATATATATATGGATGTATATATATCTGGGATGTACCTGGGATGGAGTACATTCCTCTGGATATATGGACAGACTGGGAATGCTAGACTGGACAGCATGATACAGAAAGGCACCTGGTTGACAGAAGGCTGGACATGATCCAGCAGTGCCCTGGAGCCAGCAGGGACATCCCTGTCCTGGGGACACCAGGCCCAGCATGGCCGGCCAGGCCAGGCAGGGATTGTCCTGCTCTGCTCTGGGCCAGGCCGGCCTCACCTGGAATATTGGTGCAGTTCTGGGCACCACGGGGTTAAAGAGGCATTAAACTGTCAGACAGTGTGCAGAGGAGCCATGGGGATGGTGCAGGGCCTTGAGGGGAAGCTCCATGAGGAGCAGCTGAGGGCACTGGGTCTGTTGAGATGGAGGAGAGTGAGGGGAGGGCTCAGTGCAGCTCTGCATCTTCCTCATGAGGGGAACAGGAGGGGCAGGCACTGATCTGTGCTCTGTGGTGACCAGGGAATGGCCTGAAGTTGTGTCAGTGGTGTTAGATGGATATTAGGAAAAAGTTTTTCAGCCAGAGATTGGTTGGGCACTGGAATGGGCTTCCCAGGGATGTGGTCACAGCATCAAGCCTGTCTTGAGTACAAGAAGCTTTTTGTACTCAAAAGACTACACTCTCAGGAACATGATGTGATTTTTGGGGTAGTCCTGTGCAGGGCCAGGAGCTAGACTTGATGGTCCTTGTGGGCTCCTTCCAACTCAGGCTGTTCTGTAATTCTGTGATTCTAAGTTTCTTCATTCATACATAATTCTGTCCTGTTCACTGGCATTTTTTTAAATCAAGAAGAAACTATCAAGTTCATTGCCACTGAGTTCCTTCACAACTGAATAGAATAAGAGTAAAATGGAAGCAGGAGAGAATTCTGGCATGTCCCAAAGATGAAAGGTAGAAAGGTGCTTACCATCACAAACTATCTGATGTCATAATTTTGAGGCAAATTTTTGGAGTTCCAGAGAGGAACCGGACCTTTTTTCCTTACTGCTGAAGTGATTTCTTGGTCACTAACTACAGAGGAAACCCAGATCTCAGGCTAAAATCAGAAAGAGCAGCAAGAGGGACCAAACCCACATTTTCAGAGGCTAATGAGCTTCCTACAAGAGGGCAGCACTTCTTCCACAGCAAGCACCTTCATACCCTGATGGATTCCCTTCTGTAATTATTGATTGTCCCCTTTTATCTCTACAGACCCCTCACAGAGTGAAGCTGAAAAATTCTACTCACAGTACATGTGCAAGCCACAAAGGATGCCAGCAATTTCATCACACTATCACTGCCAAAT
The DNA here is from genome assembly GCF_035770615.1 of Melospiza melodia melodia. Lineage (NCBI taxonomy): Eukaryota > Metazoa > Chordata > Aves > Passeriformes > Passerellidae > Melospiza > Melospiza melodia. Next base: position 77,757,396 of record NC_086226.1, on the reverse strand, counting down.
ACCCAAGGTCTAGCTATAGTGCAGATACACTTTTAAAAAATACCAAATCAGCTGTTCCAAAGGTAGGACACATTCTCTCCAAGAACTAACTTGTTGCTAGGTACTGCAAGTTGGCTTCCTGCCTTCCTCTTAAGCCATCTACTATCAAAACATGTCAGAATGGAGGAATATCAATTGCTGTCTGGTAAAAAGAAGATTTTTTTTCTTTCCTTAACCTTTCCTGTAGGTCATCTCCTCTCCATCAGCTCCTCACTGTGCTGCTATCAAACAAAGCTGGATGACACTTTATAAGGGGAGGGATCCAAAATGGAAAAGTGGAGCTTAATCACTTCTGAAGAAACCTGTAAAACTAAAAGAGGCACCCCAGAAATCCCTGCCTGCCTTGTTTTGAAGCAGGCATAACCCGCTGCACACGTGCCTGGTGTTGTTCCTTCAAATACATGTGAAAACAGCAGCAGCTGAAGTGTATCACAACAATTATCATTACTAATTTATGATCACATTCCTGACAGCACAGAGACACCAAAGCAATGCTCTATGCACGTGGCACAAGGCTAGCCAGGGCATCAGTGCTTCCCCCATGTCACTGGGTCACTGAGAAACAGGGAATCACTGCCCTGGAAATTCAGGAACATTCTCACTGGAACTGAGAGAGCAGTTGAGTGAGGGAAGAGACGCAAATTTAGCAATTACTTTTTTTCCTAGGCATATGGTATTTGATGTACACTAATCCTTGTTTCCAAGTACTAGCAGGTACTTTGGAGGTAGTTCTGTCAGTGTCATTATTTCGAGGAAAACTACCTTTTCTTTTTGATGTTTACTTGAAGAAGATGTCAGATAGGACCAAGTAATACTAAGTAGATGCTTCCAATTGGCTTCAGAAGTCTATAAATAATCAGATCCTTCTGACTGTTGAAAATAGTTCAGTCATTATTGATAATTCAAGCCTTACAAAAATGAACAATAGGACCTGTGGGCAGTAATAGCAAAGACTGACCCCAAGAAAACTAAGTGGCAGAAACTGATAAAAAGTAACATTACATTCTAGATGATGCTTTATGTCATCTCATTCAACTCCAAGCTCCATTTGTGAGCCAGATTTTATTCTGTAGGAGGTAAATTGGTTGAGGGGGCTGGGAAGAAAAGGGAGAGATCAACAGGTTGAGCTCTAGCAGTTTCTGTGAGAACTTCTTCAGAGGTACAGGGAGGTGTAGCAGGACTGGGAAGAGACTGATGGTGTGGTAAAGTGATGCAAATCTCTGCCAAAGACACTAAATGCAGCTACAAACACAGACAGTTTAAGCTCCAGCTATGTCTCCCATATGGACCAGAGACCACACACAGCTGAGATTTTCCCAATGCCCACAGAGAAAGAAGGTGGATGAGACATTGCAAGTGAAGGGTTTGGTACAAACACCAAATTCTAGTTTCATGAGTACCCTTTTGAACTTCTGCAAGCTGCTCAAAGGGTTTTAAAAATATTTTAACCTGCTGTTTTTTATTTTAATATATCTCATTTGATTTGTCCCTTGAAGTATGAACCTTATTTAAGTGAGGGTTTCAGACCAATTCACGCAGGAAATCTGGCTTTCAGCTAAGTTTGAAAGGGGCCAGTCAGTCCCTACCAGACTCTGCCTTGGTAGAGAAAAAATGACAAAGAATTTGGTCAGCCTCCCTGACTACCTGTGTGGATTGACCCTGATAATTTGGGGACAAAATGCCTGTTCACTTTGTGGATTGGCACAGGGTGGTAGTCTCAGTCTCAAAGCACCTCATGAATCCAGGTCAACAAAGGAGCCCTGGCACTGAAACCAGTCCAGCACAATTCAGTATCTTCAGGGTGTAGTCATGATCAGTGACTGAACAAAGCACAAAATATTTTCCTTATTCTTTGATGACATTGCACCTGGAGGAGGTTGTAGAAGAAAAAGGTGTCAAAGGCAGCCTGGAGCATCCTTGGCCCACATGGCTGAAGAAGGTTTTCAAGTCCCACAGCCTTATGGACTGATATGACCACAGTGATGTTTGGCTGTTTTTGTCTCCACAGGTGAAATTACTGAGCTGGCATTTGCAGCTGAATCAGCTCAGGAATGTTCTCAGCAGGAATCTTTAGCAAGGAATCTCAGTTTTTGTGCCTCTGGACCCACATGAACATTCTTTAGGCCATGGTAATGCCTTGAACAGCAAAACCACTTGCTCATTTTAAGTGTTTAGGCTCTTCCTTGGCATCTTTGCAGCCTGGAAGTCAGAAAGGAGCTGAAGATCTTTCCCCTTGAAAAAAACCAAGCTGACTTGCCAACTCCCACACCTCACTGCCAGAAGAGATGAAAATACGAGGCCAGCCTGAGCTTCACCTTGGTGAGATCCCACAACAGAGAATGGTCAGGGGTCTCATTTCATGGGACATCTTAGAACATTGCCCTGTAACACAGGACAGCTTGCCTCTGCTCCACTCCAGCCTCTTTCTACTCTTTGAAAACAGTGGTTGCAGGGTAAAAAGCACAGTTCACCCCAACCAGTGTGATCAAAGAAGGATCAGGCTGAAGATCCACAATGTGGTGCTGCAAAGACATTTGTCTGTAGGTCCAAATATAGTTTTATATCACTTCTGCTTTTTCTAAGTGCCTTTGAAAGGGGAAATCATACATATTTTTATCATTAATTTGTTAATTTTTTTTTCAAAGGAGCTTCCCTAAATTTTTATTTCCCTTGATATATGTTCACTCCTCAACAAAGATGGTTCTTTTCCTGATACAGCCATTATTCCTCTTACACCTCAGGCTAGTGAGAATCTCATTTACAGTTTCCCTGACTCTTCCCATGCAGTAATTGGTGGTATCATAAAGGCTATTATATTGTTTGCTCTCACCTCTTTTTTCTCAGCCTCTTAGAGACACACCCTACACTATGCAGTCCCCTCTCAGAGGTAAGCCTACTTTTTCCACTGCCACAGATTGCGGATCCTATTCTTGGCAATCTTTGTTTTTTAAACCACAGCCTCCACATGGATTATGCCCAGATTAACCACACTGATTGCTCTCTTCTCTGAAATCTTAAAATGTGTCTCGGAACATTTCCTGAATATTCACGTACAGTGCAGCCTCTCCCAAACCACCATTGACAATACCCTGCCTTTTCAGGCCATGACAAATATCCATCCTTTGATTCTATTCCTGCCTTACAAACCTACCAATTTCCTTATTGTTTCATAGCTTTCTCCCCACCAGCCATAAGCATTTTAGCAGTGCTGTGGAGCTCATTCCTGACTTTCCTCTCTTTGTTTTTTTGCTTTTTCCCTTCATTGCTTGAGTTTTCAAGTGATTCTTTGCAGTTGGGCTTTTCTTTTTGGTGGATCTAAAGCTTCTGAAACTGTTTCACTTGTACCAAGCTAGTTATAGTTTGCAAAGCACGACTTCTATTACACAGCCAGACATATCTGAACTCCCTGCACACATTTCAGTGCACCATGATGGTGAACAGTGCCCTTCTACAACACACACATGGAGGATAAATACCCAATTCTTGTTATCTGTTAGGAGTCCAAAGTCCTGGGGAGAACAAACATCCCCTGCCAAAGAGATGGGAAGCAGAGGCAAACCTGTGGAGAACAGACCATCCTACCAGCAAAGGAAGTGGAGAGCATGTTTTCCATAGGGCAGCTAAACAGCATCCCTGTGCTGTAGTTGCAATGAAGTTCTTCAATCAGGCCTACAGTTAATGAAATTCCTGCAGGAGACCGCCAGAAGATTTAATTTCGCTGTTTACTAAATTTTCAGCGCGACAGCGAATCCTGCGTGCCAGCACTTTGTTCCAAAGGAGGAAAACTGCCAATCCAGAGAATGGGATTCATCCAGGGGGAGGCCTCCTGCAACGTGCAGGGGTCAGCTGCCATTATAACCCACAGCTTGATGGAGCAAATGCATCCCTGGTGAAACACCTCTAGGTTGCACAAAATCATTGCTTTCCTCTCCAAACTGAGAGAATGAGTGAGGCTGGAGGTAATGTGCAGCCACAAATCAAGGGATGCTCTGTGGGCCAGCAGATCAGGCTGCAAGATCAGGAAATGCCACCGCGCACAGGCGTGTAGCCCATGAGTTGTCTGCAGCACAAGGGGAATATGGAAAATTAAAATGTAGGCAGTAATGGGGAGACACAGAATAACTGCTCACGTTTAATGAGAGGCTGATAAAGCAGCATCCTTCTGGGAGGTGATAACGGCAGGGCTGGGATTCATGATAGAGGCAAATTTAATCTAAACATGCATTGTGTTTTATTTTAATGTGTCCACCCAGCCTGATACTCCGGTAAAACACAAGAACATGGAGAAGCCATGCAAACACCATTCTCATTTGCTGTGCACCCACTGTTATCTACACCTTTGCAAAGTGAATGCAAAAACGCCAGGGTGTCAGGATGGCAGAGTTTTCCACTTAATTTGTAAAGGCAGCTGGTGAAAGAGCCAAAAGTAATGCAGGATGTATCGCTTAGACTACTTGGTTTTGTTCACCAGCTTGCTTTATCTCATATAAATATACACATGTCTTGCTTATTTTTATTCTACTGACTAACACTCTGGAAGACCAAATTGATTGTGGAGGTAAAGTCAAAATTCTGTTTAGTAGAGAACATATAATTGAGTATGTAAAGAAAAAATTTCATGCAAAATTGCATGTTTAAATTTCATTTGAATGTTTATCCCCAAGGTATGGTAACTGAAATACAGTTCTCTGGTTTTTTTAAAGGCTAGAAAAATGATTTGCATCCTTTTTCATTATTACTGCACTTAAAAAAATAATTAGCTGTCGAAAAAAGAGACATGTGTATCCCAGGAAAAACCCAAAGGAACTCAAAGTGATAAATAATCTTTATGTTACTGAAAAGTAATCTTTATTTTACTAGAACCTGCTATTTATGAGCAAAAATACAGAATATTGCTATCTATAGAAACAAAAAAAAGGAGATCTGGAGTACAGGTCAGCATGTGGAACGCTCAGTTTTCTCCAGTCAACTGGAGAAATCCACTGCTATTTTTAGCAAATACACCTTTGGGGGCCAGTAGCAGTTAACACAGACAGAGATGATCCAGGAGCTCAGCAAAGGGCAGGGCAGCACAGACGAGAAGTGGGCAGGGTCTTTGTGGAGAGCTGACTAGCTCCGAAGGATGGGAATGTCGTGCTGCATGCCCAGGCTTCTGCTGCTCTGCTTTAGGAAGCTCGTGTTGGTTTTTATAGAGCACCGTGAGGCAAGGCAGGCTCTCCCATATGGGCTCCAAATGTTTTGTGTCAGCCCTGAGAGCACACTGCTCAGTTATGATCTCAAATTAGCGATAATACCTGATCAGAGATGACGCAGTTCAGGCTTCCGAGGGGTGCAGGGATTGACACGGGGCTTCAGCACAGGCAGGAGCATCAGTGGGGAGAACAGGATCATCTCTGCTCCTTCCAGAGCAGGAAGGAAAAAATTTCCTTGTTTTCTGTTTGGTGTAGTGAGAGCTCTGCCACCTGCTTCAATATATTTTAACCGCTGAGCTTTTTGCAACGGGGTATTTTAATGTCAATCTGACACGTCCCCTATCCCAGAGGATGTCTATAAACATCCTTTCAAGGATTCTGTGTAGATAAGACATATGGAAATTTTCAGTGATAACAATATTTTAAAAAAATAAAAAAAAAGACTGTCTTCAGAAAGGAGCTCACTATGGACATGCAGTTCAGTTTCATGGTTCAATTCCTCTGTGAGACTCTGTAGTACATATCAAGAGTAAAATTTAACCTAATTACTTACTATCTACAGGTCTGCAGCTAATTGTTTTTTCTCATTCTGTCTATTTTTCAAGGAAAAATAAAAAGTAGGGATAAAGTCACATCAGCAAAGGAGCGCTGCTTTTCAACCCAGTGTTTCCCAGCTTTCAGACAAAGATGCTACAATGTTTTTTAGTTATGGTTTTATTCCATATTTTTGCATTTCATTGATGTTTTTTCTCTCTTTTGTCCAATCCCTATGTCTCATTTTCCACTATAAAATTAGTTCCCCAAAGGTATTGGGATAATGAAAGCAAAGAGATTATAAACAAAAAATTCTGAGCAAAATTGTGCTGAAACTGACAATCCAGAGGAAACTAGCTTTGGTTTAGGGGTAAAGGAAAGGAGAGCTAGCCTTGCAGCTGTGTGTGGCATTCTAGATCCTTCAAGTTTCTAGGAAATTAGTCTGTTTTGAAATCAAAATATAGTGAAATCATTATACAGCACAAATACCAATAAGGTATCATAGTACTTCATAGGAAATTAAGTTGTGGAAGTCTTCTGTTCTGCTTTAGAAGGTCTAATTTCACTGCATTCAAAGCTCCTTCAGGGGCTGGAATGCTGGACAGAATGTGTAGAGCCTGGAAAACCTAAGGTTTTGATTTCCAGTCTTAAATGTAAACTAATACAGTTGGGGTTTTTTGTTTGGTTGGTTTGGTTTTTGACTCATTATATAAACGATTTGGGGTATAAAGCATGAATAAATAGGTGACCTTTTTCTATGCTGGAGATGAACTTGCTGTTGAGTTGCAGTCACATTTCTTAATGCCCACCTCCTCATCTTATTTAGATAACCTGGTGAAAGAAATACTAAAATTTCATGTCACAATTCTTCAGCTTGAGCAAATCTTGCAGTTACAGCTGTGCCTTCCATATCAAAGTGCTGTGCAGAAATCCTTAGAATGTTTTACCCTGTGTAGTTCAGCTAAATGATTTGTAGAAGTGAAGTATTTGGAATGGAAAATTACTAATAATTAATCAGAAAAAAAAAAAAAAAAGAAACCAAAGCAAAACCATGAAAACTAGGCTGAATTCTTTACCCATAGGACCAGTTTTTGAGAGAGAACTGATTTTGGGACAGCTGAATGTAAGCAGTTACATATGAGAATGTGACTATCACTTTCAAAGATCAAATGAGCATAAATGAAAGGGAAGAAACACATTTTATATAGACACAGATGCAAGTCCTTTGATAAACAGGAATTGGAGAGGAAAAAACTTTCAAATAATGTGAAAGGGGCTAGAAGAGAAAATAGGGCTGGGAAGAATTCCTGAGAAGCCTTTTAATCCTCCTGCCTAACCTAAATCACTGTTTTAATCATACCTAAATAAGATAACATCCAATTTCCAGAAAATGTTCATTCAACTTCTTAAAATGTGGTTCTGGGTTGCCTCTCACTGGAAGTTGACACCTGGTCTGGTGGAAGGTGTCCTTGCCCATGGCAGGGAGGGCTGGAACTAGGTGATCCCTGTGGTCCCTTTCAAACCAAACCATTGCTATGATTCTATAAGGAATATGATCAAATCTGGGTCTGCCTGGATCCCTCAGCTCTGAAGAAAGACAGCATTATTTTAAACCTAACAAACCAGTTGGAGAGAAAGCTGCTCAAATGTCAGCTGACATGCCTCAGTATTGACAGGTTAGCTTAGACAGCAAGTTACTTGTGCTGAGCACTTTAAACACCCAGTGGGAAAAATTCAAATTCCACGGCTTACCTCTTGGAATCACAGTCTGCTAGGGAATTGTTTCAGCTGAAAAATGGTGCTTTTTTTTCAGTCTTAGCAGGTGTCCACAGCATTACAGAGTATGATAACAGAGGCATAGACTCAGCAGGGACATGATCAGAAGCTAGGAGAGGTCAGAAAATGAACATAAGCAGAAAACATCGTGTTTAATCAAGAGAGAAAGTGCAACCCAAGGCAAAAAAAAAAAAAAAAAAAAAAAAAAAAAAAAAAAAAAAAGAAGGAGAAGAAGCAGTTGTGATACATTCTTTGGTAACAACGAATCAGGACAGCCAAGTGTAAGGAACTGCAAGACACATCTTTTGTTTAAAATAGAGAATGCAGTGATTGTTAGGAGCTTCGTGGCAGGTCCTAGAAGAGGCAGAGTGAGAGCTGACTGATGTCTGCTTTGCCACCTAAACCTTTCTGAGAAGCCCAGAGATACTCAGGATGAAATTTACAACAACGAAAATTCCTCACAGAGCTCGACCACACAAACCTCATGTTTTGTCATGTTCTCACAGTCAGATTACCAATCCAGCAAGCAGTCACCTGGCAATCAGATGGGCTGATGAGCAGCACGCTGGGCCATGCCATCTAAGACAGGAGGATGTCTTTCTGCATTCATAAATCATGGCTTCACTGTGCTAATAGACCTGGAAGAGACAATCCTCGTTCTAATGAACTTTCAAGCTCAGCAGAAGCAAAAAAACCCATCCAAGAGTAAAATACAGATTATGTACATATGCCAGGGAAATTCCTTGCTGCCTTAATCAAGGAAGTCGTGGTCTCCTTGAGTGAGGCATTTGTAAGGAAAAATGATCTTTAATTCTCCATCTGAATATTTTGGAAGGACAGCTGAAGTGATGCAAAGAAGCCACCTACATTATGGAGCCTAGCTGGAGCAGACCACAATTAACTCAATACACAGTGATAACATGAGCTTCTAAAAGCTCTAAATCATGCAGTGAGTGTCAGGGCAGCTCCACAGAAAGTTAATTTGATACTAAATAGCAAAGAACTTTTAACAGAGAAATTTTTTTCCAGAAGGAAAAATGCCTCAGGTACTCTAGAGCACCCTCACAGGGTTCTCTAACAATGTTTTTTATGTACACATAAAAATATATATCAATAAATAAATAAATAAATAAATAAATAAAAATCGAGTATATAATAATAAATATAATAAAATATAATAAATATAATATGATATAATATGATATACTATAATATGATATAATATAATATAATATAATATAATATAATATAATATAATATAATATAATATAATATAATATAATATAATATAATATAATATAATATAATATAATATAATATAATATAATATAATATAATATAATATAATATAATATAATATAATATAATATAATATAATATGATATGATATGATATGATATGATATGATATAATATAATATAATATAATATAATATAATATAATATAATATAATATAATATAATATAATATAATATAATATAATATGATATGATATGATATGATATGATATGATATGATATAATATAATATAATATAATATAATATAATATAATATAATATAATATAATATAATATAATATAATATAATATAATATAATATAATATAATATAATATAATATAATATAATATAATATAATATAATATAATATAATATAATATAATATGATATATATAATGTGATGTGATATGTATTATATACAATAGATTTTAGATCTATATCTAACATAACTTCAGATCTATAACTATCATGATAATAGGTGTAGTGGAGAATCCTTCAGACTAATTCTATGAGCTTCATATTTGCCTGTAGAGCACCAAATTTTCTTCTTGTACTGGAAAAGAAGAGAGCTTAAACTCTCTGATCAGGTTTCTGGGACATCAGAGCAGGAGATTGTGCTGGATGACCTTGTGAGATCCCTTCCAGCCTTTGATCCCAACGAGTCCAAACCCCTGTACAACAGGAAGCAATCACTCACTGAGCAGCAGAACCACGAAGCAGATGCTCTCTGTGAGACCACCAGACACCCACAGACCTGCCAGGCTCTTCCCTGATCCACTCAAGCCACTGCCAAGGGCAAGGAGCTCCAGATGAGCCTCCGGTCAGCCAGAGATTCTCCTCTGACAGTCGGAGTCTTGGCCTCACCTTTTAAAAGTTGGGCAGCTGGAGGTTCTCGACAGGTGTGAGAGTCAGGTCAGGCAAATGTCCTTCCTGGGGGCACCATCCATGCTTGTAGGGACTCCTGATCTCCTGGGAGGCAGAGCACCAAGTGATTCACTCAAAGTCTGGCCAGCTTTAGCTCTCCTCCTTTGGGTTTGTTTCCTGATGAAAAGGTAAATCTTCTGTTAATTTCTTGCTGGTCCTCTCCCTGCACTGTAATTAAATAAACAACTAAAAATCTGTGAGCACGAGTAGGAAAGGCCCTGTAGGTGCTCTGCTGACATCTTCAGTGTATGTCTCAACTAACTGCATCCATCTACAACCAAACAGAATTGACTCAGTAAATTATCTTTTAGCTACATTGACACCATTTGTCCTTATTCTGGTCACTTCAGTGCACACAGCTCAACTGCTTTTGTATGTCCCTAATGCAATTCCTTGAGTCCCCAGATTCCAGGGATATTGTCTTGTAGATACATTTCAATCCTTGGCACTGAGGGGATGCAGAAATTATTCATTGCTTTGGAGGCATTCTTCTTTTTAGCCCAAGTTTATTGTCTGTTTCCTGTTTTGTTTTGGGGGCTTTTTTAACACCAGATCAGTGAATTCTCTCAAGTTTGGCCCAAAACTAGGACAAGGAAGAAGAAAATAAAGCAAAAACTCAAGCTGTGTCATAAGAGCAGTTAAATTGACAGCAGCAGCAACACAAGAAGGGGAAAGAAGAGTTCTGTTACTTGAGACATTAGAAATCACATCCATCTTCTCTGCCCATTTCTTGGAAGAACTAATGAGCAAGGAGTTTTAAAATAATACTAGACATACAGCATTAATCGTTAGCAGGAATATAAGAAATTGTGTTTTTCAGATGTTGTCACAGAGTCTCAGGCCCAGGTGGTTGAGACACAGCAGAGGTCCTGTATCTTCTGGCACCAGGTGCCGACATATCAGCAAAACCTCCTGCAAAAATGCAGCTCCACTGATGTGTAACACATTTAGCATGGTATGGCTCCCTCAAAGCTACAGCCTCAAATAACCATTACAGCCTCAGAAATGGTGGTAGCAACACTGAGGTGGGTGCAATGATCCAGGTTTCTCTCATGCAAATGTACAAGCTCATGGATATCATCTCCTGCACCACAGGCAATTGTTCCTTCAGCCACAGTGATTAGAAGAGGAGGCACAGTCCACTGGGTCCCGCTGAAGCTCATGAGAATTTAATTTTTGCTCCACAGAAGGGAAATGCAGGTCAGTGATGAGCATTTTGGAATGCTCCCTCTTCTGCAAATGTCTCCAATCCTCTGCCCTCTCTGGAAGTGACACGTAGCAAAATGCAGGGTTTCAAAAACTCTCAGAAGAAATTTAGTTTTTCTAGTAGCTGCTCCCAAGAATAGCAACATTTATTTATATTGTTGCGACACCCAAAAAGTAGGTGTTAGACCGATAAAATGTGGAAGAAAAAAGAAATTTTCTCCTTTTTTTCCCCCCAAAAGCACTCACTGTTTTCATACAAGAAGAATGCATGACCTTTTAAATGACCCGTTCCACACGGATCCCAGCAAACAACCCAAATAAAGCTGGCGATTTAACACCGATGTAATTTCATTGAAAATCAGCAGAATTACATCAGCATGAGGTCAGAAAGGGGACATAGGCACAGACTTCTGCAGAAACTCACAGAATGTAGGAAGGGGTATAGAAATCAGATTGTATGGGCAGCTCTGACTTCAGCGGAGGAAATGTGTGCTCAAACCAGCCAAAGGGAGCATACCAATGTGGTAACTATAGCAGGCATCTATTTAATTGTCTTATGCTTAAACCATTCCCTTTTCAATTAAAATCATCTAATTCATCAGTGTGAGGGAAACCAAGGAATCCTCGTACTTTGAACATGGAGAAATAAATTATAATTTGTTTGAAGGATTAGTGCCGTCTGGTTTGATTTCAGTAAAGATAAGAAAGCAAAAACAGAGACATGGATCCATGCAAGCCCTCACAATGAAGCACATGGCTTTTCTTTACTCAAACAACAGAACAGATGTATTAAACATACAGCATAGATTTAACAAACCATCATTTGTGCTCTTTGGGAAGGTTCTAAAAGGGATTTGGAAATTCATCTTGCCCCAGAGTCCATGTTTTACCTGCAAAATTTAAAGCAACTTCTGAATTACCTTTGATGGATTTTGCTGCATCAGGTTCCAAAGGAGACTCTTCCCATGTCAGACCACCAGAGTTCCCTATCAGTCTGTGGACTACTTACTTTTGTGTGATTATTTAGTGAATCTACCATTTCCTTCAAATGAAGGGAAGTCTACATTCTCTTAAGTCACAAAAATGTAATTTAGAGAGCAATGATGGATGAATCCATGGTTTTGACACTGCAGCAGGCCACAGGGATTTGGTTCTATTGCTGGCTCTGCTGCTTTTTTTTCTTGTGAAATGACCAGAAAATATGTGTGTAAACATTTCTTCACAAATACAGATTTTTAAAAGTGAGGAGACACCATACTTTGTGCATTTGGCCTACATTTTCCCAGTGAAACTCTGTTTTGAAAGAGATGGAAAATTCTCATCATGGTAAGAGTTGGCCTGTTTGATGATGAATTAGTCTCACTATTAAAACCAATGTGCTTCATTCTTTGCTGACAGGGAAGAATTGTAATTTTATCCCAGAGAAAGGGTACAGAGAACATAAAAATAAAAACCAACCCAAAAATAAAATAAAAAAAACCAAAAAAGTGCCACAAGAATTCAAGAAGAGAATCATCAGCAAATGCAACAGGTGGGTGATATCCCAGGGGTGACAAGCTGACGGAAAAAAGGGAGACCAGGCAATAATAACAACACAAGCACTCCTCGCTCCACAATTGAGGAGGAAGAGAAAATGCAGGAGAGACAAATCTGTTTGCACCACAACTGCTGCGTTTTTATGAAGAACATGGGAAAAAGTAATGAAGGAGGTAAAAACTAGGTCCAATTGCAAAGACAAACACAAAAGAACATTGTGAAGACACAGGACCAAAAAATATCAAACAGAAAAGGGTGATGCCAACAGGAAAGAAGAATAACTAAAATGACACATTTCCTCCATACAGAAAAGACCCTAACAAAAACCTTACAAAACTCCAAAAAGGGAAGTCTTGGTCTGCTAGTCAATGGGGAGAGAAAGATATTGTCAGGTGGCACTACTCACTGTCTTTTTGCTTCATTCTTCTGTACAGAGGTCCTCTGCAACCATGTGGCAAATCCAGGGAATCAACATGAAGAGCAAATCATGTCTAAACAACCTAATTTCTAACTCTGACAGAGAAACAGACCTCATGTGGATGGAGATAGTAGGCTTCATCTAAATCAAATTTAGTAAGGCTTTTGACTTTATCTAGGAAGACATCCTAATAAATAATCTAAAAGTATCTAAATAAAACTGTTCTGTGAGTACAAAGTGGTTTGAAATCATACCAAAACAATAATTATCAGCAATTAAATCTAAAAATGTTTCAAAGAGGATTCTGCAGGGCTCTGACTCCAGAGGTGTCTTGTTGTGCCAGGCAAATCCTTTAATCTGTTGTCTCAGTGAAGGCAGGGGATGGAGATCCATGTGGTGTCAAACACACAAGGGTTATTGATGTCTTAAAAGCCACGGAAACATCTGGAAATGGTCTGCACCAATGAATGCAGCCTGGGCTACAAAGAGGAAGGGCTGGAAGCCAACAGGGCTGATGGTTTGTGCACAGGAATCAGGGAGAAGGCCAACAAGGCAGATGTGGTGGGAATCTGCTACAGAATGCCCAGCCAGGATGGAGGGGAAGATGAAATGACCATGTGACTGCTGGAAATTCAATACAGCAGAGAAAAACAGTCTAGGAGGCTCCTGAAGTGTGTGGTGGAGAAGTTCCTGACACAGCTGGTGAGCGAGGGAAGGTGGGCACTGTTGGATTTGTTGTTCAGGAGCAGAGAAGGGCTGGTGGGTGGTGAGAGAGCTTGAGGCCATCTTGGGCAAAGTGACCATTAAATGAGAGAGGTTTTGATTCTCAAAGTAAGGAGGGATGCAGTAGAGTTGCCACCTTGGGCTTCTGGAGGGAAGATGTTGGCCTGGTTGGTGAATGGCTGACAGAATCCTTTGAGAGACCATCCTGAAGGATAAAGGAGTCCAGGAACACTGGATGTTCTCCACAAAGGAAATTATAAAGGCTCGAGAGCAGACCATCCTCATGTGCCAAAAGATGAGACAGTGGGGAGGACTGACCTGGCTGAACAGAGAGCTGGGTCTAGAAGTCAGGTTAAAAAGGAAAGTTTGTCACATTTGGAAGAAGGATCAGGCCACTCAAGAGGACAATAGGGATGTTATGAGGTTATTACACAGAGATAAAAAATTAAAAGGGCCAAAGCCCAACTGGAACTTAATCAGGCTACTGCTGTAAAAGATAATAAAAATGTTTCTAAAAATACACCATCAGCAAAATGACTACTAAGGAGAATCTCCATCATTCATTGGATGCAGCTGAAAACAGTGACCAAAAGTGCAGAAAAAGCTGGGGCACTTAATGCCTTCTTTGGATCTGTCTTTAAAAGTACAACCTTTTCTCCAAAAACCCTGAGTTGGAATACAGAGTGGAGTGAAGATCCCATGGGATCAGGGCTGGCCAGGCCTGTTTGACATCCTCACCAAAGGGGGGATCCAGGCCCCTCAGGCAGCTCCTGACAGCACCAGGCTGGGTGGGATGCGGATGCGCTGGAGGGCTGGAGGGCTCTGCAGAGGGCTCTGGCCAGCCCGGATCCATGGGCTGAGGGACAGCCAGGGGCAGTGCTGGGTCCTGCCCTGGGCTCACAACAGCCCCGTGGAGCTCCAGGCCGGGGGAAAGGGGCTGGGACAGGCCCCGGGGGCGCTGTGCCAGCAGCCGGACACAGCCCAGGGCTGCCCAGGTGGCCAAGAAGGCTGATGGCATCCTCGGCTGTATTCAGAAATTATGTGTCCAGCTTTGGACATCGCACTTGAAGAGAGACATAAATCCCCCTGGAGAAATGGCAGCATGATTGAAAATCTTAAAAACATGTCTAAGACAGAAAGACTAGATGAGTTAGGATTGTTCTGAAAAGACAAATCTGTGGTGAGTCATGAAGGTAATCCTTTCATACACTTGAGTTGCTGCAGAAAAGAAAGATTCAAATGCTTCTCCACACACCCGAGGACTTAAAATGCAGCAAAGAAGATTTAGATCAGGCAGACATCAAGGGGAGCTTTCTGATGGTAAGAATAGTTAAGGACTGGGGAGGATTGTCTGTGGAGGTTGTGGAATCTCCATCTTGCCTGCTTTTAAAAAGCAGATAGATGCAAATAAAGGTAGATACCAAGACAAAAGATTGCTTTTAAAATGTGTCCTTTGGTCTATCATATCACTGTGATTCAAATGCAGAATGAGAGCTATATTGCTCCACCAACCTCATGGGGGCTTTCCTAGGATATTAATGAGTATTTACAAGACACTGAGTGCTGCACAGATACATACTCCAATGTAACAGATAAATCACAACCCTCATGTCCAACGGGGAGAGGGGGGAGAAGAGCAATCAATGCTGTGCTCTTTCTAGTTTCACTGTCATGGGTAATTGATTTGAAAACATTGCATGCTATGTGTGGAAACTGAGGCAGGGGACACAGCATGCCCAAAATCACGTGGCAAATCAGTGGCAGGGCTGGAGCAGACCCCTTGTATTTTGTGATCACTGAACCACAGCAACAGCAAATGCCTGGAGCATCAGAGGTTCTGCATCATGACCCATAATGTGTGTTCTGGCACAGGGACAAGGCATGGATAGCTGTACAAAATACTGTTGTCCTCTCTGGTGTTTGAATAAGAACTTGCTGCCAGCCATCATCTTAGGCTCTCAGAAATTTTAGGACAGCAAGAACCATTAAAAGACCTTGCTGTCCTAAAATTTCTAAGTAATTCAGGCATATTATTCAAACTCTACACTTCTACAAGGTAGCCAGACAGGTAGTCAGATCGATACAGCTTTATTATGGCTTTTCACTTTGTGCCAGTGGGTTTCCCCTGAAGAAATGACTAATAACATCAGTCTGCATTTCCCCAGTTTTCAGCCAAATCACAAGGGCTTGGAGCAATATACATTCACCAGAGCAGTAATTAGAAGGACCCTTGGTTATCCTGGAAATGAGATTCAGATGGCAGAGATAAAACTGGTAGATGCTAAAACACAGACCCCCCTCTCTAAAGTTCTGGGAGATGAAATGGCCCTGCTGTATATCACATCTCACTGCAGTAAATTGTGCCTGATGAAGTACTGGACATGGGAACTCTGAACTACCGAGGTGCCTCTAAATGAGCTCCGGACCTCGGAGAGCCGAGCCCCCTCTTGCATGAAGGGTAGGTAAGGAAAATGCATGCAAGCCTTTGTTCTGCCTCTCAGCACGGGGGAAAGCACGCTCTCCACAGCGAGGAAGTCTGTGAGGAGCACGGCTCCATCCTGCAGGGTGCTGGAGGCTCCCAAGCCCCTTCCCCTCCACAGATGGCTTTGATTAGGAGGGCAGGAGTCGCGGCGTTGAGAACTAGCAGCACAGCTCTGCTTTTCAGGCATGGTAAGTGCTTGCAAAGTGATGGCCCCTCAAGGAGAAGGGACATTTCCAGCACAGAAGCTGAAGCTTTCCTTGTGACAGCAGGAGATGCTGTCGAGTCCTTATTTGCTGGATTTACTAGCTTCCATGCAGGCATGCTGCCGGGAGACCGCTTGCTGTTTGATGGGGGCCTGAAGTTTAAAGCTGCTTCCAGAGTTTTGTTGAGACAGACAGAATTCTGTCAACAGCACACCAGACAGAGAATCGTTAATAAGAACACACTTTGGGATGCTGCTGTGTGCATGCTCTCTTCCTGGTGGTTGCAGTTCCAAACTAATTAATTTCTGTGATCTGAACCATTCTCTTTTATTAGTAGTACCAGCATGTGCAGTGCTGCAAAGTTGTAGATGATGTGCTCTCTCTGGGGATCCTATCAGCATGCCATTGTAGGTCTTCACAACATGGAGAGAAATGTCTCCTATGCTTCCTCAGCAGCATTAATTTTTTTTTTTTCATGTTGTTATTTATTTCCCTTCAACTCATTCCGCTTCCCCCCCTCCTTGTGAGCTCTGTGTTTGCTCCTTATGGGTTTCAGGAGCTGTTCAGCTCTGTCCTTGACTCTGACTGCTCAGAGTGACCTTTCTGATAATTCTTCTTCCCTCCCTGGGGCTGAAGTTTGTGGGTAAGGCAAACTCACAGTTTCCTTGGATAATCTGACTTCATTATTTTCATTGTCAGGGGAGTGCGAGGTTCTCCTGCTCCTTGGTGCACAGCCTTCAGGATGAGTGATACATGGGTTTCTCCTATCTCATGACAGATAATCTTGACAAGGCTCCTCTTTTCTATTGCTTGTCTCACTAGACACAGCACATAAACACAAATACACACACACAGGGTCCTTCTCTGTGCATGGGCACTTGTCAGCCTCACCACTGCAAGGTCTTGGGGGATTCTCAGCTCTTTCCTGCAGCTCAGGTAGGAATGCGTCCACCAAGGAACCCAAAAACACCTCTCCATGCCTCTTTCAAAGTGTCCTGATTTGCAGAAGCTGAAGGACAATTAGTCAGTAATCACTGGCCTCTTTTGGAAACCTAATATAGGGCATAGCTGCTGCTTCCAGAGAGCACTCCACTAATCGTTTCTGTCGTTTCATTCTTGGTTCGTTTTACTCCCAGTTCACTTTTTTCTTTTTTTCTCCTTACTTTTTTTTTTTCCCTTTCTTCCAGAAATGCACAAAACTCCCCGTTCCACATGCCCTTGGGTGGCAGCTGGAGTTTGTTTTCCACTGAACACAGTTCAGAGCAGCTTCTTGGCTGCAGGAGACACACAGTTGTGCATCAGTATTTGAGATCACAGACACCACCAGGACCTTCTTGTTTTCAAATAGGCCCTGATGGGGATTTTTGCTGTTGCACTTGGAGTCTACTCCTGCTTTGCTTAGCACCTCTGAATCAGGACCTTTTCATCACTGCTGGAGTGAAAAACTCAGCTTGCTGTAGGGCAATTCTGATCCCCACACCTGGAGCACATCTGCCTCGCATATCTCCTAACCCTTGTGCTGCCTTCCATTGGCATTTGGAATTATTTTTCTGTATTTTACTTGTTCTTTTCAACAGCATTCATCTCTGTCATAACAGACTGCTATATTCTGAGTATAGATTTATCTGTGCAGATCCCATTCCAAATAACTATCTAAATAAAATGTAATATTTCTTCTCCACAGACATGTAGTTTGTTTTTCGCCTAGAAGCCTGAACATTTATTGATGAATCCATATTTGTACTACAGCAGCCTCTCTAATAATTTCTTTAGTCATGTTCTGTGTGGTTTGTAATAGTGCATGAAAGTGGAAAGGGAAGTTATGCAAATATCAATAATAATTACATTCTCTGTATGCAGATTTCCTCAATATTTCTTGAAATTCATCTTCTAAATTACTTTTGCACAATTTAAGCAAATGTAAACATGCATTTTAATAATTGTGGGACCATTTAGAGTGCAGTCTCTACTCAGTTAATCCTCGCAATTAAGGAAGTACTGTAAATAAAAGTAATGTATATACCTAGAAATATGGTTGCCTTGATATTTACATATTTTACAAGTTAGTAGGTTGCTCTTCTAATTCAAAATGACAGTTTCATTGTTAGGGCAGATTTAACTGTTTTAATAAAGTGCAGTATTGCCATAATTGATTTAAGAGTGGTTTCCAGAACTAAAACCTAACACTCTTGAATATGCAGAGCTCTTTAGTCGTTGATGTTTATCTGTTGTCACCACGTATTTTATATAACAGTAATAATGATAATAATAATGCAGCCCTACATTTCCACCATTAAAAGAAATATCACCAGAGATTCAAGAGAGAAATGTTTTATGAGTGCCAGTTCCTCATTCCATTATTGGTTTTACAGAGGCTTCTGATAGTCTCTGTTGCTTCTGACCAATGTGTCTTTTGAGGTGAGCCACAGGACCAGCAGATGCTGTTTGACATCCTATCAGTGCTCTGAATTTAAAATTCTGTTAAAATTCTCCATGTCTGCTCATGGAGCCATCTCTCCCAAGTCCATCACCACCAGCTCATCAACACACCAAGGCCTTTTTTCTGCACTTCCTTCCCCAGTGTTTTAAAGGATCCCAGCTCTCAGAGAACATCTGAGGTGCATCCTGCCCCGTCCAGCCATCTGAGGGCACTACTGGGGCTCCTTTGTTCCAAGATGTTGCAGCTTGGTGTCTTTAAAGTGTCTTGGTGTCTTTAAAGTGTCTTGGTGTCTTTAGAGTGTCTTGGTGTCTTTAAAGTGGCTCCCAGCTGCTGCAGGAATCTTCTGCTCTGCATGTGACGTCTTTGGAAGCAAAATGAAACAACAGTAGGAAGACAAGCCTCTTAAGGGCTGTTGACACATCATCTGTTTCACTGAGACTCAAACAGTCCTCTGCAGGATGCAACAACAAAACTCACACCAGCCAGCCCAGGATGCTTTCATATATGAGTTGATGCACAAGGCGGGAGAGAAAAGATGGATCTCACCCACCCTGGCCTCCTCCCAAAGCAGCCCTACTGGGGATATACCTATAAATCAACCACCAAGCCATCTCCAGAAAGGGTCAATCCTTATTGTAAAACAGCACTTGCACAGAGCTGTAAATTTAAAATGTGCTTTACAGAAATAGACGGGCGAGTTCTCTTCCCCAAAAGAGCTGACAGCTGTCTGTGCCCCACCGAGCTACAGGGACCCTTTTAAAAGCAGTTGCTTACTCAGAAACAAGAAGCTGCCTGTAGCTAGCATCCAATAAATCACCACTTTCAACTTGGCTTGCACATTCTCAGATGTGTAATCAGAACACAGATTCATAGATTTTGAGGCCAGAAGGGACTGCTCTGATCATCCAGTCTGACTTCTTGCATAACACAGGTCAGAGAACATCACCCAGCGACTCCTGCCACGCAGGGAATTGCTGTAGCCTTCTTTTTCAGATGCTGCTCTTGTGGTGGCTGTCAACCAGTGAAACATGCTTATCCCAAAAAAAGCATATCACCTTGTTCTGGAAGCCTTCCAAGACAGAGAGCCGGGCTCAGATTATATTTGTTTATAAGGAGAAGAAAATAAATTATTTCCCCCAGAGAAAATCTGATGTTGCCCACCACCTTGTGGGGAATATAGTGGTGTTGATGAGAATAGCAAATAGCACATGGCTGGTTACCTCTGTTACAGAAAAGGGGGATACACAACATAAGTACTCCCAGGGGACCAGAGATTTTGTACTCCCCATTTTATAGAGAGAGGAAAGGTTTGTAGGAAGAGGCAATATCTTTTATTAGACCACCTGATAGATTTGGGGGATAAGAAGGGCAAGGTATCAGACATGCAAGCCCTTCCTCACATCTGAAATATAATTTTATTGATACTGGCCTTAGGATATCTCGAAGGGCCATGGAGTTTTTGACCTCATTTCTTGCAGAAGAAAACTTGTGTGCTGTCTGTCTGTCAGCCCCACCTAATTGCTTTTGAATCAGTCAATCGATTTCAATCACATTGTCAGGGGGAGGGGTAAAGGTTTTGCAGATATTACATTTTCTCACATTTAAAGAAAATAGGTCACAAGGTAAAAGATATACCCAGATGTGCGCCCCTACGAGGAAAAATTGCAGGTTGATCATGAGACAATTCACATGAATGAGAAAAATAGGAAAGCAGTTTTCACCAGTTCTGCAGAGCGCTGCACTATTTGTTTTAAAAATCAGATTCCCTCTGAAAGGTCTCAAAAGATAACTCAGGTGTTAAACCTCCTTTGAGCCTTAGTCACCTTTCCCAGTTCACTGTCAAAACTGGCCAAGTTTGCTGTTTTTCGTACAGAAATTGCAAGCACTTTGTTTCTTTTCTTAACCTGTATTGCAAGGATGATAGCTCATGGCTGTGGTTACCGAGAGCCCCAGACAAATTCCCTTCTCCAAACATCTCGCTGCTGACGGGTGAGCTTTGCACTGGAGCACAGACAGGAGCCATGAATCAACATCTGTGCTGTTGCATAAGATGTGGCAATGGCAATCTCTATCTCACGAGACCCTTGCTGTTTACTGAGGAATGGGTTGAGATCTAGGTCTGGAGTTCCCTTGGGTAACAATCTGCAACTGGGGAAGCTCCTCCGGCTGTGATTTGCTCTGAAAAATCTTTTTTTTTTTTTTTCACTCTGTCAGCCAAACCTTGACGAGAAGAGAAAAACAGCACAAAAGGTGTTGAAGAGACAGAAGGTGTCAGAAAACAGTGATCTGACAGCTCTTGCCTTGTGGGCAACTGTGCTGACACAGGGCTTTCTTCTCTTATCAAGGTGTTTTGTAGTTTTGTCTCATTCTGGTGTCCAGTAGCCTTCCCTACTTAGCTCCCCCAAAGGCTGATTAAAATGCAACCTCGTTCCACCCCTCCCGCATCTCCTTTTCTCACCCCCATCCTTCTCTCCACATACAGCCTGGGATCTCTTATGGCTCTTAACAAATTTCACTGCAGGGCTGCCCCTAACTTAGGTGTCCTTCCTGGTGGAAATGTCAACCTCACACTCACAGCTCCAGGATGGCAATCACAAAAACTGGTTTCCCACCAGGAAGGAGCTCAAGGTGATGCCACAAACACTGGGGCAGCACCAGAGTGAGGGCAGCATCTGGGGACACATGAGGAGCTCTGTGTGGAGCCAAAGGAACCAGACCTGAGGAATAGCTTGGGTGATGCTCTCTGAAGTGCTGCTGTTGCATGTTCCTCCTCCGCAGTCATTGAAACTGGAGCTTCCCCCCACCTCCCCGCAGTCTGACTTCCTCTATATTTAGCCACCCTACCTACTTACTTAACAAGGAACAATAATTTCTCATTTATTAAAATTCAGGCGTGTTAGACACAAGGAAACACATAGTGCAATTAGTCCTTGTAAAGGCAAGGCTGTCTCCCAGGGTTCTTCTGCAAAATCATCTCACAACCCAAGTCTTGCCTTCAGCAAAGTCTCCAATGGTGTTGCAGGTGCAAACTTTCTGCATTTGACCCATCAGAAGGTGGGAGCCTGAAGAGATAATCCAGATCATCAGCTCCACGAGAAGACAAATTAATACATGTAACCAGTACCCAACTACCAACTCACAGCTCTCAGACATACATGTTAAAACAATCAGGTAATTAGGAAATGGATTTTCTGTCTCATGCACAATCTCAGATGGCTTCAAAGTGTAGTAATAAAATGTTAGCAACTAAAGAACCTGCAACACTCATTTCAGCAAGCATTTTATAAAATAGAACCTGTATTATAATCAAAAGAAGCGATACACTTATTTGATCTATTTTAAGAACCAAGCCAGCTCAAGGTCAATTGCTGATCAAGAACAATGGAGGAAAACTAGGTGAGATAATTTTAAAGATGTTTGAATTAAGACAGGGATCCAACCTGTTTGAAAGGTAATTTGTAAGAAATTATCTCAATTTACATAATTGAAGAGGTTGGTTGTTTTTTTTTTTACCACAGGTACCTCAAAGAGGTTCATCTACATATGAATTAGAAGATACTGTTACAGATTATTCCTCCCCAAAACTGCCCAAATCAGAACTCACACATGGAAAACATGTGCTATGGAAGAATGATCTAGCAGATAGGAAACTTCTGCTTCCAAAGCAGCAGCTTAGAGTTTCAGGCAATGCACAGTGCAGCCTCCAAAATGGCACTGGTTATCCCCAAGCAGCAACTGAAATTCCTTTAGGGAGGAATTAGAGCAGCCCAACACATTCTGGACTAGCTGAGCTCCTCTGGTTAATAACCAAAAGCCACCTGCAGAACCTCAGTAAGCACCCTTTTGTCCTCCTTTAACAAGCACACTCTCTCACATATAGAATAGCAACTTTCGCTGAAGACAGCCACAGCTGTCTTCCCTTTCCCTGCAAATGAAAGGGTCTGCACTCCTGCTACAAAATGGTTATCAAATGCAGTGTCAAAGCAAGTGTTTCCCCTCCATTGTAAGAGGCAGGCTGAATACTTTCAGCACAGCTTTCAGTGTCTTCAGACCCAACTGCAGCTGCACACACTCCAAACATTCTGCTGGCGGCTTCCTGTTTGCATTCCTGGGCTGGGGAGAAGGAGGACATTTCTTTCCAAGTCTGCTGCCTGCTCCTGGTTTTCCAGCTCTCTCTGTCTTTTCTGCTTCTCTCTTTGTTCTTCCTTTAGGAAATCTTTGAGATTCATGAGCATAACAAGAATCCCTTCCCTCTGAACTGTGCTCTTAAATTGGCTGGTTGTTTCAGGAAGGGGCGGGGGGCAGGAGGCTTGAAGGGGGAGGGGAACCCCCACAAAAAAAAATCCAGCCAGTGTGGCTTTGACAGTCTTCATTTACACTCACAGCATTCTGGTGCTGGGGTGAAGCCCCTGTGAGAGGGTCTGTGTGTCTTGCCCTGAGACCAGCAAGCCCGGTCCCGTCCCAAGGGTACGGATGCCAAGGATGCCAAGGAGGGCAGGGTTGGCGCTCACCACTGCTGAGCCCACTCTTCCTGGGGCTTTCTGCTCTCACCCTGCCCTCCAGGAGGGCTCACTGGGAGTCAGACATGCACATCTGAGGTCCAAATTAATGTCTGAATCAGTGCATGTGAATCAAGGATGCGGTATTGGGACTGACAGGCCCTGACCATCATTTCAACTCTCTCGCTGCAGCTATGAATACTGATGCTTCTTCCTTGTCGTAATTTTCCTTGCCCATTTCTTCAACCAGGAGGGAGCACCTCCTTTTCTCCCATCTCTTGTGCTTTCCTATTCAGGGAGTCCTTTTATTTTTTTTTGCTGCATCTCCACTAGCATTACTGTTCAATGTTTAAACCTTGTATCTGCTTTGAAATGAGAAAAGAACTTCAATCATTTTGCGAAAAGCTGAAGTTTCATGTTTGCCAATGATGCTGCAGGCAGATCTCAACCTGTGGGTTAATGCTTCTTTTATAAAGTGAAGACACCTGATTTCTGTCAGTCCTTGGCTCAAAAATGCACCATCAGCCACAGCCTCCTAAACAACCATATCAAATAGACAGAGAAAAGCAACCAAAATGGTAATCAGATTCCACTGAAGGGACACCAGCACAACACCTGCTGTCCCTGTCCTGCTCACAGGAAAAGGACTTCTGCTGTGCAAAGAACTCTCTGGAGTATGTGGGGCAGATAGGATTACAGCAGCCAGAGGATTTTGTTTCAGCTGATGCTTGGGAAAAGGTTTGACCCAGAGAAGCTCTTTCAGAAGGTGTGGAGGCTGCAGGTGAAGGCCGACTTGTGTGACTCTGGCACTCATTTCAGTGTGTGCTGCAGGATCACACTTCAGCCACAGAGCTGGTGGCATCTGACTACAGCACAATAAGTTCTGCACAAGTTCTCAGAGATGGTCCTGCATGCAGAGGAGCACGAGCGCACAGACTCTGACAGCTCCAAACGCTCTTTGTTGCTGCTCTCTAAACAGAAGTTGTTGTGTCCTCTGCACCTTGGGAAAATGGGGGGGAAATGACATACTTGTGTAGCTGCTGGCAGGCTTTGCCAAAGCAGCTGCCATAGGCTCCATGTCAAAGCGCCAGGGGAGCGCCTAATCCCCTTAGAAATTCAAAGGCATGTGAAACATCCCGTCATTACACTGTCTCTCTGCTGCTCATCCCTCACTCTTTGACTCTTCTGCACCCAGTTCCAGCTCCAGACAAGGGGAGCGTAGCTCGGTGGCAGCGTGATAAAATCACATTGTCTCCAAACGAAAAAAAGAAAAAAAGAAGAAGAGAAAGGGTTCTGTCAACAGCTGGCCTAAATTGGATGGATGGGTCAAAGAGACAGCCTTTTCCCACTGCAGAAGGCTGGGACGTGGGGCAAAGGAGCACGAGGGAAGTCAGGCACTCCCTACCCCTTCCATGAATGCTGCACGTGTGCCCTGTGCTCCAAGGGAGGTCAGCTGAGAAGATCTGCAGCAAGATCATCTGACTTTGGAAAGGTGCAGCCAGAGCTCCAGGATCTTCATACACTTTTCCAGCCACCACTAGATTCAGCAGACACAGGTCCTTCACAGCCTGCAGAGCTTTTTGAGACTTCAGTGAGTTTGAAATAACAGAATCCAAGAAAACAACAACAGTAAGAACAACAGCTTTTACTCATGAGGAAAACCAAATCTTCCCATGACGCCAGACAGATGCAGCATCGTAATTTTTGTTTTCTCTTTGTTTTGGCAAGACAGACCACTGGCAAGACAAGTGGCTCCCTTTGGTGGAGAGTTTGGCTTCCATTTGGGGCTGGGTGTCCTGCTGATCCAGAGGCAGTGCTGAACCCCAGGCTTTCCTCACCAGCACTGCACGTGGACAGTTTCTGATGTGCCAGAAGACAGCTACACTTGATTCAGTGAGTTGGGAGTAAGGTGCACACTGATCTGCTTCTGCAATCATGGTTCAGAGACAGCAATCTGATTTCCTGATGCTTTTGCATTTTGGAGGCAGTGAAGTGAGGCCCTCTGACAAAAATATCACCCAGTGTGTTTTTATTACCACAAAATCCATGCCTTTGCCACTTGTCCACATACCACTCTTTAATGCAAACCTCATGTCATCCTGCTCTTTTCAGGTCCTGATTAACTCTAAAATGCCCAGATTTACAGAGCCAGTGGAGAAACAGATCCCTTCCAGTCAAGAATGTGGAAGGGGAGGGGAGAGGGGGGAGAGAAATGCAGAGGAAGAAAGACCTCAAATTGCTTGCTGCTTGGAACTGATAAAATTAAAAGCAAAAATATGGAAAGAATTGCGCTTTATTTGATGTCTTCTGTGTGTACAGATGAAACATCACTTGATATTATAAAATATGTCATATGAAAAGAAATGAAGTACAGAATCAGTCTGTCAGTTCCCTATTGTTCTGGGCAGCCAATGGTGTCAGCAGCAAGTTTTAAAAAATTATTTTTCTACCGTCTGGAGAATGGACAATCGAGGTTTCTGCTGCCCCTTGTGTTTACTGCATGAACACTGACAAATGCAGTTGAGTTGTTTTAATTTTAAATCACTTCTCAATCACAAAACCTCTTAGGAAACAGTTTGTGTTTTTTTTTAAGAAACACAGTAATCAGAAAAGACTTTTTCAGCTTATTCCAAAGCCACACAGGACAGAGTCTTTCCTTAAACAAAAGATCACAAGACTAAGAATTGAGAAAGTTCATTTCATGGTGCTTGAATGAATCACATTTTAACCTGGTTTATGGCAGCGATTCATAAAAAGAGAAAATTTTTCCCCAAAAATTTGTGCAGACCCATCTACTATCAAATGTTTGGCATGATAAAAATCTGGAAGTCTGCCATTAAGTTGCAATAAGTTTAGCAAGTAACGCTGATAGGATTTGAACATTAACTCACCAATGGAGAATGCCAGTGCATTCTTAGGATCATCAGTGTAATGGATTCTGGCATTCCCCTCTTACCATCTTTACAAATGTCAGTTTCATTCTATTGTAAATTAACCCAAATTTCTTCCAAAGCTCCAAAATAAGTCTTGCTTGCAAGCAACCATCCCCATCTACCTTGCTGCTGACTATACTACAGCAGGAAACATGGTAGAAATAATACCTATAGAAATCATTAAAGATATATATTGGGAATTCCCTGATGAATTCACAGACCTGATGAAGTGTTACCTTAGACTTTATTTTCTGCCAGTGGGAAGGAGCAATGGGAAGCACAAAGTGTCCCAAGTGAAAGGCAACAGAGATCTTCAGTTATTGATCTGGTTGACACAACGTGTTGGACCTCAAATTGATGTGAATCAGAAAAGGGCTCTTAACGTGAAAGATGGAAAACCAGTGCACACCACTCATGGAGCTGCCCTTAACCCTGCCCACTTAATATTGGAGGATTTTATTGCTTGCCAGAGTGTAGTCTCCCATCCCTTTATCAATTATTCATTCTGGACAGCAACCTTCTCCATGCAGTAGCAAGAAAATCTGTAGGTTAGATCTAATTTACTCTTTTAACCAGTTTACTCCAGTATCAAGTATTTAAATTGGCCTCACTGTGCCTTCATACGTTACAGCCATATATCAAAGCAATTTGTGCAAATGCCAGCTGAGCAGCCGGCTACATGTATCATGTATTCTGAGATTACACAGTTCCAAATGCCTTTGTAAAGCAAACCTTTCATGAATAAATCAGGAAATACCCTGATGCATGCTTTATGTAGAGCAAGGTATTCTATTTAGGTCACAGGAAGGTTCTGCCAGGTTTGCTAAAATGAACAAATCCCCGGTGTGTACTCTCACTCCAACACATTTCATAACACAAGCAAACATCTCCCACTCAGCCACGCTGCACATTTGTGACTGCTGATGACCCTGCACTTGCTGAGGGTTGGCTTGATCACTTCAAACCCAAAAAACACTTCCAAGCCAGAAGGAAAACCGCTTGTGGTGGCTGCTGTGCCTCAAGAAAGGGCTGATGGTTGTGGAAAAGAGTATTTCCAAATGGAAGCCCTGCCTCTTCCCTGCAGGAAGGAGCCTGGAATGTGCACCTTTCCCAGAGCTCCGAGGGAGGAGCAGGCAGCACACAGGTCAGGCAGCACGGCTCTGTGTGTGATGCAAACCTCTCAGAGCAGCTCGTGGTTCTCATCCAAGGACATGACAGAAGTACAGGATCAGATGAGAATCAGCACACCGAGTGCTGAGTGCAACATCAAAACCAAGCTATGCAGTCATCCATTTCCTCTGCCTTGAATTCAAGATGCTATTGTTGGTCTGATCACTCTTCCTGCAGCGGAAATGTCTATGATAAGGTTCCAAGCATAAGGGTTTCCAAATTTCCAGACAGGCTGAAATGATAAGTTATCTAGAGCAGGGGAACGAGAAGCTAAGTGCAAGCTTGCTTTCCTTTTGAAAGGTCTGGCAGGACACAGGGAAAACAGTAAAAAAAAAAAGAAAAGAAAAAAAAAAGAAAATAAAAGAAACAAGAAAAATGTTAGCAAAGTTAAGGGGAAATAAATCACATCCTACCAAAAACACCAAACACAGAAGTTTTGTTTCTTCAGAGACATGGTTTGAGAGTAAGAAAACAGACCCTCCTGTCACTAGGTTGAAGGGTTTCCACAGAGCATCAGAGCTTGTTGAAACATTTGCAGCCACCAGTGAAACTTGCTCGACTGGGTGAGGACAAAGACTGGCTCTCTGCACGACACTCTCTCTCCTGCCTCAGCTACTTCCCACTCGGCTTGTGAGGCCACCCAGGCACACCTCACCTTCTTCTAGCCTCACCCTTTGTGCCTGTTTGCCCTTCCCTTTATTTGCCTTTCCCTTCCTTCCCTCTGCTCTCCACCACACATGCCCCTGATCACACAACCACCCCCCAGCAATGCCACCCCTCTGCCCTGCTGTGGAGTGAGCCCCAGCAGCAAGGTGGCACTGCAGTGACCTTCAGGGAAGCGAGATGCTTCTCCGTGCCTCAGTGTCCCCCTGTAAAACATGAGCCATGCTCGCTGCCTCTGTACAGCACATGAAAATCTCCTGGTGGAAGATGCCACAGAGCACCCCAGCATCACCCCCAGCCCCCTTGGAGAGCTTTTCCCTCTTCAGGTCCCCATCAGGGCTCTCCTCTTCCCCCCCAGAGAGGATTTTGCTCTTTGGCAAGCAGCTGTCTTATTAAGTCAGTTGACCTGATTATTAGAATCCAGCCCTGAAAGAAGGTACTGGAGTAACACAGGCTGCTTTGTGTGAGCCCAGTACTCTGCTTTCAGCATTATTTGCCAAAGCTCTCTGGTTGTTTGGAAATTTGTTGGGCCCGTCTACGTAAGAAGCATTGAAATAGATTAGTTGCTAAAACAGCACGGTGGCCTGGGGAACATCTCCCTTCCACTAATGGGAAAACTTCAACCAGTGACACTTAGAGCTGAGCATAAATAAGTCCAGGACACTTTATTTTTTTAAAAAAAAACTGTTCCAGGCTCTTTTTTGCATCACAGTAGAGAACAGCAACAGAAATCTTCTCTCTGTACCACTAATGTCTGTTTCATGCCTTTCATGCTTTTCCTTGATGTAAATTCAGCCTGTACCAACTCATCAAAACCCAAGAACAAATGAAAGCAAGGGGGAGCAGGGACAGTGAAGGAAAAGTAAACCCCAAGGATAATAAGAAGGAGGACTCTAAGAGGGAAGACATGACATTTGAGGCTGTTAAAAATAACCCAGGACAAAACGTTTAACAAAATGGGTGCAATTAGAGGGATGGTGCAAACCTTAAAATCAGTTTACTTAGATCTTTTCTTCCCTCAGAACCAATGGGAGGTTCTTATCCCACTCCAAGACATACAGTTCTGCACAATGCAAGCAGTGCAAGACACATAAATCTTGGAGGAGCAAAAAGGTTCTTGCAGAATCTTGTTTTCCTTTTTAATTAACACATTTTAAGGCCTTTTTATTTGCTTTCTCCGTCTCCAGAGCATACTTGGGGAACATTTCCCAGCCTCACTGCTACAGAAGGCACTAAAAACTTGCCTGTTTCAAAAGGCAAGCCAAGATGCTCAGGTTTCCAGGAAGTGGACCTTGACAAGAAACACCAAATATCAGGAGACTCGTGATCAAATCACCAGTGCCAGCAACGCCTCACGTTAAGATTTTTTTATAAAAATTAATATTTCCTCGGGGGATTAGCAAGTGGTCCCAAAGCTGTACACACTGGGACTGAAGAGCTCCCCCAGCACATTAATCTTCTCAGTAATAATTAGCAATCTGTGCTCTGGTGGGGCCTGTAGGGCCCGGGCAGCTTTGAGGCCCTGCTGTCCTAGGGCAGGGTGTGCACACAACGGGGACAAAAGGGAGGCAAACCAGGAGTCAGGAGGGAAACCAAGGCACACACACAGCTGAGCTCCTTCCCAGGGCTCACACAGCGTTCCAGTCTCAGGGAGACCAAAAATAAATATATACAGCTCTTCTTCGGGCTGGCTGAGGATTTTAATTACTGCAAAACGAAGCTAAGATGAAAGGAATATAGGCTGAGTGTGTATATTCTTCGCAGATAAGCTGAACACCAGCTGAGATGAGGAACACAATTCCCTCTGGAGTGATTTCTTGTTAATTGTACGACTCCAGGCGCTTTCTTGGAAGTCCTTATAAACTGCAGGCTTGGCCTGTTGCAGGAGGGCCACATCTCTTCTGGAGCACCGAGGGTGCAACAAGGAGGCATCGTCTGTCCCTTGGCACCCCATAAAGATGTCAAAATGCCAGTGGGGAGCTGTGTGGTGCAAGATCTCCATCCTGCAGCAGGATGTGAGCTGTGCTGGGCTGGCAGGCCCAAGTAGCAGAGCTTCAGATCCTTCTCCTGTTTCACACAGGTGTAATCCCCCTTTCTGTAGTGACTGACCTACATGAGGGCTGTGCAGATGATGCTAATCAAGGAATAGCTGAATAATATATCAGCAGATGATGCCACATACATTCTGAATAAATATACCTCTGAGTGTTTAAATGGCACGTGGTCTCACTTTCACACAGAGCTACACCTTTTTAGCAGGGCTTGATAACACAGTCCCTTTTCCTAAGAGGAGATAAATTTCAGTGCATTTAAAACACTGCTCTGCACTTTATTAATATTCACTCCTGCTCAAACTTTTGAAAAAGTTGTACTAATCATTCCTACATAATTCTGACAGACTTTTAAGGAGCTGTTGGGAATTGCCCCTTTCAATTTTTTCAAGTCTTTGCAAAGATACCTTCTGCCTGCAGCTCACCTGTGTCGGCCTAAAAGGTCTCCACCAGCTTCTCTGGAGCTATTCTGATTCACATCAGTCCAGGACATCAGCCATAAACCCCCTCCTGCTTATTCTATTACTACCAGGTCAAAATTCAGATTAAACCAGGATCACCAGCTTCTTTGGCGGTCCAGATTCATTCCACTACACTTGAAAAAGGAGTTTGTTCCCTGGTCTCTCTGAAAGAAATGTAAATTATTGAGTATCTTGCCCCTGCATTGTTTGACTTCCAGGGTCAGGGGCAAAATATTTGGAGCAGGCACCCTCTGCAGAGGGAGAGAGGCAAGTAAAACTCACTGCAGGGCACAAACAAGCAGATTCTATTCCATGTGATTTTATGCTTATTTAAAAGCCACTTGTCCTAAAACACACTCCCATTCGCCTCTAATACACACACAAACTACTTGTTTTTACAAAACTGCTGGATGTCCAGTAGGTTATGAAGAAGTTATCCAGCAGAAGTTATGGCTTTGACTTGTGTGTGTTTGTCTTTAGACTGCTGAAGGGAGTGCAGACTCTGGAACTGCACTTGCTCTGTCCTGTCAAGGGGGTTGGGTGGTATATAAATGGGATATTTATTAATTGCCAATGTTAAAGTTAGAGGAAGGACAATCAAGAAGCTTTCTCAGAATCCTCCAGAGCTGCTGCCTGTGAGGGGCCTCCTTCCCTTCCATGTTGATCTCCCTCCCTGTGCGGACAGGACAGAGATCCTTGTGGACAGTCTTGCTCCACAGACAGCAAACTGCCTCTCCTGCCCCCCAGGCTGGCTTTCTGCAGGGCTGAGGGTTGGTTTGCCATCAGAAAATGCAGTAGCTGGGCACAGCAATTGTCAGCATCCAAGGCTGGACCGAGCTGTGCGCAAGGCTCTGGCTCTGCCTGCCCCAGGGTGCATGTGAGTAAATCCTCACAGGTACCCTGTCCCTTTCATCTGACACAAAACCACTGGCTCCAGTGTCCAATCAGGCCCAGCAATGAAGCCTTCCTGCCTTCATTCCTTTCTTCCTTCCTTCATGTGCCACGGGCAGCAGGAGTGATGAGCAGAGCTCTAAACATCCCTGTGGGGCTCCTGCTGCACCTTTTTCCTTCGTAACAGGAGATCTAGATGTTTTGGGCAGATTCACTTCAGGAAGGAATAAGCAGCAGAAGGGATTTCTGGGGGGAAAAAAAGCCCTGAAACTTTGGCTTGTTCTAACCAGTTCCTCAAATTTTATTTTTCCTTTGGCTGACAGTACTTGCAGTGGAAAGTGTCAAATACCCCTAACAAGCGATTAAGATGGGCAATCCTGAGCTCCACAAACAGGCTGCCTAACAAGTCTTTCCCATCAACACAGACTACAGAATCAGCATTCAAATGACCAGGAAAGCTGAATCTATTGACATCTGGCTCCTGTTTCAGCACATTAATTATCCTCTTGGGCTCTCCCATCTTCATCTGCTTCCACACAGGTGCCATCTCATCATTTATCTGCTCCAACATTTTCTCCCCACTCTGAACAACTGAACTCTTTTCTTCTTGCATGGCATTCCTGCTCCAGCAGATGCATTAACACTGCCAAACAACCCTACCCTATCACTGTCTGTATCAGCAATGTCTGGAGTGTGCACCGAGCTGATAATGAAGAATGCGCTTTTTTCGTTAACGCGTGGATTTCAGGGCACAGCTGCATCACAGTAGGCTCTATCCAAAATGATAAAGGAATCACTAAGAAATAATGCCCATCATCAGCAGCTTCAAAAGAACAATGGAACTTAGCTTACCCTGTTGGCTCCTTGTGGTTTCAGGACAGACAGAGGCTGTGGGAAGATTTGCAAACGCATCGTGTCCCTGGTGATGGGTTCAAACCCAGCAGGGCTTGACAGAAAATCTGACATTCACCAACACAGTGTAAAATAAACCAGAGATTCTGTGTGGAAATAACCTGAGAAATCACAAGAAAGTAGGTGAGGTAGGATGGACCCTTAGATGTGGGAATGAAATATGAATCAGGGTCCCTGTGTCCTGTGCTGTCTGACCTGTCCTTGCTCTGCTGCCTCATTAGAGCAGGGAGCTGCAGCTCGCTCCAAAAAGCAAATGTTGTGCATTTCACAGTGTTGTTCCTTTGACTTTGGAAACCTAGGTGATGTCTCCTCCAATGGGACTGAGGGAGAGCTTGTTTGGCTTCTGACAGGGCAGGGATAATGACTGGAGCATTTTCTGGAGCTCAGGCATTCGAGTAACGCTGCTTGTGCCAAAAAGTTCTCTATACCTCAGGATCAATAAGCACAGTGAAATTCCTGGGCTTGGCAACAGCTCCATTATAATTGCAAAACCAGCAGCTTTCATCAATAAATCAACCTAACAAGTAACATGTCTAGGACATCCCATCAAGGGTGCTTCTGATGATGCAGCAAGCTGCTTTCTTCAGTGCACAGCTATTGAGCACATGGCACAACTCTACTGTTACATTGCATTAACCACTTCCAACTCTCTTGGACACTGGAATTTGCAGCATTCCCAACTGCTTGAGCAGTCACAAGTGGTAAATTATTTCTTTTTACCATATTCACAAGATTTTGCATTTTTAGCAGCCTGTAACAGCTTTGCAGTGAAAAATGGGTAGCCACAGAGTTCTTGCTCTTTGTGATGGCTAACAGCTGGCGAAATGTTGACATACATCTCTCAATCCCAAGGTCAGAATTAAGATGGATTCTGGAAAATGCCTTTCAAGAGGATCAACAAAGGAAAGCCCAAACCTATGGACACCAACTTTCTGTACACCAGCATGATCAAGGGAACAGAGCTCCTCCAGCCTGAACCATCACTGATGTTTCATTCAGGAAGCTTAGCACACAGGTTTCGTAACCATAAAATAGACTCTTATTTTGTTTCTGTATTACTTACAGCTAAATGTGCAGTGTTTAGCTGGGTTTTTTAAATGCCACATATTCATGATGTCAATTCACATAGTCAAGCTTGAAAAAGAAAGGTAACAAATAGCTAAGATTTAAAATTAGGCTTTTTGTATTATAAGTGGGAGGACATTTAGTTAGAGTGATTTTCAGAACTTGTGTCCATCAGTACATCAAAGCCTGCTTAATCTTCCTCTGCTGCTGCTTTGGATATTGCTGTTTTGAGGAATAAATTTTAGCCCGTACTAGGCTAAAAGTGTGACCACAGCAGGTATTCATTCTTGCCATTTCTTGCTATTAACATCTGGAAAGCCCTAAACCACTATAAAATTTAAAGAAAGACATTGGAGAAAATATTTCCATTCTCAGGAAAAAAAAAAAAAATGTATCTGCTCCTCCCTTTCACCTATAATGTCTTTGCTGAAGAAATCTCACTGTAACTACCATACCTGATTTTTCCAGTGAGAAACTCTGGAGCAATCAACTCCTACCCTTAGGGGAAGAGGGTCTGGTTGGAGAACATTTAAACAGATGGAAAATGAGGGACCCCATGTGAGAACTGCTGAGGGAGTAGACCAATGTCATTGTGATCCATGAATATCTCTGAAAGGCTGTGGAGATGAAGAGAAATTCCCAAGGACTGCAAGAAATCCAATGTCCCTCCTGTCTTCAAGAAGGGCAGGAAGGAGGATACATGGAATGGCAGATTAAACAGCCTCAGCTGAAACCCTGGGAAAGCAATGGAGAAACTTCTCCTGGAAACTCGTTCCAAACACATGAAGGACAAGAAGATCACAAGCAGGCAGAAAGGATTTGTAATGCCTGATCACCCTGCAAAGAAATTACTGGCTCTGCACATGAAGGGAGAGCAGCAGATGTTTTTTATTTTGACTTGTACTTCCAGCACTGCCTCCCATAACCTCCTCATGGACAAACTCAAGAAATACAGGCTAGAAAAATGGCCAGTGAGGTGGACTGAAACTGGCTAAGCTTTGGGGCTCAAAGGGCTTTGGTCAATGGCACAAAAACAGGAGTTTATGCACTGCAGCCTTTAACTGCATAACATCTTCATTAATAACCTGGATGGCTGTCACAGACATCTTTCCATTAAAATCCTTTCCTTAGGATTTTTCCTCCTGAGAAGCTGAGAGGCCTCAGGAACAAAATGTAAACAATGATCATCTGCTGCTGTGGAATGCAACAGGTGCATCTGGGATTGGGCTCATGTGGTTGTTTCTAATTAATGGCCAATCACAGTCAGCTGGCTCGGACTCTCTGTCTGAGACAGAAGCTTTTGTTAACATTCCTTTCAATTCTTAGCCAGCCTTCTGATGAAATCCTTTCTTCTATTCTTTTAGTATAGTTTTATTGTAATATATGTCATAAAATTATAAATCAAGCCTTCTGAAACATGGAGTCAGATCCTCGCCTCTTCCCTCAACATAAGACCCCTGTGAACACCGTCACAGATGGTGGGACTGAGGGCACTCTCATCCTCTCAAAAAGGATGCTAAACTGAGAGGAATGAATGACAGACCAGGTGGACGAGCTGACACTCATGGGAGCCTCAACAGGCTGGACAAAAGGTGGTGTCAGGGACACCGCCACATTCAGCAAATGGAAGAAGCAATTCCTCCTCTTGGGCAGGAATGGTCACTTTGCATTCCAGGGGCCAGCTGGCTGAAAAGCAGCTTGTCAGGGAAGGATTTGGAGGTCCTGGTGGATGCCAAGCTGACCATGGGCCAGGAGTGTCCTTTGTGGCAAAGATTGATCCTGAGCTGCTTTAGCCAGCAGCTCAAAGGAGGTGACCCTTTCTCTCTGCTCAACACAAGGGATGCACATCTGGGGTGTGCTGGGCTCCTCAGTGCAAGATATTGATTTAGTGGAGCAAGTCTGGCCTTGGGTTCCACCTGCCAAGAAAAACACACACGTGCTGAAGAGAGTGCAGTGCTGGAAATTACTGTCTTACAGCCCTGGAGCATCTGTCAGTGTGGGGAGAGGCTGAGAGAGCTGAAACTGCTCAGCCTGGAGAGAAGAAGGGTCAGTGGGGGCATTATAAACGTGCATAAATCACTGCCCAGAGTCTATGAAGAAGACAGAGCCAGCCCATTCTCATGGCCCTTCATGAAAGGGCAAGGGGCAACAGGCACAAATTGAAACACAGGAAATTCCATTTAGATGTCACAAAAAAACCTCTTTTACTGGAAGAGCGATGGTGCAGGTTGCCCAGAGAGTCTTCTTCCCTGGAAAAATTCAAAACTGAACTGGAAAAGTCCTGGGGAACCTTCTCTGCTCAGCCCTTCTTCGAGAAGGGGTTGCCTGAAAAGTGTCCACAGATGCCTTCAAATCCACCCTCTGAATCTGTGGTTCTGACTCATTGCTAGACTGTTCTTCCCTTCCTGGTTTTCCAGTTGGGTAGGTGACAGCAGGAAGGGTTTAACACAGCAGTTGCCAAATATTCATCTCATTCTTTCCAGGGCTTGACTATGCAACAAAAGAAAATTAAATGTATTGTCAAAGGTCTCAAAGGCTCAGCATTAAGATGAAGAAAGTGAGAAGGGAGGAGTGTGCTTTTAGGATATATTATTTCATGCATCTTACCACACAATGAAATGCTAACATAAACATGATGGATGCTGGATACCAGCAGCTGTTCTACTCTGCAAAATGCTCAGTGCTGCGAATCCATCCCAATGCAGTTCAGGCCTGAATGTCTCCTCGTGGATTTCTGAAGAATGCCAACGTGAAATCATCACCTGCAGTCCCTGCCACGGGTTCCAAAGCTGCTCCAGTGTGTGTCACAGTCACCATCCTCCCTAATCTGAGATCTCTGCCCAAGACTCAGATGCTTGCCCAGGTTATCAGAAAAAAGGCATTTGTGCATTTGAGTCTTGGAGCTCGGTTCTGTCACAGCCCAAAGGAGACTCTTGAGAGAAAAGTCTCACTCCTACATGCCCAGCTCACCTGAGAGTGAGAGGTGGGACCTCTCATGAGTCAAACAGTGACAAAGAGTCCTTGAGTCAAAGATGAGCACAGCTCTTCTATGTGTTTACATCTCTCAGTAAAATTTTCCCAAAGTTATCAGTGCCAGTGATGTTTAAGCAGTATGAGTCTGTCTTTTTGACATGAGGGTGCCTAATTCTTGAACATTCAGTGGCTGACAAACAGGTCCCTCATTGTACATGCTCACGGGGCCCTTGTTAACCTCAGCAGTTATCTGGAGGGTGTTCATGATGCGGAATGCACCCCCTTTTATTTTGTAATCATGATGGGCAATCTAAAATGTAAAAAAAATGTAAAACTGGCCATGCAACAGCTTCTCAAAAATCTCCATGTGACTTCACTGTCTGCAGTTGCTCCTTTTTTGTGTTTTTTTTTCCATTTACATGTTTCTTTTGCCTTCATATGTGGACATCCAGACTGCTGAAGATTTATTGAGCTCATCTGCCATTATTCTTCCAGCTGAAGCACATTTATTTTGCAGTACATCTGAGGCTGCTGCCATGTATTGATCAGCTCTGAGGCAGTGTCACACATGCAGATATGAAAAAAGCTCACTTGTCGTTAGGTAGCTGTTGTTTTCTTCTGGATCTTGAGACAATGAACAAACTCAGAGCCTGAAAATACTGAATTTAGGTATCCAGCTACCCTCCCATGTCTGCTGCCTGCATTTTTAACAGTGAAATGCCCAGATTCACTTTGCTTTGAATGTGTTGTGGTCACGTGGAGGTCTCAGCATTATTCAAAAGAAAGCTGTTACTTTGCAGTATCTACAGTCTATTTTTGGAAGTATTCAGTGGCACAGTGCATCAATGCCTGCTTGCCCTGAATAGCTACAAAGCACTGTATGGGAAGCAAGCTTCACACAGAAATGGAGAATCCAGATCACCTATTGCAAGCTCTGAAGTGCTACTACGTGGAATAGATTGTAGTGGGAATGAAATTGATTATTCTTGGTTGGATTTGTTGCTATAATTGTAGTCTTGAGGTTGAGAAATCAGCTTTTTCATCAGTGGCTCAGCACTGTCTTGTCCTACGCTTTAGAAGGTTACTCTGGAAACAGACTGGATGAAAAATAGGCTGTGCCACCTATATATGTGCATACATGCTTGGTTACTTTGAGTTGGAGCAGTCAAATCAGCAAGGGCAACATCCCAAGCTGGTGCAAAGTCTAACATGGGGACACTTGGACAGAACCTTCATGTGTCAAAACAGCAAGCATATGGGAAAAGGCAAAAAGCAGCTCTCTGGGGACCTCCAAGACAGGATTCTCCCTGGTAGGGAAGTCTCTCCTTGGCACGGTGAGGGAGCAATTTCAGGTGTGCAATATTTAATTTCTACTAACGAATTTCTGCTGGAGCACCTGAGGCAGCTGCTCAGCTGGGGAGTTGTATCCTTGTTCAGAGCCAAATCACCCTGGAGGTTTGTAAAGCAATTTGATCCCTCTGATCCCAGAGCTGTGCATGTGAACTGGTGGTACTGTGTTCTGGACAAATAAAAATGCCTTGAACCGAACTGCTTTGGAAGTCAGTGGGAAAAAAAGAAGCTGGAAGATTCCTAGTGAACTTGGACATTCAGGTGGGTGATGGTTAGAGACCCATTTCACCTCCTTGGTTATTTGATGTGAGTCAAGCTCAGGTTGTCCTTCCCTTCCCTTCCCTTCCCTTCCCTTCCCTTCCCTTCCCTTCCCTTCCCTTCCCTTCCCTTCCCTTCCCTTCCCTTCCCTTCCCTTCCCTTCCCTTCCCTTCCCTTCCCTTCCCTTCCCTTCCCTTCCCTTCCCTTCCCTTCCCTTCCCTTCCCTTCCCTTCCCTTCCCTTCCCTTCCCTTCCCTTCCCTTCCCTTCCCTTCCCTTCCCTTCCCTTCCCTTCCCTTCCCTTCCCTTCCCTTTTTTACTCATCAATCTCCTCCTAATGCTGTGTAAAGACCAATTTAGAAATGCAGGAATGTCAAACTGGCAGATTTGCTCTTCCAGACAGTGGGATCTGTTTTTCTCAGCTGCACATTTATCCAGGCTGGTTTCCTCAGCATGCCATCCACTGTCTTCTGAGACTCTTCTGTGGTGGGAGCTGCTCTTCTCTACATGTAATTTCTCCTTTCAGTTGGTGCTAATTTCACATTTCATTTTATTTTGCTTCTTTGCATTTCTGGACAAACACGTGAATCTGTAGATATGTGATAAAATCATACAAAACAGTCCCTTGTAAGAGTAAACTTCAATTTTATTTAAGGTTCTGAGCAACATGAAAGTGTTACTTGACCTAGAGTTCAAGATGCCCCGTGCTATTGTCAAATATCCAATTAATTTAAATTGCATAAAAAAATGTCAAGCAACAAAAACCAAGAGGACAAGAGATTAAGTGTGCTTTCCAGTCAAGCCACTCACTCACCTAATTTCCCCTCTTGTGAAATAAATACTTCTGGATACATTTACAATCTCCAAAGAGAAAAGTCTATGTGTTGTTCCTCCAGCAGCTGTGTGTTTCAGCAGCATGATGTCGAATTGCATGTCCTTTATCCAGCTCCTTTGGGATGTGTAATGTACATCACAATA
The DNA here is from genome assembly GCF_035770615.1 of Melospiza melodia melodia. Taxonomy (NCBI): domain Eukaryota; kingdom Metazoa; phylum Chordata; class Aves; order Passeriformes; family Passerellidae; genus Melospiza; species Melospiza melodia. The sequence continues at coordinate 77,718,441 of NC_086226.1, read as the reverse complement.
AGAAGCCAAGGATGATACAAATAATTATAACATGTGATACAAGCCCACTGTAATAAAGTCAATCTCTCAGCAAATTCATCAGCTCGACACATGATGTACAGTACCAATTTTATGTAAATTACTTGCCTAATCCTGCTGGGCAGAATTACTCCCTGATGTAAACTCTGTTAAATTCAGTGGAGTTGCACCAGGAAATCATTCTTTTGCTCGTAAGATCTGGAGCCACACTTTGTGTATCTCGTTCATCTGGAAACCATGGTAATAAGAAAATGAGTGAAATCACTTGATTATGAGATTCAGAGGTATTATGCTCTCCTTTGTTTAAAACAAAAGACCACCTTAAACATTACACATTATTATCATTCATGAATATGAAGAATTAACTTAGAAAATTGTATTGATTTCTAAAACTCTTAAAGGCAGTGAAATTTCTGTAAGGAAATTGGCTGGTTTCCACTGACTCTGGCAATCTTTGGATCAACAATTAACAGAGGTTTAATACTTAGAACATGAAATTCATTGACATTGTAAACTGCTGCAAAAAAGACATTCAAATGAGGCTGAAACAAGCATGTAAGGCAACTAATGGCTTTTGTTGAGGTAATATGTCAAAAAAAACCCCAAACAATACCAAACCACTCCCCCCCGCCCCGCAAAAAAAAAAAATCCCTAAACAGTTAAAATCCTGCAATGCACAACCAATTTACTCTAAGGTGGTTAAAAATGTGTCAGTTATCCTGAAGTTTAAAACCATACATAAATAGTGCCACCCAGCTTTTATTTGCACAAATGAATTTTTTAAAGAAGCTATAATGCTACTATGCATGGAGTCCAAATTAAACTTGGGCAAAAAGTAATATTTGGGATGTTTCTGGACTTATCCAGGTTTTATAGCACAACCTCAGCCAGGATGCTAAACCTGAACATCCAAGGCTTTGGTTTATGTCACACAACCCTGAGATATTGGCAGTGGTGAGTCCTACAAATTCCATATTTAGATTTGTGTTGTCAAATCAAAGCCTGTCACTACCTGTTTTCCTTTTATATAATTTGCCAAACTGAAAGAGGACTCTCAGTTTTTTTCTTCAGAAACCTTGTAAAAAAGGCATCTTCTATGAAGTGCCCCCACCTTTTTGATGTTAGATTTCTGTCTATAGGGGGAGAAAAAAAGGCCTAAAAACCCAGACCAGAAATACACAAAACCAAACCAATCCATACAATTCCTACATAATTTTAATCCTCTGGATTCAGATTTCCTGATGCAACATTGAAGAACCATTCAAAATTCCAAACTTCCAAAGAGAAATTCCAAAGAGGACAGATGCCATTGCCTTGGCTCAGCTCACAGAGGCAAGTGGGATGACAAGAATATTTTCAGCAGCTTTCTCAGTCCATTTCCCCTAACCAAACTGGTGCTTGGGTGGAGTTTCAGAAAGTCTCTTCATCTTGGCTACTCCCTGGTCAACTCATGCTTTGTGCACAACAGTTTTGTGGTACCCTCCTCTCCACTGCTGAGGTTAATGGGAAGAGTCTAAAGCAAAGAACCCTAATGAAATCTTTGTGGCTTTTTTTGCAATGGTTATTAATCAGGTTTGAAGGTAGATTCTACAAAAGTAGAATCAGGTTGAGTAAAACATGTGCCATGGCTCCTATCATTTGTCACTGAAAGAAAACAAAACAAGGCAGACATTACACACCCAGGTTTGCCTGGAAAAGTCACCCAAAAAGACTTGCACGTTGGAAATGTACCTTAATCCTCTTTTTTTTTTTAATTTTTTTTTTTTTAATATCTTCTGCCCTCCAGATGGTCTGCTGTGATGACATACACCTGTTCAGCGTCAGCTATTACCCACAGCGACATATGGCAGCTCACATATTGCCTGGGCTGAGGGGATCTGGGATTCAGGTCACCTGGGGTCTGTTTTCAAGTGGTGTGATGGCAGCTGTGGGAAACACGATGACTGACAGAAAATCGCTGCTCGTCTCACCAGCAGGAAAAAAAAAATGTAGATGTCTTTAAAAAAAAAAAAAGAAAAATAAAAAAAAGCCCAGCAGCTGTATCTCAACCTCACCACGTAGGTGCAGACAATGGAGGGATCAGCCTCTCCAGCAGACAGCACAGTGGAGGTGCAGTGCTGTCACTTTGCATATTTTTGGTGGTGGGAGTTGCTCAAAATTCGGGTGTTATGGTAACAAATCTTGAAGGGTGCTGGCTCGGGAGGGCTGAACTGCCTCACAGCATAATGATGCTGTGGACCTCTGCCCACTGCTAGAACAACACCTAGGATGAGGCCTCTGAGGTGCAAGGGATTTATTTGTTCCTCTGCTACATCTAGTTTTGTGTGGGCTGCCACAATACCAGAGGATACAAGAGAAGCTTGAGAGAAAAAACATTTGGTGCTCTCTGGAAGCTGGGCTGTTAGCAAGTGGAAGATAGAGGAAGGGGAAAAAAAAGGATTTGAAAAAAAGGCATGGCATTCTTTTTTATCTGCATTTTCCACTGCTGTTGTTGAAGGAATTTGTCTGTCTCTGGAAAAGAGAAGGCTGTTTTTGTGATTTTTTTCAGGAGAAATAATGGAGGGAACTCATGGGTGCCACTGCAGTTTTGAGATGTTCTGCTAAATATTGTTGAGTTTGAGCTTTAGATAGGTTTCTGGTGAGTAGCTGAATTTCTTGGAACCTGTCCAAATCAAACAGAAAATGAGAGCTTTTTAGAGGCCCAGCATACCTCCCACATTTCTCAAAGTGATGAGACATGTCTTTTTCTCCCTTGCTGATGTTTTATTCTGTATTTGCAGTTGAGGAGGACAACTGCATTGCAGCTGAAGAAAAATCTGAAACAGAGCAAATTACTTTTGTAAAACCTTATTTTGAACATCTCTACCTCTGAATCCAGCCAGCGACTACTTTTAATGAACTGTGGAGGAAATGCTTTGAAGTTTGAATAGAGAAGGTCTGATTTTTTTTTTTTTTCTGTCTTCTAATTTTCTGTGCCTCTTCAGTGTTTCAGGTTGGGTTTAGCCCTCATACAATAGGACTAACATGCCTGTGGAACACATTTTTTTTAGCTTGGGTTATGGTGGGCAAGATCTTTCTCTTACAGCAACCAAACCTGAAAACCTGTGAGAACAACTTTCACCCATGCTCCTGGATTAATGACACATTAATAAGACATTTCTACATCTACCACAGTTTAATATGGATGTTATTGCAAAGAAAACAATAGAATTATTCAAACAAAGACACTATTTTGCAACAGGGCATTCCTTTTTTTGGAAGTCTATATGTCACAAGTCCTAAGTTCTTTGTCTTTCTCTCACTATTTCCTGCCTAAGGAAAATAATTTAACAGCCAGCAATTCAGACAAATTTTGTGGACATTATTCAAGGGATAACTCCTTGATGGAGTTACTAAGAATAGCAACATAAAACCAATCAATATTACCAATAAAAAAGTTCATTCTAAATGGCAAATGATTTGTCCTCTTCAGTGATCATTTTCATAATCTGTAGTTCTCACTGAAAAAACATCACCTTGCTGGTCCCAGTAATGCAAAGGTTTCAGCAGCAAGCTCCCACGTGGTCTCTTCATTTCCATTTTTTTTATTTGTATATTTGTACATTTCCATTGTTTTATTTGTATTTTGTTTTTATAGTTCTGAAATGAGAAAAACAACAAGGAAGGCAGAGGGAAAAAAAAGAAGTTGTGAAAAATCATTCTGAAAAATGTCATTTAGCTCCCTTAGAAAGCATGAAATATAAATACCTAAACATTGGCTCTGCAATATCACAGACAGCTTCCTCTTCCTATCAGCTTCATGTAAGATTGTGTTACTTGCTATAAGCAAACTAAACCCATTGGAATTTGTGGAATTATTGATGTTTACCTGCAGTATGAATAGTAAAATATGGGTCCAAAGATGAGAAAAACGAAGGTCATTTCCTGTCAGAAAATGAACGTATGCTCATTTTAATGTACTATTTTCTAACTATCCAAGTATTCCACCTTTTAATGGTGCTGAAAGGATGAAATCAGAGTGGGGAAAGAAAACAATGGAACACCTTCTTAGCACCAGGCAACTGAGTGATTTCAGTTCTGGGTCATCCATTCAGGATCTTGAGGAGTACAGATGTTTTATTTTCCATTGCTGGACAATAACCATGTGGTGAACGTCAATAGCTCCATGTTTATGAAATGGTATCTGGGTTTAATTTCTGCTGTCTGTCAATTGGAGCCTTTGATCTTGGCCTGGAATTAGTTTTTCCACTTCACTCTAAGTGACTAGAGGCTACTGCTGTCACTGACTCTTCAATTCCTGATTTCACTTTGCCAAGATGTAAAAGATTTATTTACAGGAATTTTTCCAAATATGATCCTTAACTGTAGGGGTTTTTTATTTCCTTCTACCCTCAAGGTATTTTGTAGTGAGTTGTTGTAGGATTAACCTGAAGTAAAATACCCAGCACAAGGCAGAATGGAACAGAATCTATGTGAACAAACAGATGTATTTAAGCAAAAAAGTTCAGTTTTAATAACTAATTGCAGCTGGGATTTTAATATACTCTTCTTTTTTGAATCAAACTGAAATTCTTGGTGATATGTGTTAAAAATTATGGTTTAAATTTCTGATGATCAAGTTACATAGATTAAAGTAATGGATACCAGACTCTGCATCAATGCAGTTATAAATATGGATGAAATGAATGTACATTACACACTGTTATAAATCTACGTGTTCAAGGAAAAGCATAAATCTCCATCACCTTTTCCTCCTTGCGATATGAAAGGCATTGCTATTTTTACAGTGTTTTCGATGAAATTACAAGGTGGGGTAATTTGCTTTTTCTGAAAGTCTCCTGCATTTTTATGGGCACTCAAGTAGCATTTTATTTACATTTAAACACACAGACAGCAGTGTGCACTGGGAGGAGCCACGTGACCTTCCAGACACGAAGACCAGCAGGGTGATGGTGCATTCAGAGACATTTAGAGGTGTTTGTGACATTTGTGGAGGTTTTCTGCCCCTGCAGACTTCTGCCAGGTGTGGCATCCCCACGTCCCCTTTCCGCTGTTTCCTTCCAGCCAAACAGTGGCAAACAAGAGGATGTGGTGAAGACTTATGGTTAGAGGGAGAGGTCTGATTCTAATCTGTGACAAACCACTTGCTCCTCGATGTGTTCTGCTGGGGAAAGCCCAAGAGTTTAGGTTTTTTCTTTTTTATTTTTTCTCTTTTTTGTTTTGGTTTGGTATAGCCACAGAGACTTCAACGAACTGTCGGGTTCAAACGCTTTATCTCTGATCTTCAGCTGATTTCTGATGCATTAGGAGATAGAGATGTGGGTTTCCTCCTCTTAGCCCTCTTCCAGAAGGAGTTTGCCACCCCTTTCCTGCAGGCTTTGAAGAAGCACTCTGTTCTCCTGTGGAGCACACATGGAGAATCACCATCTCTGTAAGGATGGCTGCTGGGGAAGGCCCAAGAGGTTGGGGTTTTTTTTGTTTTTTTGGGTTTTTTTTTGGTTTCATTTGGTTTGGTACAGCCACAGAGACTTCAATGAACTGTCGAGTTCAAACTCTTTATCTCCAATCTTCAGCTGGTTTCTGATGCATTAGGAGATAGAGATGTAGGGTTCCTCCTGCAAGGCAGAACTCTCAGGCCTCATCCAGAAGGAATTTGCCATCCCTTCCCTGCAGGCTTAGGAGCAGCACCTGTGTTCTCCTGTGGAGCACACATGGAGAATCACCACCTCTGTGGGGATGGCTCCTTGTCCTCATCCTGCTCTCATCCTCAGGAGTGACTTCCTCAGGAGTGGCCCTAGGAATGGCAGGAGCAGCATTTCCCTGCTCTGTGCACAGCCAGCCCTTATCCTGGTCTACTTTTCAGTTCTCATGAGTGGAGACTAAATTCTCTGAGGCACTCCAGGGAAGGGGCTAACAGGCTGTTTCCATAATATGTCCTAGCTTTTGGATGACCTACTAGTCAATGAGAGAGACAGCAATCTAGGATAATTGGAAACATCGTGGGGATGGGGAGAAACAAGATGGTTTTGTTTTCTTTGTGAGTGATTTTGATCCTTCAACACAAACAGGACTGCTTAAAGATAACAAGAACTCTCTCTGGTCAGCAGATTCTGTGGAGAGCAATTAAGGAGCTTTTCTGGTGCCTGGAGGCTATCATGAAGCTCTCTTTCTCAACAGAGATGTATAAAATCATGCTCCAGCCGTGAAAGCAAGAACTGGCTAAAATCTGACCATGAGCTTGAGCCAAACTCTCTAATATCCTAGGAGGCAGTGAGATCAGGCTGTTGCCAGGAAAATACCCATCCATTTAATGACATAAATATTAATGGTGAACTTAGTTCAAAGCTACATTGAAAAGTTCCTTTGCTTTATATGTTCAGTGAGGGTTTGTAAATGTTATTCTAGCTCTGTTTCACATTTTTCAGGAAGGTTTTCACACTGAGATTGATGCTAATTGAATGAAATTTTGCCTAAACTTGATTTCTCATTGATAAGCCTTTCTTCTGCGATTTGGTGCTTCAGAAAAGTGAAACTGCTGAGCTAAAGAAAAACCACATTTTCAAATAGACGGCCATGTGAGATTTGAAGCTCAATGATTCTCTCCATCCAGACTGCTCGGAGTGCAGGAATACCTCAGCTTTCTTGGGAGCCTGAGCTGATGTAGCAGAGATCTGGATTATGCTAATACCTGTTGCAAATTGGCAATACCCACTGAAGTCAGTGGACAGGTGAAGTTAACCAAACACTCAACCTTTAAACACCTTCCTGTAGTTCCAGGAATTCAATGCCCCCAACCCAGTGGGTGCATTGCAAAATACATAAATAAAACCTGAGAAAATATGATAGCATGCCATTTTTATACTGGAAAATCTCTGACTTGGCCACAGCTTCATTTCCTGTGCACCAGGCTCAAGAATGGCCCACAGCCAGGGGAAACACCAAGACTCAGAGGAAAGAGAGTCCACCAAGATGAAAGTCATGCCCAGTGGTTTGTCCTGGCACCAGCAGTGAGCAGAAAGCTGCAAAAGTGCTTGTGGGAGCTGATGTGCACAGGGCTGGGCCTGGCCTGTGCCCTGAGCCTGGGGACAATCAGAGCAAGGAGCCAAAAATCAGCAGAGCAGTGTGTCCCACCCCTGCCTATAGCTCTGCCTGATGGCCCTTCAAAACCCATCTCTGTGCCTTTTATGCACAACTTTTCTTCTCCACAGAGATCCAAACTTCCCGTGTCTTCTGTGGGGATGGAGCAGCTTTGAGGCCGGGATTAGGCCTCTTTGTCATTCCCCATTTTTACTTGCCTAGTGCTTGGCAGGAACCATTCTCCCCCTCCCATGCGCTGAAATCTCACACATCCCTGTCCCTAATTAACACTTCCTTTGTCTTTTTCCCCAGCTCCATTAAATCAGTGGGCAAGATTGCATTTATTCCAGCCTGAGGGCTGGGCCTCCTGCTGCCATGAGCAGTCACCTGGTGGCCTTCCTTGGTCTCAGGCCATCAGGGCCTTGCCTCTGTGGTTTGTGTGGCTTTTCGGGGACTGCCAGCCCTCAGTGCCCAGCCACAACAGAAGCCCAGCCCACACGATTCAGTCTGAGATATTAAGGGAGATCATGTGTGTGCCAGATCAACCAACACATAAAAAAAATTGTTTTTTCAGTCCCAACTCTGGCCCTTCTGGTGGCCTCCTCCTGCTGTACACCAGAGCAAAATGGGAGCTTGTAGCACAAGTTTCAGTGTTTCTCTGCTGAAAATGGGGTAACCAAACCCTTCAGCAAAGCCTTTCACACCACTGCTGTGAGAAAACAGCAGCATGACTCATGTCTGAAGGCCAGCACCCCTATGGGAACCCCAGGTATCCATTAGGACAGGTAGAACTGTGATCTTGGAGCTCTCTGGCTGCACATCCTGCCCCAGGTGTTTCCAGGCTGCCATGGGATGAGCTGGATTCAGCAGCCCCAAAGGCACCATCCTGTGATTTTGACGGGCAAGGGGCAGAGGAGAGAGCTGTCAGCACCATGTCCAAGCCCCTCAGGAACCAAACAGCTTCTCCTGAGCATGGTAAAATGCTTCAGGCAAGAGGTCTGCTCTTATCTGTTCCCAAAAAGAGCAATTGCAGGGCTCAGCCTATGTGAGCCAGCACTTAAAGATGCAGCTCATACAGCCACAGCCATGCAGGGATGTGGATCCAGGCCTCAGAGGAGATGTAGTGCCATGCAACAGCTGGATTTTCAGATATCTCCACCCTGAGAGAGCACCCAGAATGTTAGATTCTGGGAGAAACATCAGGTTTGGTTGCTGACAGAAGGCTTTTCTTGCTGTTTTACTTCATTCCATTTAAGATGCTGTCATAAATTGTGGCCACAGAAAGATGAAACCTTCCCAAAGTGTGTCTCAGGTACCAGCAGCACAGGCGACATCTGTGGCACCTCTCCATGGGATGACTTGAACAGCTGAAACACAAAGCAGCATCTGGCCCTAACACGGGTATCAGACTCAGGTTTGGTGTCTGACTAGTCTTTGGACAGGCAGACTTTTTTTCAAATTCGTTCAGAGTCAGCCACCAGCCATAAAGAGAATTTTCATCACTTTTATTGCTCTTGTGATGGGTTTCTAGAAAGAAAGGTATCTTTCCACTCCCTGAGAATTATTGCAAAACACTATGGCCATGCTGAAAAAAGCTGCACCAAAAAATTTTTTAAAAAATTAGTTGTATATTTTGAGCTGTTTTCTCAGGAAGGTGATGAACATTTTCAGTGAAAGGCCTGTGCTCAGCTCTCAGTTTTGTTGACAAGTTCTTCTGGGTCTCCACCAAATAAAGTCAGGAGTGTACACATGACTTTTAACATCCATGAACTTTGTGACACAGCAGGAAGGAGGCAGGTGGCCTGGTACATGGAAATGCTCTGCATGTGATCTGGGATCAGTTTTCCAGTGTCTCTTCTTGCTCCACAAGTCTCTTTATTCAACACAAGTTGTACTCACACAACAGCCAACAGGTTTTATGATGAGTCCAGCAGGGCAGTTTGCTTCTTTCATCTTTTGAAAATGCCGTCATCAGACAAGAATGGTTTCTCACCAAATCCTGAGAAGATCTCCCATTCCTTGCAGAGACTGCCTCAGCTCTGGCAGTCTCAGATTTTTACCAGCAGGGCAGGAGGAGACACTCCTGACCTTCTACAGAGTGAGACCCCCAGAACTACAGATGAACTACTCCCTAGCCCTGCTCCTCCAGCCATCCCATCCTTCCCTGGTCATGGAGGCCTCATCCACAAGCTAGAAAATTCTGAGCTATCAAATACTGAACCAGAAGCTGGGGCATGGCATGTTTTTCACCCCAGCTATCTGCCTGGAGGAATTCAGGTCCATGGAGTCACAACCCAGTTCATTGTCTGCTGCTGGAGCATGGAGGAATTCTGGCAAACCCCATGGAGATAGGAGGTTTTAACATCCAATTGGCCCAGAAAAAGTTCAATCCTGTCTTGTTCTGTACATATTATAATTTTCTATTCCTGTTTTCTTGTTAAATATAAGCTGCTCTGTGTGATTTCTTATGTATTAATACACACTATAAAATATGCCTGAGTTAAGGGCTATGGGAGAAATCTTGTAACAACATTGCTCAAGTGATAATTTTTTTTCCTTCAGTGTTTAAAAATAGTGAATCTAAATTCTTTATGTCAAGGGATATTTAAGTTGGCTGGAAGGATTAATTTATTTTTATTAGTGTCCCAGAATATTTTGCTCTGGAGGGACCCTGTGGTCAACATTTCGATGCTGCCCAACAGCATTTTTGTTTCTCTTCTAGCTGCTTTCAGTCTGCTGCTCTGCAACCAGTCTGAAGCCGAAGTTCTGTCAGAGTAGTTTCAATGGGTGCTTACTAATTGAGGTTCCTCTGAAAAAAATACCTGGCAGTTCTGTCACTGCACTGCCTTATCTGTGAAGCCAGGCTGCCACCAAAGAGACATTAACCCACATTCAGCCACCACCCAGCCTCAGCCTGGTGACCATTTGGGTGGCAAATGACATTCTACCCCTGCTCAATGGGATGTCACCATGTCAGGGCAGACAATGACAAGTACTTAATTTAGAGGCCTGAATATTTTGGGCACCTGAAGGTTGAGAAGAGTTTTCAGGATGTTATGTGAGAATATTAAAAGCCAGAAAATGGGGAAAAGCCATTTCAGACTGGATCCCCAGATGGAAAAAAAAACCCCCAAAATTGGGGGAAAACCATTTCAGGTTGGATCCCTAGGATTAGCCCTGTCCTGTCCTGTAGACTGGTGGGCACAAATATAATACATATCAACTCAGCAAACAGGACAGCTCAATTCAAGTCCTGCTCCTTCACTGTTTGCTGTGCTTGGTTCAAGATATCCTATAAAAACTGCTCTGCAGTAGCTCTCTGAGTATCTCATTCGGATATTTCATCTCAGCCGCCCATCCAGAATATATGTCTCAAAATGGAGAAAATACAGCTCCCAGCTTTTCTGTGACTCAGTTTCTCATCCCTGAGCTGCAAATCTCCAAGGACAGCAGTTTTTTCCACAGTAGTTTTATACACTGAAAGCAGAGTACAGTTCCAGAGTAGCTGATATGAGTGTACATAATCACCCACACACATTCAGATACAGAAAGAGAGAGCTGCTGGTAGACAAAATAGGGGGAGAAATTCACTTCAGACCCACCTTTTTATTTCAATAAGAGATAAGTTGAGTGTGCTCCATTCCCTAGCAGTAATGAAACATCTTTTCAGCGTGCCTAACAGGGCATGCATTTTTGGACATGAAGTCACAGAGATCTGTGCCAGCAGCAAGACTGAACCTATCAGAATGTAAAAGCATTGGTGGTGACCCTGGAGAGAAGAGCACTTACCATTGTAAGTGAACCAACAAAGATATGCTGCCCAATAACGTACACAATGAGCAAAAAACTGTATACCAAACAAAATGGAAATTTAAACAAGGGTTCCATTCTATTGGGCTAAAAATAAAGGCATTAATCAAAGCATACCTGCATAAATGTAAACCCATGTGCTCCTCACACATGCAAAGAAAGAAAAGGTTGTCATGAGCACAAGAGACAGGGTTGTTAGGTACCACATTACTGTTTGCATGGAGAGGGGGGTTTATTGTGTCCTTTCAAGTGCTTTACTACATGGGGCTCTTTTCCACAGAGTATTCACAGTTCCCACGTATCTGAAAATAACAGCAGGGCTGGGAGCCTGCGGCTGGATCCTGGAGAGCAGTCAAGACTTCCTGCATTTTAAAAGTGAAGTCCACAGCCTGACACCCAACACTTATTCCTCCTCACTGTTGGTGGGAGGTAGGTGAGGAACAACCTCTGCCAAGCCACTCGGCTGAGTCCTTCCTACTGAAATATCCCTGAGCTTCTCTGAATGCTGCAGGACGAGAACAAACACCACTTAAAAGGCATTTCCATAATCTGACCTCCTGTTGTTTTGCGACCCATGTCATAAACCCAAGTTCATTTCCTCTCCTGGATGCCAGACACTCAGAACAAGATGTTTTTCATCTTCCACTCAAGGGCTCTCAGGTGACTCCCCTGAAGGCCAGCCCCACCACTCCCTGCTTGATAACTGTGAGGTTGTGGGCTGCTTCTGTAGGCTCTGCTGCCACTCACAGGCAGCTCCTCCACCTCCACAAATGACCCGTGGGCTTCATTTGGTGGCCACACATGAGCAGAGAGCACGTTGCCTCATCTTCTGGTCGTCCGCAAGGCAGAGGGAGGCAGGCAGCCAGGGGGAAAATGTGCTTGGAATCCTGGATGCAGCCGGGTGGGGTTGAGGGGTGAAACCCACAGCTGTGACTTTAGGAGGGCTGGCAGAGGTCAGGAATGAGCTGTGGCTTTGGCAACAGCACAGAAAAGGGTGTGTCAGGTTATATTTTGTGAGTGTCCCCTCCCCTGGCTCCATCAGTTATCAGCACTCATCAACTCTTAAGGACCACAGCTGTCCACTGCTAAGGATCCAGGATCTGCAGTCTCCTGGATGGAAGCTGTGTCCTCTGCACCAGTGCTTGATAGCTGCTGATATTCCATGTGTGAAGCTTTCTTTGCTTTCAGATACCACTTTCATTGACCACAGCCAACACACAGTATGCTGAGTTAAGCCTCTTTCTAAATTCCTCGCTGTTAATTAATATTCTGCTAATAAGGACAGAAGCAGCTCAAGTAGTTTGGGGTTAGGAAGTCCATGCTCTCCTGAACCACGAAAACAGAGGAATCTCCTCCATTCTGACTCTGGCCAGAAAAGTGCTTTCAAAGACCATAGAAGGCATTTGAGTGGCTTCTAGTAAGTGCTGACTGTCCAAGTCCAGCATCAATAACAGGAAATAGCAGGAAACAGAAGCACCACGTCAGCACTACCAGCTAACCGCATTTTGATAGCACATGCAGGAATAAAGGCCTCATGCTGAATTAGATCACAGAGAACTAAATCTTTACCTTCACCTGTTTTTTTTCTCCCTTTCTTTTTGGTGTGTTTAACATCATGAACAA